>NC_135796.1:10000-610000 GCF_051106095.1 Pogona vitticeps
ACATAAAGCTTTCAATCGTTTCTACAAACCCTCCTCCATGCGTTCCACAAATGTGCTCGCCAAAACCACATTTCAAACCATTAAACCACACGAACAAAGCCGCAACGAATTTATTCACATCTCTCTCAACTCCAAAAATACACCTTGCGCTACTTTAACCCGAACCCTACTTTAAACGCTCGTTTCTCTCCACGCTCCCACAATGCATTGCACACCCCTTACGCCGATTTTTTTAAACATTGCTCTTCACATACAGACTCCGGACCGCGCTTGGGATGGCGCTAATTAATACAAAAGGAACCAGAACTGTAAACCCTAAAGAACACAAACCCACATGCTATTTATACCAATCGCTGTGACCTCAAAGAATGCACCTTACAGAGCTTTAAATACCTCACTTCCAAATCACCGTCCCGTAATTCAGTGACAACTTCTTAGATTTTTTTAAACATTTCTTTTCAAATAAGAATTCGAACGCACAATTACGAGGGCACAAATAAGTAAACCCTAACCAACAAAAACCCACATGCAATTTACTCAAATCAAAGCCACCTACAAGATTTCAGTTTTCAGTCATTTAAATACCGCACCTCCGCAATGCCCTTTAACAATGCAACACGGACCCCTTTTCCTTTCAAAACCTTTCAAATTTTCAAAAACCTTTCCCAGGAGAGGTAAAACACTCAAACGCTCCCCCTTCACTTGATTCGTACAAAGAGGTGCACCTCCCCAACGGAACCCTAGACACTCTTAACCTCTTCTCTCTTTTGCTTCACCAACGAAAGAAACAAAAACCACCTCTAACACGGCACAGTCCCTTCATTAGTACCTCGAACGCTTCCCCGCGTAGAACTCAACCCCCCCAGCCCCCGCACGAGAACGACCCCGACTTCCTTTCGCATGGGAACCTGAAGTCGAAACACCCCTCAAGCGGCATTTCCCTCACTTTCCGCAGCACCGCCTCCTCCCGGGTTTTTTTAAAGCCCACTGGTTGAATTCAATCCACTGCCCGATACGCCCCCCAATTAACTGGGCCGTCTCGTGACGTAGAGCCCCTCACCTCGCGCGTTTCGTATATAAACTAAACGGGAGGGGTGGGGTTTGCTGGCTGGCCGCTGTATCGTCAACCTGAGGAGACCGGCGGCGGCGGTGGCGGCGGCTGCTGCTCTTCCTGCTTCTTCTTCGCTTGCTCCACAAGTTCGTTTCGGATTCCAGGTAGCCAAGCCTGACCAAGAAGGCCTTTTTCTTCAGATCAACGTTCAAAGTTTGTTGGTGGGGGTGATAAATTGGGTGTTCAGCGGGGCGGGGGGTGTTTCCATCTGACGAGCCCCTAGAAAAGGTTTGATCCACCTTGGCAGCCTTTTCTACACAAAGTCAAGTCGTTTATTACCTTCCTTTTTACTTGCCTGCGGTTGTTTGGAAATCTACGCTCTCTCTGATAAAACTTATAGTCGGGGACCTGTGTTACTCTACTGCAATCCCCCCCCCCCCCAGGGTCTCATCTACTGTCTGCCAGCCCGACCCCATCAAATAGCCAAACAACCTCTTTTTAATGGATCTTGTGCTGTCCAGAGGTTTCGGCTCAGTAATTTCAAGGACTTAATGGTTTCCTCTGTGTTGCACAGACTATTAAGCTGCAGCTTCATTTTAAATATTTCCTCTTCCATGATGACAGGCTGCTAGAATGACTCGACCGCAAAATTCAATGAACGTGCAACAAAATGAATATGTATTTCTCAATAAAAATAGTGCTGCCTAAAAATACTGTCCTCCTATTTTGGCTTCTCGGATGAAACATCAGGCACTGGTCAATCTTAGTTTTCTTCAGCTGGGGTGTCCAAATCTACTAAATAAATTGGGAACTTGGAATTTCTAATTTGACCATTCTAAGTGTGCGTTAAAAAAAAAAACCACCAGACAAAACAACGACTTATGCAACGTTGGCTTTATTTCAGGGAATCGAATGTTGCCTAAGGAATGTTCCTTCCCCCAAAAACCTCTTTCAGGGGGTGTGACAAAAACAAAACAAAACAAAAAAAAGAAGACATTCCCAAACAGGAAAATAAAGCAGTGGGTTTGTCTGTTCTAGGCATGTAATTAGTAAACAAAAACTGGCAGCCACCCCTGCCTGTGTGTTCTGGATGGAAAAATTCTATGCAAGAAGCATAACGCCTAGGTTTCAAAGTGAATGATACCAATTTTCATCCAACAGCAGAATGTTAATTCAATGCTCTTGTTTAATTCAGTGTTACTCCTCTCGGTGGGTATTGAACCCAGGCTTGCTGATTTATTAACGTGCTCTCTCTACTACAGCAAACGGGGTATTTTTGTTAACAATAATCATGATAGGAATAACGATGTTATGCAATTTTTGGAATTAATGACTGATTTTAACTTTTAAATATTGTCTTTTAATGCTGTGAGTCCCCTTGGGTCCTGTTTTTAGCAGGAAGACAGGGTTGAAAAACTTTAAATGAATAAAATCTACACCGTGGTCTAAGTTGCAGGGCTATTTGTCAGGTTCTCTAGATGAAGCGGATTTGTAGGAAGCGATCCGGTGAAACTAAATATTTTACTTTGCCTTAACAGGAGCATCGGAGACACAAGGAGGAGGCGCTTGCAGCTTCATGGAACCACTGAAACTTCTTCTATGAACGTGTGGACGAGGAGCTTCCGTTTTCTCTATTAGTATTAGTGTTCTTATGCTTTATTTTCTTGTTCCCTGCCAAAAGAGAAAGAAACAAAATGCAAAGGAATGCTTTTCATCTTAATGTGCTTCTTAACGTTACTACGGCAAGCTTAGTTTTTTCTTTATAGGATGACAAGACGAAGGAAATCCCTTCGTGGACTTTTCTTCAAGGATGCTTTGGTGTCTCTTCCTATATAGAGGAAGGTGTAGGCCTTCTATAGCTGTCTTTTCGGCAGGGGAGTTGGTGCACCAGATTTAATTCTGTATTTTTCTTTATAGGATGATGGGGTGAAGGAAATCCCTTCATAGACTTTCCTTCAGAGGCTAACCAAAACAGACAGGATACACTCTGCAAGCACTCAGGGATCTTCACTTGGAGACAATTGCTCATACATGAGAGTGGTCGTAAGACCAGATAGGCGAGATATAAAATAAATAAATACACCCCTGCCTCTAGCCTTGGATCAGCGTTGCTTCTGAAAGAGCCCAGGAGTCTGGCCTTCCGTGGCGGTGGGAGTTAAGCATATATGGGCAGTGTATCATAAGGAGCCACTGTAGGCTCAAGAAGTACCCATTATTGTAGCTTAGTAATCAATCTAGATTGACTAACACAGTGGTTCTTAACCTTTGTTACTCAGGTGTTTTTCAACTGCAACTCCCAGAAACCTCAGCCAGTAGACCTGATGGTGAAGGCTTCTGGGACTTGCAGTCCAAAAACATCCGAGTAACAAAGGTTAAGAACCAAGAGCACAATGCTTAATTTAATGCTCTGTGATGTTTCTCAACGAGGATTTCAGCCCGGACTTCCTGATTTCTTAACGTACTCTCTCCACTACACAAAACTGGATGTTTTCGTTAGGAATAATCAGGATAGGAATAACGATGTTATACAAATTTTTGGGTTGATTGCTGATTTTAACTTATAAATATTGTCTTTTAATGCTGTGAGTCACCTTGGGTCCTGTTTTCAGCAGGAACACAGGGTAGAAAAACTTCAAATGAATAAAATCTACACGGTCGTCTTAGAACTCATAAGTTGGAGGGCTGTTTGTCGGGTTCTCTAGACAAAGCGGATTTGTAAGAAGCGATCCGCTGATACTAAATAGTTTACTTTCCCTTAGTAGGAGCGTCGGAGACGTCGAGAGGAGGTGCTTGCGCCTTCGTAGAGCGGCCGAAACGTCTTCTATAAATGTGTGGAATAGGAGCTTCCGTTTTCTCTATTAGTATCGATAAAGGAACGTGTGCTGTGGTGGTTTCTTTTTCTTAATACCTGCCAGAAGAGAAAGAAACAAAATGTAAACTAATGCTTTGGATGTTAATGTGCTTCTTAACGTTAATGTGCCAGGATTAGTTTCTTCTTTGTACGATGACGGGACGAAGGAAATCCCTTCGTGGGCTTTCCTTCAAGGATGCTTTCGTGTCTCTTCCTATATAGAGGAACGTGTAACCAATCTATAGCTGTCTTTTTAGGATGGGGATTCTGTACAGGACATTTGATTCTGTATTTTTCTTTATAGGATGACGGGGAAAAGAAAATCCCTTCAGGGGTTATTTTGGCTATCTTCCTATGGAGATCCATAAACAGACGGGATCCGCTCTGCAACTGCTCAGGGATCTTCACATGGAGGTAATTGCTCATCGTACATCCCACGCCTCTGGCCTTGCGTCGGCGTTGCTTCTGAAGGAGACCGGCAGTCTAGCCTTCTGTGCAGGTGGAGTGGGGGGTGGGAGTTAAGCCCATAGGGGTAGTTTATCATAAGGAGTGATTGTGGGCTCAAGAAGTACCCTTTATTGTAGCTTAATAATCAATCCAGATTGGGTAACAGGCTCCAACTGGTCGCGTCGATAGAAAGTGTCAAGATACTTCCGCAGGACTAAAACGTGGTGGCCGGATTGCGGACTGTGGTTCCTGATAGGGATCGCCTCGCCCTCGTGTTATGGCAGCTCCGCAGGCTGCCGATCGGTTTCTGGGCTCAATTTAAACAGCTGGTTTTGACCTATAAAGCCCTTTCTCTTCAGGCAAATCTTCCCAGACTGTCTGCCTACCTAAGTGTGGTTTTTAGGTGGATTTTCATGCATTATACCTATGACTGGATGTTTACTACTACTTGTGTTTTGCTTTATTCAGAGTGATTTTACTTTGTTCATTTATAATATTCACATACTGCTTTTACCTTTAATATAATATTTTGTTGATGGAAGGTGCCTCTCTGTATTCATTGGTCCTAACTTTAAATATGGCCTTTTAATGATGTAAACCACTGTTGGATAGTCCTTCTTTCTGCTTTTAACTATTGTCTTTCAACAATGTAAGAGGCCTCTTTAAGGAGAAAGGCGGGCTAAAAGTATTTTAGCTAAAATGAATAAATAAATAATAGTGTCTTGGAAACCTGAATTTCAGGATATTTTTTCCCACCTCTGCCCCTGGCTGTCAACTTTGTGTGACATCCTCTCGGTAAATGAACGTGACCTTACTCTGTTGGCGTTGCCCTGCATCACAACCCGTTGCTGTCCAATTAGCGCTAGTTTGTTACAGTCGTTCAAATATTATTTTTTTTCTAACTTTCATTGAAGGAAAATGGAGAAAACTGCAGCTCCATATGGAACCTCCATCCTTATGAGAGCCTCGTGGTGGACTGGTTAAAATGCTGTACTGCAGCCAAAACTGCTCACGACCTGGGGTTCGATCCCAGGTGGCCGGCTCAAGGTTGGCTCAGACTTCTATCCTTCTGAGGTTGGTAGAATGAGTACCCAGCTTGCTGGGTGGGGGCAATGTGTAGCCTGCATAATTAACTTGTAAATCACCCTGAGAGTGCTTGAAGCACTATGGGGCGGTATAGAAGCAGCACACTTTCCTTTTCTTCTCTTTTTTTCTTTTCTTTTTCTTTCTTTCTTTCTTTCATTCTTTTCTTTCTTTCTTTCTTTTCTTTTCTTTTTTTGCTTTCTATTTTTCGCTTACTGTGCCTGGGTCTTTTTTAACAGCTTGGTACTCTTGATCCTCTTATGGAAAAACTGGTCCTCCCCGCCTCACCTCCAGCCATGGGAATTTCGGTGGGGAAAGCCTGAAGAATAGGGCTCCCCCTCCTTGGAAGTCATCCGGGAGTACCCCAACAAATGCCTAAAGGGGAAACTTGTGATCTTAAAAGCAGCACAGGTTCTTGACTCCTGAAATGGACCTCAGTCCACAAGAACTAACTCTACCCTTTACAAGGACACAAAATCTTTGGTTTTGGCTGTGAAAAAACAAACCCGGTAACCTGACATGATGCTTTGTGAGCATCTTGCTCCTGGTACGCTGCATCTCTTCCCTGAAAGGAGAAGTGTTCTCCGTGCTGTCCTTGTCCAAGCAGGTGGAGACCTGCCTCTTCAGGCAGGCTTTTCTGCAACGAATAACAGAAGACAAGAAACGGGTTGGCTTGAATTTTCTGGCTTCTAAATCTGTTTTTCTAACAGTTTTCAATAACATTTTTTTCGGATATTCATACTCATACTTCTTTAATATTTCAATAATTAATGATATCACCTTGTAACATTAGGTCCTTAACGATGGAAGCTGTCTTGGGTTTTTTTGTAGGAACAGAGTGGAGAAAAAATATTTTAAATGAAGAAATTATTTATTACAGGTCTAAAACTATGTCAGGAACTGCCATGCTTTATTTTCGTGATATGGTTCGCTAGTGTAGACAATGTCTGTAAATCAGTCATTCGATACTATTTTCTAAATGCTTTTTTTAATCCTTCTAATTTATACTATTATCATTCTGATACCATGCATCATTGGCACAACGTCCTTCTCATTTTATTTTAAAATAGATAAACTTGACTCTATGTATTCTGCATCTTACAATAAGCTTCCATTGACCTGATGAATCAAATTCTCAACCATTAAATGTTTTTCCCAATATTAGATAGTCATAACACAGGACAATCATAACGCACCGTGTGCAACAACTTGAAAACTGATCTGTCCTATGAAATGGAGCCTCCTTCGTTTAGAACTTCAAGAATCCCCAGCAAGCATATTGAGGTTACAACCTATGCTGAAATACTGCTTTTTAAAGTCTCTGGATAAATAAAATAAACAAACAAACAGCTATTTGCGTGCACACTGAATTTTTTGTTAAAAGACAAAGACCTAATAAAGGTGATAAGAATCAGAAGAATTAGGAATGCTTTAATTACATAAATGGGAAATGAAAGTAGCTAGCTACTCGGTCCAACAGGGCTGGGCCTTTTTGTACGCGGCAGAAGGAGAGACAAAAAGATGGAAAAAGCCCCTCTAAGAATTAGCTTCTGGTTGGCGGAGGAGCATCAGGAGCTGGACCATTGCGTGTGACGGGTCCCAAAGCAGATACCCCTTACCACAGACTTGCTGGGACACTTTTATGGCTGTCCATCACCAAGGCCTTTCTGAAATGGGAACTCTGCATGCCTAGAAGTCTGAAAAACACCCCAAGTGGCCTTTCGCGTAAACTGTTTCCTACCCCAATAACCAGGGGCGGAGGGGCCAGGACAGATCCATCCACATGAGGGGTTAACCCACAAAAAGGGTGCCCTCCTGTGGTTCAACTGCAAATCTACAGGCTAGGGAATGCTACCCTTTTAGCCCCACAAAAAGGGCACCCTCCTGTGGCTCAGCTGCAACACTGCAGGCTAGGGGACGCTACCCCTTCACCCCAATGAAAAGGGCGCCTCCCTGTGGCTACACTGCTACTATGCAGGTTGGTAACGCTTCCACTTCACCCCCCATGAAAAGGGCGCCCTCCTGTGGCTGCACTGTGACTCTGCAGGCTAGGGAACGCTAACAGGTGGGTGCTATATAAATCAAATAAATAAATAAATAAATAGATAAATAAATAAACAAAACAAAATAAATAAATATATAAAAGAAACAACCATGAAGAACTTTAAATCACTTCATGCAGTGAAACGTGAGACGACTAAGAGGCTGAATCCCGCCCTGCATTTCCTATGGTGTTTGGAGGCAAAGAGAGGGAGGGAGGGAGGGAGGGAGACAAACCCACCCAGACCCCATTTAATCCTTTCCTTAGGGGCCAGCCTCATGGGGAGGATACAAACTGTAACTCTGCACATGCCCAGAGATTTGAAAAATCCCAAGCACTGCCTTTCCCACCTTGGATCAGATTCCTGTCCTAAAGGACTACAAAGCCCATGGTGTGGTGGTGGAGAAGGGGCCCAGCACTCACCCCACCCTCACCCACGGGCCTCCTTACCTAGCCGCCGTCCCCGGGTGGCCCAGCGTTCTGTGCAGGCCGGAGTCTCCCACCGGCGGGCAGCTGGAACAGATTCTGGGTGTTGCAGGGGCAGGTGGGGCAAAAATTGGGGAGACACGGCAGGGAAGAAAAAGCCGATGCACTGCCCTTTAGCGTCCCAGCGTCGCCATGGCAACGTGACAGGCAGAGGCGGGCCCAGAGGACCTGCTCTCTGAATGTAAAGGGCTAGAAGGTCCCCATGGCAACTTGCAGGAAGAGGCGGGCCCTGAGGACCCACCCTCTGATTTCCATTGGCTGGAATGGCTCCATGGCAACTTGTGGGAAGAAGCGGGCCCAGAGGACCTGCTCTCTGATTTCCGAAGGCTAGAATAGCTCCATGGCGACTTACAGGAAGAGGCGGGCCCGGAGGACCTGCCCTCTGAGTTCCAAAGGCTAGAACATCCGCATGAAAGGCCCTCTGAGTCCAAGCGTGCTAGATGGTTCCTCTACTCGCCTGCCCGGCCAGTTCTCCGCTCCCTCTGCTGGCAGCCTCAGGCCAGAGGACCTTAATCATTTCACACCCCGCCCCAGGCTTCCCAGCTTGTGGAATGAAAACCCGGGCACCTAAAGGGTTCCTGCTGGGGACGGGGGGGGGGGGGGCAGATCCCAAGATGGACCGAGGAGGAGGAGGAGGAGGAGGAGGAGGAGGAAGAGAAAGGACGCCTTGCTCTCGCAGGGACTAGGGAAGAAGAAACCTCCTCGTGCCTCTTTTTCCTGACTGGTGTCCCAACCCTCAAGAGGACGACTGCTATTCAATGGACTTTTGGGTCTTGTCTATTTTACCTGCATTTTATTAGTAACCCCCCCCTGCCCTTTTCTCCTTTATCAGCCACTTGTAAAGGTGGTTTTAGGTGTCTGTAATTTCTCATTTGAACTAAGTGTCGGTTCTTTAAATTAGAATATTTGTGTGCCATAATAATATTACTGTATAAAAGGGTAGTAAATAAATATAGTAATAAATGGTTGTTATTGTTGCAGTGATTATGTTTTTCTTATTATCATTATTATTATTGCTTTTTACCCTACTGTCCATGCTGTAAGAGGTGGCAATTACACTGTTTAATTGGAAAGGTACCAGATATCTGTGCCTGGATCTTCTTTACCGTTGTCCACATCCCGTAGCTAAAATAACAGCAGAAACTCATAGTCCCAAAGCCTTTTCCTGAAGTCTAAAAAGTAACACACGCACTCACACAAAAGAGAATGCAGGCGGGGGTGGTGGTAAAATAATACGTTTCAGGATTTTTGGCATCCCCTTTGTGCGTTCAACAGGAAAATTACCCATGCGAGTTCAGATGTAAGACCGGCCGGCAATGAACATAGTTTAAAGCACACAGTTTACTAGAATATTAAGAAACAGATTAATTTTATTTATTTATTCAGTTTGCATCCCACTCCCGTTAGTGTCACAGGACTAGTCTCAGTGGGCTACAGCTCGTAAAACAGAAATAAAAACAGAAAACATTAAAAAGCAATTGCAATAACTCTTAAAAACAACAACAACCACCAGGCGGAACTCCTCTTCTGTGGGTTGCAGGGTGGCGCAAATGAACGATGAAGCTCTGCATCCGCGTGAACGAGCTCACTGAAAGAACGACACCTGGTTCGGAAGGGAAAATCCAGTTATTCCAAATGACAAGTACAAGCGGCTGTGAAAAGGGCGAGAAAAGCGGGACCAGGGGGTGGAATTAAAAGCAGTAGAAATCAGCCACAAACCCAGGTCCCCTTGAGGGTGGGAAGAAAAAGACAGCTCCCTCTCCTCTCCAGGGTGGATTAATAAAATCACAACGCAAATAAACTGGCCAGAGAGGCCTTCGCTGACAGATGGGCCCCATATAAATCACATAAATCAATAAGTAAATAAATAAATAAATAAATAACACACACAAGCACACATAAATACAGACATGCATGCACGCATACTTACATACATACATAAAAAATAAATCAAAGAAACAACCATGAAGAACTTCAAATAATTTAATGCAGTGAAAAGTGAGGGAGACGACTGCAAGGCCGCAACGCAATCGCAATGCAAACAAACGGGCCAGAGAGGCCTTGGCTGCCAGATGGGTGCTATATAAATTGCAGAACAAATAAATAAACAAACAAACCAACAAACCAACACATGCATCAATAAATACATGCGTGCATACTTACATACGTTAAAAAATAAATAAAAGAAACAACCATGAAACACTTCAAATATTTTAATGCAGTGAAAAGTGAGGGAGACGAGTACAAGGCCGAGTCCCGCCCTGCATTTCCTATGGGGTTTGGAGGCAGAGGGAGGGAGCGAAATCCACCCAGACCCCCTTTAATCCTTTCCTTAAGGGCCAGCCTCATGGGGAGGAGACCAACTGTAACTCTGCACATGCCCCGAAACTTGAAAAATCCCAAAGACCGCCTTTCCCACCTTGGATCAGATTCATCTCCTGAAGGACTACAAAGCCCATCATGGGTTGGGGGAGAAGGGTCCCAGCAGTCACCCCACCCTCCCCCACGGGCCTCCTTACCCAGCCGCCGTCCCCGGTAGGAGCGGGGCAGCGTCCACCGCAGGCCGGGCCTGCCACCGGCCTTGCAGCCGGAACAGCCTTTGGGTGCCGCAGGGGCAGGCCGGACAAATAATGGGGAGACACGGTGGGGAAGGAAAAGCGCGACGCACCGGCCTTTAGCGTCCCAGCGTCGCCATGGCAACGCGACAGGAAGGGGCGGGCCCAGAGGACCTGCTCTCCGAGTGCAAAGGGCTAGAAGGTCCCCATGGCGACCTGCAGGAAGAGGCGGGCCCTGAAGACCTGCCCTCTGATTTCCATTGGCTGGGAGCGGCTCCATGGCGACGCGATAGGAAGAGGCGGGCGCGGAGGACCTGCCCTCTGATTTCAGAAGGCTAAAACGGCTCCAGGGTGACTTCCAGGAAGAGGCGGGCCCAGAGGACCTGCCCTGTGAGTTCTGAAGGCTAGAACGTCAGCATGAAAGGCCCTCTGAGTCCAAGCGTGCTAGACGGTGCCTCTACTCCCTTGGCCGGCCACTTCTCGGCTCCCTCTGCTGGCAGCCTCATGCCGGAGGACCCTAGCCATTTCAAACACCCCCCCAGGCTTCCCGGCTGTGGGAATTAAAAGCGCGGCTCCTAAACGGCTCCTGCTCCATGGGGGGGGTCATATCCTGAGAGGGACCGAGGAGGAGGAGGAGGAAGAGGACGAGGTGGAGGAAGAAAAGGAAGGGCGCCTCGCTCTCCCAGGGACTGGGGAGGAGGAAACCTCCTCGTGTCTTTTTTTCCTGGTTCGTCTCCCAACGTTCAAGAGGACGACTGCAATTCAATGGACTTTCGGTGCTTGTCTATTTCACCTGCTTTTTATTAGTAACCCCCCTCCCCTTTTCTCCTTTATCAGCCACTTGTAAAGGTGGTTTTAGATATCTGTAATTTCTCATTTGAACTGAGTGTCCATTCTTTAAATTAAAATATTTGTGTGCCTTAATAAGATTACTGCATGAAACGGTAATAAATAAATATAGTTATAAATGATTATTATTGTTGCAGTTATTGTTATTGTTCTTCTTATTATTAGTATTGCTTTTTGCCCTACTGTCCACGCTGTAACAGGTGGCAATTTCTTTCTTTATTTCTTTATTCTATTTATACCCCGCCTATCTGGTCATTTCAACCACTCTAGGCGGCTGTTTAATTGGTACACTGTTTAATCGGAAAGCTACCAGATGTCTGCGCCTGGATCTTCTTTACCGTTGTCCACGCCCCGTAGCTGTGGGTCTTTATGATGGCAATTTTAATTGTATTTTAATCGTATTTGAATTGTATTTTAATCATTTTATATTTTATTGTATTGAATTTTAATTGTTGTAAGCCGCCCAGAGACCTCTGGGTAGAGTGATTCCAATGCCCCTCCTCACCCTGCCTTGGTGGGCCCTTTCATTGTATTTTTTTGAGATTTAGAGAAGGGAGTGGGATCCTATAGTGCCACGACCGAGAGCGTAAGGGGGTCTGCGTCTCTTACAGATGGGCTGAGACTCATGGGAAGAATGCAGGGAAACGTGGGTGCGTTTGTTTTAAAGAACCCTAATAATGGATGACAGACTCCTCTGAAGCACTGCCGCCTGAGCTCTTCGAATAAATACAGCAAAGGCAGAAAGCTGTCTGCTGGCAGCCTAAACAGGGAAAAAGAAAAGGCCTCCTCTGCCTGCCAGATCACGGCGTAGGGCGAGAGGGTCCTCCAACCTTCCTTCGGCCCTGCTACCTCCCCCCCCCGTGCGCGCTGGAGGAGACAAGAACAATAAAAGCCAGAAGAAGAGTAATAATAAAATAATAACTTACATGAAACACAAAGAAGACCGTCACGGCACTCAGCCCCGAACTGCACTTTCTCTCGTCCTTGGCGGGAAAGAAGGGGAGATGGAAGTCCTCAGGAATCTCCACCTCGGGACTCGAACCCGAGCTGGGAGGGAGACTGGAGACAGCTCGCCATGTCCTGCAGGCGTAAAGGGACGAGAGACATACGCACCTGTACACACATCTGCCTTAATCCTTTTTTGTTTTGGACCGGCCATCCTAACGGCAAGTTTGAAAACTGCAACTCTGTGCATGCCCAGGGGCGTTAAAATTACCCAGAGCGGTTTTTTAAATCGTTATTTCACACCTTTCTTCTCTGTTAACAACTACAAGGGCCGTCACGGGGCAGAGGGGCTCGTGACAGACCCACATGGTATGCCTACCATCCCGCCGGCCCCCTGCACACTTACCCGCCGACCTTTCTGGATCCGGTCGTTCCTCGAGGTTGCAGGGTGGCGCAAACGAACGATGAAGCTCTGCATCCGCGTGAATGAGCTCACTGAAAGAACGACACCTGGTTCGGAAGGGAAAATCCAGTTATTCCAAATGACAAGTACAAGCGGCTGTGAAAAGGGCGAGAAAAGCGGGACCAGGGGGTGGAATTAAAAGCAGTAGAAATCAGCCACAAACCCAGGTCCCCTTGATGGTGGGAAGAAAAAGACAGCTCCCTCTCCTCTCCAGGGTGGAATAATAAAATCACAACGCAAATAAACTGGCCAGAGAGGCCTTCGCTGACAGATGGGCGCCATATAAATCACATAAATCAATAAGCAAATAAATAAATAAATAACACACACACACACACACACACACAAGCACACATAAATACAGACATGCATGCACGCATACTTACATGCATACATAAAAAATAAATAAAAGAAACAACCATGAAGAACTTCACATAATTTAATGCAGTGAAAAGTGAGGGAGACGACTGCAAGGCCGCAACGCAATCGCAACGCAAACAAACGGGCCAGAGAGGCCTTGGCTGCCAGATGGGTGCTATATAAATCGCAGAACAAATAAATAAAAAACAAACAAACAAACAAACAAACAAACAAAAAACAAAAAAACAAACACATGCATCAATAAATACATGCGTGCATACTTACATATATAAAAAATAAATAAAAGAAACAACCATGAAACACTTCAAATATTTTAATGCAGTGAAAAGTGAGGGAGACGAGTACAAGGCCGAGTCCCGCCCTGCATTTCCTATGGGGTTTGGAGGCAGAGGGAGGGAGCAAAATCCACCCAGACCCCCTTTAATCCTTTTCTTAAGGGCCAGCCTCATGGGGAGGAGACCAATTGTAACTCTGCACATGCCCCAAAACTTGAAAAATCCCAAAGACCGCCTTTCCCAACTTGGATCAGATTCATCTCCTGAAGGACTACAAAGCCCATCATGGGATGGGGGAGAAGGGTCCCAGCAGTCACCCCACCCTCCCCCATGGGCCTCCTTACCCAGCCGCCGTCCCCGGTAGGAGCGGGGCAGCGTCCACCGCAGGCCGGGCCTGCCACCGGCGTTGCAGCCGGAGCAGCCTCTGGGTGCCGCAGGGGCAGGCCGGACAAATAATGGGGAGACACAGTGGGGAAGGAAAAGCGTGACGCACCGGCCTTTAGCGTCCCAGCG
The DNA here is from genome assembly GCF_051106095.1 of Pogona vitticeps. Taxonomy (NCBI): domain Eukaryota; kingdom Metazoa; phylum Chordata; class Lepidosauria; order Squamata; family Agamidae; genus Pogona; species Pogona vitticeps. Next base: position 23,941 of record NC_135796.1, read on the forward strand.
TCGCCATGGCAACGGGACAGGAAGGGGCGGGCCCAGAGGACCTGCTCTCCGAGTGCAAAGGGCTAGAAGGTCCCCATGGCGACTTGCAGGAAGAGGCGGGCCCGGAGGACCTGCCCTCTGATTTCTATTGGCTGGGAGCGGCTCCATGGCGACGCAACAGGAAGAGGCGGGACCGGAGGACCTGCCCTCTGATTTCAGAAGGCTAGAACAGCTCTGGGGCAACTTCCAGGAAGAGGCGGGACCAGAGGACCTGCCCTGTGAGTTCTGAAGGCTAGAACGTCAGCATGAAAGGCCCTCTGAGTCCAAGCGTGCTAGACGGTGCCTCTACTCCCTTGGCCGGCCACTTCTCGGCTCCCTCTGCTGGCAGCCTCATGCCGGAGGACCCTAGCCATTTCAACCCCCCCCCCAGGCTTCCCGGCTGGGGGAATTAAAAGCGCGGCTCCTAAACGGCTCCTGCTCGATGGGGGGGGGGCATATCCTGAGAGGGACCTAGGAGGAGGAGGAGGAGGTGGAGGTGGAGGAAGAAAAGGAAAGGCGCTTCGCTCTCCCAGGGACTGGGGAGGAGGAAACCTCCTCGTGTCTTTTTTTCCTGGTTCGTCTCCCAACGTTCAAGAGGACGACTGCAATTCAATGAACTTTCGGTGCTTGTCTATTTCACCTGCTTTTTATTAGTAACCCCCCTCCCCTTTTCTCCTTTATCAGCCACTTGTAAAGATGGTTTTAGATATCTGTAATTTCTCATTTGAACTAAGCGTCCATTCTTTAAATTAAAATATTTGTGTGCCTTAATAAGATTACTGCATGAAACGGTAATAAATAAATATAGTTATAAATGATTATTATTGTTGCAGTTATTGTTATTGTTCTTCTTATTATTAGTATTGCTTTTTGCCCTACTGTCCACGCTGTAACAGGTGGCAATTTATTTCTTTATTTCTTTATTCTATTTATACCCCGCCTATCTGGTCATTTCGACCACTCTAGGCGGCTGTTTAATTGGTACACTGTTTAATCGGAAAGCTACCAGATGTCTGCGCCTGGATCTTCTTTACCGTTGTCCACGCCCCGTAGCTGTGGGTCTTTATGATGGCAATTTTAATTGTATTTTAATCGTATTTGAATTGTATTTTAATCATTTTATATTTTATTGTATTGAATTTTAATTGTTGTAAGCCGCCCAGAGACCTTTGGGTAGAGTGGGAGGCATATAAATTAAATAAATAAATAAATAAATAAAATAAGAGAAGAAACTCATGGTCCCAAAGCTGTTTCCTGAAGTCTAAAAAGTAACACTCGCGCTCACACAAAATAGAATGCAGGTGGGGGGGAATGAGAATTTTCAGGTTTTATTGGCAACCCTTTTGCATATTCACCATTACCCATTACCCATGCAAGTTCAGATGTAAAACCGGCCGGCGATGAACGTACTTTAAAGAAGACACTTTACTAGGATATTAAGAAACCGATGATTCCAATCCCCCTCCCCACCCTGCCTTGGTGGGCCCTTTCACTGTATTTTTTTGAGATTTAGAGAAGGGAGTGGGATCCTATAGTGCCACGACCGAGAGCGTAAGGGGGTCTGCGTCTCTTACAGATGGGCTGAGACTCATGGGAAGAATGCAGGGAAACGTGGGTGCGTTTGTTTTAAAGAACCCTAATAATGGATGACAGACTCCTCTGAAGCACTGCCGCCTGAGCTCTTCGAATAAATACAACAAAGGCAGAAAGCTGTCTGCTGGCAGCCTGAACAGGGAAAAAGAAAAGGCCTCCTCTGCCTGCCAGATCACGGCGTAGGGCGAGAGGGTCCTCCAACCTTCCTTCGGCCCTGCTCCCCCCCCCTCGTGCGCGCTGGAGGAGACAAGAACAATAAAAGCCAGAAGAAGAGTAATAATAAAATAATAACTTACATGAAACACAAAGAAGACGGTCACGGCACTCAGCCCCGAACTGCACTTTCTCTCGTCCTTGGCGGGAAAGAAGGGGAGATGGAAGTCCTCAGGAATCTCCACCTCGGAACTCGAACCCGAGCTGGGAGGGAGACTGGAGACAGCTCGCCATGTCCTGCAGGCGTAAAGGGCCGAGAGACATACGCACCTGTACACACACCTGCCTTAATCCTTTTTTGTTTTGGACCGGCCATCCTAACGGCAAGTTTGAAAACTGCAACTCTGTGCATGCCCAGGGGCGTTAAAATTACCCAGAGCGGTTTTTTAAATCGTTATTTCACACCTTTCTTCTCTGTTAACAACTACAAGGGCCGTCACGGGGCAGAGGGGCTCGTGACAGACCCACATGGTATGCCTACCATCCCGCCGGCCCCCTGCACACTTACCCGCCGACCTTTCTGGATCCGGTCGTTCCTCGAGGTTGCAGGGTGGCGCAAACGAACGATGAAGCTCTGCATCCGCGTGAACGAGCTCACTGAAAGAACGACACCTGGTTCGGAAGGGAAAATCCAGTTATTCCAAATGACAAGTACAAGCGGCTGTGAAAAGGGGGAGAAAAGCGGGACCAGGGGGTGGAATTAAAAGCAGTAGAAATCAGCCACAAACCCAGGTCCCCTTGATGGTGGGAAGAAAAAGACAGCTCCCTCTCCTCTCCAGGGTGGAATAATAAAATCACAACGCAAATAAACTGGCCAGAGAGGCCTTCGCTGACAGATGGGCGCCATATAAATCACATAAATCAATAAGCAAATAAATAAATAAATAAATAACACACACACACACACACACACACACACACACACACACACACACACAAGCACACATAAATACAGACATGCATGCACGCATACTTACATGCATACATAAAAAATAAATAAAAGAAACAACCATGAAGAACTTCAAATAATTTAATGCAGTGAAAAGTGAGGGAGACGACTGCAAGGCCACAACGCAATCGCAATGCAAACAAACGGGCCAGAGAGGCCTTGGCTGCCAGATGGGTGCTATATAAATCACAGCATAAATAAATAAATAAATAAATAAATAAATAAATAAATAAATAAATACATAAATAAATAAATAAATAAATACATAAATAAATAAATAAATAAATAAATAAATAAATACACACACACACACATGCATCAATAAATACATGCGTGCATACTTACATATATAAAAAATAAATAAAAGAAACAACCATGAAACACTTCAAATATTTCAATGCAGTGAAAAGTGAGGGAGACGAGTACAAGGCCGAGTCCCGCCCTGCATTTCCTATGGGGTTTGGAGGCAGAGGGAGGGAGCGAAATCCACCCAGACCCCCTTTAATCCTTTCCTTAAGGGCCAGCCTCTTGGGAAGGTTACAAACTCTAACTCTGCACATGCCCATAGACTTGAAAAATCCCGAGCACTGCCTTTCCCACCTTGGATTAGATTCCTGTCCTAAAGGACTACAAAGCCTATGGTGGGGTGGGGGAGAAGGGGCCTAGCCCTCCCCCCAACTCCTTACCTAGCCGCCGTCTCTGGGCGGCCCAACGTTCTGGGCAGGTCGGGGTCTCCCAATGGCGGGCAGCCGGAACAAATTCTGGGTACCGCAGGGGCAGGTGGGGCAAAAATTGTGGAGACAAGGTGGGGAAGAAAAAGCCCAATGCACCGGCCTTTAGCATCCCAGCGTCGCCATGGCAACGGGACAGGAAGAGGCGGGCCCTGAAGACCTGCTCTCTGAGTGTAAAGGGCTAGAAGGTCCCCATAGCAACTTGCAGGAAGAGGCGGGACCTGAGGTCCTGCCCTCTGATATTTGAAGGCCAGAACGGCTCCATGGCGATTTGCAGGAAGAGGCGGGCCCGGAGGACCTGCCCTCTGAGTTCTGAAGGCTAGAAGGTCAGCATGAAAGGCCCTCTGAGTTCAAGCGTGCTAGATGGTTCCTTTACTCGCCTGCCCGGCCAGTTCTCGCCTCCCTCTGCTGGCAGCCTCAGGCCGGAGGACCCTAACCATTTCAACCCCCCCCCCCCCCCGAAGCTTCCCAGTTTGTGAAATGAAAACCCGGGCACCTAAAGGGTTCCTGCTGGGCGCGGGGGGGGGGGGGCGGCAGATTCCAAGATGGACCGAGGAGGAGGAGGAGGAGGAGGAGGAAGAGGAAGGACGCCTCACTCTCGCAGGGACTAGGGAGGAGGAAACCTCCTCGTGCCTTTTTTTCCTGACTGGTGTCCGAACCCTCAAGAGGACGACTGATATTCAATGGACTTTCGGGGCTTGTCTGTTTCACCTGCTTTTTATTAGTAACCCCCCTCCCCTTTTCTCTTTTATTAGCCACTTGTAAAGGTGGTTTTAGATGTCTGTAATTTCTCATTTGAACTAAGTGTCTTTAAATTAGAATATTTGTGTTCCTTCATAAGATTACTGCATGAAAGAGTAGTACATAAATATACTAATAAATGGTTATTGTTGTAGTTATTGTTCTTCTCATTTACTTATTAAACAATTAAGAAGAATTCTAAACAATAGTAATTAGTAATACTTAGTAGTACTCAAGATGGAAAAACAGAAAATTATAGTAAAAATAAAGTCAAGTATTGACAGGAGGGAAGGCTCCCTCTCCTCTCCAGAGTGGAATGATAAAATCACAACGCAAACAAACAGCCCAGAGTAGCCTGGGCTGCCAGATGGGTGCTATATAAATCAGATAGATAGATAGATAGATAGATAGATAGATAGATAGATAGATAGATAGATAGATAGATAGATAGATAGATAGATAGATAGATAGATAAAATAAATAAATAAATAAATAAATAAATAAATAAATAAATAAATAAATAAATAATAAAAGAAACAACCATTAAGAACTTCAAATCATTTAATGCAATGAAACGTGAGGGAGAGGACTACAAGGCTGAGTCCTGCCCTGCATTTCCTATGGGGTTTGGAGGAAGAGACAGGGAGGGAGGGAGGGAAATCCACCCAAACTCCCTTTAATCCTTTCCTTAAGGGCCAGCCTCATGGGGAAGATACAAACTGTAACTCTGCACATGCCCAAAGACTTGAAAAATCCCGAGGTCCGCCTTTCCCACCTTGGATCAGATTCCTGTCCTAAAGGACTATAAAGCCCATCGTGGGGTGCGGGAGAACGAGCCCAGCAGTCACCCCCCCTCACCCACGGGCCTCCTTACCTAGCCGCCGTCCCCGGTCCGGGCAGCGCAGCATCCTGTACAGGCCGGGTCTCCCACCGGCGGGCAGCTGGAACAGCCTCCGGGTGCCGCAGGGGCAGGCCGTGCAAAAAAATAGGAGACATGGGGAGGGGAAGCGTCATTCCAGAGGACCCTAACCATTTCTGCCCCCCACCCGGCTTCCTGGGTGTGGGAATGAAAAGCTCCTGAACAGTCCCTGCTCAGAGGAGGAGTGCCTTGCTCTCCCAGGGACTAGGAAGGAAGAGCCCTCCTAACGATGTGGTTTCCTGATTTCCCCCCAACCTTTAAGAGGACGAGTGCTATTGAATGGACTTTGGGTAGTTGCCTATTTCACCTGCTTTTTATTAATATCCCTCCCACCCCTTTTCTCCTTTATCAGCCACTTGTAAAGGTGGTTTTAGAGGTCCATAATTTCTCATTTAAACCAAGTGTTGGTTCTTTAAATTAGAACATTTATGTGCATTAATAAGATAACTGCATGAAGGTGTGGTGACTATAATAATAAACCTTTCATTATTATTATTATTATTATTATTATTATTATTATTATTATTATTATTATTATTATTATTATTATTATTATTATTATTATTATTATTATTATTATTAACAATTGATCACCATCTCTTTTTGCCCTACTGTCCACGCTGTAAGAGAGGGGACAATTACACAGTTTAATTGGAAAGTTACAAAAAGTCCAGCTGTGCAATGGAAGAGCACCAGGCGTTCAGGAGTGGACCCTGCCTGAGAGGGACCGAAGAGGAGGAAGAGGAGTTGGGGAAGGAGGAGGCAGAGGGGCGCCTTGCTTCCCAAGGTTCCCAGAAAGAGGAACCATCCCATGCATTGGTTTTCCCCCACCCCATCTTCAAGAGCACAACTAGTATTGAAATCACTTTGGGTGGTTGCCTATTTAACCTGTTTCTTTATTGGTAAACCCACTCCCACATTTCTCCTTTATCAGCCACTTTTAATTGTGATTTTAGATGCCTGTAACTTCCCCCTTTAACCAGGTGTCAGTACTTTAAATAACAGCTTTTTTGTGCTTAATTAAGATTACTGCTTGAAAATATGTTAAGTAAATATAATGATAAATGAGGATGATGATTAAAAGAGGAACATCGCTTTTTGGCCTACTCTCCATTCTGTAAGGGCTCACAATTGCACTGTTTAATTAGAAAGTTTCCAAAAGTCTGAGCCCGAGCCTTCTTCACCGTTGCTCAGTTCCCACAGCTAAAACAAGACAAGAAAATGTTTGTACCAAAGACTTTATCAAGTCTAAAAAGTTTTTTAAAAGCATACACAGAAAAGAGAATGCAGGTGGGAGGAGGGATAAGATGTTTCAGGTGTTTGGCAACCCTTGTACAATCAACAGGAATAGTATTCACACAAATTCTGATGTAAAACTACAGAGGAACAGAAATACTTTAAACAACACACTTTATTAGAATTTTAACAAATAGAAAACAAACTTCAAGAAATGCAGAACAGTGTAAATTTGCAGGTCTTGGCCTGGCCCCAGGCAGTACTCCTCTTCTGTGGGTTCAGTGAATTCCACGCCTTTAAAGGATCCTGTGAACCAGGCAAACTTCTTAAAAATTCAAGCTGTCTTCTGTGGCACACTGCCAAAATGTTTTCCAATAGAGGACGGTGGAGAACAATGTTCTTGTGCTCCGGAGACTGTAGGCGAAGGGCGAGACTACCATGGCCCTGTAGGGTGTGTTGAGGGGTGGGATCCAGGGGGAAACCCAGGGGTCTGCCAAGCACTAAGAGGAAAATAGCCCTGCTCAAGGACCCAGAGGTCTTGACTCCTCCTCTTCCTACTCATTATTACACAATTATTCCTGAGGAGCCAGAAGCACGAAGGCTGTGGCCTTTTCCATGTTCTGTTGGAGGAAAGAAAGGAAAGGAAAATCTGGGCCTTATGTGTGTGTTACGTGACTCCCCAGTTTTCACTTTTTGCAGAAGTGACCCTTCCTTACGATGGCTGTTTGTCACTTACGAAGCAGAGACAAATGAATAAACACCATGCCGACAGGGAAGAAGAAAGGCTGAGGGGGGAAAAGCAGAATGGATGAAGCCTGGAAGCTGAGTGTCTCTTCCTGTAAGGAGGGAGCAGCATTTTTGTTCCTCACCCTCTAGAAAAAAATTCAATAAACGTTTCAGCAGACTGAAAATCAAAATTGCACCATCAAACCCATGCCCAAAGTTGGGGATGCAAAGTCTGCCCTTTGAGCTATATCAGAAGCCCAAACTGCCCTGCAAGGAAAACCCGTAAAGTGATTTCCTTCATCATCCCCCCCCCCAAAGAAAAATACAAAAACACTTCGCCTCCTGAAAATCAAAATTCTACCATTAAACCCTCGCCCAAAAGATGGTGATAAAAAGTCTGCCCATTTCTCTCTATCGGAAGAGAGACCAAAGTCTCTCTGCAGGAAAACTCCTTAAAGGGATTTCCGTGATGGCTCACCTTCTAAAGAAAAATATAAGAAATAGTTCACCGTCCTGAAAACCAAAACTCAGACGACATCCCGCCCCCAACCCCGAAACGAGCGCAAGGCAAAGCCTGCAGGAAAAGCTACAAAGGGATTCCCTTCACCCTCCATCGTCTAAGGAAAAAGGCAAGAAGCGGTTCACCTGCCACAAAAGAAAAACTCTTCCATAGAGGAACTCCTCTCCCCTCAGGTGAGAGAGAGAGAGAGAGAAGCAAAGAGGGGCCCCTGTGGGGCCAAATCCCATTTCCGGGCCCCTCAGTGGGACCCCCCCCCGACCCTTTTCAGCTACGACCCCCCTCGGTTTCTCCCCAGTTTTTCCATTCGTTTCAGAGGGTCCCCTGAACCAGAGGAAGGGCCAACATTGTCCTCCCGCCACTAGGGGCCGCCACGAGGCTCTCCGGCCCTCCCGCCGCGGCCCAGAAACGGGGGCGGAGCAGCGAGGCCTCCAGCCCCGCCCAGAAAGCGACGCCCCTTCGTCGCCGCGCAGGCGCACTAGAGGCGCAGGGTAGGCCGCGGCCGCCGCTCTTGACTCGTGTGGCTGGCCCTCCCTCGCCTCGTCTCGGCCGGCTTTCTCTTCCGTTCTCTCCCGGCCGTCATGATGATGATGGCGCTGAGCAAGACCTTCGGGCAGAAGCCCGTCAAGTTCCAGCTGGAGGAGGACGGCGAGTTCTACATGATCGGCTCCGAGGTGAGGCGCGGACGAAGCGGCGGGGGGGGGGGAGGGGAGGGGAAGGAAGAGAGATGGGGGGAGGGCGGTCAGGAGAGGGGGAGGGGCGAGGGGGAGGGGGGGAGGGGCCCGGCTTCTCCTCCTCCCCCCCCTTCCCCCCCCTTTGCGGGGGTCCGGCTGCGGTTTTGGGTCGTCGTCGTCGTCCCCCCCCCGCGCCTTCCTCCTCTTCCTCCTCCTCCTCCTCTCTCTCTCTCTCTCTCTCTCTCTCTCAGGTGGGCAACTACCTGCGGATGTTCCGCGGCTCCCTCTACAAGCGCTACCCTTCGCTCTGGCGGCGCCTGGCCACCGTCGAGGAGCGCAAGAAGATCGTCGCCTCCTCCCACGGTGGGTGAGCCGCCCCTGGCGAAGGAAGCAGGCCGAGGGAGGGAGGGAAGCCCGGCTGCCCCCCCCCCGCTGCTGTTCCTCCCTGGGCGGCCTGGAAGAGGAGGCAGGGCGAGCTGGTGGCAGAAGGGCCCCGGTTCCCCTTTCCAGCCCTCGGACCCTCCTCCTCGCCTTCTTCTTCATCATCATCATCATCTCCTTCTTCTCCTCTCACCCTCGCAGAGTCCCAGCGGAGCCACAGTCCCCGGAGATGTAAGTCCAGCTCTCCCCTGCTTTCGCGTGGCCTGGCTTTCGCAGCTGCTCCCACCTGGATCAGGCCCTTCGGATCTCCAGCTTCTGTGCCTTTGGGTTGCCCGGTGCACACTCTCCCAAAGAGACGGGGCAGAGGAGCGGGAGAAGGAGGCCACACTGGCCCGACCTGTGCACCTGGAGCTAGTGCCTCCCAGCCTCCCCCTTCCTCCTCCCTGGGTGTTTTGCATCTGGGTTTGGGGCCCTGGAGCAAGGAGGAAAAGCCAGCACAGCAGGCATGGATGCCCTGGCGTGTGCACTCACACCCCTGCCCCGCCAGCGCTTACCATGTGGTCCTCGGCAGCACGCATACCTGTGGAGCCAGCACCCAGTCGTGCTGGGGAGAGGCCCCCCTCCCGGCATGCAGCCTCCTTTGCGATTCCGTACAGACACATCCCTGTGTTTTGTGGCATTCTTCTTCCAAGAGCCATGTAGCTAAAAACGTAAAATCACTGAAGGGTTGTGGGGAGGAGAAATGTCAAAAGTTAGAGAAATGTGAAGGTGCCACTCCCGAGTCCTCATCCCCCCCCTCCCTGTTTTCTTGTCAGAGTAATCTTGATCTTTTTGTGACGTTTCTATGCTGCCCAAGCAGCAGACACTAACAGGGTGTCGGCAGTAGAAAGCCAAATACCAGAATTCCTTCTGTGGCTTTGTTTTGTGACAGCGACTTGCTAATCACGCCTCAGACTTGGGGAAGTGAATTAGGGAGGCTAGCCTTGCTCTGTGGAACGCTGTGCTCACTAAAGCAAGTGAGTGCCTCGCGCCCTTCCGTTGCCCTGCCTGTGGAAATGACTGCCATGTGGGTACCTCCTGTATTGCTCCTTCAGTCATGATAAAAATGATGATTGTGATCATCATGGTGATCCATGATTCATAGTGCTGCCCTGTCCCACGTTCTCGTTCTAGATCACGGTTACACCACACTAGCAACCAGCGTGACTCTGCTGAAAGCTTCAGAAGTCGAAGAGATCTTGGATGGGAATGACGAAAAGTACAAAGCCGTCTCCATCAGCACAGAGCCCCCCACTTACCTCAGGTAAGAGGAGGGTCCCTTTGCTTCTCCCTGGAAGAGTTGGGTTATGTGGAAAAATATCTCTGTGTTCTTTGGGGAGGCCTTTGACATAAAAGTCCACTGCAGGGAAGCTTAGTAGGGTTTTTAAGGCGTGGTTTGCCATGGCTGCCCCTTAACAGGTTTCCATGAATCTGGGGACAATTGTTGCCTCTTCACAAAGTTGTTGGAATCCATGGACTAGAACTCTCCCTCCCCCGCCCCCACCGAGGAGTCCCAGAGTTGAGCATCACTCGGTATCTGTTGCACCACACGGACGGTCTCATTGCAGAGGCACGGCTGAGAAATACAATACTTTGAAAATTCACGAGTCTTCCTGTGGCTTCCCACCCACGAGCACCTGGCTTTTGTTTTTAGAGAGCAGAAGGCGAAAAGGAACAGCCAATGGGTCCCAACCCTCCCGAATAGCTCCCATCACCTGGATGCTGTGCCGTGCTCAACTACCATCAACCGAAACCGGATGGGCCGGGACAAAAAGAGGACCTTCCCCCTTTGGTAGGTGGCTCTGTGACTCGTAACAAGAACAGCATAAGCTGCCTTGAGATCTTTTTAACGTGAAAGGCAGGGTAAAAATATTTTAAATAAATAAATTAAGAAACAGATCGGTGAGAGTACACATTAGGTACTATTATGTGCGCCCTGAGGGGGCTCAGCACAGATCTGAGTCTCCTGTATTGGTTCATTGCCTGCGAGACAAGGACAATTCATAGTTTCTTCACAAAGTGGTTGGAATCTCCTGGCTGTGGCAGGCACCTTGCTACAATTTGGGAGTTGCTGTTGATGGGCCGACTCTCTTAATCCTTCCCAACGTACTTTGAAAGGGGCTTTGGGCTACCAGCCTGTCTAGGAGTCTGCTTTCTGCCTGGGGCACTCCTTTCCTCCTCAGGGTGAGAGGCACTCTGAGCATGCTCAGAACTTTTCTTTAACCTCTGCGTTCACACATTCCAGGCACAGGCTGGCAGTTCTTGGTTGACCAAACTCTGGGTCTGAACTCGACTTGGAGGGAACCCGGCTTCTCCACACATACCCCTTGTGCTAAGAGGCTGATTTGTGGCCCTTTGCTGCATTTCAGCTTTGATGACCATGACCCAGCTGTGATCCATGAGAATGCCTCTCAGCCAGAGGTGCTGGTACCAATCCGATTGGACATGGAAATCGACGGGCAGAAACTGAGAGACGCTTTTACCTGGAATATGAATGGTGTGTGAAGGGTGAGATGTAGAGACTCTGATCCCATTGACCACGACAGATGATGTTTTGCTATCAAATGTGACGTCTCCTAATTGCTTTCGATTTCAGTTATTCCTCTTGGCCTCAAAAACATGGCATCAGAAGTTGAGTTTGTTACCCCAAAGTAGAAAGTAACATGTGGGTTTTATGTCAGCTGCTTAATGGAATGTTAATCAGATTTACATGGTGGCAGAGGGTTAGGGGCCAGGGCCCTAACCCTAATCCTCTTGCCTGCTACCTTAGAAGAACATGGAGAAAGTGGCCCCTGTTGTGCGATCGATAGTTCTCCTGCCGTGGGTCCATGTCTCTTGACGGCTGCCTTTGCTTAAGAAGGGCCTCCATATTAGTGCTGGGTTATATTTTGGGCTTTCAAGTACTTCCCTTATCTTGGTATTTCATACAGTATGGATTGATGCTTCTTCCATCAGGGAAGGCTGTTAATCTGATCATGTGCATTTTGTTTTACATGCAGGATCTGTTTGAAATTTTCTGATGTAAACAAAGAGCTATCATAATTTTAACTTTTAAAAATGATGGCAAAATGGTTCTGAGTTATTGTGATGTTCAAACAATAGCATCAATAAAACATTCTTTGCCTACTCAATGATTGCAGAATCCTCCAAGGCTTGTGGAACCAAGCAAATGTTTTTCTCTGCAGTTCTCACAATGTGATTGTACCATTGTGCCAGAAAATATACCAGAATAACAGAACTGCATTTTTCAGCATGTTTAAAAGTCAAATGTGTGGAATTCTAGGGAGTGTGCTTTAAAATAAAGGCAGTTTGCTTTGGCAGGAGAAAATGGGTAAACTTCCCATTGGTGCCGGTTTATTCCTGCAGGATGTGGCAGTTTAGGATTGACATGGAACTGCTGTGGATACAGGCTTTTAGCTCATGAACTGATTCCCCACCCCACCTTTCTTTGTCTCTGCTAGAGAAACTAATGACTCCCGAAATGTTTTCGGAGATTCTCTGTGATGACCTGGACTTGAACCCTCTCACGTTTGTGCCTGCCATTGCGTCAGCCATACGACAGCAGATTGAATCCTACCCAACTGACAGCATCTTGGAGGACCAGTCTGATCAGCGTGTCATCATTAAGGTAAAGAGAGGGAGAGGCAGAGTGAAGGTTCTGCAGGGGCCTCTCCGGGCTGGGAGGCAGTCCTTTTTGTCCCCCATGAAGTGCAGAGTGCTGGTTGTGCCACCAGGTCACAGCATCCCTGCTAGAGGTACCTTTCCAATGTGTTGGTTTGGTTCCTGCTGCAACATCTGGTGCCAGCTAATTCTCCACTGGCCCCCATGTGAGCACCCTGTTTTTCAGCCTTGGACTTCGGGCTGGGAGTGGCCCTGCTGTGCACCTTTGAAGTAGAGGGTGGGCTGGACAAGGGCGCAGATGGGAAGGACTGGTGTCTGGGAAGACAGAAGCTGGGGTTTTAGGGCTATGCCCTTTGTAAAATTCCTTCATTCATCAGCATGCTATGTGTGAGCCAAAGGATGACTTTTTGCTTTGCTACTTTAAATCCTCGAGGGTGCCTAACAAAGAGAGTCGAGACAAATATGCTGCCTGGGTGAGATTTACCATATGTGCAACCTAAAAACTAGTCTTTGGTGAACATCAGATGGGATGTTAGGTTCCCAGAGGAAATGGAGGCTTTGCACATTCATATTTTGTTGGAACTTCAGAGTGCTTGGAAGCCTTTTTCTGTGTGATCTTCATGCTCGAGGGTGGGAGTTGTCTGGACTTTGTCCATGTTTAGGGAAATCCAGAGAGCAGAGAATTCATCTGTCCTCAGTGGCTTTTAGTACCATCAACCATGGGAGAGGAGAGCCAGTTCTCCATGGCTGCTCTCAGACTGTGGAATTCCCTTCCACTGGAGGCCAGGCTGGCCCCATCTTTGATATCCTTCCGCAAGGAGGAAAAGACCTCTCTCTTCAGGCAAACTTTCCCTCAGTGACTGGCTGCCTTAATGGATTTTTTTTAGTGGATTGTTACGTGTTATTGTCTTTATTGTGTTTTTAGTATTACTTTTGTTTACCATTTATTTGATCCTTTTTATTAGTTGTATACTTATTGTTTCTAGCTTTAAATTTTGCCTTTTGAAGATCTAAGACACCTTGGGTCCTTTTTAGGGAGAAAGACAGGATAAAAATATTTTAAATAAATAATGAATAAATCAATGATGTTTCTCTTTGTCTAGCTCAATATCCACGTAGGGAACATCTCCCTGGTGGACCAGTTTGAGTGGGACATGTCCGAGAAGGAGAACTCCCCAGAGAAGTTTGCCCTGAAGCTGTGCTCAGAGCTGGGGCTGGGTGGCGAGTTTGTCACCACCATTGCGTACAGTATCCGGGGGCAACTGAGCTGGCATCAGAAGACGTATGCGTTCAGGTAAGGGAGGGGACTTGGGCCAGATCGTGGCCCTCAAACGTTGTGGGGCAGGGTGGCCTCCAGATGCCATGAGTGTGGAGCTCTACTCCGTTGCCAGTGGAGGGCAAAGCGTTGCGTCTGCCCTGCTTCTGCTTGATGTGGGAAGGGGATTGCCCGCATGGGGTTTGGGCTAAAATGAAAATGAGGTTCCAGATTCTGAACAGCTGCAATTCCTTGGTTTTCTAGTGAAAACCCACTGCCGACAGTGGAGATTGCTATTCGTAATACTGGTGATGCTGACCAGTGGTGCCCTCTGCTCGAAACACTGACAGACGCAGAGATGGAGAAGAAAATCCGGGACCAAGACAGAAACACGAGGTGCGACTCCATTTATAAACCTTGGGAAGCACACATGAAAGCCCTGCATCTTTTAAAATGAATTTGTTGATTTGCACAATGAGTAAGATCACCATGAGGTGATTGGAGTTTTCCTTTTTGATCACCCTAACATCCTATGGAGGCAAATTCAACTTTTCCTTGTTGAGTTATCCTTACAAGAGTTTTGTTACAGGCCTTAGCCGGTGGCTTTCATGTGTTGAGCACTCAACCTAGACATGACAAGCGTGCCCCATCTGAGCGTCATGCCCTCTTTTCCCACCACTGCCCTTATAAGAGGAACTCGCCACTTATGCACGAGTGCTCACACCCATCTCTTCTTTTCCTTGCAGGCGCATGAGGCGTTTGGCCAACACAGCTCCAGCCTGGTAGCTCTCCTGAAGTGGCAAAGGTGTCCCACCTCCAGATGGTCTTCTTGAAGGACTGAATAAGGGGAGGGGGGGGCAGGCATTTGTCCTGTTTTTTTTTGTCCACCTTGGAGGGGGAGCAGAGCTTGCCTTGCCTGGCCCAGCAGATCCCCGAGGGGGTGGGTGGCACCTACGTCCTCCACTTCACAGCTATCTGTTGGAATTAGGGGGTCCAACAAATACCTGTGGCATCTAAGCCCTTCTCTTTTCCCACCCCACCTCAACCCAGACAACTTTTTAAATAAATGAGTAATATTTTGTTTTCCGTCTTGTGTTTTTGGCATGCTTTGTTAGAACCCTTTCCTTGCCTTCATTGTCAGTGAACCCGCCAAATGAATGAGCCAATAGGGGAGGGATTTTCCAATTTTCTGGACTACAGTTCATTCTGAAAATTCTAGCCAGCCTACAAATACCTAATGTAATGACACTGGGAGAAAGGCCTTACTAGGCTTTTTGCTAGGCCTAGCTCTGCCCAAGCTTCCTGTTCCTGCCCTGGTGCTAGCTGGGAGTTTTCTTTTTGAGCAGGAAAGTTCTTCTTGTGGGCCCAGGTAGGCTGCCTGACAAGCCTCTTTCATCTTTTCAGGAGCAACATAGAGCCTCTTGCCATTTTCCCTGCTGTGGACTACCCCCCACCCCAAACACTCTAGGGAAGCTGAAGCAACAGGGCCTCTTCTAGGGCAGATTTCCAGTTTACAGGGTGTGTTTGTAGACCTTCCTGTTGTCTGGCCTGCAGTGGGAGTTAATTCAGGTCATTTTTCACCTACCAAAAATTGCATGAAATGAGAACCAAGTGTTTCATAGGCAGGGGCTGCAAAATGCCTATTCTGTGTGGTTTCCCATTTTAATATATATATACAGTAAATATATATATATTTACACAACTTGAAACCAACAGGCAAATTCTGGTGCAAGGGATGAGGCAGAGAGGTGATCCATACCTAGGACAAGGACATGAGCAACGCCTTGCCAGCCCATCGCTGGGTATATAAAATTGGCCCATCTGAGCTCAGGCACCTGGCAAAACAAATGGTGGCCCCCAGTCCTTCTCGGCTGGGTTGTGCCCACGTTCAGCCTGGTGGCACCGTTTCCAGTTTTATTTTCTCCACCACCCACAGACTGCTTAAAAGTAACACTGATGGTGTACAAGTCTTTCTCTCCCTTCCGGGATGCTCAGAGTCTGCAGCCATGTTCTGCCAGCAGTCTGGCCGGAGGAGGGAAAGGGGAGGAGGCGTCTCCCAGTTTTCTTCTGCATCAGCCGTGGGAAGAGAGGGTGCCTTCCCTCTGCTCTGCTAGCCGACAGCACTGCCAGCAAGAGGGATGGAGGAGGCTGAAGAATTGTAGTCCGGGGGCTCCTGGGAGGAGCATCTGTGCCATGTTCCAGAACATGCCTCCAGCCGGCCGGCCGGCAAGCAAAGGGTTACCGGGGCTCCTGGGGCTGGTTCTGGTTGCCGGCAGCTGTCAGGTCGTCCTCAGGCAGCGGTTGGTAGTTGGGATCCTCCTCAGGAGGGTCAAAGACAAGCTTCCTGCCAAAGAAAGGCAGACCTCAGCAAGCTTAATGCAGCACAGAAAGATATCCTCACTCCGCCCTCCTCCTTCCTGAAAAAGCACCACTAAAAAGATGGGCTTTCGCCAGCGACCAATCTTTGATGAGACTTGCTTCCTTCCTTGCGCGTAGCTAGGCACTGCCAACTGTCACAGCCCTTGCTAGCCCACAGGGCAGGCCTCACCCTTCAAGAAGGAGCACTCAGTGCAGAATTCCTCCTGCATCTTAAGCGGTGGTGCCGAGCTGGTGCGCATGATGCATTTCTCAGAATTGGGCATATGAATTAGTTACAGCCCCTTCTCTTTCCTGGCCCCTGCACCACATACAGGGATGGCAGAGCTCATTTGGGGTCAGCCCTGCTGGGACTCCTTCCTCCCCCTCTCCTGGACTAACTGCCCTGGGGGAAAAGCCAGCCTTCTCTCCTGAAGCTGGTGGTCTTGTTCCATCTAGGGCATTTTCTGCCTCTGGCTATAAGCGCCGTGCTCTACTCAAGAGGCCTTGAGTGAAAAAGCAGGACCTATGGCCACAATATTCCTTTTCTCCCTCTCACCACCATCACCAACTATCCTCCTCAGGTGTTCCTTCTCTGGCTTCCCCAGGGGCTTGTCAGGGGCCTGATGGCCTTGTCCAGGTTTGCCAGTCCCTTGCAGACGGGTCGCTGTGCATGTTCATCCCCTTTAGCTGAGGGCGTCTGCATTCTGCTGCTGTGGAGAGACAGGCATAGAGGACTTACAGGAATCCTGGAGTTAGGAGCAATTTTTTCCCTCCAGGCTGGTTGGGGAAGACGTCCTCCAGGAAGTAGTACACATGGCCCACAGCGATTCCTGGAGAAGAAGAAAGCAAGCCGTAAGGCTCCAGGGCTGACCAGTGTCCAAACCAGGCTTGCCGGTGCAGTTGGAGGCCCAGCCTGGCTTCCAGCCACCAGGGCTCCAACCAGCCCTCCCACCCCCCAGCATGCTGCTGATCCCGGGAGCTGCCACCAGAACATTTGGTGATAGAACAGCAAAAGAAAAAGAGGAAAAGCCTGAGTTAAATAAGAAGTTTTCAGTTCCCTGGAACTGCTAGAGTGGCAGATGGCGTAACACTTCTAAAAGGTTTACAGTCTCTGCCTTTGAGAATAGTGTTCCAGCCCCCACTTGCTTTCAGTTTAGCTCATGTTTAACAGGATCTTTCCCACTCCCCTCCTTGGCATCCCTCCTCCCACCTCCAGCTGATTCAACCCTCCTACCATTAGTGAGCCAGGACAGTGAGGCTCAGAAGAACCCCCCTGTCTGCCCCCCAAGAAAAAGCAGCAGCAGTGAGGATGTCTGCTCCCGTTCCTCCCTGGGTGCAGCAGGGGTTGTTCCGTTACACCTGAAGCTTTCCTGCCCACCCAGTCTTGGTCCTCAGTTCCCTGGCGGACAGCAGCTTCTGCCTCAGCCACATGGCCATATCCCCGAAAGGGGTGTGTGTGGGGAGGAGGGATCAACCCCAGGCATAATCCCAAAGCACCACACCTCCTCCCTGGCAGCCCCCCAGCAACTACTGCTGTGGGTCCGTCTCCACCTGCTTGAACTGCAGCCAAAGAGTCCCCTGGATCTGTGGGGGCCAATGGACTGGCCTGGAACAGGTGCTCCATGGCCAGTTTGCCTCCTGAACGGAGCGGCTCTTCAGGCGTTTAACAACAAAAGTCCCCAGGACTGCAACTGGATCTTCTCCGCCTGTGTTTGCAGAGATGGGCATCTGGACGGTTTCCCACAAAAGTCAGGCTCAGAAACGCAGCGATTGCCTGCATCAGAGCCGCCCTTCTACGCAGAAGCGGTCCTGCCCCGTCCTCGGGAGCCTGGCTCCTCAGGGCTCCACCCTGGTCCCCCAGCCTAGGAAAGCCCTCCTGGGAATCGGGCAGCAAAGGAAGAAGCAACTGGGCAGGTGCCCTTTCCCTCTCCCCAGCCTCCGTCCCAGCTGCCTCCCACGGCTCCCTCCCTTACCTAGCAGGTCAATGATGATGGAGTTGCCCAAAAGAAGTGAAAATCCCATCAGGACCCAGGGCAGGAAAGGGGCCTGGAAATTCAGCAGCCCAAAGAAGTTCATCCGGACGTAGGGGTTCCTCCGGCTCCACACGTAGACGAGCATGATGGTGAAGGCCTGACCCAGGAAGAAGAGGCTGGCGAAGAGGCCAAAGAGCTGCATGACACCCGAGTCAAGGGGGCGCCACAAGGGCCTGGCCGGCCTTCGGAATCCAGCAGGGGAGCCGCCTCGGCTCTGTGGCTTGGCCGAGGCCAGCGAGGACAGAATCTATGGCACGCGTGGTGCTACCGCTGGCAGCCGTAAGTCGCCCGATCGCTACCCCTGGCAGCCAAACCTGAGGAGGCGGCTGCAGCCACGGCGCTAGCGCCCCAACAGGCGGCGGGCGAGGATCCGGAGCAGCAGGTGCTGGCGGGGGTTGGGCAGGACTGGAGGCGGATCCGGAGTGGGGTCTGGAGGCACCTCCGTGCCCGGGATTCTCCCTTCCGCCGCTGCTGCCCGCTGGGTTGGTTTGTTTTTTCCAGTTTGGGCAGTCGGGCTCATAAAGGTTAGCTATCACTGGTCTAGGCTATGCCTGCCCCACTGCCTGCTCAGGCAAGGAGTCCTTTCGGCCAGCAGCCCTCCTGTCAGGGCGGAGGCAAGCCCTTCCCTGCCATTTCTGCCAAAACAAAGCTCTGGTTGAACCACAGAAGCCGGTCCGGCCGCCCACCCTTCCCAGAAAGGGACCAGCCACTGGGAAAGGATACAGTCATGAGAAACCCTCCAAACAGGAACATGAAGATGAAGTCAGCCGTCCTTCCTCGGAAAGAACCTTCCTCAAGCATCCGGCAGTAGCGGTACCTGTGAAGAGGCAGTAGAGGAAGCTAACAGGTGTGAGAACTGGACGGGCTGGCACCCCTGAAAGGAGAGGGAAAAGAAAACCTCCCTTTGACCGAATGGCTGCAGGGGAGAGGAGAGCCTCGAACCTTCAGCCTTGAGGACAGGTCGCCATCACCCACCACTGCTCATTGGGAGGCCGCTCGAAAAGCTGGCCTTTCCCCCCTGAATGGGCTGAAGGCTGAAGTCCAGAAGAAGGGCACAGCCTGTTCTCTGAAAGAGCTCCCACCTCTCCTGGTAAAGAACACACAGAAGCCTTGAAAGAGAGCGCCCGAGGGGGAGGCGGAGGCACCCCCAGCTTAAAGCTTCCTGGGCCTCCCCCTGAGAGGTTGACTTCAGGAGCTGGAAAGAGGAGAGGAAGAGGCAAATGATTTGTTCTACCAAGGCCATAGCTAGAGGGATTTTCTCGATCTCTTACTACTTCAAGGAGACCGAATTATTGGTCTGCTTTGCATAGACTTTAGTCTGGACTTTTCAGCTCCAGTATTTCATCCTTGATCTCACCAGAGTTTGAAGAAAACTGAAACAAAAAGCTACTTCACACAGATGCAAAACTTGAGCGCTCCAGCGACAGCTGCAGCATTTGATGAAACTGTGGCCAGTTTCGGGAGGGGGGGGGGTTGGATATGGAAAACACTTCTAGGCAGCTCCAATCAAAGAGGAAGCCAGTGATGGGATTTTTCCTTATTCCTTACAGATTCTGCCCTACAGTTTAAGGCCAGCTGCCATGCCTTCTGCTGCAAAGTATTTCTCTTTATTTTAACTGCTGCCTCTTACAATCAGCGCAGGCCTGCAGAAATTGCTTGGGTAGCAGAGGAAAAACGAGAAACCCTGTTGATCTGAGACAAGGCAGCTGCCCTGAGGGGACCAAGAACCATGGCCAGCAAAAGAAACAGCCAAACACGGGAAGGATACAGGAAGATCATGTTGAAGAAGAAGCTGAATCCCAGGGGGCCAAAGAACAGGAAGTTGGTCACCAGCCTCCAGAGCTGCAAGAGAAGATCAAGGGGAAAAGAGGGGGGGGGGGTGTTCAGAGCCTGGCCGGCAGCCCTGCTACAGCCTGTTCATCATCCCACCCCCACCCCCACCCCAGGTCAGGGCTGCTCCTTCTGGACCCTGAGCCCCTCCCCCACGTCCGCTGGGGTGGGGGTGGGGGTGGGGGGAGGCGGACAGGACAAGACAGGCAGCCCCGGAATCTCGCCCAGGGAGGGGGCGGACGCACCTGGAACTTTCGGAAAATGAGGTCCGGGTTGAAGTACAGCTGGAACGGGGTGATGAGCTCCAGTTGCTGCAAGAGACACACACACACCACACACACACACACACCACACACAGAGACACACACACAGACACAGGCAGGCGTTGAGAGGGGCGGCCGCCGAGAGGCGACAAAGCCGGTCCCGCCGCTCCAGGAAGCTGCTGCTTCGAGGCGGGGGGGGGGGGGTCTCAGGCAGAAGGGCGGACCCCTCCTCCTCCTCTTTCCCCCCCCAGCACCGGGGGGGGGAAGTTGATGATGATGATGATGACGATTCCTCCTCGGGCTGCTCACGGGGAGGCTCCACCTGCAGCCCGAGATCGGCCCCTCCATCCGCCCGCCTGCCCGCCCGTCTTTTTTTGGGGGGGGGCGACGGAATCCCCAACTGCTGGCCCCTCCCCCCTTCCTCCCCGCGGGAATCCCCGGACTCCGCCCCCCCCCCCGAAATTACCACGGCGGCGGTGGTGATGACGCAGGCGGTGGTGTAGGCGCGCGTCACGGCGGGGATGCCCAGGTACTCGGCCGCGACGCCCTGATAGGCCATGGCGAGGAGGGAAGAGAGCCACGAGCCGATGCGGGCGCCGAGGAAGACGCGGGCCCTTCGAGGAGCCGGAGAAGCTCCGCCCCTCTGCCGTCCCAGCCTATCACGGAACGAGGAGGAGCCCCACAGGGGCGAGACCAGCGGGATGCTCCTCCAATGGAGCCACACTTCCCGGGCATGCGCCGCGGAAATGAAGGAAACGAAGGGACGCTGGGCGCTGGGGCGGGGCGGAAAGCAGAGTGACAGGCGCCGGGGCCAGTGGGCTCCCAGAACGTTCTGTTGTTGTGTCGGGGGCAGAAGGAGCCACGTGTGTGAAGCCGCGAGACCGCCGGCCAATCGCCGAGGGAGCCTTGATTTGCATAAACGTAATAATCGGAGAGCCCGTGGCCTCTCGTCGGTCGGTCGGACGGGCGGGCGCTTCCGGGTTCCCAGGGCGGGGGGGGGGCGTCGGTCCGAGGAGGGCGCGATCCTTCCGGCGCCCCGCGCGATCTTTTCCTCTCGCCTCCCCGGTTGTTGTTTTCATCGGCCGTCAAGAGAGACGGGCGGCGACTCCTCGAAGGGGCGGTCTCCAGGCTGCCTTGCCCTCCCCAGCCCTCCCTGCTCGGCTCTGGCAAATCCAAGCCTAGGAGGGGTCGCTCCATGTTGCCTTTTGTCTTCCTCTTTTACACCTTCTCTCCCTCCCCCCCAAACATTTGGTTGCCTTTCCCAGAGAATCGTCCCTTCGGGGCGGCGGCGCTACCCTTGCGGGCAGGGAGGCAGGCAGACAGGCAGGCAGGCAGGGAGGCGCTTGGTAGAAGACCGGCCCCCCTCCCGCGCCCCCCCCCCTCCGGGCCTGGTGCGCTCCCGCCTCCTCCTTGCCGGGGCTGCCCTGACCCCCCCGGGGCGGCGAGTCCCTCCTCCTCCTCCTCCTCGGCGGGAGAGCCTCCGTTCCGTCGCACAAAAAGCTGCTCCGGGCCTCGAGAAGCGGCGGGTGGGGTGGGGGGGCTACAGGCCACGAATCCGGCAGGGAGCTGTCCGCTCGGGTCGGCCTTTGGAAGAAGCAGCCCTTCTCCCCTCACCCCCTCCCTTTGCTGGGCCGAAAGCTTTGCGGGACTTCACGCGGAGCTGGGAAAGCGAGAGTAACGAATTCCTGCAAGTAAATTCCTCTCCAGAGTAAACCAGGATGTAACTTGATGGCATGGCGATGGAATGCCCCCGTGCTTTCTCTCAGATATATCTACTATATGGTAGGGAAAAGCCCTGAGCAGAAAGAGGCAGGACAGGCGTCTCTCTCGGGGTCGCTGCGTTAGGACGTTGCAGCAAAACTATTTAGGCATCTTGCGGGGACCCGAAAGGCTGCCAAACTCACTGGAGGCTGATCTTTCGTGAACTGTGGTCCAGGTCATCAGGAACGCAAAAATGTTAATCCAATTCTTGGAATATATAGAGGCTCAAGAGGTGGGAATGTACGGAGAAATTAAATGCAGAAACTACTGACTGGAACAACCGTATTATTTAACGTGGCGAGCCGCCAAGCTGCCTGTGAGTCACACGCACCTGGGAGGGGAGGCGGGGGGTGGAGATCGCTGCCAGCGCCCCTAGCGGCCCCTTGGAGGACCGTACTGAAGGGACTCTTACGCGGGGGTGGGGGGGGGCTGAGTGACTGAAGCTCCGTCCCCTCCTTTTCCCATCCTTTTCGGTGCTTCCTCCAAGGAGGAGAGCCGCAAACTACTCCACCCCTCTTGCCTTGTCCGTCTGGGCTGCAACACAGAGGCTGCATCCAAAGGGGCACCAAGCAGGCGATTGGGGGAGGGTGGAGGATGGCCCACTGCTCACCAAGAGTCCCGCAAAGCCTGGAGCCTGCGAGTCCCACTACTCAGGTGGATGCAAAGTTTGCTCTTAGGCCACCTGGAGGTACCCCTTATTTGCCAGTCCCGCAGCTGCAGGAATAGATCTTAACATGGGCCCGCTTGTTGTCTGAAGGGCTTCCCCTCATCGTCCTCTACCTGTGCCAGCAGGTTCCCTACCTGCCCAGTCAAGCGCTCGCGGCACAAGGTAATAGGTGACTAAACAGGTGCATTCCATAGTGTCATCGAAGCTACCCATATGAATCTGACCAAACTCCGGGAGGCAGTGGAAGACAGGAGGGCCTGGTGCGATCTGGTCCATGGGGTCACGAAGAGTCGGACATGACTGAACGACTAAACAACAAAAACAGGTGCATTCCACCCTCCTTTCCGCCGAGGCCAAACTGCTCTTTAAAAGGATTCCCAAAGCCACGGTCACGTCCTGGGCAGGCTCAGCCCTGCGGCAGCATGAGGACGTTACTGCGGCACCTGGTACTGTCTTCACATCTCTTTCTCACCCTCGAACAGCTTGAATCTGCGAGACGGGAAGCAGGGTGGTTTTTACAGCTCAGATTTCTCTGCTTTATCAGAGATGGAAAGGCTGAAAGGGTTGGTCTGCAATGGGGTGGGGTGGGCACTGTGGCTCTCCCTCTGCTGTCCGGTTCTGTAGCACCAGCATCCGCCCCCAAGGGGGGGACCTTAACTCCATCCTGTACATGGCTTTAGAGCAGCATCAAGGGAAAGCCCCCCCCCCCCGAAGTAGTTATTTCTTCCCATCCTCAGTAACCAGGATGGAGAAGACAGCAGGCGTTTGCATGGGCTTATGTTGGGAGAGGCATGTTACTCTGTGGGCTTTATACTGGTCTCTGTCTTCTCTGTCTGTGGAACTCCTTACCACAGGATGTGGTGATGGCATCTGGCCTAGATGCCTTTCAATGGGGATTGGACAGATTTCTGGAGGAAAAGGCCCATCGCAGGCTACAAGCCATGATGGGGATGCATCATGTCCAGGCTTTTAAAAGAAAGGTACTTCCAAATGACAGAGGCAGGGGAGGGGTATCAGGAGACAGGTCTCTAGCGGTCTCTCCTGTGCTCCCAGAGGCATCTGGTGGGGGCCACTGGGAGATACAGGGAGCTGGCCTAGAGGGGACCTGGGCCTGGTCTAGCACAGGGCTCTTTTTCTTAGGTTCTTCGGTTCCTTCCAAAGATCCTGGTCTCCTCTTCAGGCCCTCCTCGTGGAGCCTCCAGTGAATTGACCTGAAAGCTGCCCTGCTCCAGGGTGACTTTATTTCCAGCCTTTTCCCAGGGAAAGGGGAAGCCCAAGCACCTGGGCTAAATCCCCTGCGCACCCCACTGGCGCTCGCCCCCAAATGAGAGAAAGGGGGCAGGAGGGAAAACCCCGCCCTCCCCCCCCCCCCCCACTTGCTCCTCGCGACTGCTTTCTCGCAGCTTCCTCCCTCCTTTTCCTTTCCAAAACCGAAGCTATTGAGGGAGATGAGCTGACAGGACCTCGCCGGCTCTGGGACTCCGGAGCGCTTGGGGCCGCGCCCTCTTCCGACGGGAGCCTCTTCGGGGCAGAGCCGGCTGGAGGAGCTGCGACCTCGGTCGCCAGCAGGGCAGGGGTGCCAAGCCGCGCCCCGGGCCCTGCGGCGACCTTCTTCTTCCGGCACCGCTTCAGGCCCTTCCCCAGAAACCGCCAGGACAGGGCCCCTCCCGGAGCGGACGCTCCCTCTTCCAGGCCATGCCGGGCTGCTCCTTGGAGACTCGGGGCTGGCGCTGAAGGTGCGGCCGGCCGGGGAGCGCCCCGCAGCCGCCCCGCAGCCTTCCCCGGCGCCCCAGCCCACAAAGAAGAGCCCGCTTCGGCTCGGCGGCTGGCGCCCCCCCCCCCGCTCCGTCCTGCCGCCTCCGGTGCCCGCCGGCGGGCTGGCCGGCCGCGCTCTCGCTCCCCCCAATCCAGAGCGGCGGGCAGGAGCCGAGCCGAGCCAGCGCTGCCATGGCTCCCGCACCCCCGGCCGCGCCGCCTTGCCCTCCGGGCCGGCAGGATCCGCGCGGCGCCCGGCAGGTGAGGCCCAGCCCAGGCTCCTCACTGCTCCGGGTGGCCTCTCCGTGAGAAGAAGGGCCCACGTCCCGCCGGGGCGGAGGCGGTTGGCTGGCGCCGCGTCGCCCTTCCTGCTCCCGGTACTGCCGGCGCCTGCCCTCGCGGCGTCCTTCGGCCCTGCGCCCGGGCAGCGGGCCTCTCCCTATTCGAGCGCGGCGCAAGGACCACGGAGACTGGAGGGGAGCAGCGGGGGCTCACGACCAGCCCGGCGAGGAGAAAGCGCCCCTGCCTGGGCTGCCGCCACCCGGCCGCAGCCGACCCCCTTCCCGGCGCTCCCCCCGCCCCCCCCCGCAGGGCAGCCGGGCTCCCCTCCGTCCCGCCGCCCGCTTGGAAGCCAGGGCGCTGCTGCTTTTGCTGCAGCCGGGGGGGGGGGGCTCCTTCTCCCTGAGAAGTCTCGGCTGCGCTCGCTCCGGTTCCTGGCTCCTGCCCAGCCGGTGCAGCGGCGTGGCGACTGAGGGCCAGGAGGAGACCGGGAGGATTTCCCGAAAGCGCGAGGGGTTCCCCTTGTCTCGAGTCTTTCCCTGCTCCCGGCGTTGCTCGTGTCCCGGTTCCCCCTTCACAGCGCCTTTCCTCCTGGTTTTGCCCCCTTAGATTCAAAGCAGGGTCCTGATCCTGATGGTGTGCGCCGCTGGCATCGGAGGCACTTTCCAGTATGGATACAACCTCACCATCATCAATGCCCCCACAGCAGTAAGTCATTTCTTCCTCTCTCCCGCAAAGGCTGGGCACTCTTGCATTTAGGGGGGTGGGGGGCTGTTCTAAAAGTGGCCTGTGATCCGCAGACCGGCTCCTCCCGTTACGGTCTCCCTCCCGCCGCCCTTCAGCTTTTGTGTCCGGTTCCCAGACTTTTCCACTTCTGCATTCTGACCAGCCTCCAGGCCACCCGCGGGGAGCCACCCCTGCTTTTCCCCCTGGACAACAGCCTTGTGGGGCAGGCTGGTCCACGAGAAAGTGACTGGCCTGGGGCTAGCCAGTGACCTTCATGGACCGCGATGAGGCGTTTCCTGGCATCTCTAGTCTGTTTGCCACATTGGAAAACTGTGCCAGGGCACCTCTCTGGACTCTGCTGGCTGGCCAGGCGGCCGGCCGGCCTGCCTTCCTGCCCAGGGTGACCCCTGTCTTGGTCTCTTGCAGTTTATCCAAGAGTTTGTGAACGAGACCTGGCTGGAGCGCACCGGCACCCCCTTGAGCACACCGGCGGTGACCCTCATTTGGTCTTTCATCGTCTCTCTTTTTCCTTTGGGGGGGCTCACGGGAGCACTCCTGGCTGGGCCCATGGCGATTAGACTGGGAAGGTGAGGAGGAGATCCCACTGGATTTCCAATCCTAGTTTCACCAATTTAGATTTTCGAGCAACTGTTTGAAGTTGTTGGCATTTGCAACCCAGAAACCTGTGGAGAACGGAGCCATCAGCAGGCCTGTCAGGACTCAGGCGGCTTGTTCTAGGACTCTGATGGGGCACCTCCCGCATGGGTGTAGTGGATCTCCACAACTCCGGTAGTTCCAATGGCTCAGCACTTGCTTCGCCACCCGTATTTGTCCCTTTTCATGAAAGCACAAAACACCAGCAGGGCAGAACACCAGAAAAGAGCGGCAATTTCTCTGGGAGTGGCCAGTAGTGGTCGTGATGGTGTTCCGTGCGGTGGTGAGTGGCCGGGAGGGTGCCTCTGGCCTCTGTGCCGTGCCAGGCGGAGTGCTGCTAAGAGCTACCTGTGGAGGCGCAAAGGCATGGATGCAACACAGCCCCCCCCCCTTGCATCTGAGGTGGGCAAACAAAGTCTCCTCTGTTTCTCTTGACAAAGGAAGAAGTCCTTGCTGCTGAACAACCTGTTTGTGGCCCTTGCTGCTCTGCTGGTGGGCTTCAGCTGGATGGCAAAATCCTTTGAAATGATCTTGCTGAGCAGATTCTTTGCAGGAATCAATGCGGGTAGGTTAGAAAGCTGCCTGGCTGGGCGTCCGTCTCCCCTTTGAAATCAGGAGGGCAGGTGTCAGCCTTGCAGATCGGCTCTGCCCTGGGCAGCTGATGAGGAGCAAGAGAGTCAGCATAAGCCTCAGCTATCTGTGGATCCGTGCAAACAGGAACTCTCTTCCCCAACCTTAACCTCAGGCAGGATTTTATCAAAACTTGTAGGATGTCAGGGATCTGTTAGTAAGGCTTGCTTTTTCAGTCACAATCTCCATTACACGAGATACCCCCCTCTTTCCACTACAGGTACTTCCTCCCCCCCCCCAAAAAAAAGTAACCATAACTGTGGGGGTAGAGGGGGTGGCATAGCCAAGTGGCAACCAAATTGTGGAAGGATTATCTTACCTGGTCAGACTGAGAGTCCGGTTATCAGGCCGTCTCCAATGGGGGTCATCTAAATGCGGCCCCTCCAGTTCCTCAGCAGCTCTGAAAGGTTGTGGCCTGCTGTGTTTATCCCTGGTGGCTCCTACTTCTGTGTGTGTTGTGGCTAGTGTGGTTAATGTGGCTGTCTTCATGCTCCCATACACTCATTTGTCTGCATTGACCCAAAGGGAAAGATGAGAAGAAACGGGGGGACCCCAAGTATAGACAGAGATCAGGGCCCTGAGGAAATGGGTGAGGATTCATCAGGGCTGTCCCTCTCAGAAATGGCTGCTGGGCTTGGCTAGGAAAGGTGGGTCAGCGCCTGGGCCAGAGCACGTCTCTAGGGCCATGGGGTGTGTGTGTGTCCTCAGCAGCAGCAGCAGCAGCAGCAGCCGCCCTTCACTGTCTCTTCTCTCCAGGGGTGAGCATGAGTGTTCAGCCCATGTACTTGGGAGAGAGCGCGCCCAAGCGACTCCGGGGGGCTGTGGCCTTGACGTCGGCATCCTTCACCGCTCTGGGGCTGGTGCTGGGACAGGTGGTGGGACTGAGGTAAGACCCATGGTTGCAGCAGTTGCCACTGCCTGGGAGGCTGGTCGGCAACGTTGCTTTCTCCCCCTTTTCCCCACCATTGCTGAAACTTGGACAAAGCCCAAATGTCATTCAGAACGTGTTTGGCCAGCTGAGCACAGGCAGATGCAAGCCCCGGGGACAAGCCTTTCTGCCCAGGCCCAGCAGGCACTTAGAGTGCCAGGAGACCAGCCCCTGCAGGCACTTTCTAAGCATGACGGTAGGAAGGAAGAGGCCAAGTGTTCCCAGATGGAAAGGCACCAGGACCGACCCCACCTGCTCCGACAGGTGGCCTAGTGATAATCTGAAAGGGATACACTGTTCTTTCAGGGACATACGTTGCCATCTTCTCCGCCTGGGTGCTCTCCCTGGGGCTTCCCTTTTCCCATTGCTCAAACTCTGTCATTTCTGATGCAGAGAAATACTAGGGGCAGAGGAGAGTTGGCCCCTTCTCTTGGCCAGCAATGTGGTGCCAGGCCTGATCCAGCTGGTGCTTCTGCCTTGGGCCCCCGAAAGCCCCCGGTACTTACTGATGGACCGAGGTGACGAGGAGTCCTGCTTCCAGGGTGAGTGTGCGCTCCTGAAGGAAATAACAATATCACTTAGAAAGACAGCCAAAGGGATGTTTTCCTTTATAGTATATTGTGGAAAAGGGATTTGAAAGAAATGCAAACTGAAAAACCTCATTTCCTGGCCTTTTGTGTGTGTTTCCTATACAGTATCGCTAAGTACACATCTTTGGTTCTTTGGACCCTCCTTACCTGTGTGGTTGCCTCTCTGTATTTGACTGTCGCTCCAGCTAGCTGGAAAGAGAGCTCACGGGGGATTGCGAGGAAGAGGCTGGGCACGGGTTGGCGTTTGACCGGTCTGTGAGTGCAGGCGGTAAGGCTTGACCTCTGCCCTCTCGCAGCCTTGCAGAAGCTACGGGGCAGCAGCCAGGACTTGAGTGGCGAGATGAAGGAGCTGCTGGCTGAGCAGGTGGCCATCCGGGGGAAGGTGGCGGCATCCCCCTGGGCACTTGTGCGGAACCCGGCAGTGAGGTGGCAACTGGTCTCCGTGGTGGTGCTCAGCAGTGCCATGCAGCTCTGTGGCAATGACTCGGTAGGTGCCGGCACGGAACCCAGGCCGGGGGGGGGGGGGGGCTTGGGGCAAGGCACGTTGTTGTCGCTGGTACGGTAGTGGCCACTGTCCAAGGGAGGAATGCCAAGAGGTGTGACCGGTTGCTGGGGAACGCGTGGTGGTGGTGGTGGTGGTGGTGGTGGAGGGAGGGGGAGGGGAGGTTTGGCAAGTCTTGACCTGCACAGCCATTCGAAGCAGCCTGCGAGACGGAGCAGGAGGAGCAGGAAGAGATGGGTGGATTCTCTCCCTTGGGCGAAGGACAAGCTGGTCTGGGCCCCACCATCACTTGTGGAGGGTGGGCTCCCACTCTTGTCCTTCCGGTTGCTGGGTGTGTCTGCATCTTCCTGCAGTGTCCTCACTTGACACTAGCAGGCTCCCCTTCGATCCGGAGCATGTGAGGCATGTATTGTAGGTAGGTAGCACAGCGGCCGACCTGGCATTCATCCTGGCTCTGCCTTTGTGGTGGGAAAACCCTGCCCAAGGCTGTCGGTTGTTATCTGTTTCAGTGACGTGCAAGCCTTCCTGGCAGAGAAGCAGCAGCTCCCAGCGGGTGGGTGGGGTGACCTCTCGTCCTGCCTTTCTGCTTAGAGTGAGAGAATTAGATCAAAGGTTTCTCTGGCCAATCCTAGTGGTGACTAGGTAACGAGTGTCCTATCTGAATTCTCTCAACATTCTGTGTAATCCTGCTAAGTTAATAAAAAGGATTCTCAAGGCGGTTTTTGAGGCTCCCCTGGTCGGGACATCTCTGGTCTGGTCGACTTCTTTGTTTTTCCTCTAAAGCTATTTGCCTTCCTATTGTTCCGTGATCACCCACATCATCAGCCGTCCTTTGATGCATGATCACCTACACTTTGTGCCTTCAGATGTACTTCTATGCTTCTTTCATCTTCCAAGAGGCTGGGATCCCACTGGACAAAATCCAGTACTGCATCATCGGCACAGGGAGCTGCGAGCTGGTGACGGCCCTGACCTGCGTAAGCATCCCGCCTGCCCCCCCCCCCCGTGCCACTTCCCCAGCCGCCGTCTGAGTGGTGGTGGGCAGGCTCTTTCCTAGGCAGGCGGAGCACCCCTGGGCGAGGGTGCGGGTGGGGACCCTTGGTGTCCATGAACTCCAGAGCTGCCTTCCTCCCTCTGCAGCAGAGGGCAGAGGCGGCTGTTTCCGATGCGTTGACTCTACATTAAAGAGGGCCCTTCCTTCCCACCGCGATCAGGTTGTTAACTGATAGGGACCATTTCTCTGCATGGAGGGTGGGGGGCTTTGCCTGCTTCCAGCTACTGTTGGAGGGAAGCTTTAGCTGCAGCCCGCCTGCTGGAGCCCAGCAAGTCAGCGTCTTCTCCCTCCCTCCCTTGCTTCCCACCCCCACCCCAGAACCTCCTTGTAGACCGCACTGGGCGACGGGTGCTGATCATCGGCGGCTACAGTCTCATGGCGGTGTGGGCCGTTGTCTTCATGGCGGCTTTGTCCTTGCGGGTAAGAGGGCCGGGGGGGGCAGGAGGTGTCTGGGGTGGGGGGCACCAGCGAAAGCTCCCTCTTCCCCACCCCATGTCATCCTCTCCCCCTTGGGCCTGCAGGATCAACTCAGCTGGATGCCCTATCTCAGCATGGGCTGCCTCTTTGCCTACATCCTGAGCTTTGGCATTGGGCCGGGTGAGTTGGAGCTGAGCTTGACAGAGTCCGGCTGCCCACCTCTTGGCTTCCACAGAAGGTGCTTCTTCCTCTACCCCCCACCTGCACCCAGGGGCCTCTTCCAGGGGCTTCCTTTGCTGGACCAAGGAGAAGGTGGACGCAGGGGGCCAGGGAGGGAGCAGCAGGGGCTTCCCTCCACGCTGATACAATGCCCCACCAACTTTCCTATGAAGGCAAGGAAGGTCTGTTTATTTGTTGTAGACATCTCCACACAAAGGGTGGTGGTGGTGGTGGTGGGGAGGGGCCAGTGGGAAGCACATGCAGCCACTTACTGGGTTGTGGAGGGGGGATTGTCGTCTCAGGGCTTGAAGGTTTTATGCGAGTCTGGCTGGTGTTTTCTAAACCTTGAGGTTGTCCACGTTGCACTTTTCTAGCCCAAACTCACAATCGTGGGCGGCTAGGTTCACCGTTCATTAGATTTACTGAGTATATTTATGTGTGCCCATAATACCAAAAAAAAAAAAAGGAAAAGAAAAGAAAAAGAAAAGAAAAAGAAGGCATCGAAGGACATGCTGTTTTTTGTCTAGCCGGTGTGACGGGAGTGATACCCACAGAGATTTTTGATCAGATGACCCGCCCGGCTGCATACATGATCAGCGGCTCTCTGCTCTGGACCAACCTGTTCCTGGTGGGCACAGCATTTCCTTTCATCGTGGTAGGTTGTGCCCCGATGCTGGCTTGCACGCCGTTCGCAGAGAGCCCCCCAAAGGAGGGGAGAGATCCTTAAGTGACCCTTGGGACTAAAAGGGAGGTGAAGGACGGCACATATCTATCTCCCCTGTAGCAAAGCCCCAGCCCCCTGCGCCTCCCCCCCCCCCTGCACGCCCCCAGCCTCCTTGGTGCTTTGTGCCTTCTCTCCATCCCAGGAAGGACTCGGCCATTACTGCTACCTGCCTTTCCTCACCGTTTGCATCTGCACAGCGCTCTATGTTGGTTTTTTCTTCCCTGAGACAAAGGGGAAAACCTTTCTGGAAATCTCAGAAGAGTTCGACAAGTGGAACGTCAGTGCCCAGAGGGAGGAGAACTTGGCGGAGCCTTCTGAAGAAACAAAATCCACCATGCTGTAGCCTCGGAAGAGAGAGAGGAGACGGTCTGGCCTGACAACAGGGACCGGATGGGTGTCCCCGCCACAGGCCGCCTTCTCTCTTGGCCCCTGGACTGGCTGGCAGGGAAGAGAATGTGGGAGCTGGAGCCATTCTAGGGGGCCTCGCATAACCCTGGAGACACAGCCTGCTGACAGTCGGCTCAGGGACACAGCCTCCCAGTCTCAAGCCTGAGGGGTTTCTTGGTCCGATCCAGAGTAGAGGGCTCCACCTGCTCCTTCTCTACAGCTAGGGGGGGGAAAACCCCGAGACAGTCGGCTGATGGACAGGACCCCTCTTAGGAAGGTAGGGCCTGGGCCTGTGCTGCTCCAGAACATCTCGTGGGTGGCGTGGAGGGCGCACCTCTTACTTCTCATTTGGAGGCTGGGAAGAGATGCTGCACAGCGCTGCCATTTCCCTGCTGGTCAGACCGCCTGCCCTGATGCCTTGCTGGAGCCCTGAGTCTCTCTGACCCTCCCACTGGTGTCCATACAGCCATTCCTCGGTCTCCGTGCATGCGAATGAGACAGCAGGTAGATTTCTCCTCCTCCTGCTTATCAGCTACCAACCATCAGCTACCTCTGCAAGTCTGTATTTGCACCTTTAGGTCTGAAATTGACTGGATGGCACACAGTTATTATTATTATTATTTGCATTATTGATAAATGTGTGATTTAAAAGCCTGATGTGGTTTGTTTCTGTTATTTTCATTTTAATTTTGAGAAGCTTTTTTTTGAAAACCATATTTATTCAATCTACTGAACAGAAAATGACTATTCCAATACAAAACAAAACCATCCCTCTTACTGAAAAATACTGTTTGCTATATGAAGTTAAAGTCTAGAAAAATCTGCAAACCAACCCTTCTGAGTAGCATCCAGCATTTTTCTAGTGTTTAGTTAAAACAATTATTAGTTTGATTAGTAAATTAGCTCTCAGGTTGTTTTTGTTTATATTTTGAATTTCAAATTGATAGTTTAGTAATACGCCTGCTGTCTATTTCTGTCTGTTCCATTTGTTTTTCTTGCTAATTCACCCAGCTGAAATCTCGTTGATTTTAGCAAGGATTGTTCCTAAGCCTCAGATGTTGCACTTCAGTATCAGAATCGACCAGTTCTTCCTTCAAGGAACTCTCCTTCCAAGGAAATGTACCTTCAAGCTTAGCTGAAAAAGGAAGGCTGTACTGAGCCCGGGCAGTGAGCAAAACTGAACATTGGCCACAGCTAGGGAGACCTACTGGAATCAGCAGGCTTCACCTATGAACACAATCCGTCCATTTCAGTGGCTCTCCTCCCGCTGAGCCTAAGAAGTGGATTTGGCAGCAGATTTCAAAGAGGCCCCTGCGGAGAGAACTCCCACGGCCTGCCCCTCTGGTCTCCTCTAGCCAGCGGCAGGAGCGGCAGTAAAAAACCAGCGAGGAGCAGAACTTGGGGAAACTGCTCTCTGGCCATTTGGGGGACCTGCCGTCCTATGGGGGGTGCTGGGGGAGTCATACACGGAGGCCGTTGGAGAGGCCACTCTTTGTGCAGGAAGAATTGGGGAAGGAGGGGGACATTCTCTGGAGGAAGGGTTCGAGGAGGGGCGGCTGGGGAGTCCCTCAGTCTAGGGGAATCATGAAACCAAACCAAAGTCTGAAAGCAAGAGCGAGCGAAAGGGCCCCAAAGGCAGCGAGGGGGGTCCGGCATCTACGGAGCTCCAGCGAGAGCGCCGGTCCCTGGCAGCCGCCGGTCTGTCATGGGGCAGGGGCGGGGGGAAACGACAGAAACCCCTCAATGCTGTAGAAAGGTCAGGCTGGAGACTGGCCAGGCTAACCAAGAGGAAAGGCTGGGCGGGTTTCCTCTGCTCTTTCTCACATGCCCATTCTTGGCAGGATCCTAACTACCAGAAGGCAGGTAAAGATTGCTGAGCCCATCATGAGTAAGGAGAATGTCGCCATCCGGCTCTCTTAAATCGTTAACCCGAGAGAGCAGGTTCTCCTCCAATCGCTAACACGAGCAAGAATCACTGGTCTGCTAGAAAGCAGAGTCTTCCCTCCTGTCCTGCTCACTTCTTTCTGAGGGTGGTAGTTGTCCAGCCGGGGAAGATCTCCCATCGCCTCCAGCCAGAGACTGGGCAGGACTTGTCAAGGAGATGGCGGCCAGTTTCCTCTCCGACCTTGTGAGTAGCAGCCTCCCTACTGGCGTGGGCTGGTTGCCCCACTGCCCCGATGCCATAGGGTGGACTTCAGAAACCCCCCCCCCAAAGGAAGCCTTCTCATCCTGAAGCTCTTCTCCTCTCCCACCAACCCACCCCCTTCGAGGCACTCCCTCTGGTTGGGCTCTGCCTGGGAACCACCTGCCTTCCCA
Source organism: Pogona vitticeps (assembly GCF_051106095.1). Lineage (NCBI taxonomy): Eukaryota > Metazoa > Chordata > Lepidosauria > Squamata > Agamidae > Pogona > Pogona vitticeps. Next base: position 57,647 of record NC_135796.1, read on the forward strand.
CAAAATCCCTTGTGTCCTTATTCTGCGGAAGAAGCAAAGCCCTCCTTTCCCTTTCTTGCCACCTGCCCAGAAGGCCTCAAGAGCCGAGGCGACACAGACTGCGTTCCTCTGCACCTTCCTCTGGCCTCTGCATCTGCTCCTTCCCGGGGGGGGGGGGGGATTTTGCCTCCAATGATGGCAGATGTGGAGGCAGCCATGAGGAGAAGGAGAAAGGCTGTGGGTCAGGATGGTGGCTTTACCTTTGCAGGTGCGCTACCGGCGATTCTTCCAGATGACCCTTGTGTTGGGTCTGGGCGGGACCCTCCTGGTGGGCTTCCATGTCTCTGTCATCACCTATCCTTCCCAGGTGAGTTCAGGGACCGTGCAAGGCTGAGAAACCCACCGGAGGCCACAGCAGGCGGGGCCACCCTTTCTCTATGGGTGAGCTCTTTGGCCACTGCACCACCTCTCTGTGCAAAAGCGTGCAAGGCAGAACGGATCCACGCCCAACCTGTGGTGCTCCATGAGGTGGCAGTGGGGCTCCCCAACCCACAGAAGGTGTGATCCACTCTGGCAATGGCCCCTCTCCCTTTCCACCGAGTCCAAGGCATTCCCCCCCCCACAGGAGTCTTCACTGGAAGACTTTTGGTACAGACAAGGGGGGGTCCCTTCTATTCACAGCAAAGAGGCTGTCAGGATCCTCCCTCCATCTTTACAGGTGGGGAGTGGAGGGCTGAGGAGGGGCCTGCCTGGACAATTACTCTTCTTTTGGTTTGCTTTTAAACCTGAGGTGAAATGCCTTCAGTCTGAAGCTGAGTCGGGCATTGCTGGAATTATGAACTTTTGAATCCGTCTTCATTTTCCTCTCTTGCCAGGACATAAAGAGATTTATCAATGCAACATGGATGGAGCGCCATGGGTCTCCCCTCCCCCAGGAAACGGTGGCCCTGCTGTGGTCCTTCATTGTGTCCATCTACTGCCTGGGGGGTTTCCTGGGCAGCCTCTCGAGCCAACCCTTGAGTGCCAGATATGGAAAGTAGGCATCTCTGCCCATCGTGGGACTTGCTGAGGGCCTGGCCCTTTCGCTCATCGCCCACAAAATAACTGTGCATGATGTCACGAATAATCTTACCCCCTATGATCCTCCTCACCTTCCCCCCTCCCCCCCCCCATTCCACCTTGCTTCTCTGTTTGGCAATGACCTAGAAAGGAGAGATGATAATGACGGCAAGAAGGCCACAGGAAGCATTTGCCTTTAGGGCTGGCGGGGAAGCAGAGCTGAGAGCAGAGGTGGGGGAGAGGCCTCCAATTCACACCAGCGTTTTGTTTCTTTTTTTAAAAAATATTTTATTTTATTTTTCCTAAACTACAACAAAATCATAAACATAAAATATATAAACCAAAATACAAATTGACTATGTTCCCCACCACCATAGTCGTGGGACGTCTTACATAATCCTCTTCTTCCTCTATTCTTCTTCCTTTATTCCAGAACTGCATTGATTCTTGATTTGGAGCTTTCCCTTTTCCTCTGGTTAGCAAATATTCAAGAAATCTACCTCACATATCATAGAAATTATTCTTCTTCATCTCTCCTTTCTTAACCTTTAAGTTAAAAGTTAGCTTATCATTTATAGCAAGGTTCCATATTTCCTTATACTGTACCATTCTTCCATTCAAAATTCAGACTTTGATTTCCAGTTCCTAGCTATTATTAATCTGGCTGCTGTTAATAAATTGGTAATCAATTCTCTACCCATCTTATCCCATTCCACATTCTCACATATTGATAACGAAGCTATCTCAGAATTAAATTCTATACCCTTTTCACATATGTCCTTTAGTTCTTTAAAGATTAGTTTCCAAAATCTTTGTACTTTTTTGCATTCCCACCACATATGAAAGTATGTATCAATTTCCTTCTCACATTTCCAACAGACATTCAGTTAACTAGCGTTCATTTTATTCAGCGTCATCGATATCAAATACCATCTTAAACCCAATTTGAAAATTTTTTTCTCTTATTCTCACCAAATTTTTCTCTTATTCTCTGTTTCTTACAGAAAGAAGACTCTGCTGTTTGGTGACCTGTTTGCCATCTCAGGTGCCCTGCTGCTCGGCTCCAGTAAGATGGCCGGCTCTTTTGAAATGGTCCTGGTGGGCCGTTGCTTGTATGGCATCAGCGCAGGTAGGATTTCTGGGATCCTGACAAGAGGGGCGAACCCGAGGGCTTAGAGCAAGCACCCAGGCACTCCCTGGCCCATCAACGGCAGAAAGAGGAGGAGGAGAGACGGCTGAGGGGGAGGCCCGTCGGGGGAGCTGGGACCCACCTTCTCTGCTGAACCAGGTCCCCTCCGGGATTCAGCAGCCATGGATGGTCTCTAAGCTTTCAGGCAGGTGGGTCTTTCTGGAAAGAAAAGAAAACTGTTTGAAATCTTGCTTTAAGGGACAAGGATAAAAAAGAATTTAGAGTGTGCGTATTACTGACCTCTTGCCATTTGGTCCATCTGTCTGCAAATGGGTGCAGCCGCCATCGGCCAAAGAGCCCTCAATGTGCAAAACCCGGGGCTTTCTGATTCTGGCAGAGCTGCTCGTGACCTCTAAGGAGCCTTGGTGGTGCTGGCAGTGGCCACGGGCAATGAAAGCCACCTTCACCCTGCCTGGAGCTTCACTGGGGAACTGACCTGGCAACCAGAGGGGATTTTCTGAGTTCTAGAAGAGCCCCTTTTCACTCCCTGCTGGGGAGGAATGGTTGCTACTGGTCTTGAAGTCCCGCTCGGGGTCTCTTGAGCCACACTGCTTACTTTGGAAGGTCTGACCCCCAATGTACCTGGTAAGGTACGAACCAAAGTGCCAGGGATTCAAGGGCGAGAGAGTGCAGCAGAACAGCCTCGCAGGGACCACGGTTGACTCAGAAAGGGCTGCCGGCAGACGGGGTGGTGGTGGGTGCCGTTTCATGGGCGGGGTTCCAGTCTTCTGCATAGATAACTTTCTTCCTCCTTGCCCTCCTTCCTTGAGGTATGTACATGAACACCTACGGACCGTACCTGGGAGAAATTTCACCTAAGAAATTCCGAGGCTTTGCCCTCACCACAGGGGCTGTGTTTTTTTCGTTAGGAAAAGCCTTGGGACAGATTATGGGCTTAAGGTAAGTTCACCAGAGCCACTAATCTCACAAATGATCTCAATTCAGCCCTCACAGACCCCCCCCCTTTTATCAATATTTGCCCAAATGTTGTAATAATTCATGACAGATCCATCTTGCAGCTGAGTTTGTGAAATGTCAGCTTTCCTTCCTTGGCGGGGGGGGGGGGGAGATTATTCTCTGTTTATTAACTTGTGGTGCCCAAGGGGTTCCCGAGGAAGCATGAACTGAGCACATCAGAGCAAGAGCTGGTGTCACGGTGATTGGTGGGGTCTCCCCATAATTGAGAGACCCTAAAATGTGTGTGTGTGTGTGTTTGTGTGTGTGTGTGTGAGAGAGAGAGAGAGAGAGAGAGAGGGAGAGATCAGGGCAGACCCGGAGGGGCTTCACCATATCTTTCCCTGACCCCCACCATACAATCCTCAGCTACAGCCAAGCTAACGGAGCCTCTCCCCCCCCCCGGCAGAGATATTTTGGGCACCCCGTCTTTGTGGCCGCTGCTCTTGGCCCTCTGTGGGATCCCTGCCTTGCTGAACCTGGTGCTGTTGCCGCTGTTCCCAGAATCGCCCCCATATCTCTTGATCGAGAAGGAAGACAAGGAAGGCTGCCTACAAGGTGAGACGGCCGGACGACTTTTCTTCCCACCTTGGAGAGGTGAAAGTAGCACATGGCTTCATTCTTAGTTTCAAAGCAACTTTTCAAGCTTTTTCATCATTCAGAAGAAATTCAGTACATTAGTCAATGCTGATGGGTCACTTTCTAAGCTTTTTGAAAATACAACAAAAATATCCCAGGGTGGATCCATCGGCTTCTAAAAGGATCCTTCCAAATTGACCTTTTATGAGTACCAAGGAAATGAGAAGCCAAAAGGGGCAATGTTACTGGTTGCTAATCCAACATTTAAAAAGTAATAACGCTGGTAGCACTGTAACACAATGACGGAACTGTGAAATCCACAAATAAGAGGGTACGTCGCTTGTCTCTCCCAGTTTTGCTGAATGCCTTGCCCTAGGCGGGTTTCGCTAAGGGACAGCTAAGGCTTTGCAAGGCTTCCATGAAGCTGGCGAAGGTTGCCCTTTTCTTCTGTGGCAGAGCCTGAGCCGTACCTGAGGAGACTTGGCCTTCTTTAGCTGATAGGAGAGAGTGGGCGCCTGGACAGAATGCCTCTGCTCTGTTCCTTTCCCCCACAAAGCCATGAAGGACCTCTGGGGAGACGGGTGCCATGAAGGCGAGATGGAGGACATCATGAAGGAGAAGGAGGCTACTGGGAGCAACAAGAGCTTGAATGTCCTGGAGGTGCTGAAGGGCCCGTCCTTTCGGCGGCCCCTCGCCATCACCATCCTCCTGATGATGAGCCTGCAGACCAACGGCTTGAGCGCAGTTGAGTAGCAGAGTCAACACGAGGGACACCAAGCAAGTTCCACAACTCCCCTGTTGGTTTACTGGCTAACGTGCTTCGGATGCTTGTGCAGTTAGGTATTTGGTGTGGAAAGGCCACGTGTTGTTCCTTGGCTTTTGCAGGGCATCCGAAAGATGAAATGCTCCTCCTGCTTCACGGGTCCTCAGGGGAGCTGCGGGGAGGGAGGGAGGGAATTCCTGAAAGGGCAAGGCTGAAAGACGGCTTCGTCAAGAGGCAGCCTTAGCTTGCCTCTTGGCAGCGAGTTTGCCATAAAACAAAGGCGATTAATTCCCAGGGAAAGAGCCAAGAGCAATTTGCAGCTGCTGCAGTATAAGGCCAGGGTGCTGGCCTGGTCTCTGTTTACAGGCTAGAAGAGGCTCAGCGCCTTCCACCCATCATGGTGTTGCTAGAATTTGATCAACGCCTTCCAGTCTAACCGGCTTTGCATATTATTCCCACGCTGCCCTTTGGCTTTTCTAGATCTACTTCTATGCCTTTGAAGTTTTCCGCACGGCCAAGCTGGAGGAAGCCCTCATCCCTTACGTGACGCTTGGCATGGGTCTTTGTGAACTTATCTCCGTTATCCTGTGTGTAAGTGCCTGCCTGATAGAGAAGAGGAGCCAGGAAATATGGGGCAGCCTTGTTGTCAGGACTGGTCGCCTCCCTATAGGAGGGTCAGCTCTGTTGCCAAAGGAGGGAGCTGAGCCTAGCAGGCGAGAGAGGCACAAGGCTGCTTCACGGAGGTGGCGTGCCCCTGTGGAGGCTTCATCCCTGGGGATTGGCAGGGGCAGGCCAGGGGAAGGAGGTGGGACGGTCTGCCGAATGCTCTTTGACACAAGTGGTTCCCAGTGGCCTGGAGGCCTCTTTGTTGTGGGTCAACTTAAGACATGCAGAGTCTGACCCACGTCTGCGTTGGATGTCAGAAACATTCCCTCTGGCCCAGACACACTCTAGGGAATCCAACGTGTGGATTCAGGCCCTTGAAACTCAGGGTTATTACCAGGGCACAGTTCCTCCTGTGTAAAGGAATCCTGTCTGTAGTTCCTCCTAAGGCAATCAGAGAGCTTGCCTTTCTTAGAGAAAGACACTTTAAACAGTTACAGACGTCTTTGTCCCAGGTATGGCTTCCCTTTTAATCTCTAGACCTCAAAGGGAAGGATGCCTCCTCCTCAGAGGGACAAGAGGCGGAGGCGGAAGGTGAGAGGGAAGTTGTGACACTGAGAACAATGAATAACCATCTAAGAATAGCCATTGAAGGTTGAAGGAAAGTCAGCACAGGCGAGAGAAAGTAAAGGACAGGTGCCCAGGAAGCCTGGAGAGATCCTTCTCTCTCTCTCTCTCTCTCTCTCTCTCTCTCTCTCTCTCTCTCTCTCTCACACACACACACACACACACACACACACACACACACACACACACACACACACATTCTTTCCCCCCTTCCATGTGCAAAGCAAGCATCTTCTTCGGTGGAAGCTGAGTTTAGTTATTTAATTTAATATATATTTCCTGAGCCTTTCTCCGTAAAAGAACAATAAAAGGTGGCTTAGGGTACCCCCCCCCCCCCGGTGACATCCGGCCATCTCCACCACCAACTGCTCAACAGAAGGATCCAGCCAGTGCCCCCTTCCTAGGCAGGATTTTGCCCTCACTGACGATGTTTTCTGACCTCACAGAGCACGATCATTGACCGCGTCGGCCGGAGGATTCTCTTGTGGGGCGGCTACGGGGCGATGGCTTGGGCCCTGGCCTTCCTAATCCTGACTCTCTCTCTTCAGGTGAGCCAAGGCCAACGTCTGCTACCCCTTTCCCCTTGCCCTGGCTGCAGTTGGACTGAAGGGGATCTTCAAGCGCTGTTTGCTCCACCACCCAGGCCAAGTCTCAAACGGGGCTTGGCAGAGGGATGGGAGGTCTCTGTCAGCCTCCCCGTCGGTCTTGCCCAAGGCTGGGCCCAGGGAGGCCCTGCATTTCATCCCAGAGGAGGCTCATGGGTTCATGCCCTCTTTATCTCAAGCACAAAAGGATGGTGGTTAGAATCTTTAGGTGGTAGCCCTTCCCCTTCCCCTCTGCTTTGACTTCTGTCCCTCTGAGAGGGTCCCCATGGCCTCCCAGCAGGTGGAGACGGGGCTGAGTTTGGTGGCGTTTGTGTAAATAGAAATAGAGCGGAAAGAGTCACATGCCACCTACCTGAGCACCGAGGCCTCAGCTGGAGAGCCGACTGCTATTGACTGGATGGTGGGAAATGGACCTCTGTAGGCACCCCACCTCCTTGCTCCTGAGACACCACGAGAGGCCGTAGATTGCATTGACCCCCTTCTGGTTGGGGGGCAGCTCCTTGGGTGGGTGCTGTCGCTTGTGATTTGGCTGCTTCTTTAGCATTTCTCTTAAATGGAGCCGGGTTTGGTTCTCGTGTACGGACCTTAATCTCTAAGTCACTCAGTTCTAGACGTGCCCATTGTTATTGCCTTTGGCATTTGGGCTAGGATTTTCTCTCATCGAAACCCCATGCTTGGAGTGAGCCTGGGCGACTGCCCTGCTGGAAAGGCCGCCTCCCACTGGCAGCAGGATTATCAGAGCCCCCGAAGGCCAGCTGAAATCCCTCCATGCGCCAAGAACAAAACTCAGGACACAGGCAGAGGAAGAGCTTTCATTTGGAGAGGGAAAGCCTGTGCGTCGTGTCGCAGCGGCTGTAAAAACAACAGAGGCTTGGAGCCTCTTGCAGGCTGAGCCAGTGTCCTTGGCCCGAGAGTCCATGGATCACAGCCCACTTCTTGGGAGGCACCAATGCTAGCATGCAGCCTCCATGTTTCCATGTCCCGTATAGCGCCTGGTTATCAGGGCAGGGTGGAGTAAACTAGGAGAAGGAAGATGGGCATCGTGTCATTGCCATGCAGGTCATCAACCTCCAAAGCACTCTGTGTGTGTGTGTGTGTGTGTGTGTGTGTGTGTGTGTGTGTGTGTGTAAAGCATATATATATATGTGTAAAGCCTGTGTAAAGCCATATACACGGAGACCCAAGAAGGGTCTGGCTTTACACCGGAGGGAGGCATCTCATGTCACTTCGCTCTCGCTTTGCCTTCCAGGATCGGCACCCTTGGATTTCTTACTGCAGCGTTGCGCTCATCTTTTTGTTCACTTTTTTCTATGGGATCGGCCCGTGTAAGTAAACCGGAAGCCAGAAGGCTGGCAACTGTTTTCCCACAGCAAGAGCGGGAAAAGGGAAGCAGGCCACCACGGAGGAGGCCCCAGCAGAAATGAAGACACAAAGGCCGGGAAGAATCGCCACCCTGCTCCCTATTGTCATTGACCAGCCCTGTCGGTGGGCTGTCCCCTAACAGGGTCCCCAGAGCTGCTGTTCACAAGAAGGAACAGGAGCGAGGGATGGGAGGCAGCCACGCCCTTCCCTGCTTTGAAAGGAGAGCTTTGTCTCTGACAGGGCAACCTCAGGAGGCAAGTTGGGAAGGGTCTGGTCGGGACCCTTCTCACAGGGGCGGGGGGGCTGATGAGCAAGAGAGCAGCACAAGGGGAACCCCTTTGCACCCACGCCCTGCCGCCCGAGTCTTCCTCTGCTTCGCTGCAGAAGGCCACGGTGGGTGCTGGCTCTTGCCAGGGAAAGACAGCCTTCTTGGGTCTCTGGAAGGATTTCCCCAAGGGCTGAGGACGCTGGCGGCCCCAGCTCATTCACGGCAGGGCTTGAGAGGCTGCGTTCTCTCCCAAGCTTACTGGCTCAATATTTTAATAGAAAGCCGTTTGTTCCTCCTCCCGATTTGCTGTGGGCTTGCTCCTCTTTTCAGCCGGCGCTATCTTCTCCGTCATGATGGAGGTCTTCAGCCAGTCGGCCAGGCCGGCTGGGTTTGTCATCGCCAGCCTCATCAGCTGGGTGGGACTCTTTCTGACTGGAATAGGCTTCCCATTTGTTATGGTGAGTGGCCTTCCTTCACTCGCTCTCTTTCCTCAGTCCAGGTCATCCTGTCATCCTGACGCCTGAAGCAGAGCCAGGCCCACGGCCCACATTCCAGACCCAAAGAAATGCAAAGATGGTGGTAGTGGTCCCTGGGCTCTGTGTTTTAATATTACAGCACTAGGAGGGAGAAGGAAGCTCAGGACCAGGGCAAGAGGGAAGGGAGAGGTGGGTGGGGGAAAAAATGAGGAGAGCATAAGCGGAAAGAGAAAGAGGGAGAGCAAACAAGGGGACGGAAGTAAGAAAAGAGCAAGTGGGGGAGGGGAGGGGGAGGGAAGGACCATGAAGAGGGAAGGGGGACAAGGGTGCCCAGGAGGGGCTGAATCTACTCCAAGGCTGGAGAAACTGGCAAGGGAAGAACAACCTTCTGTTGTTGTTGTTGTTTTAAGTGTCCACATTTATTTTATTGTGTCCACATTGTTGCAGCAAGATCTATGTGCGAAGTTGCCTCGTGTCATCTGCCTGCACAAGAAAACACAAAGTAACACTTAGGAAGAGACATTATAAACAGCTTGTAGTTAGCATTGAAATCACATTCAGAAATCAGGCTTGCAAAGGAAGAATGTGCTTAAGTCCTGAAGACCAATCGGGAGCAAAGCAAACTAGTTTGCAAACCCGAGGAGGTCAAAGAGACACAGACTTCTCCTGTGACACTCACACGCCATCAGCCCATAAAGATTTTCCTCTTCTAAAAACAGGCTGCCTGCAATGGCCACTGCTGCCCTAAGCAGCCTCTAAATCCCTGCCTGCTCATGTGCAGAATCTCTCTGGAGTTGGGTCTGGTGCAAACGGGTCCCAAGGAGGTTTGTCTTATATTGCCAACAGAAATGTTGATTTCTTCCTCTGCGCTTTTTTTTTTTTGGTCTCCAGGAAGCCCTCGGTTATTATTCCTTCCTCATCTTCTTGACCTTAGTCACTGGGACGGCAGTTTTCATCTATGTCTTCCTTCCAGAGACGAAGGGAAAATCCATCATACAGATAACAGAAGAACTCAGACAGTTGGGGAGGAAGATCCCGTTCATCACGCCACCAAAGAACTTTTCTGTGGACCACACCTTTTGCACGAAGTTGTGATGAGCAGGAGAAGCCAAAAGCAGGCAACAGGCGCTCAGGGTCGGAGCAGAGAGGCATTAGTATACCGGCTCCCTTGCCTCCCACACATCTGGGATTTTGGGATGCAAATCACACCAGCTGGGCAGGAAAGGGAAAGGACACGAGCAGAGGAAGTGCATTGTGTGTCCAGAGGGCCCCATGCTTTCACCCTTCCCTTCACTCCCTGAAAAAGATTGTTCCCCTTAAGCCGGCATATTTCCACTGGGAGAGGGGACCCCCTGTTTCATGCCAATGGGTTTTGTTGTTTTGTTTTACTCCAGAGCAAACACTGGTCTCAAAGAGGGATGCCCCCTTGGACTGAAATCAAAATCAATCAAATCAATTTATTGTCTTTGTAAGTATATACATAGTATACACATACAACGAAATTCACACAGACACCCAGAGACCAGACCCACATGAACATTAAAAATCCACAAACGCTCCCGACTTGCTAACCCCCCCCCCCACTAAGAACACAAACATCTGCACCGCAGGCTAAATAACACTGTCCAACTGTTCACTGCTGGTGGTCTTTAAGTTCATTATTAAGTGCAATTATAGCTCTGGGATAAAAACTATTCAGAACATGTGTGGTCTGAGTCTTAATTGTTCTATATCTTCTGCCAGATGGCAACAGTTCAAAAATTGAGAAATTTAAAACTACCAAACCTCTCCACTTCCTCACCATTTATGTACAGTGGTAAATGTACATTTCTCTTCCTCCTAAAATCAATTATGAGTTCTTTAGTTTTGTTGATGTTAAGTGTAAGATTATTTTCTTTACACCACAGTATCAACCCTTGTACTTCATTTCTATAAGCAGGCTCATTGTTCTTAGAGGAGAGCCCATGTGCCTTCCTGACAGAGCGGCTCCTTGCGCTCCTGTGGCCCATCCAGGGGTGCTGATCCCCTGAAAGGCAGACCCTGTCCCATGGACTGGGAAAAAAAACGAGGAGGGACTTTCTCGAGCAAAGCAAACAACACTTAGTGCTCTATGAAACGGAACGTATCCATGCCTTGTCCTGCCCTCCACAAGGCGGAGGAACAAGAGCAGCCTAGAAACTGATCACGGGGAGTGTGAAGAAGGGGAGGGCATGGATGTGTGTGATGGGAAAAGGACTCAGCCCCCCTCCCCCCCCGGCCATGTGCACAGGTTTCGGAGACCATGTGAATTAGACCATTTCCAGGGTGGCACACGCCTTAGTTACGTCCCGGCTGGATTACTGTTAACAGGCTCTACGCGGGGCTGCCTGTGGAAAGTGTTGGGAAACTTCACAGCACGCCCAAAACGCAGCAGCCAGGTGGCAGACTGGGGCCGGTCGCAGGGAGGACATCACCCCCACTGTCACAGCAGCTGCCGATCCATTTCCACAATTCAAAGTGCTGGTTCTAAGTGATAAAGCTTGAAATGGCTTGGGTTCAAACAATCTAAAAGACCCCCTTATGAGGCTGCCTGAGTGTCCAGATCACCCGGAGAGGCCTTTCTTTCCCCCCTACCACTTTCACAGGTGCGTTTGTTGAGGATATAGGAGACGGCCTTCTCTGTGGCTGCTCCTTTAGACTGTGGAACCCCCTCCCACTGGAGGCTAGGCTAGCCCCATCTTGGCTGTCCTTCCGCAAGCAGGCAAAGACCTTTCTCTTCAGGCAGGTTTTCCCTCAGTGAGCGGTTATCTGAATGGGTTTTTTTAATGGACTGCTGTGCCTTACCACTTTGAATGTGTTTTTAGTATTGCTTTTGTTTACCAATTCTCAGAGTGGTATTTGTTTGATCCTTTTAAGTACAGTATTTGTATACTTACTGTTTTTAGCTTTAAATATTGTCTTTTAAGATGTAAGCTGCCTCGGGTCCTTTTTAAGGAAAAAGGTGGGGAAAATATGTTAAAAAAATCAATCCATTTTCTGAGGAACAGCCATGTGAACATGCACTGTGTGGTTGACCAAAGGGGCCACGGAGGAAATGCGCAGGGCCCTCCCCCAGCCTTGCCACGACCACCCAGTTTCTGCCTCGGGGTTTTTAAGAGAAGCGAATGCTTCAGGTACCCATTCAATGGCTTCTCAGACACTCCTGAGAAAGGAAACAGGCAGGCGCTCAGGTTCACTTCTTGTTGCTGGTAAATCTTCTTCCTTCCAGCCAGCCAGCAGGTGAGCAGCCAGGCCCTTCTGGCAGGTGTTAACATCTACGCCAGGCCTCTGCCCGCCTGCTAGCCATCAGGAATAAAGGAAAGCCTCCGAATGTTCCAGGCTGTGTTGGTCTCCGTGTCCCGTTCGGTCCACTTCACAACAAATTCTGCAGTCAGGCTTCAGGCCTCCTTTCCCTGTGCCCAAAAGCTGTCCCTCCCCTCTGAGTAAAGTCTCAGAGTCTCCCTTCCTGCCCCAAGAGGCAAAGAAGGCGGCCCTAAACTCAGCAGCTGGCAACACGGTTATTTCACCCACTGTTTGGTTTGCTGCAAGAGTGGGCTGGTTCGCTCTTCAAAATGGTGATCAAGTTTATATTTATTTATTCAAATTACAGTATATACTGACACAGTCTTTGCTGGAACAAACCAGTCCATCCTCAGAGCAGTCCGATCCATACATTTCTGAGCCCCTGTCGGGGGCATCTACTCCTTTTGGTGCTGGTAGCAGTTCCGGTGTGTGATTGCTGGAGCTGATCCCAAGCAAGTCTTCTGGTTTAAATTTGCCAGTACTGGGAAGGGGCTTAATAAGCAAGACACTTCAGGTTTGTTTATTCATCTATTTCATTATATATACCAACTTATCGCTGATGCATTGTATCAGTCATGGGGGAAAAACACACTTCCTTTTGCCTTGTCTCCAAGGCTGAGTTGGGAAACCGCCCACAGTAGAATCCATGGCCATGATTTTGGCTACGGGAGGTTTCTCAACCAGCCCTTTAGAAGAAGGCAAAGAAAATATTTTTTGAAAAAAAATGCTGCAACTCTAATTAAATTATAAACTGGATGGAGGGCCCTTTAAGCATTATGGGGCTGTATATAAGCAGCACACCAGGCTTTTCATCTGGCTGGTCAGGCACTGATGCTGCTGTATCAGGATGGGACCTGTGGTGGATTTCAGTTCACTCTCCCGAGCCCTGTGGGAGCAGATCTCCACTCAAGCGGAGCAGTGAAGAACTCTGTGGGGTTTTAGAATCAGTGGTCCAGAACCCAAGGACTGCATAAGAGATAAGATGGAACCCCCTTCTCCCTCCTGAACCATGAGATCAACCATAGGGCCGTTGGCTGTTGTTATGCCTGGACACGTTTGACCTTTCCCTCCGTGAACCCTTCCCGGTTGCCTCCTACGGATATTAATGGTTGATTCAACCCAGCGCTCCTCTGTCCTGCCCAGAGGCAGTTAATTTTAACTTGGATGTCATGGTTTCCATCAGTGCCACCTCTCCTATGCCATCAAGCGGGCACTGAGAGCCGGCTGGTGCCAGGAGGGCTCCTTCCCCACTCTAAGCTGCATGTCTGTCCGTTCAGAATGGAGGGGCTGCGCTCTGTGCTGGTAAGTAACACCTGCCCCACAGAGTGGGTGCCCCTGCCATGGGGCAAGGGCGGCAGCACATGTGGGAGGTTGCCAGGCTGAGCCTTTGGGAGGGAGGAAGAGCCAGCCTTGCCAGTTCCTGCTCGGCTGGCATCTCGGCTTGGTCAGAGCCGGGCCGGGAGGTGACTCCTCTGGTCTCGTCCGTCCCCCTGTCCTGCAGTGGGCACCAATCTGAAGTGTGTGTGTGTGGGGGGGTGCCAGGGAAGCAACAGACCTCCTTTGTCTCTTGTCAGTCCCTCCCCAACTTCTATGGAACACCCCCCCCCCACTTGGACCTGTGCTCTGTGTCCTCCCCAGAAACCCGGTTTCTTTCTCTCTGGGCCATGCAATCCCCCACGGCAATCCACAGGGGCCTCCTTGCTCTCTTCTTTCTCCAAGAAGGCCTTTGTGTGTGTGTGTGTGTGTGTGTGTGTGTGTGTGTGTGTGTGTGTGTGTGTGTGTGTGTGTGTGTGTGTGTGTGTGTGTGTGTGTGTGTGTTCCCGCCCTCCCTTCCTCTAGGGACCCTCTCCCCCCCCCAACTCTTGTTCTTACGACACAATCTGAATCAGAACCAACATAACCTTAAGGGGGGGAGCCCCCCGCCTTATGTGCACCTGCTACTACAGGGAGCACAGAAGTGGAACAGAGTTAAGCAAACCCCTGGCCTAATTTATGCTTGCAGGAGAGCAGTCACAAGGATTCCTTCTGTGATGAGCTCTGGAAGGGTCCCCAGAGGGCAAACCCACAGCCACTGTCACCTCCAACAGGAGCCTTGCTCTCTTGCTAAAAGGGGAGGGCTGGGGGGGGTGCTGGTTGTCTTGGGCAGCTTTTGTGCTTTGTCCCCCTGTGCAGGTCCAGTACCAGAAGCTGTTACAAATGATCCTGGTTCTGGGGATTGGTGGCAACCTCTCAATTGGATACCAGATTTCGGTGATCAACTATCCCTCTGTGGTAAGCGGCCCCCTCCGCGGAGACCATCTCCTGTTTTGGTGGGGAGGTGGATGCGGAGGGATGATGTCTTTCCCTCGTGCCCCATTGGGCAAAGCAGGCAGGCGTGACCTTCCCATGAAACTACCCCCTCCCGAGAATCACATTCCTATTTCAGGGGCTTGAAATGAATGCTGCCAGCTGGAGAACGCCATCAACTGGGGTCAGCCAGAAGCTCAAAATCTATCCTGACTTTTAAAAAATAAGACAGCTTCCTTTAAAAGAGTAGAAATCCAGCGTAGCTGAGCTAATTGTTTAAAAATCATTATCATTTCCCAGAGTTTGGGGTCATCTAAAGCCCTTCAAATTGGGACAGGTGTCTTTACCTGCTAAGGAGAGGAAGGGATCGAGCGGAAGCTGCTTCCTCATGCAACCCTCTTCTCTGCCATAGTATATCCGTAGATTTATGAACGAGACCTGGATGGCACGCACTGGATCCCCTCTGCACGAAACGACCCTCCTGTTTCTCTGGTCCTTCATCGTGTCCGTCTATGGCGCTGGAGGGCTGCTGGGGTCCCTCTGCTGTGGACACCTGACAGTGAAATACGGGAAGTACGTCTGCCTGACAGAGATGGGGCAGCAAAGAACCCCTGGAAGCTTTTGGCCCCATTGGGGGCGGGGGGGGGAAGCCTGGGAAACAAACCCACAGAGATAATTTTCTTTCCTGGGTCCCTGGCTTTGCTTTAGAAGGGACTGCTGGAATATATTTTTAATCCAATGTTATAGATACTCTATAATTAGCAGTAGAAACACATTGGTGTTGGAGAGACATGGCTGAGTTTGAGAAAAGAAAAATGTGCTTATTTATTTTATTATTTATTTATTAGATTTATATACCGCCCATCTAGAACGTGTCTATTCTGGGAGGTTAAGTCCTAAAGACCAGTCAGGAACAAAGCAAACTAGTTTGTAAACCCCAGGAGCTGAGAATGTGAAACTCACCCATAATCAGCACAGGAGGTTCATCCTCTTCTAAAGACAGGCTGCCTCTAATGTCTTCATAGCAAAAAGATGTGATGCATTTATTTCCTTTTTCTTTTCACACTGCTGTATGGTTGTGATTTTGCTGCATTTGGCTGCTATGAAGGGCACTGTCAGGTCTTCCAGCCGAGGGAAATGTTTCGATCTCTTTGCATGATAGTCAGAATTAAATGGGACCCATTTCCCGGGAAGTCTGAAGTTGCAGCCACTGTCCTCTGAGGACATACCAGGCCGCTCGCCTCCTCCTCCTCCTCTCCAGCTGCCAGCATGCTCGCCCTGGGTGGGAGCAGCAGGGGAGCCTTGGTGGGGGGGGGGGATTGGAGGAGGGGAGCTGGAATGGTTGTCGCAGACCGGGAGGGAAGGGCTATTCAGGGCGGCGGGAGGGAGAGCGGAGCAAATGACCCCGGCCATTTCTTCCCGGTCCCCTTTGCTGCCCGGGCGGACGTGGGTGCAGGAAGAAAAGTCTGCTGTGCGTGGACGTGCTGGTGGCTGGGACTGCCCTCCTCGTGGGCTACAGCCGGAGGGCCAAATCCTTCGAGATGCTCATGGTCGGGCGCTTCCTCTACGGAGTGGCTGCCGGTAAGGCGTGGGGCCCACTTTGCACCCACCTGGGCAGCGGGAGCTGGGAGGCGGAGGCGGGGTGGTGGTGGTGGTCCGGATCCATCATCCCTAGGAGATTCTTAGTGGGGCGGCAGAGAGAATCCTCTTGGGCTTGTTCACCTTCTGGGCACGAGGGAGACTGAGGCCAGCGGTGCCCCAAAGGGTAGCCGGCGAGCCGCGCCAGGAGGAAGAGGCCGGCCCGCCTGGTCTCCGCGCGGCGGGGGAGGAGGGCCCGGCGTCCCCGGAGGCAGGAGGGCCCAGCACCCTCCCTCCAAGGGGCAGCAGGCCCCGATCGCCCCCCCCCCCGTCAGGACGGGGCGTCTCTTCCCTCCCCCAGTCCCGCAGTCTGGATCAGGCGACGGCGGGGGGGGGGGGCAGCGCCCATCGCGCTCCCGTGGGGAGGGGAGAACGGGTTGTTGAGCCGTGAGGAGAAGAGGCGCTCGTTCCGTTACGAAAAAGGATGGAAGAGCCCTTCGGGGTCGGGCAGAGATGCGGGGCGGAGAAAGGGGAGAGGGGCTCCGGGCGCCTCCTTGGGGCCCGGCCGACCTCTCTCTTCTGCTGTCGTCCCTGCAGGCTTCTGCCTGACCATCCACCCTCAGTACGCAGGGGAGATCTCCCCCAAGCGGCTGCGAGGCTTCGCCAACGCCACCTCCGGGTTCTTCTGGTCCCTGGGGAAGTGCCTGGGCCAGATCCTGGGCCTCAGGTACCCAAAGACCGCCGAGCGGGGGGGGGAAGGGGGGCGGCCGGGCGGGGAGAGGCTCCCCTCTCCGCCTGCTTCCCGGCTCCTCAGCGCCCCTCTCCGGGCTCCTTCCCTCCGCTCTCCAGGGAATGTCTGGGGACCGAGTCCTCCTGGCCGTGGCTGCTCGCCTTCACGGGGGCGACCGCCCTGCTCCAGCTGACGGCCCTCCCCTTCTTCCCAGAATCGCCGCCGCACCTCTTGATCGAGAAGGGGGACGAAGGCGCCTGCCTCAGAGGTAACCGCTCTGGGGGCGTCCTCGAGAGAATGGGGCTCCCTGGCCAAGGCCAGGGGCAGAGCGGGGCGCTTCCTTGGCAAGGGTCCCCCTCCGCTCCCGACCGCGTCTCTCCTCCCAGCCCCTCCCCCTCCCCCTTTTCTCCGCTGCCAAAGTTTTCTTTTCGCTCTTGGACGTTTGACTCGCCCTTCCTTGGAGCGGAGGGGGGGGGGCTTTGTCCTCACAACAGTCTTGTGAGGTAGGCTCGGCTCAGAGACACTGACCAAGGAGTGAGCAGGGAAAGGGCTGGGTTTTTCCCTGATCCGAAGGAGAGGCGCGCACAGGCCGCCCCTTTCTGGAGCCCAGCTCGGCGGGAGCGCCTTCGAAGGGCACCGGAGGGGTTGGTAGCGAACGGGCCGGTTGGCTTTAGGGCGAGGCAACCCCCTTCCTAGCCAAGTCTTCCTGCGAGAAAAGGGCCTTCCAGGCGCTTACACGGGCATTGGGCGGAGGGGGGGGGGCGTGTGCCTGCCCGGAGCGCTCTGTGCCGCTTCTTTCACCCGCCGGCTTTGCCCTTGAAGCTGGCCTCTCTCCTTCTTCCCATCCCCGCCCCTCCTTCCAGCCATGGACCAGCTCTGGGGCTCGGGCGACCACCGGGAGGAACTGGACGACCTGAAGAAAGAGGCAGGCGCGGAAGGGAAAGGCCGCCGAGTGCAAAGCCCCCGCGAGCTTCTCCGGGACGGATCCCAGCGCCGGCAGTTGCGCGTCCTGCTGGCCGCCGTGGCCACCCTCCAACTCTGCGGGATCAATGCAGTTGAGCGACTCCCCCCCCACTTCCCCCCCCCCCGCAGGGCTCGCCCGGGAGGGGCGGGGGAGGGACACGGCCCAGGCAGCTCCCAGCCCCCCCCCACCCGACAGACGCTGCCTTTTGGGGCGGGGGCTGCGGCGGTTCTGGCCGCCCGCAGACTCGCTCCGTCGAGGGGCCGCTGGCTGGGAGCTGGTCAGACAAGGTCCGCGCCTCCGACCCCCCGACGGCGGCTTCGCGGGGCGACCCCGACCAAAAGGAGGCTGGAGGGTCTCCCCGGAATCCCCGCGGAGGGAGGGAGGGACGGAGGGAAGGGGAAGGAACCGCTCAGTCTCCGTCTCTGTCGCCCCCCCCACCTCACCCCTGCCAGGTCTACTTCTACGCTTCCGAGGTCTTCCGCCGGGTGGGCTTCGCCGAGCGGCTCCTGCCTTACCTGGCGCTCGGGCTCGGCTTCTGCGAGCTCTCCGCTTCGGTGCTCTGCGTAAGACCCGCTCCCTTCCGACTCCCGCCAAGGCGGGCGCTTCTCGCGGGTCAACAAAACGGGGGGGGGGGGGGCGGAAGGGAAGGGCAGGAAAGGGCGCGCGGCCTCTTTTGCCGTCTTGCCCTTCGGTGCCCCTTGCTTGCCTCCTTGTCCTGCAGTGGGTAGTCCAGGGCCTTCAGAGGGCTCCGGTAAGCCCGGGCAAGGCTGCCAAGAGACTCCCTTCTTCGATTGCTCGTGCGGGTGGGAACGGGGGTGGGCGCGCATCGGTAGCCTTTCCCTCGCCGCCCGTCCGGGCTCCTCCCGAGGGTTCGCCCCCTCCCGCCTGCCGGGGCCCGGAGGGCCGACGACGCGGTCTGACGCCTGCCCACCGATTGGCCTCCTTCCGGATCGGCTCCCCGACGGGCTGGGGGGCTGCCCCTGCTGTTCTCCCCCCGTCCGCTCCCACGAACAAGAAGGGGAAGGGGGAGTCCGGGCCGGCCAGGCGGCTGTCCTGCTCCCCTTGATATCCTTGGCAGTCGGAGGGCATGGCCTGCTGGCAGAGATGCCCGGGGGCGGGAGGGGGGGAGGCAGCCTGGCCTCTGGAAAAGGGCCCCAGCGCCGCTCGGGCAAAGGCGGCCGGCCAGCAGCTGCGCCCCCCGCCCCCCCCCCGCCCCCCTCAAGGGGGTGCCCCTCCCGCTCCCAGTGAAAGGCGGCCCCTTCCCTCCTCCAGGTCCTCACCATTGAGCGGTTCGGGCGGCGGAGCCTCCTCTGGAAAGGCTGCGGGCTGATGGCTCTGGGCCTTCTCCTCTTCACAGTCTCGCTTACTTTGCAGGTAGGGGCGCCCCCCCGCCCCCCCCCCCCGCCGCCCCTTAGCCCCGCTTCTGACCTCTCTCCTCCATTGGCGGCAGGGCTGCACAGAGGGAGGAACCCCCGCCTGACCGGGGGGGGGGGAGCGGCTTGCTTCTGGGAGGCTCAGCCCCCCCTTTCGGAGGGACGGCGGCTCGGCCGCTTTGAGGATCCTCCGGACTGGATTCCCCACCCAAGTGGAAGCCCCTTTCTCTCGCCTCCTGCTCTGGGTCCCGCTCCTCGCCTCGGCCGGCGGGGAGGAATCCAGGCAGAGGCCCGTCAGCATCCCTTATCATTGCCGCCGGTCCTCGGCCTCCTCCTCTCCGCCGGGGGAGTGACGGCCGAGGCCTTCTCTGGACAGCCAGGGCGCCCGCCCCCTCCCGACCTTTTCCGGGGGTAGGGAAAGGGGGGCTGGGCTGGGCTGGGCTGGACTGTAGCCGCCACCTGCGGAGAAATATGGCCTGGCCCGTCCGCAGCGGGGAGGTGGGGGGGGCAGGCGCTTGGTCGCCGGTGTTTTTCGGACTCCCGAGAGAACTCCTGGTATGGGGGGGGGCTCTGGGTCGGAGGAAGCTTTTGCAAGGCCCCTCTTCTCTGCTACCCCCACAGAACAAATACCCCCTGATGTCTTATTGCAGCGTGACTCTGCTCTTCCTGTTTGTCTTCATCTTTGGAGTCGGACCAAGTGAGTAGAAGGGCGGGGGGGGGGGGAGGAGGGAGACCTACACCCGGTACCTGGAGGCCCTGGGGGGGGGGGGTGGCTTACTCGCCAGAGAGATTGGGGTTCTGAACTTTCCCCTTCTGACGACCCTGCGCAGTGGCTGCCACAGCCAGTTATTACGGATCTAGGAGAGAGGGGGCACCCCATGCTGCATTGCCCCCCCTGCAACCTCCCAGCACCCAAGGGAAGCCATTGCTGCCCATGGTCTCCCCCTGCCCTATAGCCTCTCCTGCCCTCCTGAAAAGGTGGCTGCCGGTCTCCGTAGCTGTGCAGGAAAAGGCAGGGAGGAGGGAATCCAGAGACAAGACCTGGGGCTGCTTTCTGTCCCTCCCACCCCCACCCCCACCCCCACCCCCTGCCTTAGATGGAGCCACCATGGCCGTCATGATGGAGATCTTCCGCCAGTCGTCCAGACCAGCAGCTTTCGTGATGGGCGGCTGCCTGAACTGGGCAGGACTCTTTGCCCTGGGGATCACCTTCCCATTTGCTGTGGTCAGTGCCCCCCCCCAGCAGAATCCTTTGTTTCTCTCTCTCTCCCCCCCCCCCCCGCTAGTGTGGTCCCAGGTGAGGCCCCTTTCTGAAGGGCTTTGGGGGGGGGCAGGGAGTGGTGGGAGGGGGGCCCTCAGCCAAAGCCCTCTCCATGGATTAAAATGTATTTTAGAAGAGCCTCCCTGAGCACCACAGTTGCAAAGGGCAGGAGGGGGGGGGTCTGTCAGGGTGGCCCAAGTAACAGTGACATGAACACACACTTCGATGTGGCAGGTAGTACCTAGGAGAGCCCAAGGGGGGGCGGCGGCTCTGGTGGGCAGAGAAGGCTGCAATTCAGGCTGGATTCTTCCCAGGGACTGGAGCCAAGGCCTTTTCTATACCAGGCAGAGCCCCCCCCCCCACCGAGGGGCTCTCTTGAGTGATGTCTGCTTTGGGGACAGAGGAAGCCACCCAGCTCTGCCCGGCCCTGGAGCCCCCTCGCTCTCGCTCTCTCACTTGTATCCCCATAGCAGCCATGCCCCACCTCCCAGAAACATCCCCCAGTAATTGAGCTAGACTCTGAGGGGGGCGGGGGGGCGGAGTCTAGCTCAATGCCCCCTTGGGCCATCTAGGGTTAATCCTTGTTCTCCTGGGTCCTTTTCCAGGAAAGCCTGGGTCCTTTCTGCTTCCTCATCTTCACGGCTGTCCTCCTGGGCACCAGCCTGTTCTTCTACCTCTTCCTCCCAGAAACGAAAGGGAAATCCATTGCAGAAATCACAGAGGAGTTTGCAGGATTCCAGAGCATCCCTTTTGGAAAGAAGCTCCCTGCCTTTCTTGGGAGGGGGTTGCAGGAGGACCAGTCCGTCTACTCCAGCTTCTGAGTGAGCCAGCCTTAGGGCTGCAAGAAGAGCAGATCCCCCCAATGGGCACCGGAATCGGAAGGAGGAGTTGTAGTCCAGGTGGCAGCCCGTGATCTGTCCCTGCACGGGCTCCCACTCCTTCTCCCCTTTCAGGACTGGGGTTCAGCTGGCCTTCCGTGCCCATGGATGTGCTCCTGCAGCCATTCCTCCCTCCCTCCCTCCCACCACATTCTCGGCCCACCCGAAAAGCCCTCTGGCTTGGAAACATCCCCATGCTCTGGAGTGGCCGCCGTTTGGCACCCTTCCACAATGGTGGTTCCTTCCTACAGAAATGTGAGGCGTGCGAGGTTTTGGGGTGCTTTGGACCCTCTGCTAGAGAACACATCTAACCACCCTGAACCACAGCACAGAATTCTGAGCACCTCACCAAACTCAGCTCCCTGGACTGCTTGGTGTGGAGAAAGGACATTTCAAGGGGTGCCACAGGGAAGCATTTGCACTCTGTGGCTATGCCGTCTCCGGAAAGTTTGTTTTTGGCAGACTGCAAACCAGCCCCCAGCTTCCAAAGGGAGACCGGGAGTGGTGGTGGAAAATGGCCTTTCCCATCTGCATTGATGCTCTCTGGGTCTCTCATGGTGCCCCCAGAAGTGAGCCAAATAATGGTGCTTTTCCAGACTGCATCCAGAGACAAGCATGGCTGCTACACCCGTGGACTGTCTGTGCCAGCTTATGCCCATCCAGCCCGAGCAAGGACAAGGAAAAAGCTCCAAAAGAAGAGAAGAAGGGATGACTGGCAGGTGCAGAACCTCTGGGGAGACGGCTCGGTGGTTCCCCAGCAAAGGACGGTGGGCCATAGCAATGCCCCCCCCTGCAGAGTTAATGGATGGACCAACCCTGAAAAGTGGCACCCCGGCAGGACTCCCCCTTCCTCCCCCTGCATGGATCGACCCTTATACCCCCCCCCCCCCCAGCAGCAGTTCACATGGGGTTCCACCGGGACCTCCTGCCTTACATCCCTCAGGTCGAGCTGATGGCAGATTTGCAGATTCAGCTCTGGCTGTTGCAAGACTGTAGAGGGCTTGAATTTGTTTGTCTGCTGGTACTGAGAGTTTACTAAATGCACAGACAGGTTCAGGATCAAATCAAAAGGGGCCATTTTTTGCACCTGGTTTGCTTGCCCGTCCTCTGGCCCTTTAGCCCCTTGACCCCATGTCCCATGCTTCTCACCTCTCCTATCGTGCCTCTTCTTCATTGGGCAAGCCATACGGTCCTCTGAAAGGCCACATTTCTTGTTACTGGAAGGTAAGTGTGAAGGAAAAGCCCAGTTCTTGAGGAGCACAAGGTTCCAGGCGTCTTGGGCGCTTTCTCTTTGGATCGCTTTGCTGCATTTCTTGATAGTCATTCTTTCCTCCTGTGTTCCGGAATAGCCCACACTGTATAAAACTAGCTCATCTCTGTCATAAATCATGTTTCTGTTATCTTCTGCTTTAAAATGATTTTATTTGCATACCCTGAAAATAAAGAGAATTTGCTCTCATTTCTTCACGCCTCCATGAATGCAAAGTTTTGGTAATGGGTTTCCTGGGCATTTCATTTCCAAGCCCCCTGAAAGATGACCTAGGCAGGTATCTGCCGAGTGAGAGAAGAAAGGATGAGGAGAACCCATCCGTCCATCCGAGGCCCTGCTCTGCCCAGTTTCCGGCTGAGCCACAGCTCTGCACTTCAGGGGCTGGGAGATGCTTCTCTCTCTCTCTCTCTCCCCGAGGGTGTGTAGCCAGTGGCTCGCCAGCCTTGAACTTTCCTTACTGGCACAGAATTCAGTTCAGGTGCAAAACTCTCTGGGAGGATGGTGTCGCTGCAAAAGCACCTCATGCAGAGCCTGGCTTGGGGTGTTCGGAAAGATTCCCAGGAGCAATGGAGGTGGGGGGGAGCCCATTGGTCCCTCTGAAAGAAGAACTCCAGTGCCCTCCCAGAAGGAAGGCAAGGGACAGCCCTTAACAGCCGGGGACCAGCAGCTTTCCAGCAAAAAGCAGGTTTCCTGGGAAGCCCAAGAGGCAGGCTCAGGTCCCTACGGTCCAGGAGGGCTCCCTCCTGCTTCCAATTAGGTTAGGCAGCACAAACCAGTGCTGAGTAGTGGTTAGGATGCTGGACTCTCCTTGAGAGAGCTGGGATGGAGCCATGGCTCAGCCATGAAACTCAGCAGGTGACCCAGGGCCAGTCTTTCTCGCTCACTCTCTCTCCGACTGACCTGCCTTGCAGGGCTGTGGGGGGGAGGCGGAAGTGGGGAGTGCCAAGTAGAGCTTGCTGAGGAAAAGGTGGGATGCAGGTGCACTGAACCTGGCCAGGGGAAGGAAGGACACGGAGCCACGGAGTGCCTGGTCTCTTCCCCTCCTGCCATCCAGCCACTTTTCCCAGGAGTATCTCCTGGAGGGAAGAAAACTGCATGGCGGGGGGTTGCAGGTGTTTATGCTTGCAATGCATGCGTCATCATTGCAATGCCGTCTGTCTGTCTGCGTTAAAGTCATCGCTGTAGGAGGGGGAGGCAGAGGCCCCCCCTTGTTCCTCCACCCTTACTTGCCTCCAATCTCTGAAGCAGGCAGGGCAGCGGAGATTAGATCATTCGGGGAGTTGCCCATCGCAAGCATCAGGCTGGCATCCAGGTTGGAGGCTTAGATGTGAAGCCCACTCCCGCTGGGCTCCCTGACTAAATTATGGTTGACCTATTAATGAATATTATCCCAGGCCTTGAACCCTCACCCAGCCCCTGAACGGAACTGGGCAGCGCTGGGTGACATCACTTCATGGCCCAAGAGCCAGGCTGAAACATTAACCTTGTACCACCTGCCCTCACCAAGACCAGGGAGGGTTTGGAAACTGAACTCGGTGGCCACCCTCCCTCAGAAGCAGCCCGGATCCAGGAGGCAGCCCTGGGGCAGAGATGGAAGGCAGCTCCCTCAGGGACTTGGTAAGTCAGGCCTGGCCGCGGGGGGGGGGGGGGCAGCTGGTTTTGCTGGAAGGCCACTCTGCTTGCAAAGCCCGTTGTTGCCAGGTAGAGAGGGTCAGTGAGGGCTTCTTTCAAGTCCCAGGTGAGAACCCTGCCTAGTGTTTGGGAAGAAAGTATTAGCTATGAATGTTATTTTCTAAAGTAAATTGTGTGGGATTCAAACTGCTGCCACCTTTGATGGGACAACTCTTGTTCCACAGAAGGTACATCTTGCCCAGCGTTGTCCCTGGCAGTCCTGGGGGTGTCTGTGGCCAGGTGTTCCTTTGCCCAGATTTGGCTCATATGCCC
This sequence comes from Pogona vitticeps, assembly GCF_051106095.1. Lineage (NCBI taxonomy): Eukaryota > Metazoa > Chordata > Lepidosauria > Squamata > Agamidae > Pogona > Pogona vitticeps. Next base: position 81,716 of record NC_135796.1, read on the forward strand.
ATTGTGCCCCTTCCTAGGATGGTTTAATTGCTTCTTGATTAGACTACTGCATTATGCTTTGCAAGGGGCTGCCCTTGAAAGCAATTTAGAGGTTCTATAGTGCAACATGCTAGTGAAACACACAGCACATAATGCTAGTGGTTGGCCAACTGTTTTTTTGTGTGTGTGATGTCAAGATCATCTATTACCAGTCTTGAGCAAACTTCACCACCTCTCACTTGCTTAAGAGTACATTTCAAGATTCTGGTGTTGGCTTCAAAGGCTCTAGATGTCCTGGAGCCCAGGATACCTGGAAAACTGCCTCCTCCCATTTGCTGAAACAGCACATCACTGGCACCAAATTAATTTAAGATAAAAACCACCCTAAAGCCCACTTTATCTTTCCATAGATTTGGGCTGAGGACAGGGCAGAGGGCTGGTCTGACTTCTCACCCTTTCAGGACCAGCAGATGGTCTTGACTGTGTCTGTAACTCGGAGCCTTTGTTGCATCTTAGAAACCAAATGGTGGAAGAGTTCAACCAAGGGGTCTTTCCAGAGAGGGCAGGAACGGTGGCCCTTAAGTGTCCTCCCCCCCCCCCCCACCACCAAAAAGAACCTAACTAACAGGTTCTCCTCTCCTCTCTCTCAGGCTCCCACCAAGGTCCTGAAAGCAATGTGCCATAGGACAGATTTTGAAAACAGACTCAAAGCATTAAAAAAAAAGATACAGGGTCATATGAAACAGGAGGGCACTTCCTGGACTGGGTGCTTCCAGCTGGGTGTAGGGGTGTGTGTGTGTCCACCCTCTTACTTGGTCCCCTTTGTTGCCTGATATGAAATGAGCTGGAACAGGAAAGGCAAGCTGCTGTCAAGGAGTAGGAAACAAGCTTTTGGTAGAATAAAACCAGCAGTCTTTGAATTGCTTCCTAGCTCCAGTACCCACGCCTCCTTCAAATGATGCTTGTCCTGGGAATTGGTGGATCGCTCCAGCTTGGCTTTCAAGCCTCTATGATCACCTACGCCTCAGTGGTAAGTAGGGATGTGGCGCAGCAAAGCTCTTCCTGGGGCAGCCGGTGCTGCAGGAAGAACCTAGCCCTTGGGCAGCAGGGTGGCGGGAGCGCCCTCTTCCAAGATGCCAGGGCACTCCAGACCCTCTGGGTACCAGGGTGTTCCTCTCCGACCACTTAAAAGTTCTGGGGGAGTGGAAAAGGTTCAGACAGTGCCCAAATACCATCCACCTTGGCCTTTCCTCCTAAGTAAATCTTTGGAATGCCGACCGATTGATTTACTGCAATGTTTATACCCAAGCCTGTATTCAAAGATCTTAGGGCAAAGTGCGGTCATTTGCAAACAAGTTAGAGTAGTTTTAAAACACCATTGCATCACCCTCTGCCCCTGCCTATGTGTGCTCAACTTATCGCACCCCCTTTTCCTCCCCCCCACCCCATGAATCCAGCAGCCTTTTGGTTGTTTGCTGCTGTGAAAGCACCACTTTGACAGTCCTGCGGAGATTTTCTGAGATAAAGGGAAGTGCTTTGTTAAGTGGGGCCATGGGGGGAGGGGCCAACCCCACAGGGGCTTCTTGGCTTGCATCTCCCAACGCCCAGAAGCCCTGCAAGAGCTGACCCCTGCAAGGTCAAGAGCAGGGGAGGTAAAGAGCCGTAAAGAAAGGCTCCCACTTCACGGGATGTTCAAAGACAGCGACAGCCAGGAGGACGAGCTGGGGTGGGTTCTCTGCTGGCTCCCACATTCCTGGCAGGCCCTTTTTTCACATCCCTTCTCCTGTGCTGACAGTATTTCAGAGGCTCTACCAGCTGCTCACCAATTTACTTTGCAGAAGGGCAGAGCATCCATCATCCATAACGACCAGCCCCAGAGCGTTTGTCTACAAGCAGCATCAGCCTAAGACCTGCTAGTATAGTCGCCCCAATGGCTCCCGAGAAATTTTCTCTTTTCCAGCATGTGAAAACATTGATCAATGAGACCTCGCTGGAACGGTCTGGCCTCCCAGTGGCCCCCAGAACCCTGACCCTGCTCTGGTCCTTGATTGTGTCCATCTTTGGTCTGGGGGGGCTCCTGGGCTCTATGGCCAGTGGACGCTTGACCACAAAATATGGAAAGTATGTTCATGTTTCAAGCAGAACTCTTAAAGCCGAGCCAAGCTGAGCTGCCAGCTGGGGAGCCGGTTGCTCTGTGGCTGCGGCTGGCTGGGGTTGGGGCACCCTTGGGCTTGGGAGGGGGCAGCCCTGAAGCCTCCTCCCTGGAGCCAGGCTTGTGAGAAAGAGCAGGTGGCTTCCGCTAGAGCCACTCTGCCCGAGGGCGCCCTCGAGTCCCTGCCGTGTGAACACTTGTGCACTGTGCCCTTAGTGTCGCTGCGGGTCTGTGGAAGGATCCCTGCTCCTGTCCTATCCTGGGAGCCTGTCCTATCCTGAGCCCTTGAGAAGAAGACAAGCGCAAGGGCCAGCCTCCCCTCCCCTCCCCTCCCTTCCCCTCCCCACCCCCCCCACCCCCCCGACATGCAAGGAGACGGGTGGGAGAAGGTGGCGGCGCAGGAGGGCTCCCTGCTCCTCTGGGAGGAAGGATCTCTTGTGGAACTGGAGAGAATGGGCTCCACTCCAGCTGCCCAGGCCCTGGGAGAGGGGCAGCCGCCTTCTCTGCCCTTAACAGCTCCTGGGCAGGTGTTCCCAACCTCTGGACTTCAACTCCCAGAATCCTTGAGGCTGGCTATGCTTGGGCTCCCCCCACCCCACCCCCACTTTGTCCTTACAGCAACAGCCTTGTGAAGCGGGTGAGTTGGGGGGACCCAGGGTCACCTTGTGAGGTTTGTGAACCTGGGTTCCCCCACCATCCAACACCTGGCCACGGCCAACGGAGCTCCCCTGCCCAGGTGGGGGCACCCCCTTGGGCTCCCTCGGGGGGGGGTCACAGGTCCCACCTCTGTCCTTCTCTCAACAGGAAGAGCTGCCTCCTGGGCAACAACCTGCTGATGGTGGCCAGCGCCTTCCTCCTGGGCCTCAGCAAGGCGGCCAAGTCCTACGAGATGCTCCTGGCCGGCCGCTTCCTGTGTGGCCTCAGTGCAGGTGCGGTCCTGCTGTGTCCTCCGGCAGCCTGGCCCAGACGCCACCGCTGGCATTTCTCTGGAGGAATCACTAGCTCAGAAAGAGCCGGGGTGGATTCTTCGTGCCCTTAGCCATTGCAAAGCAAACAAAGCTTCTGTTCACTCCCCGATGACCTCTTGCTAAAACAAAGCCGGCTGGTTTGAAGGTTGGGTTGAGGGTTGGAAGCACCCCCGAGGCGGCAGAGGACTTGGTCCCCTGCCGCCCAGGGATCCGGCTTCGGCCACGCCCGGGCGATAGGGCACCGTTTTGCTTCTTGCCACCCTCACCGCCGTTCCCTCCGTCTCCCCTTCAAGGCATGTGCGCTCTTCTCCACTCGCAGTACCTCGGGGAAGTCTCTCCCAAGAGGCTCCGTGGCTGTTCGAGTTCCACGGCCTCCATCTTCTGGAGCCTGGGCAAAGTCATGGGCCAAGTCTTGGGACAAAGGTAGAGTCTGTTCCCACTTGGGCACTGAGGACCTTCGAGAAAGGGTTCTTCCATGTGGGGGTTGGGGCTTTAAAGAGACCCCCCCCACCTCTCCCAGGTGGGATAGGCAGCTCCCCTCCCCTGGCACAGGCCCGTTCACTCGCCTGCCCCCACCCCCACTGCACAGGAATCTGCCGGGCTGCAGCGACTCCACTTGGGGGGGGGGAGAGGCGGTCAGGAAGAGGGCCAGAAACCAAAGGGAAACCTCTTCTGGCTTCAGCTCTTTCTCTCTCTCCCTCCCCCCTTGCTCTCTGCAAGGTCCTGTGTCCCCATCTGGTTGCTTTGTCGTTCCCCCCCCCCCCACAGCGAGCTCCTAGGAAGTGCCAGATGGTGGCCCCTCCTGATGGCCTTCGGGGGCATTGCTGCCACGATCCAGCTGCTCACACTGCCCTTCTTCCCGGAGTCGCCACCTCATCTGTTCTTGAACAAAGGAGACGAAGAAGGATGCTTGAAAGGTACGTGATGGCAGAGACTCTCCTTGTTGGCCATTTGCCTGCTTCTCCACAACCTTCCTCGGGCTTCGGAGGAGCCAGGCCCTCCTTCTGCAGCACAAGCAGCACCTCTGGGCACGTCTTTTCCGTTTCTCACCGTGATTGTTAACAGCATTTATATATGGGGCCCACCTTGAGAGACAGAGCCAGGGACACGGTGGAGCCCCACAGCTGGTGGTGCCGGAGGGGGGGGCTGCAGGCGTCCGTGGGGTGGTGGGCGGTCCAGCCCAGCTGGTGATTAGGGAGCTTGCCCCGAAGTCGTCTTCGCCTTCTCTCCGACTCACAGCCATGAAGACCCTTTGGGGGGAAAAGCACCACCACCAAGAGGAGCTGGAGGACCTGAGGAAAGAGCAGGCGGCCCAGCAAAGCTCCCGGAGCCGAGGCATCCTGGAGGTGGCCAAGGAGCCCTCCCTGCGCTGGCAGATGTACATCCTGCTTCTCTCTGGGGTGACCCTGCAGCTGAGCGGCATCCAGGCAGTTGAGTTGGGTCGGCCCTTTGCTCCGCCGGAAAAGGCGCTTCTGGCAGGGAAAACCAGAGGGGAGCTGTGGGGAAAACCAAACCTTTCTCTCTTGTGGTCCCACTTGCCCTGCCTGGAGTCTGTGCCTTCTCCCTTGGGCCCGTTTGTCCATCCAAGAGCCAATGATCACCTGCTCTCTTGTCCGATTTCAGAAGCTACGCAGGGTAGCCACCTGGAAAGGCCGGGGATCTCTAGGTCAGGCCAGGAAAGGGCCCGTCTGGTCCCCTGGGGAGCAGCCGCGGCTGCCCGTCGAAGTGGACTTCCCTGCCCAGGGTGGGCCACTCGGGGTGCCCAGGACGGCTCATCGGTCAGCTGGCCAAGCTCCGGACTTGGGCTTTCGCCTGCCACACTCTGTCCCTGGAGTGGGCCCCATTTTCCAGGGTTTCTTCCTCTTTTCCCCCCCCAGATCTACGCCTACACCTTTGAAGTGCTGAGCACTGCAGGATTCCACCCGGACGACATCCCCTACCTGTCCTTAGGGGTCAGCACCAGTGAACTCTTCTCTGCTGTCCTCTGCGTGAGTGGCCCCAGAGCACAAAAGAGGAAGAGGAGGAGGAGGAAGAGGACGTCGGGCTGGGGGAGGCGGCGCACCAGCAGCCCATTGGGGCTCAAGGGGCAATCCGAGGACATTGGAGGGTGGCTCCAGCCCCCAAATGAAGTGGAGAGGCTCGGAGGGGGAGCCCACACAGAGTGGGAGCCTTAGATGCAGCGTCCTAGAGGCCCCACAGGCCTCTCACCTGGATGCCTCTGTGGGGATCTGCACCAAGAAGGAGAAGCCGATTGGGAAAAGGGGGCCCATCGTATCCGAGGGAGATCATGGAGCCCCGTTTCTGCCTGTCTGTCTACAACCCACAGGAAGGCAGGAGGGTCCACGGGGTGGGGGGTGGGGGTAGGGGGCCCGCTGCTTAGACAAGACCCGTAGCTTTGGATTGTCCCTCTTTCTCCTCAGGCGGGGCTTTCTTGACCCAGTTTGGGCAGGAGCCTTGGCAGTCTCTGGAGCAGAGGGGTGGCACATCTTTTGGGGGGTGGGGGTGGCAGGATGCTAGGGAAAGCCCCACGGTGTGCCACTGCTACAGCTGTTGTGGGCTGGCTGAGCACCCGCCTGTAGAACTCTGGCCTTGTGGCCCACATTTGTCAACACCAGGCTGGTTCTCCCAGAGGGTGATGCCCTTGGGACTTAGGGAGCTCATGGGGGAATCCCTCCACCCACCACCCTGCCGGCCCCAAGTGTGGGGCTGGGGCTGGCAGGCCCAAGTGGCTGCAGAGCCCCCCCCCCTTCACTGTCCGTCTCTTCTTCACCCAGACCTTCATCATCGAGCGCTCGGGAAGAAAGGTGCTGCTCTGGGGGGGCTATGGGCTGATGGCCACGGTCCTGGCCCTCCTCACCCTGACCCTCTCCCTCCAGGTAAGAGGGCAGGTCCTCACCCACACTTCCTGGCCCCTCTTTTGCTGCTGAGAGGTGGATGCCTCTGGTCAACCAAGAAGCAGCTGCTGCACTGCCCAAGATCTTGCCTTCATGGTGGGTGGTGGGTGGGTGGGATGGATAGGGGGGGAGGAGGAGGAGGAGGAGGAGGAGGAGGAGGAAGCAGCTCTGTCCAGGCTCTTTTTGCACCAGAGGGAGGGGACCTCCCTGGTGGGGAGGTCTCTTCCGCCAGGCCTCCTGTCACCAGCCCCCAGCCGTGCAAAGGCAAATGCCAGAAAGGGAGGGCTCCATCACCTCCTCCCCAGCCGGCCAGGGCAAGGTGGTGGGGAAAGCGATGGAGGCAGGCTGGATGGAAGGCCTGCCCCCCCCCAAAAAGGCCTCTCCCACCCCACCCCACTCCCCTTTCTGGGGAACCCTCTGAAGTCCTTGGGCAGCTGCTGTTTGAATCCTCTTTCCATAGAAAATGGTGTTTTCTGGCCACTCTCTGGCTTGGCGCTGCTCCTCCTGGAGCCCTCGGACAAGGGCTCTCCTTGACCCAGGAGAGAGGCGCTAGCAGTTGTTCTGCTGGGTCCCCCTAAGCGGGTCGGGTTTGCGGTCTGCGTGGCTGACATGGGGCTGCTCCCTTGTGGAACACAGCTAGTGGCCCTACTGGGAACAGATTCTCTCCCCAGAGGTTGCCCGACAACCTTAGGGATGGGGCAGAGACCCCACCACCACCACCACCACATGCGTGTCCAAGAGGAACATCTAAACTCGCACACCACTTTATTCCATTTTTATTTGTAGCACAGGTTCTTCTGGATGCCATATTGCAGCCTCTCCCTGATTTTCTGGTTTGTGATTTGCTTCGGATTGGGGCCAGGTAAACTGCTGCATGCTTCATTAAAATGTGCTATTGTTTTTTTGTTTTTTGTTTTGCGCAAAGGCTTTAGAATTTAGCTTTTTTAAGAAACCCTCTCAGTGAGGCTCTCCGGGTGGCCACACATGAATGAGCTTAAGAGACCAGCTCGGGTTACAGTGGTACTTTCACCTGAGGAGAACCTGCTCCAGGATGGAACAACGAGCACCCCTGATTTTGGTGTGTGCAACCTGAGCCTCCAAATGCCTTCGGCTCTGTTGGTCAGCAACAGGCCTCAGTAGACTGACTGACTCCAGTTTCTCTAACACACAGGTAGCATCCATCTACTTGACCATGTTCCATATAGCAGTGGCTCTCAACGTTGGGCCTCCAGGTGTTATTGAACTACAACTCCCAGAAGCCTTTGCCACCACCTCTGCTGGCCAGGATTTCTGGGAGCTGAAGTCCAAGAAACATCTGGAGGCCCAAGGTCGGGGGACCACTGCCATATAGGATCTCACAACAGCCACGCTCTCGGCTTCCCTCCCCAGCTGGTGCCATGTCCTCTGTTCGGATGGAAATCTTTGACCAAACCTCCAGAGCCTCTGCATTTGTGATCTCTGGAATCCTGAACTGGATTGGCTTCTTTGTGATGGGAATGGCGTTCCCGTTTATTGTGGTAAGAGTGCCTTTGGCTCACAAGGGACCTGGCCTTTCCCTCAAGCCTTCTTCTCCTCCATGAAGGCTGGACTGGAGGGGTGGGGGTGGGGGGCAAACTCTGCCTGGAAGGGGCCTTGCAGGGAGCAGGGCAATGTGTGGTGTGCAATGGGATCCTGCCTTTAAACCACCACCACCCCGCGAAGGCAAGCACACTGGACAGGAAGAAGCGTCCACTTTCTCACCTTTTCCCCCTCTAGGAAAGCTTCCAGCAGTTCAGCTTCCTGATCTTCATGGGAGCCCTTTATGCTTCTGGACTTCTTTTCTACCTCTTCCTGCCTGAGACCAAACAAAAATCCATCCTGGAAATCCAAGAAGAGTTCAATAAACTTAATTTTAAGACCAAACGGGTAGTTATCATAGAAACAAGCGTGGTAGAAAAGCAAGCCTTCTGCACCAAATTGTAACGGGTCACAGCTAGATTTCCAGACCCGGGAAGGAACTTGTCGGCTGTGCCAGTCCTTTCCAAACGGGTTCCACGCCCAGCTTTGCACGCTGAGAGGCAACCTGTGCCTGGAGACGGGCAGAGGGGTGGAGTGAGGAACGGGACCCTGTTCAAAACAGCCCTGGATCCCTCTGGTGCAAAGACACAATGTGCTCCTGGAAAAGATGATGAGGACAGCAACCACAAGGACAAGAAAGAGTCTGGAGACTCACAAAGTTTTGTTTGCCTTTAAACTTACCTTTAGAGCCTTCCTTGGTAGGGAGACCTTCCATCCCGCTCAACCCCCTGGTCTCCCCCCCCCCCTTGCACAGAGGCGGTCTGCAGAGCCGTATGCAGATCCCACCACAATTGTCCGAGATTAGGCAAGGGATATGATATGGGTCCTGCTCCTGCGTAAGTGCCCCTTCAGTCTCTGCTCCCTCAGGCGTGCAGGGAGGGGAAAATAATTCAGCCCCCCCCCCACTCCATGCTCTCTCTGACACCAGCAGAGTCTTTTAAGAATGATTTGGTGTTGCTTTGCCTGTTTAAAAGCCATTTAAAAACATGGATGTACATTCAAGCCTTCCCTCCGGTCATTTCTTGATTTTATTCTCTCACTCTTTTTATTTATTTCCTCTTCATTTTGTATTGTAATTTCCTGTTGGATGTTTTATGTAGTATTCTTGGTTTTAATGTTTTATGTTATATTGTAAGCTGCCTAGAGTGGTTGTATAGACCAGATGGGCAGGGTATAAATCAAATAAATAAATAAATAAATAAATAAATTGACAGCATTGCCTGGTGTTGATGCTGCCAAAGAAAGAAGCCTTCAGAAATACAGCACGTTCATTCCTGAAATAAATAGAGAAGCTTTAAACACGTGTGAGGATTCTTTGCAACAAGTCATGACCAGACTACAAACCTTTTCCCTGATGAACGGCCCATTTTTAAGGCCTCTTGGGGCTGGAAGAAACATACCTGGCAGTCAGGACCCACCTCCTGGCCTCCGCAGGCACAAAGACCCCCCCATGTGTCATAACATGCAAAGCAGCAGCCCAGACCCTCCCTCCCTCCCTCCCTCCTCCCATGCTGTGGGCTTCCCCTCCAACAAGCAGGGAGCACAGCCCCTTGAGAGACCCTCCTCCCTGTTTGGAGCCGTCATGGGTCCCCCCTGAGAAGAAGCCCCTTCCCCTGCCTGTGGGGTCCCAGACCCACTCTCTTCAGCTGGACAGGCGACTCTTCTGTCAAAGGGCAGCCCCCTCCCTCCACCTGTTGCCTGCCCCCCACCCCCACCCCACAGCCCACAGCTTCTGGAGGAACAACCCTCATCCCACCCCTGCCAGAGGCGGGTGGCCCCAAAGCCTCTTCTCAGGACTAGTCAAACAGAGGAGGCCCCTCTGGCTCAAAAGAGGGAGCGGATCCTGGAGGGTCAGCCCCTGAGTCATCCCCACAAGGCTGCCCCCACCCCCATCCCCAGCCAGGTCGTTCTTGTTAATGTCTCAGCCCAAGAGCAGGTGAGACGGAAAAGACTGGGGTGGTGGTGGTGGATTTTGTCCCTTCAGCCCCTTAAACGCCGGTGAGCCCTTGGGCAAAAGAAGCCCATGTTGGAAACACAGCATGCCTCATGGGGTGGGGAGTCCCTCTGGAATCCAGGGCACTGGCTGGATTCAGCTCACATACCTCGGGGGAGGGGGGGTGCCAGCCCCAGGAGGTGGCGTCTGGCCACCTACTCTCAGGGTGATGGTGCAGGGACTGTCCAGCTTTTCTGGGCAAACGTCTCCCCTCCCTGTGGCCAAGCCGCCCTCTGCTCTCCTGTCTGAGGGCTCCCAAATGGCAGGGGCCATGGGCCACTCTGCCCCTGAGACCCCCCCCCCCGGGCAAAAACGGACACGGGTTGGTCAAGATGCATCCAGGCCAAGCCACATGTACAGTTCTAAGGAAAGGAGGTTTGCAATTTAAACAGAACCGCTGCGGCCCAGGTGCTGAAAGGCCACCCCAAGGACCTCGAGCCCTCCTCCTGGTCCCTCACAACACTCCGGAGCTGGACACAGAGGATACGCCTCAGGATACTGCCCACTGCAAAAGAGACCATGTGGCCACCCTAGCTAATTCTGGCCCCTCTGGCCCCCATGACTGCTTTGTACGTGACTCTGAGCAGCCGCAGGATGAGGCCTCTACCTCCAGTACACAAAGTCACTCTGTAGCTAGTGTGAGTGATAAAGGACAGGGGGTGGGGGTGGGGGTGGGGGCGGAGGAGAGAATCTGGCTCTTCCTGAAAGACCCAAGGTGCTCTCTCTCTCTCTCTCTCAGATGCTCTCCGAATCAACCCACAGGATTCGTCTCCCGTGGAGGCTGACCTTCGGTGGCAGCCGGCACTTCCAGGGAGCAGCCTCCACCAGACAGACCTGCTTGCAAAGAAATGCACGGAATACGTTGCTGCTTTTCAAGATGGCTTTCTCTCTTAGAGTTGCCAACCCCAAGGGATCTCCACTGACAATTAGGTAACTCCCCGCCCCCACTAGGTCAAGGCAGCCCAGCTGATTTTACGAAATCCGAAAAGGCCAAAGGCCAACGGCCCAGCCTTCCCGCCCTTTCCTGCTTGAGAGGGCGTTACAGGCATTAGGCTGGTTTATTCATCTAATTGGATGCCAGCATTCATGGTTCGGTGGTCTGCTTAACCAAGCAGTTCCAGATTTCACACAGAAGACCGAATGAACAGGTAAATTGAAAACCTAGGTAGCAAACTTTAACTTGTACTAAACGGAGCCTCCGGATGGTCCCCTGCAAGCGAGCAGAGAAAGTCCAGAGAAAGAAGCCTGGTGGCTGAGAAGCAGCCGGCTTCCATCCCCGTCAGAGCAGCCGGCCGTGGAGCCCCCCCCCCCCCTTGGGCGCGCTCTCTCCCTCTCCCTCTCAGCCAAGCCATGGCCCGCTTCCTCTCTGAGCTGGTGAGTCCCCCCTTTGCTCCTCTAGAAGCGGGTCCCTCACTTCCCTAAAACAGCAAAGAAGCCTTGCGGGGGGGGGGGGGAGAGCCTTCGAGAGGAGCCCTGGTTGGTTTGGCACAAGCAGCTGCGGAGGGCTGACCCTCTGCCTTTCCGGGCTGGGCAGTCCTTTAAATGCCTGGCTGGGTTGGGGGGGTGGCGGGGGGGGGGGAAGAGAGATGGAAATGCAAAACATGGGCGATTGTTTCAGTTGTGATTGTTTAACAAGCCCTGGCGGGGGGGGGGGGGCGAGAAGGTATGTCGGCATCCTTCAGTCTCAAGAGACCATGGTCAATACCCAACCTGTCTGAAGAGATTCACCTGTGGAGGATGGTCTCTTTGATTAACACACAAGCCAATCCCTGGAAAGGGTATAATTTTCTTCCCAGATCTGAAATCGTCCCTAAGAACAAGGATTTGTTTTAATTCTTCAGTTGCAAAAAAGCCATTTAAAAAGCTCTTTAAAGCATGAATATTGCTAAGTGAGGCAAACAGCAGCAAAACCCATTCAGAAAGGGGCCGCTTGGGACACGCAAGCCCCCCCCCGAAGGGTTTTGCCCCGCATCTGTCTACCTCCTCCCGACCCCTGCATTCTCCCCGTGTGCCCCATGGGTCTTAGAGGGCCAGCGGTCAGGATTTGGGCCACCCTTCAGACCGGCTCTTGTGACTAAAGGACCAGCCCCTCCCTGGGGCCAAAGAGACCCTCCCTGGGGCCTCTCTTCCAGGTGGAGGACGGCTCCAGGTGCAAAGGAAGACAACGGACTGCCTACCTTCGTGTGCGTGTCTGGGGAATCCTCCTATTGGGGATGGCCGCAGGTAGCATCCAAGAGGCCTAGAACGAAAAGTCACCGCCGAATCCCGGTAACACCCTCACCCCCCGGTTTTGAAAGCCGAAAAGGTCCGGGCCCCCTTCCGCCTTCCACCCCGGCTCAATTCGAAGTGGCTCCGGATCTGGCCCCTAGGGGGCAGCAGACACCAGGCGGAGGCCGTGTCGGCCGCGGGCGCGCAGGTGTCCCGGGTTCGTCCCCCGCTCCCTCCAGCCACTCCAGAGCGCGGCCGGGGCTTCAGGGGATCCCCGAAAAGTCTGCCGCTTCCCCACGAATGGAACCGCTCTTTGCCTTGCCAGCGGAAGGGTACCCAAAGTCATCTCTCTCCCCCGCTCCCCGGTCTCCTTGCCCCTCTCAAGGCCCTCCTGGATGTTTGTTAGATGGGGGGTGGGGCAGGGACGCGTCTTCGGGGCTCCGTCGGGGGGGGGAGGCCTGGCGTCCTGGCCTGGAGGGGGGTGAAGTCGACCCTCTGAAGGTTTCCAGCGGCGCCACATTGGCGAGTGTGTTGGCTTGCTTTTGTGGGAAATGAGGGAAAGACTCTCCGAGGCTGGACCTTGAGGGGGTTACAGCTTTGGCTGCCAGCCCATGGACGGATGGGAGGAACCGTCCATCGTCTCTAGCCGGCCGCTTCCCCTCCATCCCATGACCGATGAAGCAGGATGTGATGGAAAACCTCCATCCACGCCGGCGGGCGGGCGGGCTCCTTGCGAGAAGCGCCCTACTTCCTCCCGACCGGCCGGGGCGCCTCTTTTATGGTCTCTCTCTCTCTCTCTCTCTCTCTCTGCAGGTGCAATATCGAGGCCTCTTCCAAATGGTCTTGGTCCTGGGCATTGGCGGCAGCTTCCCTTACGGATTCCAGATCTCCGTGATCAACTACCCCTCCGTGGTAAGCAGTCCAAGGCCTTCTGGCCCGGCAGGAGCCCTCCTGGAGAGTCTCCAGAGTAGGTGGGATGGTTTCATGTGGGGTGCCCCGTATGAGACCCCCGCTAACGGGGAGCGGGTCTCCTGGCCGAGGCCTCCCACTGCCCTTCCTGTGAAGGGGTCAAACCTCAGGCAGGTGGACACGTTTCCCCTGGTGCTGGCATTGGAGGCTCTCTGGAGTTTTATATTGTGACAGAATATTTACTTGTTTTATGCTTTTGTTCCAATTAATTTGTCATCCGTTGATGCATAAATCCCTTTATTCTTGCTGTTAAAGGATCCAATGGGATCTAATTCTGCAACAACGGAGGAATTCAGTAAAGAAACAACTAGTTACACAACTGTCTTGTCTTTTATTTCAAAATGCAAAACAAGAGAATAGAAGAATTTGCTGACAAGTTCACTGCACAGTCTAGCCGGTCCAACACAATGAGAAAGTTGGTTTGGACTGATGAGGAATGAAGCCAGAATGTCTGGGGCACTCATTAATTCACCCCCACCCACTACCCACCCCGCCAACCCAGATGGGCTTCATTTGCACCCACCCCAAATGAGGGGGAGAGGGCCAAATCCAGTTTTAATCCTGACTAGACTGGGGCCCACAGAAGTGGTAGACTTGTTAGCCGTCACTTTTATGTAACTCTTGTTGCTTTCAGGGAGTCTGCCCTAGTAAGCACTAACACCCGGATGGAGTGTTCAGGGGGGGCCATGGAGAGAAGATGATGGCTCTCACGCAAGGCCTCCCCTCCCCTCCCCTGCTGCCCTTCCAACAAGGTTCCTCCTCCTGGAAAGACAGGCAGGCCGAACCTGCAAGTGGATGGCAGCCGATGCATTTTATTTGATCTCTCTCTCTCTCTCTCTCTCTCTCTCTCTCTCTCTCTCTCTCTCTCTCTCTCTCTCTCTCTCTCTCTCTCTCTCTCTCGGTCTGGGTTCAGGTCAGTGCCTTAGAAGAGCAGAGATTTGCACTGTGGTTTTGAAGGGCTAGAGATGCAACTAAATGTTTATATCCAACCACCTTGAACATTTGCTTAAAACATAAGTTGCAAAGGGCTGGAAAATAAATAAGATATTGATACTTAGTCATACAACAATGCACATTGGTTTACCAACTTTGTTACTGATGTTTACAAACTGGATTGCTCACCTCGCCTTGCCCTGAATGCCTGGCTGCCCTGGGGGAGGGGATGCTCTTAATGCCCACCAAACATGTTGCATCCTGCTTTGGCCATTGGGGGGGAGGGGGAGGGGGGAGGGGAGGGGGGAACACCTGAAGGGGATGCTGGAGGAGTGACTCATTTATTTATGCACACAGCACATTAGAAAGTTTATCAATGAAACATGGATGGAGCGACATGGCGCCCCCCTCCCTCAGGAGACCATCCTTTTAATGTGGTCCTTCATTGTCTCCATCTACGGCCTCGGAGGACTCGTGGGAAGCGTTTGCTGTGGGTACCTGACGGCAAAATACAGGAAGTAAGTGTTCCCGTGGGAGCCCCCCCCATGCCTCGCTTTTCCTAGCCCACGGATGACGAGGGACCCCTTTCTACCTGAAACCAGCCACCAAGGCATTTTGCTTCCGGTGAGGAGCAGAGCGGAGGTGGAGATCTTCTGCTCTGTGGATCCAGCCCTCCAGGGGAGAGAAGGTCGACCTTCCTTCCTGCTCTCGTGGGTTTGCTGGTGTGTCTGTCAGGGCCTGACACGGAGGACAGGGTCACCCACGGACCTCAGGGGGTGACACGGAGGGCCGGGTGGGGGCAGGAACCAGGGCCATCTTGACAGAAGCCTGCCACTCCCTCCCTCCCTCTGTGTGTGCATCTCACTTGCCAGCAGGCAGGGCCTCTTGTGCTGGGGGGGAGGAACCGGCCACAGCTTTGCCCTGGAACGGCGTTCGGGTGAGCAAAAGGGGCACCTGGCCGGGGTCTTCCCACTCTCGCCAGGATAATATGGCTGCCCCCCCCTCCCGGTTTGCAAAGCAGTGCCTGCATTCCCCACTCGTTGGGTCACAAAGCCCGCCTTGCTGTCAGCCAGCCATGTGGTTCCAGAGAGGAGCCTTGGTTGGTCTGACGGGAACTCTTGGGCCTCCGACGACCCTCCTGACCTCCGTGTTCCCTTCCGGTTGCAGAAAGAAGTGCCAGATGCTCACCAACGTGATCCTGCTGGTGGCTGCCCTGATCATGGGCTTCAGCAAGAGGGCCGGGTCCTTTGAGATGGTCTTCCTCGGGCGCCTCCTCTATGGCGTTGGCACCGGTACACAGGGATCCCTCCGTGGCCTGCGCCGGGCCAGCTTTCATTTAACCCTGCCAGCTGGGCATAACCCGGCTGTGAAGGGCTGTGCCCCCATCCAGGGTGGGCACCTCAGTGTTCCAGCTCCCGAGGCCGGCAGGGCTGCCAGGCAAAGCTACTTCCCTTTCTGTCGTTCTGCCTCAAACACCACAATTTTTTTTTTTGGAGGGGGGGGGAAGATACAGATTAGGCTGCCTTCCTCTGTAACCCTCCCAGTAAAACCCATGTTTTGTGGTAAGTTTAGGACTGGTGCCCCAGCAGGGGAGTTTTCACCAGATAGTTCCATCATCTTCTCTCTTGTCTCCTTCTTCTTCTTCCTTAAAAAAAAAAAAAGGATTTGCTTTGAACATCCACCCTCAATACGTGGGAGAGATTTCGCCCAAGAAACTGCGGGGATTCACCAACGCCACAGTGGCTGTTTTCTTGACCCTGGGGAAAGTCTGCGGACAAGTGATTGGACTCGGGTAAGTGTGGCGCCTTCGGGGCCCTGGAGGGTGACGTCCCAGGATGGCCAGACCACCAACGAACGGGGTCGAAGGCAAAATCCCGTCCACCTCTTTCCCCAGGGATTGACTTCCTTCTCTGCCATGTTCGGAGTCACCTTCTTCTCTTTCTCGCTGCAGGGAAATCTTAGGAAGCGAGCCCTTCTGGCCATTCCTGCTGGCCTTCGGTGGACTCATGGCCTTGATCCAGCTCGCCGTGCTCCCTTGCTTTCCGGATTCCCCCTCTTACCTCCTGATACAGAAAGGCAACGAGGAAGCTTTCCTGAAAGGTAGGGGGTGCTGGATCTTCAGAAGAAGAGTGGCCAGCCCGCTGGTGCCTCCTGTCACGGGCGGAGGAATTCTGTGCCTTGTCCCCCAGAACCACCATGACATTTCCCCCCCCCCCGTTGGAGGCAGCAAACCCAGAGGCCTGGCCTGGGGGGGGTTTCCCAAGCCTGGGCCGCTCCCTGTCAGTTCCTGAGGGCCGGCATTGTGGGCCGAGTGCCGGACCAGAACTTGGGAGACCCTTCAACACCCGCTGGGTGGCCTTGGGCCTGTCGGTGGTTCTTTCTGCTGGGTGGCCCCCCCTCACCTCCTTCCCTCCCTCCCTTCCCTCCGTGCCACAGCCATCAAGCAGCTCTGGGGGGAGGGGGACCATCGGGCTGAGATCGAGGACCTGAAGAAGGAGAAGGCGGCCGTGGCCAGCCCCAAAAGCCTCCGCGTCCTTGAAGTGCTGAGGAGCCGATCCATGCGCTGGCAGCTGTACGTGACCATCACGGTCATAACCACCTTGCAACTCTGTGGCATCAATGCAGTTGAGTCGTGGTGTCCGTCTTCCCCTCCCCTCCCCACCCCCCCATCAGCAGCGGCCTCTCTGGTGGACCACGAGAGGCTGGTGCGTTCCCATCTGGGGGCCCACCGGCGGCCATGGCCTCACCCTGCCTGCCTGCCTGCCTGCTTGGCTTTTTCAGATCTACTTCTACTCTTTCGAGGTCTTCCGCACGGCCCAGTTTGAGGAAGGGCTCCTTCCGTACCTGGCACTGGGAGTCGGGCTCTGCGAATGCCTGTCGTCCGTCTTGTGCGTAAGTCTGGAGAGCAGGGAGGCTGCTGGAGCCTTTCTCAGCCCGGAAGGAAAAGCTGCTCACCTCCAGCTCCCTCTCGTTGCCCCTTGTCCCTCAGCCTTGTTCATGACCGAGGAGAGAAAGGTGGCCGGAGAGGGTCCCGTTCTCCCCCTACCCGCCCACCCACCCCTCCATTCTGGCAGGCAGGGGTCTTTGAGCACCCCGAACATCCCAACATTCGGCCCCTTGAGGGTTCAGGAAAGGCAAAGGTTAGAGGCTTGGGTGGGGGGGGAGAGAGAAGGGGGTCCTGAGTCAGGGAAAGTGATTATCACCTGCCTGCGGTGGATCTTCTCCCCACTTCTCGTTGAGATGGAGGAGAGAAAGAGGCCTGCCACCCCTCCAGGGGGGCAGATAGATAGGGGGAAGGCCCCTATCTGCCTCTCTGGCCACGGTTTGGAAACAAGGCCACAGAAGGGGAGGCACCCTTCCAAGGGCAAGGAGGGCAGCCTCGCTTTCCAGCCGTGGCTGAGCTGAACAGCCCCCCCCCGGGTGCCCACATGCCCCCCTCCCAGTCCCAGAGCCAGGCACAGCCTTTCTCCCAGCCCGAGGGGGTGCCTCTTCCTTTCAGCACTGAGGGCTTGGGCAGTGGGGCTTCTCCCGTGTTATCATCATCGTTTCGGAAGTGGCGCTTCCTCTCTCCTCTCTCCCCCCCCCCAGAGTTCCCTGATTGAGCGCCTGGGCCGGCGGACCCTGCTCTGGGGCGGCTACGCCTCCATGGTCTTGGTGCTGGCTCTGCTCACAGTGACCCTCTCGCTCCAGGTAAGGGGCCGTCTCAGCGCCCATCGGAGGGCCAGTGTGGGGAAACGGATCTGGGGCCGTTTGGAGGGCAGGAGCACGGGCTGACTGGAGCCGGGATCCAGAAGCCCCTCAAAACATCCCTCTGCTTCTAAGCCATGAGCTTCTTCCCCCCCCCACACCACAGCCGACCTGCAGGCACCTGTTGTGACGGCAGGCAAGAGAGGGGGTTGATCTCAAAAGGTTTTTTCCCCCCTTCTAGCACCACTACTTTTGGATGCACTACGCCAGCGTGGGGCTCATCTTCCTCTTCGTCCTCTTTTATGGGATCGGGCCCTGTGAGTAGCCCCAGGCTTTGGAAGGGGGGGGCAGTTGGTGGGCCTGTTCCATTTCCCAGGGAGCTAAGGGGGCAGTCAGGGTAGGTGGGGACCCCAGATCCTGGGCAGGTGGGCCGAGGTGTGGCAGGACAATCCCCGGGTGTGTGGGCTCACCCGTTCTGCCTGGCTGCAGGGGGGGGGGGGGCTCGTCTTGCAACCCCTCCCCGGAGAGCATCACCAGCAGCAGGGGCAAGAATAGAGACGGGGTGGGTTTGCCCTGTGCCAGGTCCTGCCCCTCGTCTGTCCCTGGGAGGGTGCGGGAGGCCCCAAAGGAGGTTCCCGGGATGCCTGCTTGGAAGGGAGCCAGTCCTGGGACCCACAGCCGGCGAGCCAGTAGCACAGCAGAGAGCCCGCAGGCCACAGCTGGCCCCATCGGGTGGGGGGCCCTCCCTCCCCTGCCATCTGCACGCAGCAGGCGAGGCCAAGGGGCTGTAAGAGCAGAGGGGGGGGGAGACAGGACAGCAAAAGGTGGGGGGAGAGGAGGGGGGTGTTGGTGGACTGCTGCTGCCCCCGCCCCAGCCTTGCGCCGCCTGCCTGCCTGCCTGCCTGCCTCTGGCAGCCCCTTCACGCCCCATAAGGGTAAGGCCAGCCCTGGACCACGTCCAGCAGCGAAGCCTTCCACAAGAGCCAACCTCCCCTGCAGGCCCCGTGGGGCCCCAGGGACGCAGGGAGCATGCTGGGTTTCCCTTCCTCTCCGCCTCTGCCAGCCGGAGCCACCATTTCTGTCATGGTGGAGATCTTCAACCAGACCTTCCGCCCGTCCGCCTTCGTGATCGTGGGCATCCTCAACTGGATGGGCCTCTTTCTGCTCGGGATGATTTTCCCAGTCATCGTGGTAAGAGAGAATCTGCCGAGGGCCACACCACGGGGTGTGTGTGTGTGTGTGTGTGTGTCACAGGAAAACAGACTGGGCCTGAGGCTTCAGCCGTGCCCTCTGGAGGCTTTAGCCAGGAAGCCAAAGAGCAGAGAAAGGGGGGGGCGCAGGTGGGGGAGCTCCTTTGCAGGGTCTCCTTTGGGTGGGGATCACTTGTTTCTTTTGAACTGGACCCCTCTGCCCCCCCCGGCCACCCCCCCAAGAACCCCCTTCAACCTGTTGCACAAGACATGTCCTCAGAATCAAAACCCTCTGGAGGCGAGGGATTTGGTCTGTGTGCACTAGAAATGGGGCTGAGCTCACGGCCCACTCCCTCCCGGTGGCCCCTGCTCAGAAGTCACTTTTCTGAACTAGGACAGCCTTCTGGGTGTCGTAGTGAGGAAAGCACCGTCCTCGGATCCTGCCCAGTCTTCCTTCACCTCAGTTACACAGCTGGGAGAGGGCGGGCCCAAGTGTGTGCAGTCTAGCTTATTATGGGGTTCAGAAGTTGTTTCACGCCTGGCAATGGAAAAAGGGCCGCATACTTTCTCGCAAGCCTGCCGTGATGCCGTTTCATGCCATCAAGTCGGAACCGAATTATAGCAACTCTCGTGTTGTATATATATAAATGAGTTGCCTTTCAGACCCAATCTCATATTTTCCCTTTTATTTCTGTTTTCAGGAGCACCTTGGGCCCTTCTGCTTCCTGATCTTCATGGCTATTCTCGCCGTTTCGGGCGTCTTCATCTACCTGTTCCTCCCAGAGACAAAAGGGAAATCCATCATGGAAATTACGATGGAGTTTAACAAGCTAAATTATGGAAAGAAACAAGTTTTTCCCACAGAAAATAATTTCCTGAAGGAAACGGTCTTCTGCACCAGGCTGTGATTCCTTGGCTTGGGGGGAACTCTTGGGGGCCGCTGGTTGTGCCACCCAGAGCAACCCAAGGACAGGCACTCCGTCCTGGACAGACTCTCCACCCTCCCTCGGTGACCCCTCCAGCAGAGAACATGCCACCCACGCCTGCCCAGGCCCTGCTGGAGGCTCCTGCCCGAGCAAGAGGGTGCAGCCCCAGGCAAGGGACGCTGGCCGGCCGACGGGGAATAAATGTTCACCTTATTTGCCCTCTGATGTGTGTGTGTGGGGGGGGAACGACTTCCCCATGGATCTAGCCCTTTCTGGGTGGCTGCGGCGGTGGGAGGAGGGGAGAGACATGACCCACCACCGCTGGGTTAGGGGGCTTGGGCAGAAGGGTGGCACAGCCATTAGACTGTGGGATGCAGCTCAGGAGACCCCACAGTTGCTGTGATCAGAAGTTCCTTCCTGAAAACTTTCCTTTTGTCACCCTGTGGAGCCAGCCTGCCGGGTAAGCGGCCCAGGTGTTGTCTGTCTCTACTTTCCTCCAAAGCAGAAACTCGGGTCTTGCAAAAGGATTTTCGCGACCCGAGAACCGAGGGATGCAACCAGCTGCGCAATCCCGGAGCTCAGACGAAGATAAGAGGGAGATAAACCTCATCCAGGAATAAAAAAGACACCTAAATAAGCCCGTATTTCTGAGAGGTGCCAAGGGAGACTCCCTTGTGAGTTCCCGGAGGGTCCCGGCAGCAGCAACCCGTCGGCGGCGGGAGACGGAGATGCTGAGCGACGGGAAAAAGGAGATTCCCCGATACGGGGCAGGGCGGGGGAGGGGGCGGCGGGCAAGGCCGGACCCGGGCATCGCCTACGTGCGGCTGGGCACAGCAACAGCAGCGGCAGCGGCAGCAGCAGCACCGCACGGCTACGGACCCCGCCGCACCCCGCGGATCTCGCCTCGTTCGCGCAGTGGGCCCGGGCCGTCGAGGGTCAGGCGTCCTGCCGGGTCGGGGGGGGGGTCCCGGCTAGTTCCGTCCCGCGGCTTGCTCCGGCCGCTTCGGCACCCCAACCTTCCCCCCCCCCCCCGCCGCCGCCGCCCCGCTTGCCGGCCTGCAGAAGGTGCAGCGGGAGGGCTGCAAAGACCCACGGGCAGGAGGGGGCGGAGGCCCCTTTAAGAGCGCCCCCCCTCCGCCCCGCCCCTCCCCGAGCCTGCCTACAAAGCGGGAGGCGCCGCGGCAGCCCCGCCAGTCTGCACGCGCGCCCGGTGCTGGAGCGGGAAGGGACGAGCCAAGCAAAGCAAGCGGAGCGCCGCCGCCGCCGCCGCCGCCGCCTCCTCCTCCTCCGGTTTTTGGCTGACCCTCTTTCCGTCCGTCCATCCATCCATCCCTCCATCCGTCCTTCCTTCCTTCCTCGCCCGCCCGCCCGCCGGCGCCGAGATGCCCACCTTCGTGGTCAACACCAACGTCAGCCGGGACGCCGTCCCCGAGAGCCTCCTGGGCGACCTCACCCAGCAGCTGGCCAAGGCCACCGGCAAGCCCGCCCAGGTGACGAGCCCTCGGGCAGGGGATCGGGACCAGCGGGCGGCACCCCCCCCCGGCAAGCCCCCCCCCACCGGCTGGGGGGGAGGAAAGGGGAAGGAGGGGAAAGAGAAAGGCCGCCGCCTGCACGTGCTCCGGGGCGTCCCCGCCATGGCTCCGCCGGGCCCGGTCCAGGCGCCGTCCTCCGAGGGGGCCGGGATGTCCTCCAGGGGGGCGGCCCGGCCGCGCCTCTCTTCTGGCGGGGGAGCTGGGCCGCCCGGAAGAACGGAGCCGGATCGGGGCGCGGAGAGGGGGGTTGGGGGGCGGCGACCGCGACAGAGGCCGGGAAGGATGCCTGCTTGCCTACCAGGCGGGGCAGGGCTGCCCGCGAAGGGAGCCCCGCCCTGAGGGGGGGGCGAGGTTTCTTGCTCTCGTTGCCCTGCATCGCCTCGAGTTGGCGCCGGCCCCGCCATCCATTCCCCCCCCCCCGACGATGCCCGGAAGCCTTGCCAGTTTTGAAGAGCCCCCCCCCCAGGCGCCCGGTGGCAATCCTTTTAAAGCGGATGCGCGCCGTGGTAAGCCGGTCCTCTCGCTCCTTTTTCGGTTCCGCAGTACATCGCCGTCCACATCGTGGCGGACCAGCTGATGTCCTTCGGGGGCTCCTCCGACCCTTGTGCCCTTTGCAGCCTCCATAGCATCGGCAAGATCGGCGGGCAGCAGAACAAGGCCTACACGAAGCTGCTGTGCGACCAGCTGACCAAGCACCTGCACATACCTGCGGACAGGTGAGGGAGGGGCGAGGGGCCAAGGAGGATCCTTCAGGAATTGCACGGGCAGGTGGGGCGGCGATGTGGCAGACCAGTGCTGGTGGTCTCTTTAAGACATCCCCCTGGGCTGTAATAAAATGGGTTTTGCAAGGCGTTTTCCACCCCCGCCTGGCGCTGCTGCACTTGTTACCAGGATCTGGACCCGTGAGGGCTGGCGGAGCTGTCCTGGGGAGGGAAGGCCTCCAGGCCCAGAGGGCTTTTCTGCCCTTCCTCTGAGGAGGAGCAACCTCATGACCGCTGGCACATTTCTTTTTTCTTTTTAATATATATTTTTATATCATTTTTTATTTTACTAAAATGAATTACACAACATAAAACTACTACCACATAGAAAAAAATACAATTACATATCACACAGTGCCGCCTTCATCTTCAGGACCAACATTAAACTTCATTCAATCCATTTTCCCTCCATAGTTTCTTCTCTCTGTGTATACCCCTTCCCTTTCCAAAATACATACTCCAAAAATACATTCCATATTTTCTTAAAATCATTATTATTTGATTGGCCTCTTCTTATTTTCATATCACATGTCAGTTTCTCATTAATTGCCATGTCCCATAATTCTCTATACCATTTCTCTAGGCTGAATTGATTATCATTTCTCCAGTTTCTTGCAAATATCAATCTTGCAGCCGTTAATCATTATTACTATTAAATCCTTGTTTTCTTTCGCCCCTTCTTTTCCCCTGCAGGGTCTACATCAACTACTACGACATGAACGCTGCGAACGTGGGCTGGAACGGGTCCACTTTTGCCTAGCCAGCAACCTTGCAAAGGGGAGGGACTGCCCGACCCCTGGGCTGCCCGAGGATGATGCCACCCCCACCCCCAGCGACCCCGTCCTCCTCTTCTGTCACCCCTGGGCTCCTTCCTTCATCGCAGGCGCTGCCGCCCGCCTTCCTTGGAAAACAAATAAAATCTTAGGCAGACCTCCTTGTGTGGTCCCCTCTCTGTGATGTGAGCAGGTCTGGCGGGGGGTGGGGGCGGGGGGGGGTTGGAGACTAAAAGGAACTGGATTATCCACCGCTCGGGCAGGGACACTAAGGTGGGGTGGGTAGGACCATCATCGGGCAGGGGTGGGCCCGGGCAGTTCCTGGATAGAAGACTCCCCCCCAAAGGAAAGAGCTGCGGCTGGTGGCCGGCGGGGCCAGGCCTGGGTGTCCCTTGCGCGCCCCCCCTTCCCGCTCCTTTTGGGGGGAAAGGGTATCAAAAGCCCAGCCGGCCCCCCACCGGGCGTGGAGGGCGGGGGAACTCCAGGCCGGCCCCGCCTCTTTCCTCCCGTCGCGCGCCTCGGAGGGAAGAGGTGGGGTTTGTGACGCCGGGATCGGCCATTTCCCGTAGCGCACATTGCGCCTAATTTGCATGACTGGGATCAAGGATCCCGATTGGCTGGTTCCCTCCAGCGCCGCCTCGTTATTGCTGGGCTGGAGGTCTGGTTGTTAGGGGCGACGTTTTGACCAGCCGCTGGTCCAATCAGGCGCGCTTTCGCGGTGACGTCATCACGAAGCGCCGGAGGGCCGTGTGCGGTGGAAGTGCCGGCTGGACTATGGCGTTGTTCGTCGTCAACCGGTGAGGAAGAGGCGGGAAGGGTCGTGCTCTTCCTCCCCTCCTCGTGGCTGCCGCCCCCACCAGCACGTCCTCCCTCGCGGGGTTGTTGTGAGGAACCCGGGGAGCGAGGTTGGCCCCTTCGGCTGCTGGCCCGAGAGGGGCCCCCGCCCCCTTTTCACCACCACCACCACCCCGGCCCAGCGGCCGGTCTGTCCTTCTTCGCCCCGCTTTGAACGCGCTTAGTGGGGGGGGGGAGGGACGGAAGAAGCGTCGCCAGGCTGGGACCACGAGCCCCTCCGAGAGAGAGAGAGAGAGAGAGAGAGAGAGACCTTCCGGTCCCCCGTCTCCCCCCCCCCCCCCGGCTTGCAGTCTCTTGTCCGCTTCGGGAAGGCCGAAGGGGCGGCAGGCCTTCCCTGCTTCTTTTCCTGCCTTTAGGGGGAGTGGGGAGGGGGGCGGGGATGCCACGCTGCCCCCCTGTAAACACTTCCGGGGGGGCAGGAGCCTGACAAGGCTGTGATTGAATTTGCTGTGAAACAGATTTAACTTCTAGACGCTTTTTATACTGGGTTTGAGATCGGCACCTTGGTCAGCTTTTCCTGACTATTGTTTTTACAGTTGCTTTCGTTATTTATATTTATTAAATGTATTTTGTGACACTTCCTGAAACAGCCTAATAAGTCTACACAAAGATAAAAACAATGTTACCGAGAAAGTTAGATTGAATAAAGTTTTCTAAGTTTTTCCGTTGAAATGCTTAAGATAAGGTAACCTGCCCTTTCAGAGTGTTTCACCACCACCACCACCACCAGCCAGGAGTCTCCTTCTTTCATTTTAAAGTGTGTTTCCAGATTACTTTTCAGAAGCACTGTTAAAGCAACTTGTAGTATGCCAAAACAATAAAATACTTAAGCAATCTGAAATACTGTAAGTAACATTTAAGCAAAAAGTGGATAGTAAACAGTGGAGAGCTTAATACAGAAAGGTTTCTTGCCCAGGAGGATCCTGACAATGACAGAGCTAATTTGAGCACTACACTGACAAAATCTTCCCCATGACACCTTCAGGTACGTTGGTGAGGAAGAGAGTGATTCAGCAGACAAGTCACAACTACTCCTGCAGCGGCTACAGGAACAGGCAAGAGTCCGGGAGCTGCAAAAACGGCAGCAGGGGCAAGTGACTTCTGTGGAATCAAGGGGACCAGAGAATGAAATTAGTGTGTTGGATGTTGGGGAAGAATCAAAGCAGGAGGCCGGAAAGAAGAGAAAACATGAAGGATCCCCTGCTTCAAAAAGTCATAGGAAAAAAAAGAAGAGGCTCCAGGATGGCGGGGAGGAAGTTGTAGGTGAGCAAAATGCTGGCTTTTGTTTGAGTAGAAGTATAACGAATGTAGAGGCATCCAGACCATAGCAAGGACCAAAATAGGTGAAGGTTAAAGATCTCCTGGGTAGCAGCTGAACAGTCTTTGGATCTCTTTCGTTCCTGGATTATCCTCTATCTTTCATCCTGAGATGAACTGGGACCTCCTTTCTCTGCCTTTTAATCCCATTTGGTGTAATGTGTGCTGCAGCCTGTTTCCTGGCTTGATTGACTGCCATGTTGGAGGCTGGTTTTTGGAGCTCTTTGCTACCTGCGCACACCCCTTGCATCCTGTCAGACCCATTCCTTCTTCCCCAACCTCCCTCTTTTTGGGGTTCTAAAGCTGGTACAGATACGAATTTTTGTAAAATACCCATCAGAACTCCAGTTGTTTGTCTTGTTTATGTTCCTTTTTGCCAGGAGGGAAAGGTGAATTGGGGGGTCATCAGAAAAACACAAGTGGAGCAGCAGCAGCAACAGAAGAAAGAAAAGGTTCTTTTGGAGCCAGAGAAGAGGACTACCAAGGCAGTGAGAGAGAGCAGAGCCCAAGAGAGGCGCTTCCACCTGCTGGCGTGATTATTCTTGGCGGCTGCACTCAAAAGACAGTAGCGAGAGTAAGCCTCTTGATAGCCAGTCATCAACGTGCTTTGCACCTAGCCCTTGGTGCAGGTGGTGTGGGGAAGGGAAGTGGTTAGGTGCAGCAAAGTCAGGGACACCCACCTTGATGGGGAGATGTTGCAGATCCATGTTTAGAAAGGGAGAAGGGAGGTTCAGTGCATTTTCAGTTGGGAGGCTGGGCAAGCTTTGTTCTCACGCTGGAATTCACCTTTTCTCAGTTGGATGCTTTGCTTCAACCCAGCGTGCACAGTTCCTTGGGTGGCATCATGCAGTGTTTCAATTTGTCACTTTCAGGTGCAGCCTCTTCTGCCTCCATGGCTGGCTCAGCCCAAGCTTGTTCAGAGGCGGATCAAAGAGAACCTTGTCCCTCTCCAGGATGTTCCAGTCATTCACCCAAAGCTGGTGAAGAAGCTGCAAGCAAATGGAATAGAATCTCTTTTTCCAGGTATGGAAGCAATGTTCATTCAGCAGCATTCCATGTCTTGGTCTCTGTTCAAAGCCATAGTACGCTGATTTACATCTGAATATTTCTGGTCAGTGACTAATGGCTGAGGATTTCTTCCCTTTGAGGGAACTTAGGTAGTTACTGTTTACGCATGTGGTATTTCTAGCCCTGGGAATTTTTACAGTTTTGAGTATGGAGAAAGAACATAGGTAGAATCTTTCGAGGGCTGCTCATCCTATGGTTGTTTGGTTTGTGTTGATCTTGTGTATAGCTATAACAAAGGAGCAATTTCAATGCAGGTTTGTCCGGTAAAATAGGAAACATAACCTTTTTTCAATCTGTAAGAAATGTAAACGTTGCATATAATAATGGGTGTGTTCTGTGCTGTCCAGCCAGAACCAACTTATCGCAACCCTAAGATGGTTAAGAATATTGAGATCTTTAAGGAATAATTGTAACAATTTCACTCCTGCAGGGAGTTTCTATGGCTAAGTGGGGATTCGAGCCCTTTTTGCCTGATAAAAACATGAGTTCGGGGAGGCCTGAGTGCTGCCAAACTTGAAAAATGCAGGGATTTGGATCATCCAGGTGGAAAGCACAGAGCCATTGCAGGAAAATGGGTGTCACTGTAGCCACAAGGCGATGGGGGCGATGGGAAGAGGATTTGAAGCCAAGAGCTGCTAACTAAGAAGGCCATCCTGGATCTTTTGTCAGAAAATACTTTTAGACCAAGATGGCTTGTGGTGAAGACGAGCCTGGGGGACAGGGGAGGCATGTCTGTATACCTGGTTAGAAGAGGCTGTTCCCCCCTTACAACCGTATGAGGATCTGGCTGCTCTGATTTCCCACTCTCTTTCTTCAGTTCAGGCAGAGGTGATTCCAGCTATCTTGGAAAGTGGGGCCAGTGGGTTTTTGGCTGGAAGAGGTGGCTACCAGCCAAGTGATATCTGCGTTTCGGCCCCGACAGGCAGTGGTAAAACCCTGGCCTTTGTCATTCCTGTGGTGCAGGTGAGCTTCAGAGATTTCTCTATCTCTGTATGTGTGTATGTGTGTATGTGTGTGGGTGCATGCTCAGCACCATAGTAATCAACGTTTTTACAGCCAAGTGGTCCCATAGCACGTGATGACATGGGCAGTCTGTGTGTATGCGTAGGGGTATGTGTCAATGAACTTGAGGTCATTCTTCACCGGGTCTGAACAATCCTGGAAGCCTCCTGAGTAGAGCCAGTAGGCGCAAGGCCTGCAGCCTCTCTCTTCTGCCTCCTGTGAGGTTTCCCTCCCAGTAATTCCACTCGTCCCTCCCTCTTCTCTGTCCATCAGTTTGAAGCATGTTTTCCTGCACAGTTAGTTCACCTGTGAGTTTTGCAGGACTCTGTCTACGTCCATTTCAAAGCCTGGCCTCAGCCTCTCTGTCCTCTGGACAAGAGGAGATCTCGTTTGGAGCAAAGGGAAGAAAAGACAGTCCAGGTCACCCAGAGAGGAGAGGAGGCTCCTTGAAGTGTGTGGGCTCTATTTAAGGCTTCCCTGGGGCTTCAGAAAGTGGCAGGGTGCTTTGAGGCTAAGGGAGCCCCTTCCTCTTGTACTTTCGTACTCATGGGTTATCCTGACAGTTGGTCTTTCTTTTGGCAGGCCCTGCTAGACCGTGTTGTCTGTCGGGTGCGTGCCCTGATCGTCTTGCCCACCAAGGAGTTGGCACAGCAGGTGTGTTCCTGGCAAGCAGGCTTTCCTTTTGGGGAATTAACTGCAGATTGTTCATCCTGGCCAAGAAACCGTCTCTTACAGCTTCTGCTGAAAACGTTTGGCATACCTTCCTTCCCTCTTCTCAAAGTGTAATAATAACTTGGGTGATGGAGGCCAGTCAGAGACGGTAAGGTGAAGGGAGGGTGGCATCAAGGCTTCCGTAGCCTTCCTGATGGTCCCGCAGCAGCAGCAGGCACAGAGTGAATTGAAAGTGGGTTTCTGGATCTGTTAGTATGTCTCTGGAAGATTTGCAGATCCACAAAAGTTTCATTTCTCTATCTGTCTAACAAGAACATGAACAAAAGGACCCCCACCCCACCTCCACCTCTCCCGATTGAGATTCGTCTGGTGCTGACGCTGATGACATTTCGGCGCCAGGTCAAAACCTTCCTGTTCCAGAAGGCTTTTAATTGAAACAACATCAACTGTGGGTCCTGATGGCAATTTTTAGAGTATCTATTTTAATCGTATTTTAATCGTTGTAAGCCGCCCAGAAACCTTTGGGTAGAGTGGCAGCACATAAGTTAAATAAATAAATAAATATTGCAGACATGAACAAAGTTCAAGATTACCCTCTGATTCACTTCTCTTTTGCAGGTGAGTAAAGTCTTCAACATTTACACAGATGGGACAGGATTGAAAGTGGTCCAGGTCACTGGGCAGAAGTCCTTTGCGAAGGAGCAGGAGTCGCTTTTTGAGAAAACGTAAGTTGGGCCTTGCCTTTTCCAGCCTCTACCTCTTTTTGGTGCCTAGTTTTCGCCAGTCTTCGTAAAGGCTGCTGGTGCCCTCCCTCAGCAGTGAGCTTGCCCCACCCTGGTCCCTTGCCCTCCCTCCCTCCCGCCCTCCTCACATTCCCAACGTCAGGCAGAGCCTGGGACTGGAAGCTCACGCTGTGCACCCCAATGGATGTGGCTACACAGGGCATTGGCTGGGGCGTACCTGTCCTGAGCTGCAAGTCCTGAGGCCCGCAGGGTCCCTAAAAGCCCCTCACAGCAGCAACTGTGATGAGACCGTGGGTGTTGCATGGGGGGATCCAGCAGCTCCCTCAGAAGCCCCTCTACTCCTCAGCCCCCCAACCCACCCAAGAAGGAGCAGGGGGAGGTGCCTGTACTGAGCCTGCTTCAGTCATGTCACACCCTCTCTCTACCCATGGATGAGCTGGGAAGGGGATTGGTGACGGAGAGGAACAGAGGCCGCCTCTGGCGGTGCCCCCCCCCCCCGAGTGCTGGGAAGGAGGACACCCTGGTTCCTTCACAGTGGCCTTCACAATGTCTCTTCTCCCATCCCACTCCCAGTCTTACAGGATTTCGCAGCCTGGCAGACATCGTGGTGGCCACCCCGGGGCGCCTGGTGGATCACCTCCAGCAGAGCCCCGCCTTCAGCCTAAGAGACCTTCGCTTCCTGGTGAGTGTAAACGCCACCTCTTCCCAACACCCATCTCACCTTCCCTCCCCACATCTTTGGCTGCTGGTAGGAGCCCCGCCCAGCCGAACTCTTCCGCTGCGGCAGCGTCTTTGGCCGCCTGATGTGGCCGTCCAGTAGGTGAACCGGGAGGTCCTTCCGGTGTTGCCAAGGCTGGGCACGAGGACCTTAAACAGTGGCATCAGTCAAAGCCTCATCTGCCGAGGGTGGAGTGGTTCTCCCTGCAGGTGCAGAAGAGGAGGCTGCTTTGTGTTCTGCTCTCTGTCCCAACCTGCCCTGACCCCTTAATTGCCTGGCTTCCCAGAGTTCAGGCGTGCGCGCGTGCATGCGCAAGAATCATTGCTGTAACTGATTGTCTTCGGTCTTCCAGCCGGATCGGGTGGGCCAACCTGGGGCCAGCAATTCGAATTGTGTCTTAAGTGCATCTGATTTTAGTAGGCTGAGTGCCGTTTGCCAATATTAAAAGGAACAGAGCTGTCGTGTTGCCAGGAAGTTTCTACAGAGTAAATAGGCCTTGTTTCCCATCCCCGCCACCCATCGACCTGTCTGCAGTTTCAAGGAATGTAGGAAGCAAAATAAAGTTTGCCTACATGAAGAAGGCCAACTGAATAGTCATAGCTAGAGTGCATCAGGTGCATCACAGCTGCTTTTTCTGGAGCGAGGAGGGTGTGTGTGGGGAATGCTTCCTTGGGACGGAGCCTTGGCCACTGTCTCCTTCGGGCTCCTGAAATGGGCAAGGAGCCCTGAGGCTACCCCTGCGGTCCTGGCCGGAGCCCTTGTGTCCTGCTGTAGACCCCCCAGGAAGAGGCTGGCACCCTTCCTGCCAGGCATGGCCTCCAGCCCTCTCCCCTGAGGTGTCTGGGCTCCGGTCCTGAGTGCTGCCGTTTCCTTCCTTCCGGGCGAAGGTCATTGACGAGGCTGATCGAATGATTGACGGGATGCACCAGGACTGGCTGCAGCAAGCAGTGGAGGCTGCGTCCAGGGCCGAGGAGGCTGCCGGTCCCCTGGGGCTCTTTGGGCGGAGGGCAGAGCAGAAGCCCCTGACGGCCGCCAAGTAAGCAGCTGCTCCCCCAGCTTGGGTTGGGTGGGGGGGCTGGGAGGGGCTTCGTTGCAGAGACCCCCTCTGGGGATCCGTCAGAAAGGGCCTCCTTCTCCTCAGAGTGGCCTTGATACTTCTAGCCTGGTGCTGTCGCCTCTTCGGGGCCACTGTGGCTTTCAAGCAGGACCCCCTGGCATTCCTCTGGAGGGGCGGTGGGGCCTCCCTCCCCTCCAAGGACCAGCCAGGCCTGACCCTGCTTAGCTTCTCAGCGTGGTGTGTCCTGGGTGGCAGAGCGTCCGGCTGTGGTCCTTGAGTGGATGCTGCCCGCTGTGGGGCTTAGAGAGCCCTTCTGGGAAGGCTGTGACCCTGAGGCCTTCCTCCTCGCTGCCCAGGGACCCACACGCCTGCCTGCAGGGTGGAGCTGGCCCCCAGGGGGAGGGGTGCCAGGAGGGCCAGTGGGGCAGTCCTGGGACGGTTGCCCTGTGCTTTGTGGGGCACTGCTGCTCCCTGGCAGAGGCCGTGCTTCTCCCTGCTGCTCAGCTTTTCCCCGCTGCTCCTTCCCAGGGCTTGCTGCCCTCAGCTTCCCCTGCAGAAGCTCCTCTTCTCAGCCACTCTGACCCGGAACCCGGAGAAGCTGCAGCAGCTCGGCCTCTTCCAGCCTCGCCTCTTCATGCCGGCCTCCTCCGAGCCGCAGGTGGTGGCCCCGCAGGATGTGGAGAAGAAGTACGCCCTCCCGGAGGGGCTCTCGGTAAGGCTCTCGGGGAGGCTTCTCCTGGTGCTCGCTCAGCCGGTGGGGCCCGGACGGGGTTTCCCCTGCCCATTGTGGGTGGCGGGTCCCAGGCTGCCTTGGCCTTTCAGGCACAGGAGGCAGGCCCACTCTGGCAAGGGGGCCTGCAGCCCTTCCCAGGTCTTGACCCCAGGGGCCTGGTGGGTCAGCCAGCAGAGGTGGAGGAGGCAGGCCTTCCTACACGGTCTTGATGACTGTGATTAGGATGTAGTCTGGGGCCAGTAGGCGGGGCAGCACCCTGAAAAATGGGGCTGTGGCTCAGTGGGGGTAGACAAACGGATTTGCCCCCGCCCCCGCCCCCGCCCCCGCCCCCGGGCCCTAGAGAAGCCCCAGGGAGAAGGGAGAAACCCAGGACAGTCTGTGGTTCATACGATGCGGAGGTTCTTCTCTGCATCCCCAGCATAAAATATACCTCTGTATGTAAAGCAACAATCGAAGAAGTGAGAAACTGTCCAGGCCGTTGGTCTTGTGTGCTTAAGACCAGGAGCCTGTGTTTTGCGGGAGGTGATTTTGTGGGAAGAAGAGGAGGCGGTTCAGTCTCTCTCTTGCAAAGAAGTCCGTTCCAGTTTCCTCTCTGCCTCGGAAGCTCATCCTGAGACTGAACCTTCAGCGCCCGGAAGTGCTACCCGTGCTGGAATTCCCCAGGGGATGAGGGGGGGGCAGAGGGCTGAGTTGGAGGAAAAGCCCCTTGGCAAGGCCGTGCAGGATCCATCCCTCTGGGGCCCTGCAGCCCCTTCTGCCTCCTGGCTTGAGGAGCCAGGCGGAGGGAGCAGCGTCGCCACCGTGGGGTGGTGAGATGAGCTGGGGGGCCGGGTGGGGAGAGTGGCTTGTGGGGCTCCAGCGACACTTCCCTTCTCACCCCCCCCCCCGCAGCAATACTACGTGCCCTGCAGCCTGAGCTGGAAGCCGTTGTTCCTCCTGCATTTCTTGTTGAGGCTGAAGTTCTCCCGTGTCCTCTGCTTTGCCAACAGCAAGGAAACGTCTCACAGGTGGGACTTGGTGGCAGAGGCCGCCTTGAAGGCCAGCCAGCCAGCCAGCCTCTGCTTGGCCATGCCAGCGGCTCAGAAGGTGGCTTGGACCGTTGGCCCCTCAGCGGCATGTCCTCTGAGCGCTGCCCTTGGCAGCGGAGGCTCCCTGGGGCTTCGGCTGCCTCTCGTGGGCAGCCCTTTTCCGGGGAGAGAGGCCCACGGGGACCCTGCCTGCCTGCCTGCCTGCCTGCCTGCCTGCCTGAGCAGCCCCTGCCTCCTTCTTTCTGCCAGGCTTTTCCTGCTGCTCCGAGCCTTCGGGGGAGTGACGGTAGCAGAGTTCTCTTCCCGGCTGAGTCCGACCCAGAGGAAGAGGACGCTGAAGGGGTTTGAGCAGGGCAAGATCCAGCTGTAAGTGGGTCCTGGCTTGTGGGAGAGAGGAAGGACTCGGCCACCCTCCTCTTTGGTCAGCCAGGCTCGTTCCATGCCACCAATGGATGGAATCGCCTCTTGGCCGTGAGGTGTCGGGTAGCAGAAGAGGCAGTTGCCGCCGTGAAGGGGTGTGTGTGTGTGTGAGGGTTCCCAAAGAGAGCAGCCAGTCCTAGTTCTATAGGTGGATTTTACATCTCCCACCCAGGCTGATCAGCACAGATGCCACGGCCCGAGGAATTGACATTGCCGGCGTGAAATGCGTGATCAGCTACGATGCCCCGCAGTTCATCAGGACTTACATTCACCGGTAATTTTTTCATGGTGGAAGGAAAGTCCTGCTGCCTGCAACTGGGGGTGGGGGGTGGCAGACGAGTGTGGTCATGGGGCAGGGAGGCCATCCAGGCGGGGGCAGGAACTGACACTCTGCACATCTGCTTCCAGGGTGGGCAGAACTGCTCGTGCAGGGAAGGCTGGCCTGGCCTTCACCTTGCTGCTGAAGCCACAGGTAGGTTTGTGTCTTTGTGTCTCCCCATGGAGACCCAAAGGCTGTGCCCAGACGTCCGTGCCCTGGCCCACATGCCTTGGAGTGCCTCAGTGGGGTTCATCATTGGCGGCGAGGGCCGGGGTGGCGGCCTCCCCCACAGCCTGGAAGGAGGGAGCGCTGGGGCCCATCTCACATCCCTCAAATCAGCCCATGGGTCTGCAGGATCCCAGGGAAGATTCCCTCCTTGCCTGTCCTGGATAAGATCTCTGGGGTTTCCCTCCAAGGAGGACCCCTCTGGGCACAGCCCCGCCCATGGCCTCAGGCAAGATCCAGCACATGGAGGAGGGGGAAGGGCCTGCTGGTTTTCTGAGGCCCTGCTGGTGGCCAGCCATCCCACCGGACGGGCAAAGAGTGTCACGCCTCCAGGATCCCTTCCACCCAGACACCTCCTGGGCTCTGGAAGGCTCCTTGTTAGTTCTCTCCAGCAGGAGGGGCAGGGAGGGAGGGAGGGAGGGAGGGAGGGAGGGGCCTTGTTCGACAACAGCCACCATTCCATCTTGCAGGAGAGCAAGTTCCTGAAGATGCTGAGGGCGGCTGGCCTGCCCAGGCTGGAGCAGCAGCTGGTGAAGAGCCAGCACCTCCAGCCTCTCCTCCCACGGTACGAGGAAGCCCTGGCTGAGCTCCAGAACACAGTCAAGGTAGGCTGAGGCCCTTCGCCTTGGAGGCTGTCTCCACTGCAGTGGGGGCTTTTAGAAAGAAGTCTTGCCCCCCCCCTTTGACGGGGCCTCTGGCAGAGTGGTGTCCCTTCCTTGCGCTCTTGATGGTCCGACAGACAGAGGGAAGGCGGGGCAAAGAGGGCTTGCGTTCATAGTTCCCAGGGCCACGGGCTGTGGGGGCTTCACCTCCTCTTTACCCCTAACAGGAGGAGCGAGCCGAGAAGCGGTCTTGAGGCCTTCCCAGCGGGCCAGCTGGCGCACGCATGTGTAGAACGAACCCCGGCTGGGACTGGCTTTCATGGTGTGGATTCTCGGACCCCTGGACAGCACAGAGCAGCCTCCCTGGCCGAGGGCTAACAGAGGGGCATCAGGAACCAAGCCACCTGCCTGCCTCCTGCTGCTGCTGGTGGTGTTGTTGTTGCTGTGAGGGGACCAAGCCTCCCCTCAAGGAAGAACAGAATGTTTTTCCAGGAACGAAGAACAACAGGCCAGAGTCTTGTGACACCTTTCAGGCTAACTGATTTATTGAAGTTGAAAGATAAATAAGTAACATACTTGATCTAACGGAGAGGTAACTGGTAGATTTATTTTATTAACAGATTTGCTTTGCAAGTTCTGTTAGTCTTGAAGGTCACACAACACTTGGTCAGACTGAGTTAAGCACGCTGAAGCCCATCCACGTGGCTTGCTCTTTGAAGGACGTTTTTTGGATGATGAAAGACTCTCCCTCTGGCCACTGGTCCACCTGGATCGAGACACCAAAGGCAAGGGGTCAACCTTTGCTAGGAGGCGGAGGAGCCACACTGGAAAGGCAAGTTCCTTTCCAAACAGAGGAGGGGGGTTGGGCACCCCCTTCTCCTTCCCACGGTCGTCCTGGAAGGAGACTCGTAGCCCAGGCGTTGGCCAGCTTGCATGCATGATTATGAATGGAGGGAGACCAGCAAAAGGTTGCCACTGGTGGCCCTCGGTGCCTCCACAGGGACAGCTCCTGCACGCCTTCACGATGCAGAGAAGGACTACCTGAGTCTGTTCCCAGTTGCCTTGGCTGTTTGTCCTTGAGGGAAGATGGGAGGCATTTTATCTCCATGCACCCCATGCCGGTGTTTCTCAGACTCAGCCAGGGGCCACGGTTGAATTTGGTGGGTGGGGGCCTGCAAGATGGAGCTTCCCTTGCCCGCCCTACAGATTTGGGCCGGAGTTTGTCTTGATTCTGAGAGCAGTTTCTGTTTTCACGATGCATTAGATGACTCCTTCTGGGAGATTCGTCCCTTGTGGTCTTCTTTTATTGATCCCCTCTCTTTCTGTTACACACATTGATTTCAATACATTATTTTACATTTTTCCTTCCAATTTTCCCATCTGGCTTCTTGGGGATCAGTTCTGCTCCACATTCCTCTGAGTCGTCTGTTCCTTGGAATAGGTAGCTGTATGTTTTTCTTTCTCAGCCTTTAGGCCAAGAGATGCTTCAGCTAGCAGACTGGTCAAAGGTTAGGGGTTAATATAGTGGTTTTTTTTTTTAAAGGGTGATTTTGCATGCGTTTAATTTCGTTTGATGCAGCTTATTCTCCTTTGGACTTTTCATTTAATCATTGTATTGTGTGGGAAATGTATTGCTTTTCTTTTTATTGTGCCTTCTTTTCATGGATCTTATGTCCCTGCTGATCTGCTGTGTTTTAAATAAAGCTTCAAATCTGTGGCCCCTGCAAATAGCCTCAGGTCCTCTGTCGTTACCCCTTTTGCCCACTGGGGCAAACGAAGGGCCTCCTTTTCCTCATCAGCCTTAGCGAGCCTCTGTGTGCGTGTGTGTGGGTGTGTGGGTGTGGAGGGGGGAGGATCAGAGTCCAAGGTCAGCCCTCTGTGCTTCACATGACAGGAGGTGGGAGCGGATGAGGTTGGGTTTCCTAGACAGACAGACCTGGTCCAAGCAACAAGGCAGGCCTTCCCCCTTCCACCTCCGCTCCTGCCGTTGCCAGCTTGCTCTCCCTTGCAGCCCTGAGGATGGGGCTGGAGCTCTACCTGGACCTGGTCTCCCAGCCCTGCCGGGCCGTCTATCTCTTCGCCAAGAAGAACGGCATCCCGTTCGAGTTCAAGCTTGTGGAGCTCATCCGAGGTGAGAAAGGAGGCCAAGTGGCCACGGGCAAAAGGACTGAACTGGGGCGGGGGAGGGGCGGGGGGGGGCGGGGGGGCCTTTAGCGAGGCTTTCCCTTCCAGAGCATGCTTGGAGGAGGAGGAGGAGGTGCCAGGGAGCTCTGTTAGATGCCTTGCATCCCTTGGGGTGAACTCATCCCAATTGGCGTGGTTTGAAGCAGGGGTGGGGGTGGGGGGTGGGAATGGACCCTGAGTTCCCTCTCAGTCTGCAGGAAGGAGCGGAGATTAAGAGGTGCCTTTAGAGCTCAGTCTTCGGT
Source organism: Pogona vitticeps (assembly GCF_051106095.1). Classification (NCBI taxonomy): domain Eukaryota; kingdom Metazoa; phylum Chordata; class Lepidosauria; order Squamata; family Agamidae; genus Pogona; species Pogona vitticeps. Next base: position 117,423 of record NC_135796.1, read on the forward strand.
CCCTGGGTTGTTTTTGACCTGCACTGTTGACTGAGTGGCTAGAAGGGGAGCCTGGGGGTGGGTGGGGGTCACTCAGCGCCTCGAAGGGAGAGGCTGAAGTGGGAGGGGGTGATCCGTTTCCCCTGCCCCCTCTCCTTTGCCCTCCTTCCCTGGGAGGCAGGGAGGGATGGGTGTGGTGCGGATGGGTGGCGTGTTGGAGGACGACATGGGAGAGCTGGGTTCAGATTCTCCCTTTGACCCTAGAAACTCTCTCCTGCCCTGTGCTCTGCGAATAAAAGGAACCACCAAACTCCCGATTCAAAACTTTTTGACCAAAAGCGCCAACATGGCCTCATTTCCAGGCAGGGTCTCGTGCTCCGTTAACACTGCCGTTTTGCTTACTGTGTAAATGTGGAGCAAATGTCCTTTCTGGAGGGATTTCAGAGCCCACCTGGGTCTCCTTTTCTCAATCTTTTCAGGGCAACACCAGGGGGAAGAGTTTAGCAAAGTGAACCCCTTGCGGAGAGTGCCTGCCCTGAAAGATGGCGACTTCACCTTAGCCGAGAGGTAAGGACCAGGCTGTTGCTGGGCGGCTGAGGGGCAGGCTCCCCAGAGACACACACACACACACACACACACATGTATACTGTATCCCCGAAGGGTGTCTGGTGCCAGGGGGGAGCAACGCAACCCCCCCACCACTACCACACCAAGAAGTCTGTGTCTCTGCCTTGGACCAGAGGTGCCCGGTCCTGATCCTGATCGAAGAGGGCCCCGGTAGGACCTCCACGGTCTCTGTTTTCTCCCCTTTGCAGTTTCAGGTTCGTTTTCCAGGATTTCACGTGCAAATTATTCTATAACGTTTGCAGGAATTGCAAGGGAGCCAAGAAGGAGTGAGTGAGGGGAAGACTTCTTGCATGCAGCTTAGACTGGAATTTTCTGACTCCTCGTTCCATCCCTTTACTCATGAGGTCCATCTAAACTGCAGGTCTTTGGGACTCTTCCTGGGTTGTGTCTTAGCAAATGCTTTTAAGCCAAGGTCGCTCCTTGCAATGACACCCCGGATTTTATGGACAACATGTGTGTCTTGGTATTAACACTGCCATTCATTAACTTTTTTAAAAAAAAAAACTTTGTTATATTGACTTTTCTTGGGCAAGACAACCCTGTCAAGGTTTTGTTTTTAAACTCTGAAAAGCTAAACTACTTTTAAATCAGTCAGTCTTCAACAAAAAGAGGGGTGGCACCTGTGAAGGCCGAGAAGCTTTGTTTTGCCTTAAAAGGCAACTAAGTAAATGGCTGTATTAAGTAACGACTACATTAAAATAAAATGAAGTAAATTTGTGGCTGAAATCCAGGAGCAAGTTGCAGCTTGAGTAGGTGCATTGAGTCAGTGGAATGTGCGGAGGAGCTGACTCACCAAATCCCCACCGATTCAGTGGACTTACTCGACTTGCACCTTACGGCTTGATTTCAGCCACTGCATTGAAACATGCACCAAAGGCAAACAGTTTAGAACCACAAAGAGATCGAAAGAAATAAAATGTGACACATCCCCTCCTGCCTCAGCAACCTGTGGATCACAGAAGGCCCAAAGAGAAAGGTCTTTGGCTGCGGGTGTCTGAAAAAGGGGTGGGGGTGGGGCATCCCAGCTGGCAGTGGCAAGGAGTTCCACAGTGCAGGAGGAGGAGCCATCAAGAAGGCCCTCTCTTCCTGGCCTCTCGGCAAAGATGCCTCCATCAAAGCTCTGAGGACTCAAACAGGCTCAAATGGGGAGGTGGCGGTTGAAGTTTCTGCTGGATTTCTAGAGCTGGGCCAATACCTTCCCTGTTCTCATGTGCCGTGAGAGAATCCCAGTGATCCGTGTGTGTGCGCACGCGCATGTGCCCAGAGTTGTCTCCCTCCCCTTAGGAAACCAGCCAAAGAGCCCCTGCGTCACCTTGCTCACCGCCTGTGCTCCCCCCCCTTCCCTGAACAGCATCGCCATCCTCCTGTACTTAACGAGGAAGTTCCAGACCCCCGACCACTGGTACCCCTCAGACCTACAGAAACGAGCCCGTGTGGACGAGTACCTCTCTTGGCAGCACATGGACACCCGCATGGCAGGCAGCAAGGTTTACCTGGCCCAGGTGAGCAAAGGGAAGGAGCAGGGCAAAGGGGCCTTAATTATAAACAGGTACGTGAAAGAGACAGCAAGAAAGCAGGGCTGTTCTAAGTTAAGAATGCTAATTGCAGCCATCCTGGGAAAGAGGTGAGACACTTAGGCCAGGTGTCCTCCTCAGGGCACCAGGCAGGCCTGCCCAGGCTGGGCCACCACTTACCATGCTGTCGTGGCCAGCTGCCATAGCAGGTGGTCAGATTTGGGGTGGTTGCAGGAGGTCCAGCTGGTTTGGAGGTCCTGAGCACAGAGTCTGGGACGAAAGAAAGAAAGAAAACCAGGCAGTGGGAGGCTGGCAGGGTTCCCAGCAGGTTCTGCCCATGCCTCCCCCTGCTCGTCCCTGCTCTCTCTTGGCATGAGTGATGGGAGCCAGAAAAATGCCATAGGCCGTTCAAAGGCTCCCTCTGTCCTCCTCCCTCGCCCTTTCCCCCTGGGGCAGGTGTTAGCACCCCTCTTCCTGGGCCACCCCCTTCCACCGGAAAAGCTGGAAGAACACACTCGGAAGCTGGATGGGGTCCTGAAGCTCTTTGAAGAGAAATTCCTCCAGGACCGGCCGTTCATCGCTGGCCACGACATCTCCCTGGCAGACCTGGTGGCCATTGTGGAACTCATGCAGGTGAGCTGGGGGAGGGGGAGGGAGGGGGCCGCTCGGCTTCCAGCCCCCTTCCTTCTCGCATGCCTTCCTGCCAAGATTTGCAATCCTTCTTTCCTCCATTGAGCATCACGAGGGATGACATGGCCCCCACGGCCCTCCCCTCCCCGATGTTGCCCTCACAACTAACGCTCTGCCTGGAAGACAGGGGAGGCTGAGAAAGGATGACTGGCCCAAGGCCTGAAACTGGTGGGTTTCCCAGCTGATTGGGAGATTTGAACCCAGGTCTCCTGCATCCCACCCCCACAGTCTAACCATTACACCACACTGCCTCTGTCACAAGGGCTGCCACCCCTACGCGTGCCGCCAGCCAGCTGTCACCACTGGCGCCAGCCCTGAACTCCCACCTCTTCCCAAGAAGGCATGGCACGCCACCCCACCAGTCCTGCTCAGCGGCCTCTTATCTGTCTGTGCAGCCCGTCGCAGCCGGTCACGATGTCTTCAAGGGCAGGCCCAAGATGGCGGCCTGGCGCGGCCGCGTAGAGGAGGCCCTTGGGAAGGAGCTCTTCCAGGAGGCCCACAAGCCGCTCTTTGCCTCCAAAAGCATGACAGCCGACCCTCTTCCCCCCGAGGTGAAGGAGAAGCTGAAGCAAACCATCCTGCAGTACGTGCAGTGAAGTCCAGGAGTGACAAACGGACGGATGGACAGACTGTTCATCCCGCCCACCCGCCCTTCTCAATAAAGGCAGCAAAGCCAAACGTTTGTAGTCTTTTCCGAGAAAGACAGAAACCATATTGCCATGTTTAGTGTGTCGTGTGTTACGTGCCATAAAGCTGCTCCTGGCTTATGGCAACTTTATGGAAGGTCCTCTCACTAACTCTGCTCTTGCAAATCGAAGGCTGTGGCTTCCATGACAGAGCCCATTGATCTCCTGCTTGGCCTTCCTCTTTTCCTGCTGCCTTCAGCTTTTCTTAGCATTATTATATTTTCCCATTGGGTCTTGCCTTCTTGTGAGGTGAGCAAAGCACGACAGCCTCCGTTTCTTCATTTTTGCTTCCAAAGGAAATCTGGCCTTGATTTGCTCCAGGACCCACTTCTTTCTGGAAGTCCTGAGTATCTGCAAAGCTCTCCTCCAGCACCATCTTTCAAATGAATCCATTTTCTTCCTGTAGGCTTTTTTGTTAACTATCCAGCTTTCAAATTTGTACATATAAATGGAAATACAATCCTACTGACGGTCTTGGTCTCCAGTGCCACATCCTTACCACTTGATGATCTTTTCTAATTCCTTCATTGCTGGCCTTCTGAGTCTCCGCCTTCCTCTGATTTCTTGGCTTCATTTTCCATTTGGATTGAGGGCTGAATCGAGGTATACAAAATCTTTCACTATTTCAATTTCTTCACTGTCAGTGCTAAAGTTATGTACAGCAGTGTTCTTCTGTGGTTATGATTTTGGTCTTCTTAACGTCCAACCGCAGTTAAGAGCTGGGGCTGCAGCTCTGATGCAGCCGTGGGGTATCTCCTCCACTCCCCTAACGGATGCCGTGAAGCACCCCTCCTTCCTGCCTGAAGCCTTAAACACATTTGATGCTCCAGTCATGCTGTTGTCCCATCAGTGGGAAGCACAGCTCTCTTCCACTTGCAGTGGGCGGGGGGGGGCAGGGCCCTTGCACAGCCTATAGGCAGTGAGAATCCACTCTGGTCTGGATGGCTCTAGCAGACAACGGCCGTGGACATGGCGACACGGGGCAACCTTTGAAGGCACTTTGAGAGCTTCAGGAAGGGCAGAAGGCTGTAGCCCACATGCTTGTGGGTGGGGGTGGCCAAGGCCATTCTGTCGGTTCCCTTCCAAGCCTAATTCTTGGGCCAGCGCCAACCTTGAAACGGCAAACCCGTTTGGAATGGAACTGTCCACCGAGATGAACTGCCTGACCCTGGGGAGCCCCTGCGTCCGGCCAAGGAGCCCCTCCTGCTTGCGGGCCGGCTGGGTTGGTGGGCAGGAGCCAGACAGGGCAGGGGGCCCTTTAGCTCTGAAGCCGTTTTCCCCCTGGGGGGGGCGGAAGGAAGAGGGGCTGCCTGGCCTGAAATGGGTTTTAGACCCCCTTCTGGCTTTGTTGCTTTAAATCTCCGTTCCAGTCTTGGTTCTGGAATTATTTTAGTATCTTGGGGAAATGAGGAGAGAGAGCAGGGCAATTAGTAACACCAGAGGGGATGGGCTGGAAGAGCAGCTGGTGGCGGATCCGATCCGTCCTGACCCCCCCAGATCCGTGCCCCCCCCCGCCACGCAGGCCGCGCTGGTTCCCCGCCAACCCGACGGGCCTTTGCCCTTTGCCCTCCCCTCCCGCAGAAGGCGGCCTCCCTGCCCGCCTGCTCTGCCTGCCTGCCTCCCTGCCCGCCCGGCGCGTGCACGCGCTTGCCTGTGTGGGCGCCTGGCCCCGACCCAGCGGGCGCCCTCGCCCCCGCCCGCCCTGTGCCCGGCGGGCCCTACCTCCGGCGGCCCCGCGGGGGTCACTCGGCTCCCCTTCGCCCGGCCCGACGAGAGCGCGCGCGATGGGGCTGGAGCTCTACCTGGACCTGCTCTCCCCGCCCTGCCGGGCCGTCTACCTCTTCGCCCGCAGGAACGGCATCGCCTTCGAGCTGAAAGACGTGGAGCTCTTCAAAGGTGCCGCTCTGTGTGCGTGCGTGTGTTTGTGTGAATGGAGACGGGGACGGGGGTGTTCCCCCCCCCCGAAGGAGCGCCTCTCCCGATCCTCCGAGGAAGGGCGGGGCAGGGGCGAGCGCCTCGGGTCCGGGGGAGGGGCCGCTGCGGGAGAAGCCCCCACCCGCACCCCGGCCCTCCTCGCCGGCCAGGCAGCCCCGCCGCGCCGCGCCCCGCCTTCGCCACCGGGGGGGGCAGGGGCGGAGGGGGGGTCCCGCCGAGGGCACGGGCCGCGCTGCCCCCCCCACCGCCGCCCCGGGGGCCACGGCCCTCCTCCCGCCTCCCCCCCCCCACGGGCCCTGCAGGGGTTCGGGGCTTTCGGGGAAGGCGAGACACCGCCGCCCCGTCCCGGTCCCGGTCCCGCGGAAGGCGCTCGGCTCCTACGAGGCAACGGGCCCGGCCGGGGCGCTCCGGCGGGCGGGGGCCCACGACTAGGCTCCGAGGCTCTGGCGGAGAGAGCCCAGCCCGCCGGCGCAAGCGAGCCCGGAGGGGCTCTCCAGGAGGCCCCCTTCCCCAAATAGGTCTCCTCTGGGGTTGGCCCAGGAGGAGGGGGTGATCCGGGCGCCGCCTGGGCAGAAGGCGAGCTGCTCCTCCGGGGGCCTTCCGGGGCAGCGCGGCCTCGGTGAGGGGCGGGGACGCCACAGGGCCGGATCCACCAAAACAAAACAAAAACACCGCGGGGCCTGTAGATTTGCGGAGCGGGGGGGGGGGGAGGCTTTGCCACCTCCACGTCCCGAGTGGCCCGACGCCCGCCTCTTCCCACCCCGCCGCCCGGGTCGCTGATGGCGCGGCTGCTTCTCTCCCGCCAGACGCCATCCTGGGGACCAGCGCGGCCGCTGGAGGAGGAGGAGGAGAGGGCTCCGCGCAACCAGGTGAGAGGCCTCTTTAAATGAGTACAAGAAGAAACACGTTTTCTTTCATAATCTCCACTTCCTTCCTTTCCTCCTCTGTTGCGGCTCCCAGCCTTTCATGACCAGCTAGCTGTTAAGGATCTTTTCCTTCCAATAACGGGTTACCTGTGACGTCTGTTTCTGCTGGCAGCCTCCCATTACCCAGGCAGGGTGATTCTTTAGAAAGAGTCTAAAGAGCGTCAGGCTGGAGGGTGAAAGGGGGGGGGGGGGCTGACGGAGGCCCTTGTTTGGCCCAGCGGCCACCCTTGGCAAGAGCCCTCTTTGGGGGCAGAGGTCAAGTCCTGGCCTTGTTGTCCCAGAGATAAGAGACCCAAGTCCCTCCCCTTCATTGAACTTTGCACTTTGGGGCTGCCCCCCCCTCCCATGCCGGACTCTCTCCCTCCCTTTGGAAAGTTGGCTCCCGCTTTCTGCTGAGCAAAGAGACCAGGCGCTCTCGAGGAGGTTCTTCCACACCTGGACACCCTCACCACGAAGGTTTTTGCCCAGCAGGATAGGCGAAGCCCCTCCCTGCCACCCCTCCCGCCTGCTTGGGGCAGGGAGGCTCAAGAGTCCTTCCCCCCCCCCCGCCGCTCTGATTTCCAGCACTCCGCTCTGTGTCCCTCCCCATCCCACCCACCCCCTGCGGTCTCCAGGCTGCCCTCCTTCCGCCGGGCTCCTTCCTGAGATTTCCAGGGGCGGCAGGAGGGTCTGTCCGCTGCAGGAGAAGACCATTTTTGCCTTTTCCTAAAGATGAAACAAGGTTTCTTTCAAGACAACAAAGGGCCCTGAGGGGACTTGGAGACCAAGGCGTTTCCTCTGGTGTAAGCCCACAGGAACAGTAGCCCACGTCTTCCTGCTGCTTGCTAAGTTTCCTTTCCCTTTGGGGTCTGGTGAGGTTCCCCACAGCGGCCTGTGGCCAGGCCCCCTACTGTGTTTCAAGTGCCGAGCCGCCAGGCATCTGACCTCACCCCTCCCCACATCCTTTTCTCCCCCCCCCACCTCCCTGGGTGGCCATGGCATACTCATGGCATGCTGATGGCTAAGGGTTTTCCCAGCAGCTTTTCTGGGGAGAATGGTCTTCTGGATATTGAAGGGGGCACCCCTGCAGCAGCAGCAGCAGCAGCAGCACCTCCTCCCCCCGGGTGAAGGTGGGGCGGTGGTGGCAGTGCCTGAGGGCAGCTGAGGGAGCCACCGCTTTCCTCCAAGCACGAGGGGTCCACTGGCTCTAACTGCAGTTTCTCCCCCTGCTCGGGGCTGGGTTTTAGGGCCACCGACCAAGGTGACTTTGGCGAAGAAAGTTCCTGTGTTGAAAGAAGATGACTTCATTTTGGCAGAAGGGTAAGGAAAGACACAGGACACAGACACACACACCCGGATACCGGGTGCCAGAGGAGAGGTGGGAGGTTGCTGTAAGGATGAGAGAAAGGGCCCCCCTTTCTTCCAGGCGTTTCGACCGCGTTGGATCTCCTTTGCAGGAAATCCACTGGGATTCCCATCCTTTTCCATTTAGAGGCCATTGGATCAGCCCTGTTGCTTGGGTTTGCTTTGCGGGGCGTGTGTGTGTGTGTGTGTGTGTGTGTAGGGAGGAGAGAGATGACCATCCCCCCCTTGCCCCCTCCCCCTTCCCATCCACCCCGGGCAGGACGGCCATCCTTCTGTATCTGAGCCGCAAGTACAAGACCCCCGACCACTGGTACCCCTCAGACCTTCGGAAGCGAGCCAAGGTGGACGAGTACCTCTCCTGGCACCAGGCCAACATCCGGGCCAACGCCCCCAAGACCATGTGGATCAAGGTGGGTGGTCAGCCGGTGCTCCTCTGTGAAGGGTCCTCTTTTGTGGGGGGGGGAAGGGAGGGAGGGAGGGAGGGAAGCCTCTCCGGGAAGGGGCTCCTGCTTCATTTCTGCAGGAGGGCAGCCCCCTCTCCTCGGCTGTGTTGCTGCCCCCCACCCTGCCCTTTGACCTCTCTCTTGCCCGCTTTCTTTTAAGTGACCAGGAGGGCCGTCACCCACCCACCCCATCCTCAGACCCTTCTGGGTCTGTTTGCTCCACTGCCACACACCCCCCCAGCCCCCTTAGCATGCTTTCCCTCAGCCTGTGTTTCTCCTGCATCCTGGGTCCCGCTTGGCCTCCAGAGAGCAGCCCCACAATCCTCTTTGACAAACCGTGGTGTTCCCCCCCCCAAGGAATTGCATGGGATCAGATTCCCCCCCCCCAATGTGGCTCCCAGCATCCAATTGTCCCTCCCCATTCCCCTCCCCTCCCCTGTCCTCCCCCCCTCCCGATTAGGCCTTCTCCGGCTTGCCCCAGCCTTGATCCCGGTCAGCCAGAGACCCCCCCCCAAGGCTCCACATCCTTCCCCCCATCCCCGTACCTGCCCCCCCCACTGCATTGTGTGCCTATTGGGAGGAAAAGTGGGTGGGTGGGACGGGATGGGGGGGATGGGTGTACCTCATCCCAAGGGGGCCTGTCCTCTCCCGCAGGTGCTGATCCCCCTCCTCACGGGCCAGGCGCTCCCAGCAGAGAAGCTGGAGGAGGTGATGGAGGGCCTGGGGGTGTCTCTGAGGCAGCTGGAGGGGATGTTCCTCCAGGAGAAGCCCTTCCTCGTGGGCAGCGAGGTCTCCCTGGCCGACCTGACGGCCCTGGTGGAGCTCATGCAGGTAAGGCTCTCTCCTCCAAGGCTTCGTCTACGCAGTCCGGGACGCCTCTTTTCTCGCCATGATGAACTCTCTGGTTGGAAGAGGAGGGACTTCCGTAAGGGAGGAAAGCGTGTGATTTATCACAGCAGAAGCTTTTCTCCTCGGCCATTGTTTGCAGAGGGGCTTGTTTTCTCCTGTGAGGGGTCCCTGGGAAGGAACCAGGCTTTGTCTGCAAGCCTGAGGGCTCCCAACAGAAAAGCCTGCCTGGATCTCATGCCAGGAAAACTCCAATGGGCCCTTTGTCCACCTCGTTGAGCTCCTGGCCTCTCGGTTCTGGTGCCTCTGTGGTGTTTCTGGCCTGTAAAGCTCTGGAAATCCGTCTGCTTTCAATTAAAGGCTACGGCTGGCTTTGGGGGAAACGGTTCCCCTGGCAAGCAGCCTTTCCAGGTGCTCAGAGCCCTGCTTGCAGGAGGCAGCGGGAGGAGAGTCCGTGCCTGAGGAGAGCTGGGGGGGGCTGGGGGCATGGGTGGGTGGGTGGACTACAGTGGGCAGCGGTCCCTCTGCCCCCCAGCTTGGGAGGGCCAAGGGGAGGAATGGGGACAGGCCCAGGAGCTGCCGCTCTGGTGGCGCTGAGAGGCCCAGGGCCCAGGAGGGCATGATACCCAGGAGCGCCCCTGTGGGGAGGCTCCCAGAGCTTGGGAGTAACCGGTTGCAAGCCATCATTTCCTTGGCACTCGCCCTGAGAGACGACGTTTTTATTTGTCATTTAAAGTCCTGGACGTGTTCCTTTCTGGGCCTTCCTTCAGAGTCCTTCAGCGCAGCTGCCTCCCTCCCTCCCTCTCCCTCCCCCCTCCCTCCCCCCTCCCTCTCCCCCCTTCCTCTTCTGCAGCCGGTCGGTGTCGGATGTGACATCTTTAAGGACAGACCCAAGCTGGCCGCCTGGCGCGACCGAGTGGAAGCAGCCCTTGGCAAGGAGCTCTTCTTACAAGCACACCAGCTGATTCTGAATATTAAGCAGCTGAGCACCATCCAGATCAACCCCCAGCTGAAGGAGCAGCTGGCCCCTGTACTGCTGAAGATGATGAAGTGAATAAAGAGCTTTCGGAAGGAAGCTCCCTGCCGGAGTTGTCCTGCCTCTGCCTGCTTCTGCCCAGGGACACTCGGGGGATCCGCGCGGGGCCGGCGGGAGTCAGTGGGGCAGAGAATAGTCTAGGTCACCCCCCAGGGCTCTGGGGCACCAGCCCCCAGCCTGGCATCCTCTCTGGTGGCGGGAAGAGGAGCAGGAGCCGGGCCATTTCTGCCCCTTTGGTTTGGCTGCGCGCCCTGAGAGGCAAGAAGAGGGTCTGAGGGACCGCCATGCCTTGTGGGGGGGGGGCTGGCAAGTGGGGTTGTGTTTCCTGCACTCCTGGCTTGCGCAGAGCTGTAACAAGAGGGGGAGGAGGGCTGGAGTTTTGGCCCGGGGTGCTGCCATTGAGAGGGTGCAACAATAGTCTGTCCAAGGAGTGTAAACCCCCCCACACCCCCCCCATTGCTCTCTGCTGCTGGAAGGGCACCAATGTTTCCAGGCCCGGCTCCTCCCCAGGCAGAAGGACTGCCACCCCCCGAAAAAAGGGAGCCTCAGGGTGGAGCCCCTGCATGCCCCGCCCGCAGTGTCCCTTTCTTGAGAAGATCTCCTCTTTCCGGGCCCTCCATTCAGCTCCCAAACGCTGGGGGGATGTGCTTTGCAAGCAGGAGAGCAAAAAGGTGGCCCCCTTTTGGGGGATCGGGGCCTTCTTGCTTTGCCTGTCGGGCCCCTGGTGGCTGAGACATCTGCGAGGCCGGCTGAGCCACCCTTCAGAGGATGCTAGGTTTTAGGTAGCCAAGGCAACTGCCTCGTGGCCCTCCCTCCCTCCCCCTGCCACGCCCACCCCCACCCCGCAGCCTGCATTTGAGAGCTTAGGGGTGGCTCGAGTCCGGGAGGACTTCCTCACTGCAGACCGCCCCAAGGACTAAAGTCCTCTCCACCGGCTGTGGGCTTCTTCTGCCCACGGGCTGTTGGCTGGTCCCTCCCTTTGGTGCCAGGGAGGCCTCCCCTGTACGTGGCAGGAGCTCTCCGGAGGGTGGCTCCAGAGGGTGAAGCTGCGCCTGTGGCAGGTGGAGGGTCCCCAAGCCACAGAGACAGGGCAAGGAAGAGCCTGTGGGGAGACCCAGCCCTGCATGCAAGGCCTGGAAGGAGAGCCTTCCCCCCATCCCTGGGTGCCCCCTGGCCTGGGAACAGAACTCCTAGGGCCTCGCCCCATTGGCTGCTCAGCTCCCCCCACCCCCCAGAGCAGCTGTTTGTTCTGCTGGCCAATCAAGAGCCAGGGAAGAGGGTTCTGTCATCAGCTGGGGCAGGGCAGGGGTCCCCGTGGGGGGGGGCAGCTGGCCTGCCACCCTGCTCTCCCACCTCTCCCCCTCCTCTCCCCCTGGACCACCACCACCCCCCAGACCCGGCCTGGCCATGGTGCTGGAACTCTACCTGGACCTGCTCTCCCAGCCCAGCCGGGCCGTTTACATCTTTGCCAAAAAGAACAACATCCCTTTCATAATGAAGAGCATTGAGATGTTGAAAGGTAAAGCTCTCTCAATCTCTCAATCTCTCTCTCTGGGTCCCAAAGGAACATGAGGAACCCTTTGGGGGAGAGCTTGAGCGGTGAGACGTCTCTGGCTGGCCTTGGCTCGGAGTGGGGGGTGGGGGGGTCGGCAGGGCCGAAAGAAGGGCAGGGCAGGGCAGGGCGGGGCGGGGGTGAGCGGGTGGGTGTGCTGCTGGGCAGCCCCAGTAATGCCCGGAAGGGCGCGGGCCGGCCTCTTTCCTCCCTGACAGGGCAAATGTTCAGCGAAGAGTTTAACAAGGTGAACGTCCTGCGGAAAGTGCCGGTTCTGAAAGACGGAGACTTCACCTTAGAGGAAAGGTGAGCGGAGGGCCGGGCTGAGGCCAGGTGGGGTTGGAGAGAGGCCAGGTGCCCCCCCTCCTGCTGCTCTGCCGTGGGGGTTGCTCAGTTACCATGACGACCTAAGGGATCGGTCATCTCATCAGCCCAGGCAGGCCCTCCAACGACCCCCCACCACCACCTGCCTGCAGATTTGCGTTTGGGGCTCAGGTGAGCTCAGCTCCAGGCGGCAGACCCACGGCCCGCTGCTGGGGCCAGACCCCCCACTCTGCCAGCCTTTGAGGGGCAGCAGCCTCCGCCGGGTGCCTCCACCAGCCACCTGCTGGCTTCCCTGGGGGAATCTTCTGGATCCTCCTCCTGCCAGGGCCAAGGTGAGCAGGGAAGGCTCGTCCTCTCTCCCAGCCAAGCCCCCTGCAGTGAAAGCTCTTCAGAGAAAGTCCAAAAAGGAACGGGCAGCTTCCCCCGCCCCCCCCCCGCTGCCTCCAGCCAACCCTCCTCCTTTCCCCCCCCCAGCACAGCCATCCTGCTGTACTTGACGCGGAAGTACAACACCCCCAGTCACTGGTACCCGCCAGACATGAAGAAGAGGGCCCGCGTGGATGAATACCTGGCCTGGCAGCACACCAACATCCGCACCACTGCCTCCAAGATCCTGTGGCTCAAGGCGAGTCCTCCTGAGGTCTAGCAGCCTTATGACAAGGGACGCCTTCTGTTCCCCGCCTTTCCCCTGGAAAGAAGGGAGTCCGTAGGGGCTCCTCAGAGGAGGCCCCCACCTTGCTGCCCTTCAATCCCATGGTGAGAGGTTGCATTTCCGGTCAGACTTTTGCCCGGATCGGGACTGGCCGTCTGACACCTGTGTCCATAGCACTGATGAGAAGGCAAGGGTTAGGGTTAGGGCACAGCCGCTCGGGCCGAGGCCACAGCCCTCCTGGGATGAGGGTTCAAGACCACCCCCCGCCAGGGAGAGTATGGCTTTTATTCCTCCAGGCAGCCAAGACAGGACAACCGACCCACACAGCCACAGCCACCTCCGGGGCCAGATGCCGGAGTGGCCGCTCTCCTCTGGAGAGAAGGATGACCGAGGGGTCTGATCCGCCTAACGCTGCCTTTGTGAACCGATACGCGCAGGGGCAAAATTAGATGCTGCCTTTGCCAGGTAGACTTCATTGCGATGTGTTTGTCACTTGAGGGGGAGGAAGACGCTGCTCAGGTGAGCGGGGCACCAGCAGCTGTCCAGGTGGCTGCTGTCCAGGGGTTGGATGGGCTGGACGAAGGGCCTCGCACCGGTCCTGGGCGGCTGCCCTTCCTCCTCCTCCTCCTCCTCCTCCTCCTCCCGACACCTCTTTCTCTTTGACCCAGAGTTGGTTGGGGCAGCTGTTCAAAGGAGGACCGGTCTCGAGCCAGATCACGTGACAGGAGTGGCCTCTTGAAAGGAAGACGACGTGCTGCCCCTCCGGCAGAGGAAATGAGCCCTCTCTGTTTTCTCCTCTGGGCAGGTGGTGATCCCTCTCTTCCTGGGCCAACAGGTCCCTCAGGAGAAGGTGCAGGACGCCATGGAGGACCTGAACCTCTCCCTGCAGAAGCTGGAGGAGAAGTTCCTCCAGGAGAAGCCCTTCATCATCGGCAACGAGATCTCCTTGGCCGACCTGGTTGCCGTTGTGGAACTGATGCAGGTGAGGCCCCAGGAGCAGCTGGGCGGCCGCCGGCCGGGGACGATGGGCCCTGTTCCCTCCCGCCAGGAACCACGCACGGTCTTGGCGGGGGCCTCCCTTTGTGGACAAGTAGGTGCAGACCACTGGGTGTCTACAGATTGTAAGTTGTGGCATGCAGCTCACAAAGACAAATCACAAAAGCACAGGACCAGTACACCAGATCGACATTCCCACAGGAGCAAAACGGTATTGTTTATTTCATTTACAGCACTCTCAGGTGGCAATGTTTTCTAGGTAGGGCAACATTCGGCAAGAGCAAATTGTAGAAATGGGGAGAGAGATTAAAAATTAAGACCACTTTTCTCCCCCAGAAGGACCCAGGCGGGCTCAGGGTTCGGTTCTTCCAGGTCCGGCAGGCCAAGGGTGACCTTCCCCAAGAAGGGGATCCCTGCCAGTCGGGATCTCCTCCTGGGGAGCCCCTCCTCGGGGTCTGAGGAGGTGCTGGGGGGCAGGGAAGAGCCCAAGGGGGTCCCTCCACTTGGCCAGGGGCCCCCACCCACTGCAGTCCCTCCTTTCCCCCTGCTGGGACCCACATCCTTTCCCCCCTGTCATGTGGTAGGTGACTGGGGGGGGCACCGGTGGGGGCCTTCAGGGATTTCACCGATTTGGAGCTGCTTTCTCTCTCCCCCCCCCCACGCCCGCCTCGCCCCACAGCCCATGGGCGCCGGCTGCGACGTCTTGGAGGGCCGGCCCAAACTCCAGGAGTGGCGCAAACGGGTGGAGGTGACCCTGGGGAAGGAGCTCTTCGCGGAGGCCCACGCCCGGATCCTGAACCCCCAAGAGCTGCGGAGCATCTCCGTCGACCCCCCGCTCAAGGCGCAGATGAAGCCCGCGATCCTCAAGATGCTGAAATAAATAAAGCCGGGCCCCCGGGCCTCGCCTCGCCTCCCGCCTGCTCTTGCTCCTCTTCTCTCCCCCCCCCTCGCGGACTCCCGGGGCAACGGGCCGGGCCGGTCTGGGCGGGCGCCCGGAGGGAGGGAGGGAGGCGGCGGGGGCGGGGGCCTCCTCCGTTCGGCCGTTGCTCCGCCGGCTCGGGCGCAGCGGGCGGGAGAGCGAGCGAGCGATCGAGGGAGGGAGGCTTGCTTGCTCGCGGGGAGCCCCGGCCTCCCTCCCTTCCTGCCCGAAAGGGCCCGAGCGAGCAGCCCGCCTCGCCTCGCCTCGCCCCGCCTGCCCTCCCGCCTGGACGGGCGGGGCGCAAGGGGCCGTCCCGGCGCAGGGGAAGCCCATCCCGGGGAAAGCGGCGCCTGTCTCCGGCCCGGCGATGCCCTTCGTGGAGCTGGAGACGAGCCTGCCGGCGGCGCAGCTGCCCCCGGACCTGCCGGCCAAGCTCTGCTCGGCCGCGGCCGAGATCCTGGGCAAGCCGGAGGAGGTGAGGCCCCCGCTTTCCTTCGTGCCGGCAACGGCGGGCGGGCGGGCGGGCGACGGACGGACGGGCCCTCTTCGCCGCCTCCCTCACTCCTCATTCTCTCTCTCTCTCTCTCTCTCTGGGGTCCCGGGGGCAGAGGGTGTCGGTGTCGGTGCGCGGCGGCGCGGCCCTGGTGGTGGGGGGCTCGGCGGCGCCCGGCGCCCTGCTCTGCGTGTCCTCCGTCGGGGTGGTGGGCTCCGCCGAGCAGAACAAGGCGCACAGCGCCCGCCTCTTCGACTTCCTCGCCCGGGAGCTCCGCCTGGCGCCCGACCGGTGAGTAGGAAGGCCGCTGCTGCCGCTGCCGCCCTCCGGACCTGGGAGCCGAGCGCCGTCGGGAACATCTAGAGGGAGGGGGGCGCCCCGAGGCCCGCCGGAGGGAGCGGGGTTGGGGGGCGGGAGAGGGGGGAAAGCAGAGCCCCTGCCTGCCGGGCTTCGGCCGTGCCAGCCCCCCCCGGGGGAAAGGGGCGTCTGCCGGGGGGGGGAGGGCGTCCCTTCCGCGCGTCCTCCCCCCTCCCCTTTGGACCTTGGTGGTGCGGGTGAGGCGGGGAGGAGAGGCGGCTTGCCTGCCCTGCCCCCCCCCCCCCGCAGCTGCCCGGGCTGCGTCCTGCGGAGGGAGCAGGCGGTGTCCCGTGGGGTGGCGAGGGTCCCGGAGCCGAGATCAGAGGAGGAGCCCTTCCCACCGAACCCCCTCGACGGGGTCACCCCAGCTCTCCTTTCCTTTCCCAGGATCATGATCCGGTTCTTCCCGCTGGAGCCCTGGCAGATCGGCAAGAAGGGCACCGTCATGACTTTCTTGTGAGCCTGGAAGCGCCCGAGCTGCGGCCCCGGAGGGAAAGCCCGCCCCGAGGTCGATCCGGCGCCCCCTCCGTCCCTCGGCGCTGCCCGGCCTTCGGTCAGCCGGGATCCTGCAGCCGCGGCTGCTCGGACGCCTCCCCGAAGAACCGGCCAGGGCGGCCGCGGACCGGGCCCGCAGTCAATAAAAGCTGGCTTCTCCACGGGTCGCCTCGCTTTCTTGGAGGGCCCCCCCCGGGAGGGCCGCGTAGGGGAGGGGTCCTGCCCCGCAGAGGGTGGGATGCTGGCCGGAGAGGCGGTGGCTTTCGGGCGCAGGGGCGGCAGTCCAGCTCACGGGAGGCGAAGGGCGCCGGGCGACTGGACCGCGGGGCCCCGGGGACGGAGGACTGGCCACACCCCGGCCCCTCCGTGGCGATTGGAATTCCCCCCCCCCCCGCTACGGAATGACACCTGGACGTGTTATGTATTTATTTTCACAATGACTGCTTTGAGCCTCGTGGCGCAGTGGTTAAAATGCTGTATTGCAGCTAAAACTGTGCTCACGACCTGGGGTTCAAATCCCAGGTAGCCGGCTCAAGGTTGACTCAGCCTTCCATCCTTCCGAGGTCGGTAAAATGAGTACCCAGCTTGCTGGGGGGGCAATGTGTAGCCTGTATAATTAGAATTGTAAACCGCCCGGAGAGTGCTTGTAGCGCTATGGGGCGGTATATAAGTCCAATAAATAAATAAATAAATATAAATATTGATAAATTCAGAAAGGAAAAAGCAGCCGCCCCGGGGTCTCTTGCACGCGTGTGTATATACGTGTGTGTGTGTGTGTGTGTATACACGGGCACGGCACCCGCGCAGCTCCTGGCCACCACCCTTCAAAGAGCAGCAGGAAGGGCCCCCAACCCAGGCGCTCCTTTGCTGCGAGGCGGGAGCGGAATTCTGCGGATGGACCGGCTCAGGCGGGGTCCAGAAACCGGCCGGGGAAGGGAGGGGGGCGGGCATCAAATCCCCTCGGCGCGGAGGCGGCATCGCCCTCGCCCCCCCCGGTGCTGGCAAAGAGCCCTCACGGCTGGAGGGGGGGCGGGAGTCGGTTCCCCCCCCCCAAGGCGGTTGGGCCGCCGCCTCTTCCTCCTCCTAGACGGCCGGGCCCTCCGAGCGGCGCCCTCCGTTCGCAAAAGCCCGGGGGGGGGAATTCTTGCTGCGCCTCCTGTAACGGGCTTGGGCGTGGGGGGGGAATAAATACGCTTCTCCGGGGGGTGGGTGGGAAAGCTTAGGAGCGATTCTATGGGGCGGGGCGGGGCGGGGCGCGGAAACACTTCCTCGGGGAAGGGGGTCTCCCCCTGCGGTCAAGGGCGGGGGCGGCCCTCGGTCCGAAAAACCGGCCCCCCTCCTCGGCGCTCCGCGGGGCCGACCCTGCAGGGCCGTTGTGCGGAGAGCCCTCCCGCGGGGAGGGGAATGTCACGTGATCCGCTCCAGGCGAGGACCACGAGGGAGACCCGCCGTTGCCCCGCGGAAGGGCCGCTCTTCCCTTTTCCTGAGTCTTGGGCGACGTTCCGCCGGCAGCCACGCCCTCCTCGCCGCATCCCAGGGTCCCTTTCGGCCCCGGCGTCGGCCAATGGGAAGCCGCCTAGCTCCGCCTCCTCCTGCCCGGCGTCCGCCGCCCCGCCCCTTCCGCGACCGGCTCTGACAGGCGGACGCCCGGCCGGTGCAGCTGCTCGCCTCGCCCCGGGGGCTTCCCTCCCTCCTCCTCTCGGCCGCTCCGCCCGGAGGCCGTCGGGGGGCTGCCGGGTCCCTCTCGCCGAGCCCCGGCGGGCGTAGCAGGTGGGGGCGGCCCCGGAGGGGGGGAGGAGGGAGGGAGGGAGGGGCGCGGAGGGGCCTGCGGAGCCCGCTCGGAACGTGAGGGGGCCTCGGTCGACGGCAGGGCGGGAGGGGGGCGGGCCCGCTGTGGTCGGGGCCGCTGCTCGGGGGTCCGCCCTCCCTCCGGCCCGGCCCGGGCGGGGTCTTCGCCCCGGGAGGGGCCCGGACACCGATGCACCGGGGGGGGCGGGACGGGGACGGGGAGAGAGGCCTGACGAAGGGCCGCCGCCGCCGCCGCTGCCGCCGCCAACCCCCGCCCCCGGGCAGGCCCTCCACCCTCCCCTGTGTGGGGCGGCGCCCTGCCTGGAAGGCCCCCCAGCCCGGCCACCCCCCACCCCCAGACAGACTCCGGGGCCCTGACTTGGAGGGGCCCCACAGAGAGCGCAGCCCCCCCCCACCCCCACCCCCTTCCCTTCTCCCTTGGTCAGTTTCAGCCTCCGGGCAGAGAAGGAAGGGCAGCCCTTGTCCCTCTTCCTGAGGCCTCCTTCGGCCATTTCATTCTATGGCGGGGGGGGGGGGCGGGCGGTCAACTCACTTTGTCTCACAGGACCGGACTCCTACCTGTCTTCTGCCACCTGTCATTTCTTTTTATTATTATTAAGCTACACAACATAAACCTACTGCCACAAAAATATATATATTACATATTACATTAGTGCCACCATCATCCTCAGGACTAGCATTTAATTTCATTCAATCCATTTTCTCTCCAAAAGTTCCTTGTTTCTTCCCTCCATGTATACTCCTTCCCTCTCCGAAATATATATATATATTCCAAGAATACACTCCATATTTTCTTAAAATCATTATTTTTTGATTGGCCTCTTCTTATTTTCATGTCACATGTCAGTTTATCATTAATTGTTCTATCCCATAGTTCTCTGTACCATTCCTCTAAATTGAGCTGGTTATCATTTTTCCAGTTTCTTGCAAAAATTAACCTTGCTGATGTAATCATTATTACTATTAAGTCCTTATTTTCTTGCAACAATTGATCTTTTTTAACCAAATTCAATAAAGCCGTTAACGGGAACATTTGAATATTTAAACCACTTATTTCACTTGTTTCTTTAAAAATTGGATTCTATTCTTGCTTTCTGCCACCTGTCCTGAACTGCAACCTCCTCCTTCTCCTCTTAGAGACTGACAGCTGGAAGGGACGCCCTGGATCATCCAGTCCAGCTCTTGCCAAGGAGGCCTAGCAGGGAATCAAACTCCTGACCTCTGGCTCCACATCCCTCTTTTCACATTGACTGGTTTGAGGAGCCTTAACATTTACGTATTTCAGCATGCATCAGAAGGCTGACTGGATGTTTTGGCTCTTCCACACATTCCCCATCAAGAAATGATTACATTTTCATTGGAAGGGGGAATGCGGCATTTTAGGTGATGATTCTTGTGCCACCTTCAGGATGAACAGTTTTTATTTGGGACAAGCTCTCATGGACTGCAGTCCCCTTACATGAGACAGGGAACTGGGCAGTTTATGGCACATAAAAGTAGATAGATTTCAGGAGCCCCACAAGACCTCCATGCTTTGCATGCTTTCACTCATGGATGATTCTTCTCCCTAGATTCATGAGTGAACCGGTTTTCTAGACGAGGTGGATGGAAGACTGATCCTCTCCAGACATGGTACAGTACCTTTCAGCTCCTTGCTAGTTTAGAGAAAGCTATTTCTGTGGATCTCTGTGAGAGCCAGAAGGTACTTGTGAAAGGTATTTCCCTGGCTTGACCTGTCCTCTCCAAGAGAACACAGTTCTTGTTTATCTTAGGTCAGGCCAGAGAAATCCCCATCAGATGGTGGAAAGGGTAATGCTATTTCTTTTGTGTCAACTTTCCTTGGAAAACTGTTGTCCAAAAGGCTTCGTAATTTCTTGGCGAACTCTGCCAATACCATCTTCTCTCTTCCCGTGGTGTATGTTTATTGATATCCTCATTCAACACCCCGTGGCTGGCAAAACGGAGGGGTAAATGACTAAAATTCTGGGAATAAGGGCCATGACTGCATTTCAAGAGGTCTGTTGGGGATCCTGTTGACTCTTTCCCCTTCCCCCTTTTCCCCATCTAGATAAGGATTGCAGCATTGAATGCCAGCTCCACTGTTGAAGACGACCATGAGGGGACCTTTAAAAGTCACAAAACCCAGACAAAGGAGGCTCAAGTAAGCAAAGTCCAGTTCTAGCCCTCGACTCTTGAGTCCTTCTGGGAATGGAAATTCCATGGGACAATTTGGGTTGAGTCAGAGATGATGGCTTCCCACGATCACAGAGGAGCTCCAGGCTTGCACTCTCCTGCAGTCCCACGTAACTGTGAAGAAGAGATCCATAGCTTTTGCCTCTGCCTCCAAGCTAAGCACACGTTTGCCATCTCCCTAGGGGACAGTGATCTCTTTAAACTGTGTTTTCAGAAAAAGCTGGGATCTCAAGCTGCCATGTGCTGTTTCCATCCTCTCTCTGTAAACCAGCTGATAGATGGTCAGACTCAATATATTTTCAGAATAACAGCAGCGCCAGAGATTTGACTGGGATTGGCTACCTGTCTATCTGCAGAACAAAGACCAAACTGTAGAGCTTGCTGAAAAACACTATAAAATCTAGTTGCAGATGGATTTGTTTCTACAGTGTGTCCGCATTGTCTTACAGGGTAATTTAAGCAAAAGTGTAAGTGGCCACATCCCGAAAAGTTATCATGAGCAGAGCATCCATCCTATCAGACTTTTCTGTTAAGGATGCAGCTGTGACAATAGGGCTGTCAGGGGATGCTTCTGTCCCACTGGAAGCAAAGCGCCGCGCTTCTCCCTGCAGTAGGTGGCTGTGGAGTTTTTCTCCCTTTGGGAGCAGAGCAGTTTTAACACGTTGTGCGCACTGGGGAGAATTTTCCCTCTTTGAGGAAAATGTACTTGACGAGAGTCCCCCTCTTGATTTCTAGGAAGCCGAAGCATTTGCCCTGTACCATAAAGCGCTGGACCTTCAGAAGCACGACCAGTTTGAAGACTCTGCCAGAGCTTACCATGAACTTCTGGAGACTCGCCTCTTGCGAGAGGTCAGCAAAAGGGCACCGTTGTTAGGAAAACCTTCCTCTCATTAGGCCGTGAGAGTCTCCTTCATCCTTTGTAATGGCTCAGATGGAGGGCGGTCTTTTCCGGCACCTGCTGCCTGGTTTTTTTTTTAAAGAGAAACTGGGAACATCCCAGGAGGGATCTCGTGCAGTTCTAGGCCCTGCTTTGAGCTCTGTTCCCTTCTCGGTCTGAACCAGGAAGGGCTGTTCCTTGCCCTGCCAGGCCAGGCGAGTTCTCGGTGGGTTTAGTTCCCTTTGCTGGAAAAGAGCTGCTCGAGGAACCTCTATTTAACTTTGTTTCTTTTAATACTTCTCTCCTTTAGGAGAAAGGCACCATATAAGTATTTAAATAAATAATAAAGTAGTGAGCCTTTGGTCCCTAGAAGGGAAGAGGCGTCACTGTCATCCATTCCCCAGTGATGCTGGCTTTTGGGCCCATTAATTCTTGAACTGTTTTGTGCTGATTGGAATTTAGTTGGGGGCCTTGCTTTGCTTCTCTTAGACTTGCTTGGGTGGCCTTGAGAACTATCTCCCAATGACTTTTAGCTCATTCTTTGTTATTAAAAAAAGACTTTGTCGCTAAGTGGGTTTTCTCCTTTATAACGTTCAGGCCGTTCCGTCTGGTGATGAGAGGGAAGGGCTGAAGCATCCTGGCTTGATGCTGAAGTATTCTACTTACAAAAACCTGGCCCAGCTGGCAGCACAGCGTGATAGTTTTGAGACCGCCATGGAGTTCTACTTGGAGGTACAAGGTTTCCCCCCATTCAGGAGGGCAGCTATTCCGGTCTTGTGTGGGGCTGAGGCCAGAGCAGAAAGGCCCACAGTCTGTTTTGTGATACTCAGCCACAGGGTCCGTTCCCCATATGAATGCTCTGTGGTGGCTTTCCTTCCATGAGCACCAGAGGGCGACACCCTGATTTCCTGATTTGCACCCACCGGCTCCTCTTTGAGTGCCAGTGCCGCCAAAGGAGCGTTCCCCCCCCCACGGGAAGAGAGCAGACGACGGGCCAGGTGTCACGCGTGGTCTCTTACACACACATTATTAGAGGCCTGTTCTTTCCCTCATTGGTTACAGGCCACATAAAGAGATCTGCTTCTGGGACACAAGGTTTTTGTTCTGAAGAAGTGGTGATAATTTTATAACAGATATTACTTTTTGGAAACACAAGAGTTTTGAATGTTCCCGGGGCCCGTGGGAACCTCCTGTGCTTTGCAGCTCCAATCCGAGTTTGCTTTTTCCTGGCTCTGCCTTGGGCATGACGTGTCTTGTGCTTCCCAGGCTGTGATGCTGGACTCCACGGATGTCAACCTGTGGTACAAGATTGGCCGTGCGGCGCTCCAGCTGACGCGCCTGCCCCTGGCCCGCCATGCCTTTGAGGAAGGGCTCACATGTAATCCGGATCATTGGCCGTGCTTGGACAACCTCATCATGGTCCTCTACACGCTCAGTGACTACACAAGTGAGCCGCGCTCCATTTGTAGGATCCGATGCAGGCTGTTCTTGGTTTCGGGTGTCCTTTGGGGCTGGGCTGAGCAGCCAGAACCGGGCCTGCCCAGGAATCCATATTAATGTACTTGTGAAGGCTTTCACGGCCGGGATCTAATGCTTGTTGTGGGTTTTTCAGACTCTGATGTCCTCTGAAGATGCCCATGGCCACAGAGACTGGCAAAACGTTAGGAAGAACAACCTTCAGAACACGGCCAAAGAGCCCGAAAAACCCACAACAACCATTAATCCATATTAACTTGGGAGATAACTCTGGTCACTGCCTTGGCCGTCTGAGATGTTTCACCGATTTCCTGCCAGGGTTGTTATGTGAGGAATGGCCTGGTGGGGCTGTTGTGTAGGTGGGGGAGCCATTCATGCAAAATGCTTCACCCTCAGATCCTCATTTGCCGGGGGGGGGGGAGAGAGAGCAGAGAAAAGAGTTGGGGCACAATGGAGGAACGGAAATAACAGTTCTAGCAAGAAAAGGAAACGGTGTATTTTTCATGGGAAAGAGCAGGTGAGGCTGCCTGAGATTTGCTTCTGTTCCTTCCCCCAGCTTGCTTGTATTACATCTGCAAAGCCCTGGAGCGGGACTGCCAGTACAGCAGAGGACTGGTGCTCAAGGAGAAGATTTTTGAGGAGCAGCCATGCCTCCGGAAGGACTCCCTCCAGATGTTCCTGAAAGGGTGACTTGGCTTTGGAGTCGAGAGGGAGGGGTGAGGGTGGGGAGCAGCCCCCCCCTGCAAGGTTTGGAATGGTACCTCCAGAAAATCCCTCCCTACTGGCAGTGCTGGCGGGGACACCCAACCCCCCCCCCTGAAATGGCAGGCTAAAATAGAATACAATAAATTAAAATAAAATAGTACATGACTGGAGGAGCACAGTCACCCACCCTCTTCCGCAGACACGATCACACTCCGTTTTGCTAGCAGGGGAAGCTCAGGGAAGCCTCTGTGGGTCTGCTTTCCTGACAGTTCTCTAGCCCCATTTGGAAAGCCAACGATCCTTTGCTTTGCAGAAAAATTACATTTCTGATGTTGCAGACTCGTGCTCCTTTTTTCCTGTTGGAGTTCAGTAATGAGCTGTTGCATACTAGGTCAAGAGTCCCACCTAAATGCAAGTGATTGCTGTATCTACTGAAAACATTTACACAGGAGTTCCTGAGGCACATCCTTTTATTTTGTGACTAGTGTTGCTCCGGGAACTTCATACTGTGAAGGAACCGGTATTTGTTTTTGTCAGCACATTGGCTTCCTTGGACTTAACAACCAGTGTGATATGTTTGCCTGGAGGTTAATTTCTCTTGTGAGGGACAAGGTGTGTGTTCCCAGTTGCTTCTGGGGCGTGCGGTGACCGAATGCAAGCCCTGATTTGCTGCCCACTGAGAGCTCATCTCCATGCATCTGTGCAGAGCTGGTAAGGGAGGGCTGCCTCTGCTGTTAGAAACACAACTCGTACTGGAAGCGACCACGGTGGGGAGACACGGCAGCATTCCTGCAGCGCTTTCAGGAGAGCTGATGTTTGGAGAGCCGCTCCACTTCCTGCAGTGGGCTTCCAGTGTTGCTCTTTGTCTGGTTTTGAAAGAATCCGGCGACACTTTAACCGGCCTGTTTCCCTCCCTTGCTCAGTGACATGTCAATCCACGAGGTCAGCGTGAGTGCGGCTGAAACACGAGCCATCCTGGAGGAAGTGCAGGAGCTGCGCAGGAAGAGGCGGGCTCTGCTGGTGCGGAAAAGCGAGCCGGACCTGAAACTTACCCAGCCCATTTCGGTTTTCACGTACGTCTCACCTCCGGGTTGAGCCATTGCCTGCTTACGGTTTAGGTGAACCTTTGCAATGATTCTTCCAGCCGGGCTTTCTTCTGGGAGCTTCCATGGGGAGCAAGACGTGTGTGTGTGTGTGTGTGTGTGTGTGTGTGTGTCTTTGTCTGGGGATGTTCTCTCCCTACCAGCAGCTGCTCCTTTCCCAGCACTGGCTCGCTTTATGCAATGCGTTCTTCATCTTGGCCCCTGTGGAAAGCGGCCACCTTTCTTCACAAGCAAGCTCAGTCCTTTGGGACGGAGACCTTGAGAGGCCATCTTCCTCATCCTGGGACGTGGTCGTGGGAGGGGCGGGCCCCAAGGTGAGAGAGTGGCGGGTGCCAGGCCCGATGTGCGAGCGAGGGCTGAGCGGGCAGTAACCCTTCTGGCTCTTGGGCAGGTGGCGGTGTCTTGGGGAGAGCCTGCTGGCCACTTACCAGCATCTGACCACCTGTGAGCCGCCACGGCCCAGCCTCGGCAAGAGGGTGGACCTGTTGGAGTACCGAGACCTGGAGCAGCACTCAGAAGCCCTGACGACGCCCGCTGCTCCCTTCAGCGTCATCCAGCCCACGCTGGTCGTCAGCACCACCACCACCACCACCACCAGCCCTCTGGTGTCTGTGGCGGAGCCGCTGCTCGCGTACACCCCAGTGACCCCCACCTTTCCCAGTCCGAATATGCTGGAATCCATCAGTGCTGCAGGTGAGCCAGAGAGGGGTGCAGCAGGTCACGTTCTAATTAAATGTCGCCGCTCCCTTCCTGGTGGCCCCCATGGATGGCTGACTTCCTGAAGGTCCTGTCTCGAGGCTGTGGCTTCCTTTTAGGAGCCTATCCATCTCATACTCAGTCTCCTGTTCTTCCTGCTGCTCTGCCGCAATGTATCAGCCTTGGGAAGTTTCTTCCTAGAGGGAATCGCAAAGGATCCGAAATGACTTTCTGACCCGTTGCGCTGCCTCTTTCACCAAGGGGCCCACGAGGAAGCCAGGCTGGTTGGGCGACACAGGCCTCCAAATGCTGGGAAGGGTCCAAGGGGGCAGAGAGAGCAGGAGCCTGGAGAGACCCACCCGCCTGCAGCCCCCCAGGCTGGTGGCCTCCCCTGCCCTCAGGACTCTGGCCCCAGGGGCAGGAGCAGGAGGCGTCCTTTGGTTGGGGGAACTTGTGCAGCTGCTTTTCTTGGGAAGCTTCAGGCCAGCTGTGGGCCTGGTGCCTGGAGGAGCCTCTTTGGCGCTGCCTCGGAGCACCCGCTGGCAGAGGGTAAAGGATCAAGTGGCATCTCTTCGGTCAATAAAGATGCCGGAGGGGTTGGGCTGAGAAAGTGGGTCCTTGTCGGAGAGCTGGAAGTTGGATGGGAGATGTTCTGGGTTTTCTTAGGTGATGGCTCTGTGGGGGACAAGTCCAAGAAAGGGGTGAAGCGGAAAAGGGTCGCTGAAGAGAGCGGCGAGACGGCCAAGAGGCGCTCGGCCCGTGTGCGGAACACCAAGAGCAAGAAGGAGGAGAAGGTGGACTTCCAGGAGCTCCTGGTCAAGTTCCTCCCTTCACGGTGAGGCCGCTGCCGGCTGGGCTGGGCTGGGCAAGGGCCCAAGGAGGGGCACCGAGCGGTCCCTGGGCCTCTCCCAGGGCAGGGCTTTTGCTGCATGCGTGGCGGTGGGGGGGGGGGGAAGAACCCTTCTGCGTGAGGGCTCTGTGGGCCCTCAGGAGGCACGGCCGGCTCAGGAGGGGCAGGCAGGGAGCGTGGGAGGCGTTTCACGGCACTTGGACACGGGCCGGGTAGCCCTGAACCCACCCGCTTCTGAGGAGGGGAGGTGCCTGGGAAACAGCAGGGCCAGAGGGGGTGCGGGCTGAAATCTGTTGCTCTTCCGCTTTGCCGCAGCCTGAGGAAGCTGGATCCGGAGGACGACGACGGCCTTTTCAGCAGCTGCGAGGTCCCGTCTGAGGCCAAGGAGGAGAATGCCCACTCCAGTGGCTCTTGCCGAATGTCGGTCGACCAGTCTGCCTTCATGGAATCAGGTAGGCACTTCCCCCGGCTGCCTCACACGAGGGGACCTTCTGTTGGCTCGGTTCAAACCTTGGCTTGATCCGCTCGGCCTCTGGCTTGGTTCCAGGAGCTGCCCCTCCCGGTGCGGGATCTCCTGGCCGGGACTGGGTGGGCGGCTCTGATGTCCCAGGAGGCGTCCCTTGTGGCCTTCTTCTCTGGCACATGGCACTGATTTGTCTTCCAGAAAAACAGGATGTCCACACTTTTCTCCTGGCTAACCTGAGCAACGGAGGCATCCTGGAACTGATGATGAGGTACCTGAAAGTGATCAGCCAGAAGTTCCTCGTGAAGTGGCCTCCGGGCTTGTCCGAGGTGGTCTTGAGCGTCTACAACAGCTGGAGGAAGCACAGCAGCAGCCTCCCCAACCCGCTCCTGAGGGACTGTCACAACCAGCATATCAGAGTAAGGCTGTGCATGCCCGCTGTGGCTTGTCCTTCTCCCTGGTGAAGGGCCCCTGCCAGGAAGGGAGGAATGGCAAAGCTGGGTTCTCCCTTCCAGATGCAGCCTTCAGCCGCCAGGCCCCAGCCTTGCCTCTTCCATGAACTTTGCCCAGGTCAGCAGGGGAGTTAGCAAGACATGCGTTACTCCTTCCCCTCACCCCATTTCTTGAAAAGAAGGTGCTGCAGGTGTTTTGGGGCTTTGTGTGTGTGTGTGTGTGTGTGTGTGTGCGTGCGCGCTTTGCGAGGGGGTGGTTAATGGTCTTTCCAATATGCTGCTCTAAGGGCCACCTGCCACCGTTCTGTTGTAATTGGGCCATAGCCAGCTCTGCAGGGACGCAGCCTGCTCATTTATTTTATTCTGCTTTCTTGTATTTGAAATACTTTACCCCACCTTTGTTCCTGCTCTGTCTTCTCTTTTCTGTCTCTTACCAAATAAGGGACAAGAGAAGCGCTGTTTCTGAATCGTAATAAGCAATGCACGTAGCCCAGTCCCCTTTGGTTGGTTGGTTGGTTGTTTTTTCCCAGCCGAATGTCCTGCTCACCAGTGGGATGAACAGGAGAACTGCCTGCCCCGGGCCACTCTGTCCAGCCAGGGCTTTTTGGACGGCCTGCCTTTGTCTTTCCTCCAGGAGATGATGCTGATGAGCCTGTCCTGCATGGAGCTGCAGCTGGACCAGTGGCTCCTGGCTAAAGGGAAGAGCTCCCTGGGTGAGTGTGGGTTGGAGCCCCTGGGAGGAGCTGCCTTCAGCCGCCTGCCTGCCTCTGTGTGAGGGCAGGGATTGTTTTTCCAGGGAGATCTGATTCCTGTCCCTCTGAGTTGGCTGCTGCGGAGGGAGGAGGAGGAGTGGGATCTCCTTTAGTCAATCTCGGGCTCTGTAGGGAGAGGTTCGTCTGGTGTCTCCAAGGCTGAGGCAGCCGGGGACACCTTTGCTCGCCCCAAGAGGCTGAAGAGCGGCTGCGGCCCAGCAGAGAGTCGGGGGCCGCGCGTTCCTCTGTGATGAGCTGAGGAGGTCGAAGGGGAGCTGCTTTGCTTCCTCTGCCCTCTGAATGAGCAGCTCCTGGGTGTTCAGAGGTGCCCCTTGGGACCCCCAGCACATGGATCTTCCGGGGAGCAGGGAAGAGCCGACAGTAAAGTGAGAAATGCTTCTTTTCAGTCTCTCCCCGGAGTGGCCACGCAGCCAACGTGGTGAACGGCAAGTTTGGCCCAGATTTCCCAGGCACCCACTTCCTGGGGGACCTGCTGCAGCTCTCCTTTGCCTCTTCTCAGCAAGACCTCTTTGAGGAGGGCTGGCTGGAGTTTGTGGTTCGTGTGTATTGGCTGAAAGCTCGCTTTCTGGCCCTGCAGGTGTGTATTTTAAGACCATCAAGCAAACAGTTTGCACATGTGTCTTAAATCTCAGCACTGTGACAAGTGAACAGCTGGCATCTTATGAGTAACCCCATGATCTTGCTCTGATCCTGAATCCTGGCCCTTTTCTGAGTGGGTGGATGTTTGGCATCTGGTTGTCATGGAAGCACTGTTGAAGGTCAGGTCAGGAATGTGGAATTTCTAGCAAGGGGATTTAGGATAGTCTGATCAGGGCCAGCAGAGAGATCATGAAGCCGAAGGCCAAACTGCGGCAGGAGGGAGCCAGGTCGGAGGCGGCTGATTAAGGTGCTGAACGGTGTGGGATGTGCGGGTCCTGGAAGGTACCCATGG
Source organism: Pogona vitticeps (assembly GCF_051106095.1). NCBI lineage: Eukaryota > Metazoa > Chordata > Lepidosauria > Squamata > Agamidae > Pogona > Pogona vitticeps. The sequence continues at coordinate 145,565 of NC_135796.1, forward strand.
CCGTGGCTGGCGGTGCTGGAAGGTGGTGTGGTTGTTTCCTCAGGGAGACATGGAGCAGGCCTTGGACAACTACGAAGTCTGCACAGAGAGGCTGCAGAGTTCGGCTGCGAGGCAGAGCACGGCCAGGGCCAGCGAAGAAGAGGGCGTTGTCATCAGGTTGCCAAATCTCCACGTGGACTCGGTGGTTTCCTTGGAGGAGGTGCGTAAGACCCTCTGTTGGCTGCTTCTTTTGCCATAGTGTGGAATGTGGCCACCCTTATCTCACCGCAGAGGAAGAACTCCCAGCTTCGGAGATATTAGGGGTGCAGAGGCTGTGGGAGAGCCCCAGTTCAGGCTCCAGTGCCTCTACTCTGTAAGCGGGTAGGGGATGGAAATGCCTCAGAGCAAGATGCTGGCCGGCCACTTGTGGCTAAGGGCGGATGGCGCCTGTTGCTGGGAGGCCGATTGCTGGCTGATTGATTGGTTGAAAATATTTTACCCTGCCTTTCGCCTTAAGGAGGACCCAAGGGGGCTTATATCATTAGCAGGCAATGTTTAAAGCTAAGAAACAGTGAGTGTACAATAACCAAAAAGGATCAAAGAACTGCCAAATTACCACACTAAAAATGATCAACAAAAGCAACACCAAACACACATTCAAAGCAGTCATACAACCGCCATCAATTTAAGAACCTCACTTTGGACACCAGAAAGCTTTGTGGGTTTGAGTCGCAGCAGTGTGATCTGGGGCTCTCGTTTTAAGAAACGGTGGCATTGACTTAGAAGCCACACCAAGCCGAGGATCTTAATGTGGACTCCCCTGGACCCACGGTGCGGTCTCCGCAGCCACTTCATCAGGGAAATGGTCTCTGTCTCTCTTGTAGATCGACAAGAACCTCAAGTCCCTGGAGCGGTGCCAATCACTGGAGGAGATTCAGCGCTTATACGAGGCAGGGAATTACGCGGCTGTGGTGCACCTGCTTCGCCCGACGCTGTCCTTCAGCGGCTATGGCCAGACGAAACACTTGGAGTTTGTCATCTCCATCCCCGAGAGGCCCACGCAGCTCCTCCTGCTCCAGGTTGGTCATCTTCCTCCCAGTAGCTGCCGGCAGGTGGTCAGAAAGTCCAGCACAAGGGACCGCACCTGCTTTGGCTCAGCTCTCTCTCCAGAGACCCCTGTGTTTTCTTCGCCCTCCTTAGGACTCCCTGCTCAGGCTGAAAGACTACAGGCAGTGTTTTGAATGCTCTGAGGTTGCCCTGAACGAGGCCTTTCAGCAGATGATTAACCTGACCGAGTCTTCGGCCAAGGAGGAGTGGGTGGCCACTGTCACGCAGCTGCTCCGCGGGATCGATGGCTCCCTTTCGTCCCAAGGCAGCAGCATCCTCGGCGAAACCTCCGTCCTGCAGAGCCTCGTCCGCCTAACCAGCAACCTCATCCAGGTATCCCGACCTATGGATCATCTGCCCCTACACCTGGGCGGTCCCTGTACCACCTGCTGGGTGGCTGCTTAGTGGGCACTTCTGCATTGGGTCATTCTTAGGGTTGATTCACTCCTTTTCTTGAAAAGGTCTGTCGACACCTTGCAGGTAAAATAGGCAAAAGTGAAAAGCAATAAAGATCCACCTAGGGGCCCAGCTAGGTGGCGAGGAGTTAGAGGGTCTGATTAGAGTGCTCCGGAGAGAGCCAGTCAAGAGGTTCCCCCTGGGTGATGCTGGTCCAGATGTTCCCTCAGCCTGACCCTTGCCCCCCCCCCAAAAGGGCACTGAGGTGATAAAAAGTTGCCAGAGAGAAGAACACCTGCTCACAGCTCCATGGGAGACCAAGTAGAACAGAGCCCTGTAAAAGGGTCTGGAATAAACAGGAGGGGAGAATAAACAGCTTCCCCAAAGAACCGATCATAAAGGGACTCAACACTTCCTGGTGATGGAAGGTTTAGGAACAGTGTGTTGCCTTCCATCTGGGGAGAACCACCCAGCCTTTTTTGGGGGGGGGGGAGGAGCCGCTTGGGTGCAAGGGCCATCATTCCAAAGTGTGCACTGGGGAGGCCGGAGGGTCACAGACCGGAAGGAAGACCAGGCTGCTTGGCTGGGTGGGTGGGTGGGTTGGAGGAGGGGTCGGATTTATTGTCCTGCCAGCTCACTGTCCCGCCCAGCTTCCCAATCCCTGTCTTCCTTGGCTGTTACTTCCAGCGCCTGATCTTTAAATATGGGTTGCTGTTTCAAGCCCAGGAAGTCAGCTCTTGCAGGCACAGAGAGTAGGGTGTGGTTTGTAGAGTTTGTCTTGGGGCGGGGGGGGGGGGAAACGGACGCGGACCATCACGTCTAACGAGGCCTCCTTGAATGGACAGATCATCGACTGCAGCATGGCTGTGCAGGAGGATCCCAAAGAGCCTTCAGTGTCTTCCGTCCTTCCCTGGATTATTCTCCACCGGATCATTCAGCACGAAGAGGACAATTTCCGGTCCCTGCAGGAGGAGCAGCAGCTGCAACATCCAAGCGAGGAAGGTGGGGAAAGGGGCTTCCTTGTTCTTCCCTTCCTGCCCCCTCCCCTCCCCTCCCCCCCAGGGGGGCCCTTGAGAGGAGAGGGGGGGCAAACAGCAAACAGCAGGCGGCACAAGTCAGAGGTATCTTCTCAACACTTCCTTTCGGGAAGGTTTCTTGCATCTTTTAATACGATGTTGAACTTAGAAACTTCTTCATCTTCTTTTTTTGTTTGTATTTTTATATCTTTTTGAGTTCTCTTGCTTTTGGATGCTTTGCTGAGCACTTGGGAGGTCCTTCCTGGGACTGAAGCAGGGTCTAGAAAGGCTCTTCTAAATAGGGAAAAAAAGGTTACAAAAAGCTAGAAACAGGTCCGGTTCCATATGACGTGTTCGCCTCCTTCCAGAGGGTAGAACTCCGACCCTTCTCCTCTTGCTCTCTGGACAGCGGCTCAGAACCTGGACACGCCGATGCTTCCCTCCTCCCTGATGCTGCTGAACACGGCGCACGAGTACCTGGGGAGGCGGTCGTGGTGCTGCAACTCGGACGGAGCCCTCCTGAAATTTTATGTGAGTGGTGGTTGGTGTGACGCAGAAAGCGAGAGGCGCCTCCTCTGTGCATCTCCTCGGGTTCAGCCCATGTTCTGGTGCAGTAGGATCCATGGCACTTTTGCAGACCCAGAAAACAAAATGCCCTCCACAGCCCCCCAGGCCAGTCCGTGGGGCCCAGCCTTAAAGAGGGATCTTTCCATGGGGCTGGATTCCCTCCCGGGCCCAGACGCATCTCAGGAGGGCAGACCGCGCACGTGCCACTATTCCCCATGGCTTGGCAGCAGCCTCGCACTGTGGCCTGTCTTGTTCCTCTCGGCCGCCCAAGGTAGGCGTGTGCTCCTCCCCCTGCTTCCTGGTTCACCTCTTCACTCTGTCTGAAAGCATTTTTCTTAGAGAAAAGTGGGAGAGAAACTGCCAAGTAAACCCAGCCTTGGAGGGGTGTGTTCAGTGCTCTGTGAGATGTTCAGCCCAGGGCCCGACTGGCACATCAGAAGCCTCCCAGCAATGGCGTGCACAGTCACCTCCCCCCCCCAAATCATCCAGTGCACTGGGGAGGAGTGTGTTAAACCTCTCCTCTGTCTCCCCTCTGCCCTCCTGGCAGCGAAATGGCTCTTTAGGGAAAGAGCATCTTTTCCCAGCAGCTTACCAGATGTTCTCTTGCTCTCTGTTTGGGGGGGGGAGGAGCTTTCTTTTGGCCCCTGGCAGGGAACAGGCGTGCCCTCTCTTGGTCCTCGCCTTCCCTACATGTGTCTGAGACCCACACCTTGCTGGCCCTGTCAGGCCCCTGCCAAGAGGCTTCTGCTCCTGGCAGAGGTTAGAACTGATCTTAATCCCTGGGTTGCCTTGTTTGCGCAGATTGCAAATGAGAAATGGGTGCCATCCTGCTGCAAAGGAAAACGGGTCCCTGGTCTGACCCTGTGACAAGCCGGTCACTTTTTGGCCTTTCAGTCCCTCTTGATGGGAGCTGAGCCATTTTCCTGACTAAATTCTGGGGGCCCTTCCTTGAAACGGAATTTCCAAGGCCTTAACATAGTTGAGCAGTACAAGATTTGGGACGGGCAGGGGCCGGGCAACCGAAGTCTCTCCCCTAAGCAGGACTGGGCTCTGTCATCGTCCAGCGGAGAGGCAGGTCCTGTCGAGTTCCTTCTCAGAGGGGAGGGAGTGGGGGACTGGAGCCCCACCTGCCGGGTGGGCCGAAGGGGCAGGAGGAAGAAGCACAAAGGGGGGGGGGGCGTGGGGGTGTTCATCGCCCCCTGGGGTCTGCTTTGTGGTTCCAGGTGCGAGTGCTGCAGAAGGAGCTTCTGGCCTCCACCTCCGAGGACACCCACCCCTACAAGGAGGAGCTGGAGACGGCGCTGGAGCAGTGCTTTTATTGCCTGTATGGCTACCCCAGCAAAAAGAGCAAAGCCCGGTACCTGGAGGAGCACTCCACCCAGCAGGTGAGAAAGGAGGGCCAGGGACCAAGGGCGGGCAGGCGCCCGAGCGGGAAGGCCAGCCTCTCTCCCATCAGGGGTGGCGAGGGTGGTCGCTTCATCGGGTCTTGTGTCCTCTGGCCACCCGTGGCCGGCCAGGAGGTTCTGGAAGGCCTGCGGTGAGGGCTTCCTGGTGCCTTCCCACCTGCTGGCACCGGGAACCTGGCCTCCCCACACACACACACATACCTCCGCGGTGCGGCCGTGTTCCGAGTGCACCTTGGCATTTAGGTTCAGTTTTGGGCCAGACTAAGGGGGGAGGGGGAACGCTGTTCGTGGTGGTGCACCTGTTGCCCCTCCCACGGCGGGATTTTCTCAGAGAGAGAGAGAGAGAGAGAGAGGAAGAGCTGCCTCATCAGTCAGATGGGAATCAAGTCGAACTTTAGCTGCCAGGGACAAATCGCAAAACACAAAATGCAAGATGGAGAGATAAGGGAGGTTGAGCCCGACAGCCAAGAGGTGTCTGTCGTGGGCCCTGAAGGAGCGCCTCTCGTGAAAGGCAGGCCCCTGGCTTGACCCTGAGCGTGACGGGGCCTGTCCCTCACCAACAGCAGGACGAAAACCAAGGGGCTTTGCCACGTGGCCCAGAGAGGTGTGGCTGGATTGGGCAAGACCCGGAAAGGATGATGCGCCGCTCCCCCTCCCCCAGCGCAGGCGGAGGTGGGTGCAAGGCTGCCCTGGCTCGGCCTGGCCCCGGGCAGCTCTGGGCATGCCAGGGGGGGTGTCTCTCTTGCCTCACACCTCTTGTGTGTGTGTGCGCACACGCACGCGCTTGTTCCCCGCTCTCTCCCAGGTGGAGCTGGCGTGGGAAGATGCCTTGTTCATGTTCGAGTATTTCAAGCCCAAGACCCTTCCCGAATTTGACAGCTACAAGACGAGCACCGTCTCGGCCGACCTGGCCAACCTGCTGAAGAAGATGGCCACCATCGTCCCCCGGACCGAAAAGCCCATGCTCCGGCTCGAAGAGGTCTCCGGCTACATCGAGGGCACGCTGGGCAAGGTAAGGGGGGTAGGGGGTGGGCGGCGGGAGGCCAGCAGGAGCCAGGGCAAGGATTGGATACTGGGCTCCCCCTCCCTTCAGCCCATTGTCGTACTGCTCTAGCAGTTAGGAAGTTTTCCCTGGTCTTCAGCTGAAATCTGGTTTCCTGTCACCTGAGCCCATTTTGACATGTCCTGCCCTCTGGGATGATGGCTACATCGAGGGCACACTGACCCTCCACCCAGCACCTTTAGATCTGAGGGCCACAGTCTTCCTCCAAGGAGGCCCCAAGGCCTTCTTCCCGACAGGGGGCTTGACCCAGAAGGTCAGGGTGGGGGATGTTTCCGGCCCATGAAGTTTAGAGCTGCCGTTTCTCAGCTGGCCGGAGTCTGGCCATTTCCCTTCCGCAGCAGGGAAGACGGTGCTCTCCCTTGATTGACAGGTGCCAGCACTCCCAGAGGGGGCCGATTCTTGTCCACCTGTCCTGACGGAGCTCTACTACCTCCTGGCCGACTACCACTTCAAGAACAAGGAGCAGTCCAAGGCCATCAAGTTCTACATGCATGACATCTGCATCTGCCCTAACAGGTCAGCCCAGGGCCCCCCTTCCCTTCCCTTCCCTTCCCTTCCCTTCCCTTCCCTTCCCTTCCCTTCCCTTCCCTTCCCTTCCCTTCCCTTCCCTTCCCTTCCTCTTGCCTGGGGCTGCCCTCTGGCTGCTGACCCCTGGCAAGGGGGATTTGGGATTTGGGGAGGATTCCTAAAGGCTGTCCCCCTCTGGTCTGGTCCACCTTGGCTTCCCTCCTTGCCCCCCCCCCCCCGGAGTGGCGTCCCATGGCAGGGATCCTCTCCCTCCTTCGGAGCTGACTGTCTCCGAGGCTCAGTGGGCAGGGGAGGCCTGCGGCGGAGGGTCTTCCCGGCCTCAGCTGCCACCACCGCGGCCATGGGCGGCTCTTTGGCCTCTTTCAGCTTCCTGCCCGCGGGTGAAAGGGCCGGTGCTCGGGGCCCTCTTCCCCGGTTCTGCCACTCAGGGGCTCGCTCTTCCAGAGGGTGAGGGTGTGAAATGGGTTGATGCACTGAGTGTGCCTTTCTGTGTGGTTTTTAAAATGTACTCTCGTGGTGGGGGTAGGGGAGTCAGGATCCTCCAGTGGCCACGGATCTAGGCTGGATGTCCTGACACGGCTGATTCCTTCCTTGTTAGGATGATGAGTGAGAAGGAAGAGCAGAAGGTGGAGAGCTGCACCCCAGGTTTAAAGAACCTTAACTGCAGACTGTCCAGGGCAGGAGCATTCCACAGTCCTCACGGGGTGGGTGGGACCCGCAGAACAGTCCTGATTTGAGAAAGTGGGGTACAGGAAGAGGAGGAGGATGCCGAGGAAGAGGAGAGAGCAGAGGGGCCGCCCCCCCCCCCAAGACAGCACCGTGTTCTGCGTTGCTCTTCCAGATTCGATTCCTGGGCCGGCATGGCGCTTGCCCGGGCCAGCCGGATTCAAGACAAGCTGAACTCGAATGAGCTGAAGAGCGACGGGCTCATCTGGAAGCACGCCACCCCAGTGCTGAACTGCTTCAAGAGAGCCCTGGAGATCGACCGCTCCAACCTCTCCCTCTGGATCGAGTACGGCACCATGTCCTTCGCCCTGCACTCCTTCGCCTCCAGGCAGCTGAAGCAGTGGCGGTCGGAGCTGCCCCCGGAGGTGGTGCAGCAGGTGAGGGAGGGACGGAGGGAGGGAGGGTGGCCGGGGCTGGAAGGACGGGGCTGGCCAGCTTGCCTGTGGCTCTCTGGGCCCGGGGGGGGGGCTAGGGAAGCCAGCATGGCCACCTCCTGTGTTCCAGGTTGGCTGTGTAGCAGACAAGACCCATGTGTGTGTGTGTGTGTTTGGGGAGACACAAGAGGTGCAGCGCCCCCCCCCCATGCCCATGCCCCATGGCACAAGCCTCCTTGCCTGGTTCTCAGCACCTCCCCAGAGCAGAGTGCCTAGAGCAGTGGTGGCGAACCTTTTTGGGCTCGTGTGCCCAAACTGGAAACAAAAAAGCTGGTGGGTGGCGGCGGAAACGGAAGTGGTAGAAGGGGGAATCCTGGGCATGGAGGTGCCTCGAGACCCCACTCTGGATCAGCTCCCAGTGGCAGCTGTTCCAGATCCGCCTGTGTCGAAGCGGCAGCACTTTGACTGCAGCCGCCTTCTCCGGTTTGGTTGGGGGGGGGGGGGGATAGCGATCTGGCGACTGATGGCTCGCATGGCCGCAGCAAGGGCTCTGCGTGCCCTAGGTTCGCCATCGCTGGCCTAGAGGCTCTCCTTTCCCTTGTTTCTTTCTCCACTTGAGGAGTGAGGTGCCTGCAGAGGAGAAGGGCTCTACACGCGTGTAGTCCTCCTGTGCCGGATTTTCCCCCTGCCCCCCTTTCTCTGGATCGGGGATTGTTCTGTGCACCTCCCTCCGGTCCAATCCTGCTCGCTGCTTTGATCCTGTGCAGAAGCGTTAAAGGCCACCACCCTTTCTCACGAGGGTTGCTCTGACGGCTTGGCTGTTTTTGAAATGTCCCCGAGGGAAGCAGTCCCCGCGTTCAGCTGCCGTCGGTCGTAGGGGCAAATCCAGCCGAGGGTCTCGTGGCCCCTTGAAGGCAAAACCTTTTTTCTCCGTGGCCCGGCCTCGCCTGCCTCTTTTCCTCCCTCCTCCCGAGGAAGGGAGCGGCCGCCTGGGGGCTGCCGGGAGACCCTTCAGGTGGCCCCGCTTCCCTTTTCCCAGATGGAGGAGCGGCGCAACGGCATGCTGGAGACGGCCAAGCACTGCTTCACCTCCGCCTCTCACTGCGAAGGCGACGGCGACGAGGAGGACTGGCTGATCCACTACATGCTGGGGAAGATTGCGGAGAAGCAGAAGCAGGCGCCCGAGGTCTACCTCCTCCACTACAAGCAGGCGGCTCACTTCCTGCACGAGGAGGCCGCCCGCTATCCCAAAAAGATCCACTACCACAACCCACCGGAACTGGCCATGGAGGCCTTGGAGGTAAAATGGAACGGCCGCCGGGGCCGCAGGTGCCCCTCTCCTCCATTTTCCATGGCCTGGGTCTCGGCAGGCGGTGCTTCCCCTTGGTACGGATCTCTTCCCTGGCGGGCGAGCCGGGCTTCTGTTTTCGGTGGGATACCTGGCAGAGCTCAAGTCTCTCTGTCTGTCTGTCTGTCTATCTGTTTGTCTCTCTGGCCCTGCCCCTGGCCTTCCCACCGGCTGCCAGACAGAAGGGGTGTTTGCTCTCTCTGGGTGATGGTGGAGGGCTGTGTCCCTTTGGGCCGTGCCCCTCTTCCTTAACCCCACTCCCTCCCCAGCCTAGCCCACAGGACTGGGCCTGACAATGGGTTGGGTTTTTCCTGACTATGCCATTGAGGCTGACGAAGTGAGGGTGAAAGAGCCAGCAGAGGTATGTGTGTCTGTGTGGGGGGGGGGCTTACCTGGAGAGCAGTAATGCAGGGAGGGGTCCTGGAGTGGCATTATACCTGCCTGCCACACCTCACTTGGTGGCTGTGAAGTGTGGGCGTCCCTGGAGGCCTCGTCCGGCCTCGTCTGCAACCAGGGTCAGAAGAGGGCACAGGGCCTGCTGTTTTCCTGCCTGTCTTGCCTTCCTCTCTTCTGGGCAGGCAGGCGGGCTGTGTGTGTTCGTAGGTGTGCGCGTGTGCACGCAGGGGTTTTCCTCTTCCCCGGGCTGGAGCACATCCTGGTCGCTGCAGCTGCAACTGAGTGCGCCATCACGGTCGTATCCTGCATGGCTTGGACTCAGTTGGGAAAGCTGGGGGCCGCACCGCGGAGGTCCCCCTGCCTCTCCTTGGGCCTGTCTGGTGCCTCAGCAGCTTCTGAAAATGCCCCCTTCCTTCCCCTGGTCATAGGATGATGGAAAGGCTGTGGTGTGGTCAGCACTGCCTGCTGCGAGGAGCTGTTTTTGTTATCCTTGCTTATCCCCTCTGTTTATCCAGTTGTGTGATTTCAGTTCCGGGGGGATTTGCCACAGGCCAGATTTCTTCCCTTGCAGGTGTATTTCCGGCTCCATGCCTCCATCCTGAAGCTGGTGGGGCTGCCTGACTCAGGGGTGGACGCGGAGCTGCTGGTCGCGTTCATGAAGGAAGCGGCAGAGGGGCCCTTTGCCAGGGGTGAGGAAAAGAACACCCCCAAGATCCCTGAAAAGTGAGTGCACAGAAACTGAGCCCAGCCCCGCCCTCTGATGCAGGGGACCCCCCCCATTGCTAGAGCCGCCCCCCCCCGGGTGGGTGGTGGTCCTCCCACTCTTTATGAAAGCTTCCAACCGAGGGGAGCTCAGTTCAGTGGGGTGGGGAGCATGCCCAATGGCCGTCTTCTGGAGTGCCCGGCTGTGCCAGGAGAAATCTTGAGCAGCGTCCTCTCGCCGCCCGGGGGCTTCCGCCTCTTGTGTCCGCTTAGCAGGCTTGCAGGTGCTCAGAAGGACCGGAGCCCTTTTGGGAAGGGGAGGCGGCCTGCAGAGCCTCCCGTGACGCCTGCTTGGCCTCACCCAGGCCTTGCGGGCTTTGGAGTTGGGCCTTGAACCTGGTCCAACGCTGGGGTTCCACACGTGCCAGGCCGCCACTGGGCCCTTGAAGACGTTGTGCCGCCCGAGGCGCGTGCAGGAGGCCTCCTGGCTCTGCGGCCTCCCCACTCTGGGCTCTCTTGTTCTCCTCTTCCTCCCCAGGGAAAAACTTTGCATGGCGGATGACGACTCGCACTCTTCGGCAGGAACAGGCCCGGGACCGGGGGCCTCCCTCCCCTCCTCCTCCTCGGGTCCAGGTCTGACTTCCCCACCCTACGCAGCCACTCCGGTGGACCACGATTACGTCAAATGTAAAAAAAGCCGCCAGCAGGCCACGCCGGATGGTACAGTCCCTGTTCTCAATACTGCCGGCACGCAGAGGTGCTTTCATCACGGGTGCGGGGGCGTGGGGGGGGCGCCTGAGGGCCAATCCATTCGCTTGCTTCGCGGAGGGCTGAGGGGTCTGTGGTAGCACGGGCAATATTGCAACTCATCCACCTCACTGAGGCTGCCACCTCCCAGCCTTCTGAAATGGGCAGCACGGCCAGAGGACAGGAGGGAGGGAGGGAGGGAGGGCGCCAATTGGGATCCGCCCACGGGCCGATGAGGCCAAGGTGGTGTTGAGGCCAGCTCCTTTCCCGGCGGGGACAGTTAGCTGTGCAGGCTTGGCAGGTGGTCACACTCAGGTGAGGAAATGGCATGCTCTCCTTCCTCCCCCTCCTCCTCCTCCTCCTCCTCCTCCCTCCTGTCTTTTTTTCCCCACCCCTATCTTTTCTGATCCCCAGCGGGCTCAGCTGCAGAGCTGGTAGCCCTTGTGGCCTTCTAGTGGGCCCGTGGTGTGTGTGGTCTGGGTCTCAAAATGCTGCCAAGGTCAGGATGGCACTGAAACGCCAGTTCTTGAGCCCAGCTTCTGGGTGGGCTGTTCTGAGCCGCCTCATCTGGTGGGCGTGAACGTGCATGCTGTGTTGGCTTGTTCCTCTTCTGCTGCTTCTAGGCGCATGGTATATTTGGACCTATATGTGGGGTGGATGGAATGGGGTGGGTGGGGATGTGGCTTGGTTGAATTCCGAGTGGGGATGGATGGAGCTCAGTGAGAAGGACCCACACTTTGCATTCTGGAGGCCCCTCTTTTGCTCCCTGGCATCTCTTGCTGTGTCGAGAAAGAAGAACAACGTGGGTGACCCTTGTGGGGCAGGATCCTTCTCCACTGGAGGCACTGGGGAGCCATGGCTTCTGATCCAAGGAGGGAGTGCAGAGCTAGAAGGGCAGACGGCCTCCCCCAGCACGCACGTCAGGCGCCCTGGGCTGCCCGTCAGAGCAAAGCGTTCTGGGCTGTTTGGCGCTTCCTGGGTGCCAGGTCTGACTCCCTTCGGCAAAACCCAAAGGGCAGCTGGAGAGGCCTCTTCCTTGCTGGCCGGCACAGCCGAAGCGGTGCCCTTTCTGGCCTTCTGTGGCCCCCTGGGGCTCCCCCCCCCCGCCGTCAGAGGGGCCCGGTGGGCAGGCCGGGGGCTGCAGAGCCTCCTGTGCCACCTGGCAGGGCAGGAGCGGAATCACGCTTGGCCCAGGGAAGCCGCCGTCCCTGGCAGTGAGCTGAGGAACCGGGCGCCTTCATGCGGAGCCAATGGCCTCCTGGGCGTTAATCTTGGGAACGTGCGCTCCTTGGCATCCTCGGGGAGGTTTCTGGAGTAGGGATGCTGACCCTCCCAGCCATAAGTCCGTGCCTCTGTTTCTCTCAGCAGCAACTCAAATACTCAGCTAGGTTTTATATCTCTACTTTGGGCCTGTTTCCCTGGTGGCTCCTGGCCTTCTTGCCACCTTCTCCGCCTGTGAGGAAAAGCGTGTGCTCTCTTGGAAACCTCCCTCCTCCTGATTTTCTCTGGGACATCTTGCATCTCTCAAGGCGGTGTTTGGAAACACAGGGTGTGGTCATTATTCTTTTTTAAACGTAGGCCCCACATTGCAAAGACAACAAGTCCCGCCTTCCTCCTGAAGAAGCGTCTCTGGAGCCCCAGTCGGGAAGAGTTTGGGCTGAGATGAGAGTCTCTCGAGAGGGTGCCAGAGCCGGCAGACTTCAGGGCAGACCTCCAGAGCGGGATTATGCAGGCCAGGGTGAGGCCCCAGGGGCGCAGAAGGCCGTGCACCTCCTCCTGTCAAGGCCAAGGAAAGGACTGGCAGCAGAAGGCAGAGTTCAAAGGACCAACGGGCAAGGAATGGCTCCGATATCTTGCTTATTTCGCCCATCACTGAAGTGGAAAATTTCTAGCCCCTGCTTCATCAGACCCAATGCAGAATTTTAAAACAATAAGTGTCACAAACCACAATAAAACAAGACACAGCAAACAAAGACTATAAGATAAAAATCTGGCAGGAGAGGGATGAAATCTGGACACAAGGCTTGGGCAAAGGGAATTGTAAGTGAGGCGGTTGCCCAGCCAGGAGGCCGGGACCACAAGCCTCTCCTCTCTTGGCTCAGAAGTTGGCAGGGCCAGGAGCCGATGGACCCAGGCTGCTCATGACCACTGGGGAGTTGGATGAGGGAACAGCCTGCCCTGAGGCAGCAAAGGCTTGGGAGGGAAGGATCCCATCGCTTTGGATTCCGGCTAGAAATGGAATAGAAGCCACAGGGACGGTTGTAGGGAGCTTGTAGTTCCCGTCCCCTGTACGTAGTCACTGTGGCTGCCTTTTCCAATCACTGCATTTCTGAGTGCCCCCCCCCTCCAAAGCTGGTCCACAGAGGACACACAACAGTCAGCTAAAACATAGAACCTCCATGTGTAGCCATAGAACCGGAGCAGTATTCCTCTCAGCTTCTTGTGATGGTTCTGCCTGTCATGGCATTCCCCAAATGCAAACTGGATCCTTTTTGCAGGGCGGGATGCAGACCGACCCTATAGGCAGTCTCTGCCCTGCCTAGATCACTCCAGCTTTACCTTAATTTGATGAGATATTCTAACAGGAAACGGACCCCACCCCACTCCACGTCTCTGCAGTACGAGTAGGTGGCGGGGTGTGTGTATGTGTTGGAACCCTGGGGCACACCTGAGCGTCAACCTGGCCGGGGCCTGGCCTTCAGTCCCATTGGGAGATCCTGAGGTAGGATTGTTTGGGGGGGGGTCAGGTTTGGGTGCTGGTTTGAGGCATCTGGCCAAGAGCACCCCTCTCGGTCCTCCAGATAAGCCAGAGAACACCGCCATGAGTCCCAGCCGACGGAACAGGATCCTGAGAAGAAAAGTGGATCTTGGAAAATCATCTCTTTGGCTTCTCAACCAACCTGGACCGCCTCCTCTTTTAAAAACATTTATGATCTCGGATAGACGGTTCTTGCGCAGCCCGTGTCTTCCTCCTTTTCGAGGTGACCTGGGCAGACAGAAGCGGCTTTGGATCGGGTTTCTTTGTGACTTAAGTTGGGTCGCTGTGGATGGTTGAAGGAGGCCTGTGAAGAGCCTCTGACGAAGAGCCAGGCATCGCGAGGGCAGGCAGGTGCTGTTCAGAACAGAGGTGGTGGTTGTATCGTAGGAAGAGCCAGTAGGTGTCCATGTTGAGCTCCCCCCCGCCCCGGTTCCCCCAGACTGGAAGGTGTGGGCTTTTCTCTCTCTCCCCCCCTCCCCGCCTGCTGTGTCTGCCATTGGTGGTGTGTGTGTTCAGCTGCCCCTGCTGTGCAGCCAGTGCATGAGGAAGGACGGGGGGGGGGGGGGACAACACGCCATCCGTTCATTAGAGCAGATGACCCTCCCTCCCCCCCATCCTTGTCATGTAGTCCCCTTGGTGCCGTTAGACGTGGCCGTGGTCATCCTCCCGTGTCGTGCTTTTGCTTTCCGTGTGTGTCCTTGTGCTTTTGTAACCCATATTGCCTGTGCTGCCTCAGCCCCTGGGAAAAACAAAGCAAAGCAAAGCACCGGTGCTTCCGGGGTGTCCTCCCCCTGCTTCTCCCTGTCACAGCTTGCTTCAGCAACGCGGCAGAACGGCAGCTTCCCTTCTCTGAGCGTTGAGGCATCTCTTGGCCCTGGGAACGTGGCAGAGACCCCCCCCCCACACACACACACCTTGCAACCCTGGGGTAGTTTGACCCTTTAACACACTTGCTGCATCTGCCCCTTGACAGAGGTGGAGAGGATCAGCGGCTCCTCCAGGGCGTGGCCTGCGGGCGTGTGCTTTTGAAGGACAGCTCCAGACTGCGGCTGACCGCGTGGTGGCCGCTGGCCGTGCCTGGGAGTGGCCCTTTCCAAACCACAGGCCTGGGTGACTCCAGGCGCGCTGCCTCCCAAGATATGTTGCTGGGGGACCCGGCTGGAAAAAAGGGGTGCATCTTTTTTGCACCCTGCTTTTGAGGCCGCCCCTCACGCAGTTCGGCCTCGCAGAGGACTGAAAACTTCAGAAACAGGTTGAGGTTTTTGTGAGCCAACCTGAGAGACCCCAGAGATTGCCGAGGGAGCTGCTTTGCAGCACCTGCTGAAGTCTCCGGAGTGGTGCTTCCCTGTAAGCCAGGGCAGCACCCTTCCCGGCTCGTTCAACGGGCAAAGGCCGGGTGCCCACAGCTAGAGCACCCTAGACGGGCAGCTACCCAACCACTGCTCAAAAACTCCCAAGTTTGTCTCGTCCACTCTTGGGTCGCAATCCGTGTCAGGAACTGCTTTGGCCAATGTGCCTTCTTTTCTTCAGGGCGGCCCTTGAGGTTCTCTTCCTCCCGGCCATTTTAGAGAGAGGAGCAATTTCCGTTGCACCGGAGGTGACTTCCACATGGAGCCACCCAAGGGTGGGCGCTTCCTTCCTGAAGGCATGCAGGCCAGTCTGCTAGAGCTTCCCCCCCCCCCGTCCCCACCCAGACCCTTGGCTTTCAGGGGTCCGCAGCGGGCAGGGACTCCCTGGGTGGCCAACGGCTTCTCTCCCCGCTGCTCCGGGCGTCTGTGGCTGCCCTCGTGCACCGCTGTTCAGTTTGTGCCTCTGTGTGCATGCGCTCTCTCTGGGTTCGTTCAGACAGCAGAGCCTCCTCCCTGCCTTATGCCCAGCACCTTCTCCGTGGCTTCTGCTGTGTTTTGCTTTGGCTCTTCCTTGGAAAAGGTTGAGATCCACGAACAAAGGGGGTGGGCGAGAGAGAGGGCTGGGGACGGGGGGAGGGAGGGGGGGAGGGAGGGAGGGAGGGGGCCTCCTGCTGGACGGGCAGTTTCTGTTCCAGAAGGAAAAGCCAGCTTTGGGGATGTGTGTGACTTGTGTCTACAGAAAGGCTCCTTCAGCAAAAGAGGGTCGGGGGGGGGGGAAATTCTGCTGGTTTGACAGCCCGTTCCCTTTGTTATATGGGCAGCAGCTGTTCTCTGACCCTCTCTGGGAAGAATCCTGAGTTCTGTCAGCTTCTCTGTCCCTGTGGAGGAGGAGGCGGCGGCGGCGTCTCCCTGGGGCGGCTCCCTTCTCCTCCCCCCCGCCCCTGTCCCCAGCCAAGCCGTGGGTAACGCTTACCTTTTATATTTGGGGGACCCCCTCCCCTTGACCGGGCAGCTGTCCAGTTCAGCCAAGGAACCCTTTTTGTTGCTGCCTTGCCCTAGAAACCCTTTGAGGCTTTGAAGACTGGGTGGCTTCGGCTCTCTGCCCACCAAGGCTTGGTCTGGAAGGCCGAGCTTCTCCCAAGATGGCCTCTCTGCCACCTGAAGGCCTGAAGCACTTGTATGAAGTGTGACATTAGGGGTGAAGAAACCCCCTTTCTTTGGACGAGATTAAGACTTTGGGTTCAGTGGGATTTATGGAAACCTCTCGACACGTCCCGTTCCTTTAGAGCCTCCGTTCCAGCCAGGATGAGCAACGGGATTAGCCCTAAATTGCCAGTAGCAGCACTGATGGCAGCAGCACAGAGATCGGGCCGAGGGAGTCCTTGCAAGTCCTCCCTGTCAGGATTCCACAGACCTCTCTGTGCTTGAGCATCATTGCCCTGCTCTGCCCTTTCTGAGCGACCCTTCTTTTTCTCTTCACTGCATGCAGTTTTCTTACTTCCTTTCTCTTGTATGTGTGTGTGCGCACGCACTTGCACACACATGCACATCACAGCCATTGTAGGACAGCACCGGCATGTGTCCGGCATGCTCTGACAAGGTGCTGTGATCAACTTGTTAGTGCCTGCTGGGCCACAGAGGGCTCCGTTTGGCTGCTTTGCAAAGTGTGCCTGCACAGCAGCAGCAGCAGCAGGAGGAGGAGGAGGAGGAGGAGGTTGTCTTTCAAGTCCGACCTGCCTGGGTGTGCAGGAGGGGTGCCTGGAGCAGCAGCCTTGCTGGTCAAGGGATCTTCCAGGCAGAACTCCTGCTATTTTAGAGGAAGGTAAAGGCACACCGGCAAAGGTGGTGATGGGAAAAGTGAGAGCCGGTCGAGCCAGGCCACTGGGGGGCTGGGCTGCCTCCAGAGCCAAAGTGGAAGGGGGAACAGGGGCAGCCACCCACCCCCTTGCAGAGGCAAGCGGGCAGGGAGGGAGGCCTGTGGGGAAGAGCTGCCTCGGAAGCTCCTTGCTGGTTTGGTCTCCGTTTCTCCCGTGCAGACAGGAGCCAGGACAGCACAGCGGTGGTGCTCTCGGATTCCAACTCAACCCAGGATGTCTTCAGTGAGCTTGCCAGCTCTCAGGAGAGCACAAAGAAGATGTTCCCGGAAAGGAGGACCGATCCTGCGTGCCTGGAAGCTGCCGCCACGGCTGCCGGGGCCCAAGGCAAGGAGGCCTCAGGAGCTGCAGAGGAACGGAGGGGTAGGTCCACCAGGCATATGGTTCCCGGGGAGGGGGGCTTCTTTGGGATGGGGACCCCCCACTTAGCCAAGCTTCATCCCCGCCTCTTCCCCCCCCCCCACACACACAAGTATCAGCAGGGCGTTGCCAGTGGAGGGAGGAGGAGGCCGGGGGGGGCGAGACTGTGGACCTCAAGGGTGGGCCTTAAGAGCCCTTTTTGTCTTTGAGATGAGGGCAACTTGTGAGCCCAGAATTGGGAGCAAAGCTCAAGAGAATGCTGAGGTCCTTTTCTCCCTTCTCCTTGAGATGCTTTCAGCATCGCAATACTAGGCTTTTCTCCTCCCCTCTTTTCTCTCTTCATATCCCTAACTGCATTTAAGTATAGTAATTCATTGCAGGGTCACTGGAGCTTGTCTTTTGGTCTTTGGTAGGCGGCCACCTGAGGTCCCTGTACTGGTAGAGAGGGTGGAGCTGGAATGAAGGAATGAATGAATGAATGAATGAAGGAAGGAATGAATGAAGGAATGAATGAATGAATGAATGAATGAATGAATGAATGAATGAATGAATGAATGAATGAGGGAGGGAGGGAGGGAGGCAAGTAAACAAAGGATCAGTCAGGAGGGATGAGAATGCCTGTGAGTTTTGCTTTCTTTTGCAATTTGGTTTTTGGAAACTAAATACTGAAAGTCTTGGAATCACTGGTAACATCTAGCGGTGGAGGAAAACCTGGGGGCCTGGAGGTGGCCTGGAGGTGACACTGACTGCCGGGGTCGGGTCCCCCTCAGGGAACTCGGCGGAGAACTCTGAACCCTGCCCTGCAGCCGAGCCGAAGCCCGAGGCCTCCGCCGGAGCCCCGAAAGGCCCTGCTCCCCCGTGGGAGGCCAAAAGGCGAGCAGAGCCCTGTGCCCAGCCCTTTCCTCTGGGCCTGCCGACCGATCTGGAGGAACAGCGCCGCTTCCTGACCGAGCAGTGCATCGCCGCTTTCCACCTCTGTCTCAGCCGCTTCCCCCAGCACTACAAGAGCCTCTACCGGCTGGCCTACCTCTACTCCTACAGCCCCACGCACAAGGTAAGGGGTGGCCGGGGAAGGGCCTGGGTGGGGGGGAGAGAGGGTTCCCCCCTCCCCCCAGGGGTGTGTGTGTGTGTGTGTGTGTGTGTGTGTGTGTGTGTGTGTGTGTGTGTGTGTGAGAGAGAGAGAGAGAGAGAGAGAGAGAGACGTTCCCTTCCTCTTGGGTGACTTTCCCCTTGTGGCTGTCAAGGCTGGGGCTGGAGTGAGTGGCCCTGGAAGAGCTTCTGTGCTCTCTCTCTCTCTTTCTTTCTTACTTCTTTCCTTCTTTCTTTCACCATTGCTCTGGTTTTGTTGGGGGGGGGGCTAGGAGCATTTTGAGGCCCCACAGAGCCAGAAGGAGGAAAAGGCGCTCAGGGGCTGCTAGGCCAGTGCCACCAAGCGGTCCTTCTTTCCACCAAATACACCTCAGCTCTGCTCTCGGCTTCTGCCAGCAGGAGGGCCAGTGGCAGAATGAGCGGGTGAGCTGCTCTGAGCCCCCCCCCCCCCCCCCGGAAGCAGGCGCCTTTCTCACGCTCCCTGTGCCCCCAGAGCTAAAGGTCACAGCCCATGACACGTCTTCTTTTTATTTATTTATTTATTTTATACCCCCGCCTATCTGGTCATTGCAACCACTCCAGGCGGCTTCCAGACAATATAAAGAATAACATATACATATACCAAAATAAGAAAAATAAAACAATATAAAACAATAAACAGTAGACAAATTCTTCAAGATGGCAGAGTAACAAAGGATAAGTGAAGAAGGGAGAAATTTAGTATTGACTGGAGGGAACGCCTGCTTAAACATCCAGGTTTTTAGTTGGGTCTTAAAAATACCCAGCGACGGGGCCGCACGAATCTCTGGAGGGAGGTTGTTCCAGAGGCGAGGAGCCACCGCCGAGAAGGCTCGATGTCTTGTTTTTTCCTTCCGGGCCTCCCTCGGCGTCAGGCCCCTCGGCCTCACCTCCTGGCTCGATTGAGTGATTAAGGGTAGATCTTGGTGGGGGTAGGCCTTCCATCCGATATCGAGGTCCTAAACTGTTTAGGGCTTTATACGTAAGCATCAACACTTTGAAGTCAATGCGGAACCGAATGGGCAGCCAATGCAACGCGGCCAGAGTAGGAGAGAGCGAGAGGATAGTATTTTCTCGCTCCGCTAAGGAGTCTGGCCGCCGCATTCTGCACCACTTGGAGTTTCCGCATCAACCTCAAAGGTAGCCCCACGTCTGTGAAGGGAAGAAACATCCCCTGTGAACTCTGCTCCTGGCAAGGACACGGGCAAGCTGTGCCACAACTGGGGGAGCCCGCTTCTTCCACGCACCCCACCCTGCGCCCCCTCCTCCCTGGACACACCAAAGGTCCGCTGCCTTCTGCCTGTGGGGCGGGAGCCCCATGGAGACGACTCGAAAAGACTCTGGCATCCTGGAACAAAGGGAGGCTCCTGGGCATCCCACCCTCCACCGGGTGCCTGCCCCCCCCCACAAAAGGGGCCCCAGGGGGGCAGGGGGGTATTGCCCGCTTTCTGTGGGCCGTGCTGGCAAGGGAAGGGGCTTCTGTGCAGGTCCCCCCCAAGGGTCCCCGTTGGGAGCAGCACCCAGCCCCTTCCCCTCTGGGGCCCCGGGTGAGGAGCTGTGTGTGTTTGTGTGTGTGTGTGTGCGCGCGCTTCCACACTGGGGGGGGGAAGGTACAGGAGTGGTGGAACAGCCTCGCTGGGGATGATGAGAACTGCAGGGCCGAGGGAGGGAAGGAAGGCCGCGGCCAGAAAGGGGGCCGCCTTTCCTCCTCCTCCTCCTCCTCCTCCTCCGCGGTCGGGTCGGGTCGGGGTGCAGGCGCGCCCGCGCGGGGGGGGGACCCTCCCCTCGTGGGTGTTTGGGGCGGTATCCTGTCCGCCTGGCTCCCGCCCTGACCGGGGGTGGGGGGGGGGGCTTTCGCCCGCCTCTCCTCCCGCTCCCGCTCTGCCCTACATAACAGCATCTTCCGTGGGCCCGCGACGTGTTGCTAGGCAGCGGCAGCATCCCCTGGCAGCAGCTGAAGCACATGCCGGCGCAGGGGCTCTTCTGCGAGCGCAACAAGACCAATTTCTTCAACGTAAGTGGCCTTCCTGGGATCGCGCGCGGCCTGGGAGGATCCCGGGCAAAATCCGCGCCCGGCCGCCCAGGGGTTTCCCCTTTGCCTCCTGGCCGTTCAGACGAGGAAAGGGAGCCAAGCCAAGCGGGAAGTTGCGCGCGCGCGGGGCGGGGGGGGGGTTTCCAAAGCGGGGCTCCCGGGACAGAAAGAGGCGGGCGGGCGGGGGGGGGGAAATGCCGCGAGAGGCCCGCCCCTCGGGGAGGGGGGGAGGGGAGAGCCGGGGAATACCGGCCGGAGGGCCCCGGAGGGCAGGCCGGCAGGAGGGGCGGCGCGGCGCTCGGCGTCGCTCCGGGCGGGCGGCGGGGCAGCAGCAGCAGGTGGGGGCAGCGGCCGGCCAGGGGAGCTCCGCCCACCCGCCCGCTCGCTCGCTCGCTTGCTTCTTGGCCGGAGCCGAGCCCGAGCGGGGCGCCTTCCCTTCCCTCCCTCCCTCCCTCCCTCCGGCGGGGCTGCGGGGGCGGAGGGCGGAGGGAGGCACGTGACGGGCCCTCGGGGGTGGGGGGGGGAGAGGCGCCGCCGAGCCCAATGGCGACCGGCAGCAGCAGCGGCAGCGGCAGCAGCAGCAGCGATTCGGGGGCGCCCCGGCCGGCCTCCAGCCCCGCCAGCCGGGAGCCCGAGCACGGGGCGGGGGCGGGAGGCGAAGGCAGGCAGGCGCTCGGGGGCCGCCGCCGCCCAGCATGGTGAGCGGGAAGGGGAAGGGGAAGGAGGGCGGGCCGGCGGGCGGGGCGGGGCGGCCTCGCTCGGGCGGCGGCCGGGGAAGCCCCAGGAGAGATGGGGTGGGGGGGGAGAACGGGGGAGGGAGAGAGGGAGCCCCCCCCGCGCGCTCGCCCCTGGGCTGGAGCCGAGCCCCCGCCCGCGAAGGCCCTCGCCCAGCCTCGTCCGACCCCCCCCCTCCCGCCCCGTCGCGACGTCCGAGCCCGGCGGCACAAGCAGGACCGGGTGGGGGGGGGGAGGGAGCGGAGACGCTTTTTCTGGAGGGCCTCGTCCCGGAGGCGGCCTTTGCACTTCAGGAAGAGTGTCGTAGCCTCTTCCTCCCCCCCCCCCCCCGTGGCTTAGGCCAGAGTTGCCTCCAGCCCCCCTCGCCCGCCCGCCCCCAAACCCCTCCCCCTTCTGGTGTGTGAGGCCCGCCGGGTCTCCCTGAGGACTCAGCCCCGGGGGAGGGAGGGGGGGGCGCTTGCCTCCCTCTGGGAATGCAAAGAGCACCTTTAGGAAGGTCCAGCTGGCCCTGGGGGGGGGGGTCGTGTGTGTGTGTGTTTCCTTTCTTTCCTTTCTTTCTTGTGCTCCCTTGGGACTTTGCAACACCTCCCCCCCCCCCCGCCGGCGTGTATTGCCCCCTATGGATCTGCTCCCCGCTTTGAAACTCAAGGCCAGGGCTTCCTCCATGGGTCCGTCCATCTCACATTCCGAGTTCCTCTTTCCCTCCTGCTGCCTTCAGATCTCCCACCACTGGGGGGTCTGGTGGGGGAGCGGTTTTAAATAGTGGCACAGCCAGGCAGGGTCGGCCCCTGTTTTGGAAGGACGGCGCAGCCCAGACTCCCACGGCCCCGTCTAGAGAGTCAGGCCCTGGGAGGCCGGCAGTGGGGGAGCCGGGCTGTAGCGAGGTGGCCCCCGGGGGCCCTGCTTTGCCCGCCGTGTCCCGTCCTTGGTGCCGAAGAAGGCTTTCTTCTCCCCCTGTTTTCTGTGCAGGGAATCTGGCGCATCCCCGTGGATGAAATCGACCGCCCGGGGAGCTTTGCCTCACACATGAACCGCTCCATCGTCCTCCTGCTGAACGTCCTCTCGCAGCTCAAGGATTACCACACTCTGCTGAAAGTCTCTTCTATGCTGCAGAGGACCCCCGACCAGGGAAAGTGAGGAGAGCCCTTCGCTTCCCCTCGGGGCTGGCTTGCCTGGGGGGGGAAGCAAAGCGGGCCGTGGCGGGTCCCGCGCTTGTGGTGGCAAGCAGTGCCACGGATTTCAGCAGCAAGAGGAGCGGGGGGGGGGTCAGGCCTACTCGTTTTAATCACAGGGCAGAAACGTTAGGGACGGGTGGGTGTTCTTGGGGCCATAGGGAGTCCCGACTGAGTAAAAACAAAATAGGGCTCGCTGCAGGGAGGGGGGCTCCATGGGTGTGTGTGTGCGTGTGCGTGTGTGCGCGCGCACGCCAGGGCCAGTTTTCCACCACTGGCACTGCCCCCGCAGGGTCCACACCAGGCTTGAAAGCCCCCAAGAGGAAAGCCTTCCAGCTTGTGGGGCTGTGCCCTTGGCCTTGCCTTGGAGAGCAAAAACGCCCTCCTCCCCTGAGTGCCTCGGATCTTGTCCAGTTTCTCAAACTGAACGTCAGGCCAGGCCTGGTTATTGCTTGGAGGGGAGACCTTCAGGAGCAAGGAGAGAATGTCGCCCCAAACCCTGGCGAGCCCCTCCTGACTCTGCGCTGTGTGTGGGGGGAGGGTGTCCCAGGTTTGGGGGCTCGTTTTTGCAAAGAGTGTTTCCTCTGTGCTCCTCCTGCAGGAAGTATTTGCGAGATGCCGACCGCCAGGTTCTGGCCCAGCGCGCCTTTGTCCTCACGGTGCTGGTGCTGGAGGGCATGCTGAGTGAGCTGACAGAGGTAAGTCTCTCCCCCGCTCCCCTGCCCCCAGTCTTCCCGAGTGGGTGGGCGGGCAGGCAGTGGCACCTTTGCAGTCATCAAAGAGACAAGTTCCCTGTTTGTCTTAAAGGCCTCTGAAGACCAGGATCCCACCCATAGCAGCCTTTTGGGAACCAGGATGACGACGGATGCCTCTCATCAAGCCAGCGCAGAAGAGGGACAGGACACCCTCCCCAAGAAGACCTTGTTGCCGGAGGCAGGGATGGGCTACGGGGTGGAGACTCTGGCCAAGGAGGGGCCCCAGGGGGCGCTTCCTTCCCCCATGGATACGGCCGAGCAGCGGCCAGAGGCCAAGCCTGGCCCAGAGACCAAGGAGGGTGCCCGGGCAGGCTCCTCAGAGCCCATGGATATGGGCGAGTGCTCTGAGGGGCTTCAGAAAACCGACTCTTCTTCCTTTGGGGGCCCGGAGGTGGCCAGAGGACTGCCCGGCAGACTCCCCAAGGACCGAGTCCCTGAGAGCCGCTCGACGGAGCTTTCTCTGGAGGAGCTGAGCATCAGCTCTCGGCAACAGCCGCCCCCGCCCCCGCCGCCCCCCCAGCCCCCTCTGGAAGCTGTGAAGGTCTGGCTCCAGGCGTCTCCCACAACGGAGGAGATCAGCCAGAGGCCGAACCGGAAAAGGAAGCTGCTGCAGGACACGGAGTCTGGCAAGACCCTGCTTCTGGATGCCTACCGAGTCTGGCAGCAGGGTCAGAAGGTCATGACCTACGACCTGGGCAAGATTGAGAAGATAATGTCCCAGACCTATATGCTCATAAAGCAGGTAAGACGGAGGATCGGCACCTTCAGGTGGAAAGGGAAATGGCCATGGGGCAGCTGGGGCAGCCGAAGCCATAAAGAATCTGGCAGCCGAAGAGGGAGGAGCGCGTTGTGCTGGGCATCAGCGATTTTGGGCTGCAGCATCTGGAAATGTGGGTCACCATCTCTGAAAGCGTCTGCTTCATGAAATTAGGGCATGATGAGCCGCGGTGTCAGGATACCCTGGTGCATGCCGTAGCGGTAGAAAAGGAGAGTTGATGGACGGCCCTGTCCGTGGCTGGTCACGAGGGACAGGGTGGATTTCCTGGTTTCTCAGTTCTGGGCAGATGCCCTACGCTTGCCCTGTAGGATGATTCTTGAGAGATTAAAAGGGACTCTGGCCTTCTGCTTCCACCCGGGCTTTATTCCTCCATGGTCGGGGGGGGGGCAGAGCGGAGGTGGGGGGGCAGGTGGTGCTCGTCTGAGCTAAATGATATTCCTGCCCTACCCGAGAGGCTTTGAGGGCAGCTCCCAGGCTGAACCAAGGAAAATGTATCCCAAATAACGAGGGGAAGAATGAAACAGTAAGTCCCTCAAAAGCAGCACAACACGGGTGTGAAATCTTGACCTGCCCCTGCTCTCGTCCGGATTCCCAGCCTGACGTTCAGCCCAGCCAGGCTGATGTCGTCGGGAGAGGGAGAGTTTCTTGCCTCTGGGGCAGGGATTAAGGGTGGGGGAGTGCCGGGGTGTGTGGGGCTGCCTTCAGCTGATGATGTGGGTCTTCCCTGCAGGTGGACGAGGAGGCAGCGCTGGAGCAGGCGGTCAAATTCTGCCAGGTCCACATCGGGGCCTCTGCACAGAAACAGGTACGTTCTGCGCCTCCACAGAGGCTGTTGAGTGGCCAGCGACGTGCACGAGGCCAGACGTGGCATCAAAGGAGGCCAGAGGCTCAGGGAGGCGCTCCAGACTTTGGCCACAGAGTCCCTTTTGGCTTTTACTTATCTCGGTGTTCTCTTCCTTGCTTGTTTTGTTAGCTCTGCCTCTTCTCATTCCTCTACCTTGCCTTGCAACGTGGCTATCGATACGTACACTCTTCCCTCCTTCCCCCTTCCTCTCGCTTTCCTGCTCTGTCAACAAATGATTTGAGATCGCGTCTCTATAGAGTGAGCTTGGGCTCCTGTATTCAATCCGAGGATGACCGACCCAGCGGGTAAGAGCCAGCCCCCCTTTAAAATCTGATCTGACCACTCTTCCTTTTTCTCGGATCTGGTCTTTGGGTTGCTGGTTGCAAACTGGCCAAGCAATGAAGGAAAGCAACCGCTGATAGGAATTAATTGTTTTTTTTAATCCAGAGAGAACGATCCAGGACAAAGTACAATAATACAAAATGCATTATGATTTTCTGTGTATAGCATCATACGGTTAATTCCTCATCTTAATTATTTGATGTTGCCCTTGCTCAAGATTCCCATCGGCTGAGACTCGGGGAGCAAGAGATTTTGCATGAAGTGGAACTCCTGATTGGATGGGTCTGCAGTGGAGGCTCTGCAGCAGCCTGATTTTGTTTTAAGACCTGGACAAGATTTATTTAAGCACGGAGGGTCTGATTCAGCTCCAAATTCTGGCATCTGTATTGGCTGTTCCTCTGCCAACAAAGAAGGCTGAAGGATGGAGATGATTCTGTCAGTTGTCATTATTACTTGCCACACATTAGATCCCTTCTTATCTTGAAACAGAGGGGGAGTTGGTTATTTCTTTAAAAAAGAGTGTTGTAGTACTTGGGTTTTCCATGTTTTAGTTTTAGATACTGAATTATACGTAGCATTAAGATACAGTGGAGCATTTAGCTTTCTGCAGTTTTTTCTTTCTTTCGGTTTTGACTTGCATCTTTGATGATGTCGGTCTAGGTTTGGGGCTCTGTGACTGTACTTTGTGTTCTGCAAGCCTGCAGGATAAGTGTTCGGCCTCAGCCTTTGGGGTCCCACAGATTTAATTCTTCAAGGATGCCCCTTTTTTTCAAAAAACGTCCCCCCCCCCCCCGATGTAATGCATGGGAAATTCCAAGACCCGGAGGGGCAGACATTTCGCATTAGTTAGTACTCGGAATACTCTTGGTAGGAAAGGGATGACAAAACTAGACAGCATCTTAAAAAGCAGAGACATCACCTTGCCAACAAAGGTCCACATCGTCAAAGCTATGGTTTTTCCAGTAGCGATGTATGGAAGTGAGAGCTGGACCATCAAGAAGGCTGGCCGCCAAAGAACTGATGCTTTTGAATTGTGATGCTGGAGGAGGCTCTTGAGAGTCCCCTGGACTGCAAGGAGAACAAACCGATCCATTCTGAAGGAAACCAACCCTGAGTGCTCCCTGGAAGGACAGATCCTGAAGCTGAGGTTCCAATACTTTGGCCATCTCATGAGAAGAGAAGACTCCCTGGAAAAGACCTTAATGTTGGGAAAGTGTGAAGGCAAGAGGAGAAGGGGACGACCGAGGATGAGATGGTTGGACAGTGTCATCGAAGCAACCAACATGAATTTGACACAACTCCGGGAGGCAGTGGAAGATAGGAGGGCCTGGCGTGCTCTGGTCCATGGGCTCACAAAGAGTCTGACACGACTTAAGGACTCAACAACGAAGTACTCAGAGCCTTGTTTCTTTTTCCTTTTACCCTAGCAGAACATTTGTGTCTATGCGGGGAAGACACTTACCTCTGGGTCCCGGCTGGCCTTCAGAGCCACCTCTGACATCCAGTAGCTTGGCCAAGGTTGTAGAAGAGCCTTTTTCAGTTTGGCACAAGAACTAGGTGGGCCCAAAGCAGTTTTTCAAAAACTCATAAAGCAAATGCTCCTTCCTCCCTCCCTCCCTCCCTCTTCCTCTTCCTCCTCCTCCTCCTTCTTTGCGAGGTATCAGTGTGTTTCCTGCTCACATATTTCCAAGGCCTGAAGTCTTTTGTGGCCTTTTCCCGATGGTGAGCATTCCACAGGGCTCCCCAGTTCTGAAGTCCCGGTCCCAGGCAAGGAGGGCACTCGTGGAACTGTGACCTAGCCGGGAGCCCAAGGATCACCCACTCCAACTCCTTGCTAGTGTGGGAACCCAGGGCCAAAGCCTCCCTGATTGGGGTGGGGGGTGGGGGGCATCCACCTTGCCTTCCAAACCCTCCAGCAGAGGCGAGGCCATGGCTCCCCGAGGCAGCCTGTTCCACCGCTGAATTGCCCCCATGGCTGGGAAGTTCTTTTCAGGCCCCCCTCCCTGGGAGCAGGCGCTTTGCAGAAGGTTCCTCCCTGAGCCGTCTGGAAGCTCGAAGTCTTCCGAAACCTCCAGAACGTACTTCTTTGGGGGCAGCTTTTGGTGTTTGCTGTGGGTGTGGGTGTTCTCGTTTGACCTTGTGCTCAGCCTGACCTCATGCGGCTCCTTGCCAGGGCTGCCCAGAGGGGTTGCTGTTCCTCTTCACAGCCCTTGTCTCTTCTCCAGTCCACAGGAGAGACCCCGACCACTCCAAAGCACCCACGGGACAGCAAAGAAAGCTTCTTCGCAACAGCTCCTACCACCTCTCTGACCCCTCCGGCTGGGGCTGCCGACCCCCTGGCTTCTGAGCCCCTTCTGCGGCTGAGCGAACCACAGACCAGACCCAAGTTGGCCTCGCTCCCTTCCCCTTCTTTTGCCGGTGGCCCCCTTCTGCCCCCGCAGGAACCACAGGTGGGGCTGGAGAGCACAAGCGAGGGGCCCAACACCGTCACCCTTGGACAGGGTAAGCAGCTTCCTGGCGGAGGGAGGGGACTGGGGAAAGAGGGGGACCTTCCCCCAGAGGGTCCTCCAAGGGAAGAAAGGCACCAGGGTCGGGGTTTGGGTTTGGGGCCAGCCTTGTTTCTCCTCCCAGACCCCTGGCCCTCCCAGTTGCTCTCCTTGGGACCCGTTCCACCTGTGGTGGCCAGAGGTGGGGATCTGGAGGGCTCCTGTCTTCGTCTCTGAACGCTCCGTTCCTCTCCTGACCTGGACTCCCCAGCCCTGCCCCAGGGGGTCACTTCCCTCTTGGGAGGAAGGGGAAGCTGCTGGAGGCTGGACCCTGGACCCCCGGGGGGGGCCCTGCCCCCTCCCCTCCACACAACCCACACAGGTGCTGGAGGCCACCTGCAAGCAAAGAGGAGAGCAGGTGTTTCGGAGGTGGCCTGTTGCAGCCGGTGAACGGTGGAGGATCCCCCTGGAGTCCCTGAGTGGGAAGGGGGGGAGGGGAGACGTGGTCCAGAGGCCACGCGTGGCTCCAAGGCATCTTCATTGGGAGGCCTTCTCGGGGGCTGGAGGGTCCCTGGGAGGGGAAAGGGCCTTCCAAAAAACAACACCCCAATGGGGCCTTTGCCGAAGGGAAGGAACCCCCCCCCGACCTCTTTGCTCTTGGAGGGAGAGCCAGGTCCGAGCGGAGGAAAGGCTCTTGGATCACTCAGGACGAACGGCACCCCTCCTGCTCTGTGGTCTTCCAGGTCTGGGGGCAGGGGTTCAATGCCAAAAGGGGAGCCGGATCTCTGTGTGAGCAGGTGCAAAGCCTCGGCCAGCTCTGAAAGCAGCTTGGAAATGGCAGGCTCTGGCAAGGGGGAGGCCCAGGGGAGGGGGCTCCTATCCCTTCCCCCCCTGCCCCCGTGCTCCCCATTCTGGAAAAAGAAAGGAGCTGACAGCCTGCTCCTGGTGTGTTTCTGGGAAGGCGGCTGCTGGAGATTATGTAACGTGCGCGCGCTTGCCGTGTTGGAGCTGCGCCCGCCCGGGGTGCAAGGGGAGTTGGTGGAGGCTGACGTGCCGGTGGAGGCTCCCAGGCGCCTACCGGCCGTCCATCTGCATCTGCAAACACGGGTTGCCCTGGCAACAAGTGGGAAGGAGAAGGTTGGCAGGGAGCTGGGGGGGTGGTGTGCGCTGGGGGGGGAGCGGTCTGGGCTGGGGCTGGTGCAGAGAGTTTTTGTTTTCTGCCTGTGTCTTCCTCCGTGATGCAGAAAGGTATGAGGAGACGGCTCCAGTTTTGCGCACGAGAGGGAGTCCAGGGCCGTGTGGAGGAAAGTCTGGGCGGGGGGGGGGGGACGTGTGAACGAGGGCTCCTGGGGGGGGGCTCTTGTAAAGGCCCAGGAATGAGCTCCGGGTGTGCGTGCACGGATTCCAGTTTTCTTTTCCTGCTGGAGAGCAGCACGTGTGAATGGGGCAACCCAGGTTTCAAAGAGGCCGCCCATCTTTGCCCCACTGCCCCTTTTTCTGCATGTTCCTTTTGGGGCTTGTTACACTTTGGGAAGTCACAGTGTCCCTGGAATAGGCTTTGTGCTGTTTGTGATGAAATCTTTTGCAAAATGTGGGGTGCGCAGGTGCTCTTTTGTGCCGGGCTAGAAGGGGGGCTTTGGCGCCGCCTCTCCCCCTCTTCCTCCCTGCTCCGCCCCCTTTGCCCGGTGTTTCAGGAGGGAGGAGGGTCCGTGGCGGAGGCGGAGGCTGCCGCCCCCAGGGATGGGGGTCCTGTGGGAGGCTTTCGGTGGTGGCCCAAGGACAACCCTCAGCCCTTCCTTCCTTCCTTCCTCGGCCTGCCCACCTTGAGCCCGTGCCATCAGGACCCGCTGCCTTCATTCACTCCTGGCTCTCTCGTGGGCCAGGCTGGCAAGCCAAGCCAAGGAGCAGGGCCTCTGGCCTGTGGAAACCGGGGTGGTCGCCTCGCCCTCTTCTCTGCTGGGCGGGTGGAGGGAAGGGAGCGCCCCCCCTCTCCCCCCCCCGCCAGAGAGAAAGAGAGTCATTCCCTTGTGGTCCTTCCGTTTCTGCAGAGGAGGAGGTGGTGGTGGCGGCGGCGGCGGCCGAGGGAGAGGAGGCAGGCAGGCTGGAGCAGCCCCTGGAAGGACTCTGCTTGCGGCGGGAAGAGCTGTGTCCCGGCCAGCCACAGAAGGGGGCGGCCACGGCGGAGGCCCCTTCGGCCAGTCTGGCCCTCTGGCAGGTGGAGGGGGAGTCAGCGACCAGCACAGGTCCGGCAGGATGCCCCTGCGGGCAAGGTGAGCCTCTTCCCTGTTCCGTGGTGGTGTTTGCCTTCTGCCTCTGAGGAGAGCCTCCCACTGCTGCGCCGGGAAAGGAGAACCTACCAAAGGGCAGGAGCGGGGGGGGCCTTTGCACCCCCCAATGCAATCTGGCCATCCTGAGCCCTGTGGCGTACTGGCTGGCCGGATCGCGGTCCCGCCATCCCTCCCCCCAGGTGCGCAAAGCCAGCCAGAGCGCATGCCAACATGTCATCCCGGTCGAAGGGAGAGGGTTGGGGCTCCTCTTCAGGAAGGAGTCTGCTGGAGGGGGGGGCTGATTCTCTCCTCCCCACCCCCAGCATGGAAGGGAGCAGACTGTCCTTCCTGACAGGGAGGAAGAGCACCTACCTAATGCACGGCCGGTGGCGGCTTTGGCTCACGAGGCAGGCGTGCGACTCTCGCTGCGCTGCGTCTGCTTTTTCATTCAGGGGACTTTTTCTTGTTCTTCTTTTTCAGCCTCCAGTTCTGGAACTGAGCCTCGCGCCGACTCGCAGCCTCACGGGGGCCAGTCCAGCAAGGCTGACGGCAGCCGCGCCAAGTCCCGCGTGTTGCCCGCCATGCCGAAGCTTCTCATCCCCTCGGTCACCAAATTCCCCCCCGAGATCACCGTCACCCCACCAACGCCCACCCTTCTCTCCCCCAAGGGCAGCATTTCAGAGGAGACCAAGCAGAAGCTGAAGGCAGGTCCCTTTCCTTTCTGGGACTTCTCTTCCGAGAGAGAGAGAGAGAGAGAGAGAGAGAGAGGCTGGGGGTGCTTCCAGCCAGGGCGGGTTTGCCCCCCAATCATGGCCGCATCCCCCAAGAAGGGTCAACATGCAGACAACCGGGTGGGAGACACTCTTGGACCTCTGTGTGTGTGTGTGTGTGTGTGTCTTTTGTGTGACAGGCTGCCTCGGGAGCCACACGCGAGTTCTCAGGTGGGCTCCAAGATGTGGATCCCAGGGTGTGGCTCTTTCCGTGGGAGAGCCGGGTGATCAGGAGCAAGTCCTGTTGCCTGCTGGGAACCAGGAGCCACAGGGGGCTCTGGGGTCAGGGCAGAGCCACCTCCGGGGGTCCTTTGCGTGGGGAAGGGAGCGCTTGAGCCAGGCCGTGGGCAGGTGGAGGGCCGGGAGGAGACGCCGCCTCCGGCTTGCGTGTCACTCGGCCACTGTGGGCTGACCCAAGGCCAGGACCCGGCGCCAGGGCAGGGAGCTTCCTGGTGGCGCTTCTTCTTCCTGAGGCCGAGGCCTCCCGGGCAGCCATGCGCTCCCACCTTCCTCTTCGCCAGGTTTTGTCTGCCAAGGAAGAAGGTAGGTGGAAAACGAATGGCAGAGCAGCAGAGGGACTGGGTCGCTGGATGAGGCCTGAGCCAAGCCCTCAGAGCCCTGGGACATCCTTAGGTATAACGCAGGCAGGAGAAGCAAGGCTTTGTGCGGCCTTAAGCGTGTCAAGGGGTTGTGTCCCCATGTTCGGTGGGTCCCTGAAGGCCTGGAGTGCCTCCCCAGTGGCTCGCCTCCCCCACGTTCCAAGGTGCTCGGCGTCCGATCTTTCGGAGGCTCCTCGGGACGTCCCAGGCAAGCGGGAAACCTTTGGGAACTGCGCTTCCTCCTCATTTTTCAATCTTCCCCTTTCCTTGCCAG
The DNA here is from genome assembly GCF_051106095.1 of Pogona vitticeps. Classification (NCBI taxonomy): domain Eukaryota; kingdom Metazoa; phylum Chordata; class Lepidosauria; order Squamata; family Agamidae; genus Pogona; species Pogona vitticeps. The sequence goes on from NC_135796.1 coordinate 176,422, forward strand.
TCGGCCATTCTGTCCGCTCAGTCTGCCGCAAATGTGAAAAAGGAGAACCTCTGCCAGCCGGCCCTGGAGATTGTCGAGACCTCAAGCCAGGAGTCCTCGCTGGAGAGCGACACGGATGAGGAAGAAGACGATGACTACATGGATGTCTGAGACCACCCCGGTCGCGGCTGCCCTAGGCTCTCCCCCCCCCCCTCCCGGCCACCTATCCTTGGAGAGGCAAGGCTGGCCTGCCAGCGTCCCTCCCTCACCAGCACAGCCTCTGTCCCTCGCTTGCTCTTACTTCGGCCGCTGCCGGCGTTGCCTGGAACTTGCTTGGTGCCGTCCGCGCCAGCCTCTCGCCCATCTGCCTTGGCCTCTCTCGTGGACTTTGGGGCAACAGCCTCTCTCTCTCCGCAGCCCCTCCTCTCTGGGAAGCCGGTGTGTGTGGGGGGGGAAGCAGGCAGGCGAAGTGGAGAGGCTGGCCCCGCAAGACAGGCCTTGCCTCCCCTCCCACAGGACTCTCCCAGGAGGAGGGTGGCCCTCAAAGGCCAGGCGGAAGAGGCGCCAAGCTGTCCCACCCCTCGGGCCAGTTCTGGTGTTCTTGGGCAAGCAGTGTAGGCTGGAAGGCTGCCGAAGACCTTTGGTTGTGGTGAGAAAAGCCATGAATGGGTCTCAGTACCATTTTGGTACAGTCTGCTTTTTTGTTTTGTTTTTTTACAGTAGGACACACCAGAAAGGTTTATGATTGTTTTTCTAGGTATCCATGAAGGGATTTGCCACATTTATAGGGGGAGAATAAAGGAAACTATGCTTTTTCTACTGTACCTTACATTTGTAATACCATGAAAGCTACCCTGCACAGCAGGCGGGTGTGTCATGCACAACAGCCCTTGGGCAGAGCTTGCGGGGAGGGGCCTTCATGAAGGATGCTGTGCAGAGCTTTGTGTAAATAGATGTGTCTTTTTCTAATAAAGTGGACATGCGCTCTGCTGGCCTCCAGCTGTTCTCTGGACTCGCCACTGCCTCCCTCCAGTGGGGCAGAGGAATTTGAGCCTTCAAAGGAGCCTTGCTCTGGAACTGGAAAGGGTTCTGGTGATGACTCTTGAGAAGACCCCCTTCCCTGTGTCCTGACAGCTCCTCCTCCTCCCCCCCCCCTTCCTCTCCAGAGAGGTCTGGGGTCTGGGATCTGGTGCTGTTCTCCTGAAGTCAAGCCCTTCAGCTCATGACCAGTGAGGGGGGCCCCAGCTGCCCAGAAGAATGAACTACAGGTACAGGAGGTGGGGGCCACTTTGGACCCAGGTGAGCCCGAAGTCACATCTACTCACCATAGTGCCAGATTCCCCCATGAGAGCAGACTTGGACTGGGCTGCGAGCCCAAAGGGGTTGGGGGGTGGTGGGGGTGTTTGAGTAAAGTCTGTGCCAGGCTGGTCGTTCCTGCTCTCAGAGAAAATGCTGTTGTGGAAGGCCAGCAGGGAGCCCAGAGTGCAAAACTCTGCAAGCCCTCCTTTCCTGCAGGGGTGAGGCTAAAGGATCCAAACGGAGGGGCAGGTCGGTGTGGGACTCATGGGGGGTCGCCCCACACCCACTGACTCTGCAAGAGGGCGCACAGTTCCTGGCTCCCCAGTACGTGTGCAGAGCAGCCTTGTGAAAATAGTGCCGGAGCCTGGTGTGGAAGACTCTTTGGGCGGGGGAGGGCGAGGGCTCGAAGGCCAGGAGGGTTCAGGGGATGTCTAAGGCTGTTGGGATGAACAGACACATAACAGCTGATTCCACCCACCCAGATCCTGAAAATGTGAAATCTAATAATTCATTGGCTTCTCACCCTCCCCGAAAACCAAACCACATGCAGATTTCCAGGTGGGCAGAGACCAAAAGCAGAGGCGTCCGATGTCACATTTGCAAGGCTGTTGATGAATTTGCCGGTTGTTCCCATGAGGTGTGGATGTGTGGGATTTGTGCCCGGTGTCGCCCAGAGAGAGACGGGGGAGGCACATGGCGTCGTCAGATTCAGGTTCTGACGGTTCTGACAGTGCAGGTGGGGGGGGTGTTAAGGTTGACCAGCTGATCTTTCCATATGGCCTTCCTTAAGTATTCGTAGCCCTCCAGGGCTGCCGCCTGCCCAAAGGCGTTGCAGCTGCGCTTTTCTGACTCCGAAGGAGACACCCACCCAGTTCCCCCTCAAGGGCTCCTTTGCCCCCCCCCCCCACAGCCTTTCAAAGGACCTGCTCCCTTCGGGCTGCAGTTTCTTAAAAACACAGTGGTGGAGACCGACGGAAGCACCCAACACGCTCCCAAAGAAGAGGGACAGGAAGGTGATGCGGTCTCTCTTGTTTTTCCAATGCCCCCCCCCAGGGGGAGATTTGTCCAGGATGAGGGACTTCTGGTCCTTTAAGGCTGCCGTCCCCATTCAAGGGGAGCCATCCTGTTCCCACCAAAGTCTTCCCAAATGGAAGGTGCTAATTCTAAACCCTCCTTTGGACTCCATGAGAGAAATCTGTAAACAGGATATTTGCAGAATCTGCTTAGACTCGATAGAGGAGAGGCTTCAGGGACGTCAGCTGGGCCCAGATGCTGCTGCTAGGGTGGTGCAGGGGGTCCACCACACTGTGGCAATAAGCTCTTGGTTACTGTAATGCCTTGTAGGTGGAGCTGTCCCTGAAGTCGGCCCAGAAACAGTAGTTGGAGAAGAAAATACGGTGGGAGCAAAGACGCTGCTGGAATTGCCCTTAGTCTATGGCCCTGCTCTTTTAATCAAGCCTTCTTAGCTCTATACACACAGAGAGAGGAGCGGGCAGCTAAAGGCTGGTGGCAAAAGGAGGAGGAAAAGAGGAACTAAGTGAAGTTCATTCAAGAAAACATGATTATTCCTTTGGTGACGTAAAAAGCCACATGTCAGGACAAAAGGAGCTTGGACAACAGGATAGGAGAGAGGGAGATGACCCTCCTCTCTGATTTTTAACCCTTCTGTTTGACTCAGGACTTTAGAAGTCCTCTGTAATTACAGTTGATCCTAACATATCACCTTAATTGGCTTTATTGCCTATCCTGTTTCATACCTGGAAATCAACAGGGCCTCTTTTTTTGAGCAGTGCAGAATAAATAAAGAGTGGGAAGGGGGGGTCTAGAAGTCCCATCCAGTCCAGCCCTTACTCAAGGCAGGAATCCCAATCAAAGCACAGCGGACGGATGGGCCTCTGGGATGCCCTCCAGTCTTGGAGCGTCCCTCGCAACCTCCTGAGGTAATGGGTTCCATTGTTGTAGTAGGCATCCTTCAGTCTCGAAAGACTATGGTATCGTGCTCTGTATGGAGGACTTGGAACAGCGTCTAGTGTGGCTGAGGAGGCCAATTCGAGAGTGACAATCCCTTCCACACTGGAGACAAATCCAATCTGTCCCCTGTCCAGCTCCCTGGTTTTGCTTCCTTTGTGACTTCCTCTTTGCCTCAGCCTGCTGGACAAGGGTCTCTTCAAATTGGGAGAGGCCGTGATGTACTGCCTGCCTCCAGGCTGAACGATCAGATGTCAGAGTTTCCCATCTGTTGAGGTCTATTCCTAAGGCCTTCAGATCCCGCTTGCAGATGTCCTTGTATCGCAGCTGTGGTCTCCCTCTGGGGCGATTTCCCTGCACTAATTCTCCATATAGGAGATCCTTTGGAATCCGACCATCAGCCATTCTCACAACGTGCCCAAGCCAGCGTAGACGTCGCTGTTTCAGTAATGTATGCATGCTGAAAATTCCAGCTCGTTCTAGGACTACTCTATTTGGAACTCTGTCCTGCCAGGTGATACCAAAAATCCGTCGTAGGCAACGCATATGGAAGGTGTTCAGCTTCCTCTCCTGCCGGGCACAAAGTGTCCAGGACTCGCTGCAGTACAGGAGTGTGCTCAGGACACAGGCTCTATAGACCTGGATCTTGGTATGTGTTGTCAGTTTCTTATTGAGCCATACTCTCTTTGTGAGTCTAGAGAACATGGTGGCTGCTTTCCCAATGCGTTTATCCAGCTCGACATCTAGAGAGAGGGTGTCAGAGATGGTTGAGCCAAGGTACACAAAGTCATGAACAACCTCCAATTCCTGTGTGGAGATGGTAATAGAGGGGGGTGAGTCCACGCCCTGGCCCATGACTTGTGTTTTCTTCAGGCTGATTGTTAGTCCAAAGTCTTGGCAGGCCTTGCTGAAACGGTTCATGAGTTGTTGGAGGTCTTCAGCAGAATGGGCAACAATGGCTGCATCGTCTGCAAAGAGGAAGTCCCTCATGCATTTCAGTTGGACTTTGGTCTTCGCTCTCAATCTAGAGAGATTAAAGAGCTTTCCATCTGATCTAGTCCGGAGATAGACACCTTCTGTTGCAGTTCCAAAGGCATGCTTCAGCATGACAGCAAAAAAGATCCCAAAAAGTGTTGGTGCGAGGACACAGCCCTGTTTCACTCCGCTTCGGATGTCAAAGGGATCTGATGTTGAGCCGTCAAAAACTACAGTGCCTTTCATTCCATCGTGGAAGGACCTGATGATGTTAAGGAGACGAGGTGGACATCCAATCTTGGGAAGTATTTTGAAAAGGCCATCCCTGCTAACCAAGTCAAATGCTTTTGTAAGGTCTATGAAGGCCACTAAGAGTGGCTGTTGTTGTTCCCTGCATTTCTCCTGCAACTGTCGGAGGGAGAATACCATGTCAGTGGTGGATCTATTTGCTCGAAATCCACACTGTGATTCCGGATAGACTCTGTCTGCAAGCACCTGGAGCCTCTTCAGCACAACACGGGCAAGCAGCTTCCCTACAACGCTAAGAAGAGAGATACCACGGTAGTTATTGCAGTCACCCCTGTCACCTTTGTTCTTGTACAACGTGACAATGTTTGCGTCCTTCATGTCCTGTGGTACTCCACCTTCCCTCCAGCAGAGACAAAAGATTTCATACAGTTCGGTGATGATGATCTCCTTACCGCATTTCAGCACTTCAACAGGGATGTTGTCCCTTCCAGGTGCCTTGCCAGAGGTGAGGGAATCCAAGGCCGCATTTATTTCTGCTAGGGTTGGTTCGCTGTCCAGCTCTTCCAAGACAGGCAGGCACTCAATGTTATTTAATGCTTCTTCGGTTACTACATTCTTTCTGGAATATAGCTCGGAGTAGTGCTGCACCCAGCGTTCCATCTGCTGTGCTCGGTCCTGGATGATCACACCTGTAGTAGACTTTAAGGGAGCAGATTTCTTCTGTAATGGACCTAAGGCCTGCTTGATACCATCATACATTCCTTTGATGTTACCTGTGTCCGCTGCTATCTGTATCTGAGAGCAAAGCTGAAGCCAATAGTCATTGGAACATCTCCTGGCAGCCTGTTGGACTTGGCTACGAGCGGCTCGAAGAGCTTGCAGGTTGTACTCGCTAGGACAGGCTTTGTATGCTGCTAGAGCTCTTCTCTTATCCTCAATGGCTGGCATTAACTCCTCCGAATGGGCTTCGAACCAGTCAGCCATCTTTCTGGTCTTCTTGCCGAAGGTGGACAAGGCGGTGTTGTAGACAGTGTTCTTGAAGTGTTCCCATCGTTCAGGTGCATTTACATTAGCTGGACCTGGAAGGGTTTCCTCGAGTGCTTGGGCAAATTCCTTCACTTTTCTTTGATCGCGAGTCTTGTTGATGTCAATACGTGGTCTTCCTTCCTTTTTCATGTGATACAATTTCTTTGTTCGCAGTTTTACTCTACTACACACCAGGGAGTGATCAGTATCGCAATCAGCACTCTGGTAGCTGCGTGTGATCGTAACACTAGGAAGGCTAGAACGTCTAGTGAGGATCAAATCGAGCTGATGCCAATGCTTGGATCTTGGATGTCTCCAGGAAACTCTGTGTTGCAGCTTCGTATTAAAGAATGTGTTGCTGACACAGAGACCATAGTAACAGCAAAACTCCAGTAAGCGTTGGCCATTTTCGTTCATCGTCCATTGTTGTACTGCTCCAACAATTAAGAGGTTTTTCCTGATGGTTAGTCTAATTCTGACTTCCTGAAGCTGGAGGAGTCCGTTATTGCGTGTCCTGCACTCTGGGATGATGGAGAACAGGTCCTGCCCCTCCTCTGTAGGACTAGCTTTCAAGTATTTGAAGAGTGCTACCCTCTCTCCCCTCAGTCTTATATTTCTCAAGGCTAAACATACCCAATTCTTTCAGTTTTCCCTCAGAGGGCTGAGTTTCCAGCCCCCTGATCATCCCGGTTGCCCTCTTCTGAACTTGCTCCAGTTTGTCTGCATCCTTCTTAAAGTGTTGTGTCCATAACTGGACACATTACTCTAGAGGAAGCCTAACCAGTGCTGAATGGAGAGGCACGAGTATCCTCACAGGATTTTGAGACTACACTTCTGCTAATGCATCCTAAAATCACATTTGCCTCTCTCTTTTTTTGCAGCCAAATCACACTGTTGGCTCATATTCAGTTTGTGACCTACAACAATTCCAAGACCCTCGTCACTCATGATATTACTGTGTGAAGTATTTCCCCTCTTAGAACTGTAGATGTAGGTCCCTCCTCCCCCCCCCCAAATATGTAGAACTTTGTATCTGTCCCTGTTAAATTTAATTCTGTGGTTTTTCAGGCCAGTGCTCAAGTCTATAAAGATCTTTTTAAATTTTTATTTCTGTCTTCCAGGCAATTAGCTATCCCACCCAATTTTGTGCCGTCTCCAAATCTGGTAAACACTCCATGCACCCTCTTATCCAAGTCATTAATAACAAATCATTGAAGAGCTAAGGGCCCAGGACGGAGCTGTGGGGTTGTTACCTCCTCCCAGTCCGAGAAGGAGCCATACGATTCTGTAACCCTCTGTGTTTCTGTTTACCTGACTGTTGTTCTATCCAGCCCCACATCTAGTTAGCTTGCTAATCAGGCTCTCCTGGGGCCGTGTGTTGAAGGCTTTGCAGAAGTCAAGATATAGTACATCTACAGCATTCCCAATATAGCATTTATTGCAGCTCTATGAAGACTTCTGATGCAGTGAATGCTTACAGAAATCCACCCACCCCGGCCTCCCCATTGTACGGAAGTTGAAAGTGAGTTGTTTTGTTTTAATTCAGCCATTTGGGGGGAGGATGGCTCAGCTGGGCTACTCTGAGGATTTATATGTGCAATTAAATGCTTGTCCACTTGAGTATGAAAAGTCTCACCTAGATGATTCAGGGGTGGGTGGGGGATATTTTACCAAACACCATTTGAGAAAATACACATTAAAGGGAGTCAATATAGGCTTCATCAATGGTGCACTTAAAAGCCATTCTCTCTGTGGATTTATTTACACAGCGAACTCTCTGCCGTTCAGTCCTGTGCCTATGTTTGAATGAAATCCACACTGGACGGCTGGGAATTCTGGCACGAAATGGCTGGAAGTGGCCCTCGCCCCACCCCACCCTGGGATAGGATGCCTTTTTCTAGCTCTCTCTCTCTCCCCCCCCCTTAACAACCCCATCCCCTTCTTCGGCCTGCTCCTTAGCATGGCTAATGCATGGATGGCAGCAAGCCTCAGGTTTGGCAAGAGACCCCCCCCCCAACCCTGAGGGCCTGAAGGTGGGGGCAGGTTGCAGTTGAGAAAAGCTTGTGCCACAGACACCTGGTGAGTCTTCCAGGTGCCACTGGACTCTTTGGTGCTTGGGTGCAACAGGCTGAGACTTTGCCTCCTTGCTAAAAACCACTGGCCCCTCCCCGTTCAACCCCACCACAACCAAGGCCATGTGCGAAAATCCCTGTTGTGGCTGGTCATGGCCAGCCCAGAGACCATCAGGAGATCATCCACGAGGGGAGATGTTTAACCCCAGGGAGCCTCTCAGGGCACCAGCTGATGCCTGGACTCCTGCTCCCATTTCAAGGCCCAACAGAGGCCTCTTTTGGTCCCTCTTCACCATCTGTTTCTGTTCTTTCCACTCTAGTGGTGAATTCCCCCTCTCTGGCAAACTAGGCTGTCGCTCACTTCTCCCCCCCCCCCCCCGAAGGCCAGGTCTGCCACTAACCAAGTGAACCATCCATTGAACCACTGCCCCCCCCCAAGGACCCTTGTCGCTCACGTGGCAGACTTCTGTCGCCTCCTCCCTAGACTGACCCTCCCGAGGGATTCAGTGTGAGGTATTTACTGTAACAAGTGGTTTTACTCCTATAGGCTCCGATGGCTGGTGGGGGGGGGGGGGGCGGCAGGATTTGGCCCTGGTCTCCAGAGTCCTCCTCTGACACTTTATCTAAGGCACCACACCACTTTTCTCCCTATATTCCCACCTCCTGCCTTCTTTTCCTCAACTCCGTGCAGCTCCAAGGCCTTTGTTTGGCCCCCTTTTCTAAGGATGCAAGCGCTCCTTTTTGTCAATGAGGTGACCACCCCGAATTTGCCAAAGATTCCCCCCCCCACTGCGGAGAGTGCGGCGTGGCAGAGGCCAACCTGACTGGGGCTTTCCTGTCCCAAAGCAGTCCCCCCCCAGCCCTGCAGGAATGGTGGGAAGAAGCAGAGAAAAGCCGGCTCATCCGGTTGGAGCACTTCTAGCAAACCTTAATGGTCACCCTAACGATTTTTTAAAAGAGAATTGGTAGTAAAAACAACACAAGTGAGGAGACTAAATGGGCTGGATTTCTACTTCCCAGGCAGTTTCGCTGGTTCTTTAAGTGGGATCATAAATCCAAAGTGAACCACTTGCTGACTAAAATCAGCCGTGGGACCCATTTGTGCTTTAAGGGGGGGGGGGGTTCTGAGTGCTTCTCTTCTCTCCCCCCTCCCCACCTGCCTCCCCGGCACTTCCAGGGAGGGCAGCTGCTCCTAAAAGCTCTAAGGAGGCAAAACTCCAGGCCCACAAGGGCATGATTGGGGGGGGGGGCGTTTGCGGAGGCGGAGGGCTGCTGAGTCTGGACAGGCCGCGTGTCTCTGTTGCATCCATTCAGCGGAAGCCGCCTTCCGGGTGGTGGGCTCCGGGGGTCACTCAGCTCCCGACCAGACCCCTTGGAGAGGAGCTGTGGCTTTCTCTCCCCTACCTAAACGCTTGGAAAGGGCCTGCCTCCTTCAGCACTCCCTGCAGATCTCCCATGTGCGGCCGCTGGCCTGGCCGAAAGGACGTCGGGCAGAAGCAGGCCTCCCTCAGGGACACGGCGCCCTCCAGGTGTGACGGATGCTGCCTTGGGGTGTCGCGTGCAGCCCGGGGGGGCCGTCCACCCCGTAACACAGCAGGCCCCCTGCCCTTGCACCAGGTCTTCCGAGGGAGGCTCCTGCTCACTCACCATCTCCCCGGGGTGGTGGTGGAGGTGTCTGTCTGTCTGTCTGTCTGTCCTGGAGAGACAGCGTGGGCCTCCCAGGGCCCACCCCTCTCCCGGGGCAGCCGCTTAACCTGGCCTTCTCTTTGGGTGGAGTCGAGGGTGAGGCTTTTGCCCTGTGACCCCCCCCCCCACCGCACCCCAACCCACCCGCCCACCATGCGCGAGGGGAGAGCCAGCAGCGCCTGAATGGGCTGGAGGGCAGTGCCGGGCACCCTGCTCAGCGGCTGGGCAGGGCAGGGCAGGGCAGGGCAGGGCAGGGCAGAGGTGGTCCCCTCTGGCCACGCGTGGGGGGGGGGGGCCTCGGATTGCATCAAGCCTCCGCGGGGGCAGGGAGGGATGGCGGAGCATCAGGCAGGGCCGCCTTCAGTGCTCTGCCCCTCACAGTCGCCCTGGATGCTAAAAAAAACCAAGAGGCCGGTGGCCACGGACTCCCCCCGCCCGCCCTCCGACCTATCGACCGGCTGCCTGCCTCCCCTCCCCTCCCCTCCCCTCCCCCGGGAGCCATCCGGGGGCTCCTCGAGAGCCGCAAAAAGAGCGGGCAATAAATTTGCAAATGAAACCGACCCGGAGCGAAAGAGTCTCTGGACGCCCTTCAGTCAGCTATAATGGCCGGGGAGGGGGAAGCTTCCCCGCCCTGGACTTGAAGCCCCCCCCGGGGGGGGGCGGGGGGGCCCGGATGCGGTCTCGTAGCGTGGACGGGGCGGGGGAGGGTTTCTCGGCATCCCGAAAGGGGGCCGCCGGCCCTGCAGCTCTTGGGAGGTCCCGGGCTCGCCGTTCAGGCCCTTCTCGCTCTCGCTCTCTCTCTCCACCCCCCCGCCAAATATTTGCTCTCCTGCCTTGACGGGCACCCGAGTCCAAGCCCGGGGCGGCCAGAGCAGCTCCGGCCACCGCTCGCCCGGGGCGGGCCGAGTTTGGGCGGGCCGGCCGGCTGGCCTCCCCGGGCAACGCGCCCTCGTCCCCTCCGCGGCGCTCCCGCGTCTGGGCCGGAGAAGGACTCCTGGGACTCTCCGGCCGGAAGGGACTCCCCCCCCCGAGGGGCGCCCCGTCGGGCCTCTGCAGACCCCGCGGGACACCCGCCAAGCCCCCTCCGGCTCCCTCGCGGGCAGGCCGGTCCCGTCCCGTCGGAGCGGTTCTTTCCGCCGCCTAGTCTTCTTCCCTCCGGAGGGAAGGGACCGGACTCCCCCGCCACCCCCGCCTCCCTCCCTCCCCCTCCCCTCCGGGGACCTCGAGGGGCTGCCGGGCGGGGGAGGGGGCAGCCTGTCCGCCCCTCCTCTCCCCGCCGCCGCCTTTTTAAAACCGGGCCTCGCCGAGGCACCTCCAGCCGTGCGGCGACCCACGCGGGAAGGGCGCCCGAGGCCCCGCCGCGGGGCTCTTCTTGCTGGCGGCGGACCCTCGGTGCGGCTTTCCGGGCAGAGAGATGGCAGCCTGGCCCGGTGGGTGGTGCCGGGTTCCGGGCGGGCCGGAGGGTCTCTTCCCTTCCCCTCGAAGCAGCTTCCCGGGTCCCTCCTGCCCCAAAGCCGGGCGGCGCTCCTCTGGGCCGCGTGCCCTGGCCGAGCCGCCTCTCCTGAAGGGGGGCAGCGGAGGTGGGGGGCCAGGCTGGGGTCTGGGGGGTGGTGGAGAGAGGGCCACTGCCGCCTCGCCCCCGCCCCCCCCCCTTTCCGCCCTGCCCGGCTGCAGGGGCTCCTCTCACCGCCTGCTGCTCTTCCCGATTCCCTTCCCAGCCTCGAAGGCGCCGCCGGAGCCCATGGAGAGCGAGACCCCCACCAGCAACTCTTCCTCCTCCTCCTCCTCCTCCTCCTCTCACGGCCCCCTCGGGGTCACCCTCGAAGACCGGGAGCTGTGGGCCAAGTTTCACCAAGTGGGGACAGAAATGATCATCACCAAATCCGGGCGGTGAGTTCCCCTCCGGCGCGCTCTGGTCCCCCGACGGCTGTCTTTCCAAAGACGACTCCCGAACCCCCCCCCCCGCCCGCCACCCTCAGGGTCGCAGGGCAGTCGGCCTCAGGTCCCCTCTCCTCCTGGGGACACAGCGGGGGGGGCGGGAGACGATGCCTGGGGGGGCCCGCGCTCCTAGAAGCACCTCCGTCTCTGCCTTTGACCCCAGAGGATGAGCGTCCTGGCTGGGCTGCAAGTTCTGCGCGGGGGGAGTGGTTCCACCTGCGGCACACCAGCAGGTCTGGTGAGAAGTGGGGAGACCCTCTGGGCAGCTGCTCCCAGCCTGTGGAACTCCCTGCCACGGGAGACCAGCTGAGCCTCCTTTGGCCTCCAGGGAAAATCTATCTCAGGAACGCGGGCTGTTATAGGGCCTTAACTCGCCACCCCTGCCCTACTTCTGTCTCCCCCCCCCCTTCCCTCTCCGGCAGGTGGATGTTCCCACAGTGTAAGATCAAAGTCACGGGTTTGCTTCCCGGCGCCAAATACCTGTTGCTGGTGGACTTTGTGCCCCTGGACAACTTCAGGTACAAGGTAAGGCTCTCCTTCTCCGGAGGGGCTGCCGACACGGCTCCCCCGCCCCCGCCGGCAACTCCGCCCCAGGTCTGTGCGCTCCTCCTTGCAAGAGGCCACCGATATGCATAAAGCAGCCCCAGCCCCGGGAGGGCTGTGGGGAGTGTCCGCCCCCCCCCAGGCAACAAAAGCCGTCTCTGGCAGCTGAGGACGGCTGTGCCCCCTGGATCTCCCAACACTCCCCCCTCCCCGCTGGGGCGCTTTTCCTGCTGCATGGAGGGGGGGCGCTTCCTCCCTCTCGCGCCAGCTCCACTTTGAACGTGTGGGGGGGGGAATGGGGAGGGGGTGGCTCTCTGGACAGCCCTGGCCAGATCCAGAGGTGACCAGAAGGAGGCACTTTGGCGTGCAGGCAGCCCGTTCACCCGGTGGGACCTGCTGACCCTTTGGAAATGCCGCCGCCGCCGCCGCCGCTGCTGCTGGTGGTCCTCATGTCTGCTGCCACCACTCTTGCGGCGATAAATCAGCCCCCCCCCCCGCACAGGCTGTGAAGGCGGCGGGGGATTCAAAGCGGTCAGAGAGAGAAAAGTGATCTCTTTGGTCGCATTCAACTTTCCTTCCCCCCCCGCCCCCGCCCACAGTGGAACAAGGACAAGTGGGAAATTGCGGGAAAGGCTGAGCCGCGGCCCCCTTGCCGGACCTACGTCCACCCAGACTCTCCGGCCCCCGGCAGCCACTGGATGAAGGAGACGGTCTCCTTCCAGAAGCTGAAGCTGACCAACAACACCCTGGACCAGCAAGGCCACGTAGGTGCGGGGTGGGGGGGCTGTGGGGCTCTGGGTGCCGAGACATGGCCAAAGGGGTCCCTCGGGGGTCCCTCCCTCCTCCCACCGCCTCAGCGGGCTGGCCTGCCCGGAGATTGCCAGGGACCCCCTTCCCTGCTGACCTCTCCCCCCCCCCCCCGCCAGGTCATCCTCCACTCGATGCATCGCTACAAGCCGCGTTTCCACATCCTGCAGGCCGAGGAGCTCTTTGGCCCCGCCGGCGGCTGGAGCGCCTTCCACACCTTCAGCTTCCCAGAGACGGCTTTCACCTCCGTCACCGCCTACCAAAACAAGGAGGTGGGTGCACCTCTCTGCGATGTGGACTGTGCACCTGCAGGTCACCTCAGCCACCAAGGGAGGGAGGGAAGGAAAGAGGGTCAGGATCTGACCACCTCCTTCCTGGCCACACTCCTGGCTAGGGATGCCCGTCTCTCTCTCTCTCTCTCTCTCTCTCTCTCTCTGTGTGTGTGTGTGTGGTGCCGTGCCAAGAGCGGAGAGTGTCTCTGCCCCGCTTCTCTGTCCTAGCATCTGTATTGGGGTGGAGGATGATCAGGGCTTAGGACGGCTGCTCCCTGCCCACCCTTACCCGGCTCAGGGGTTCGACAGCAGCACCCCCTCCCCGTCAGCCTCCAACACCCTATTTAAAAATGAAGCAGGTGAAGCCAGGAATTTCAAAGCCCACCACCTGATCCTGGAGGAACACGTTGGCCTTCCCGCAGCTGGGGGATAGATCCTCTAGCTCTTCTGGAGGAGGAAAGCTGGAGCACCGCCCTCACCTCACCTTGCACACGCTCCCCTCCCCCCCCATGTGCAGATCCCAGCCCAAATGCTCCAGGCAGAGAAGTCCTCCCCACTCGGAGGCCTGGACGGTGCCGAGGGAGGTCCTGTTTGGGCATCCAGTGAATCGTGGGATTTTTATCCAGACGTGCAAGATCTCTTTTGAAAACACGGCTCCCGAATGCACATCCCTTCCAAGAGCCTGGGAGACAGGTGGGGACAGTAGTTTCATTAGGGAGGAAGAGCCAGCAGGACGGAGCTGCACCGAAGGGAGATCCAGGAGCACACGTAGAGACCGGTGGGAGCAGAAGGAAGCGGGCGGTGGGTGTGCTCTGTGTCACCTGGTGGGTTTTATCCCTCGGTCCGATCTGGGCAAAGCCTTTGGGCATAAACCGGACTCTGCCCAAGGAGGGCAAGGGCGGGAGGGGCTGAGGGGAAGCGCTGGCCCCGGCCAAGCCGAAACCTGTCTGTCTCTCCCTCTTTGGAGGTCACCAAGCTCAAGATCTACAACAACCCCTTTGCCAAAGGCTTCCGGGAGCAAGGGAGGAAGGCCGGCAGGTGGGTCCCGCACGCCTCCCTCCTCTGGCAGCGGGAGGGCAAGCCCCGGGAGGGGAGGGGAGGGGAGGCTCCCCCCCCACCTTGGGAAAGGGAGGCTTTGTGAACTCACCCCCCACCCCCATCCCTTTCCAGCTCCACCTCCTCCTCCTCCAGATTTTCCCCTCGGCTGCTGCCCTTCTGGGTCACCCAGCATTTCTGGGCGGCCACAGGCCCCCCCCCCTTTCATGGCTTTCGTGAAACCACAGAATGAAGGGAAAAAAGCACGGAACAGGTGAAAGCCTGCTTCTGCTCCCCCCCGCCCCCCCCATGCAGAAGCCGGAGGTCCGTCTGGGCACCAACCAGCGCTTCACTTTCCAACGGAAGGCCAGCAGCCGAGGGAAAGAGGGGGGGGGGGTCTGGAGCTGGGGAGCATCCCCTCCCCTCTCTGTCCTCTCCCAGCCAAGAGGGCCCCTGCCCCGGAAAGGCTCCTGTCCCGAGGGCTGGTTGCAATCCGGGGATCCTTTGCGCTTCTCTTTTTCCGCAGGGAGGGGCGGATTGCCCGGAAGGGTCCACCTGGAGCACCGGCAAAGGGAGGAACCCTGAGGGGGGAACCCAGACCTGGCCTGGGGGAGCCAGGTAAGGCTCACAAGCCAGCCGTGCCGCGTTTTGTGATCCCCCCCTTTCCCCCATGCCTTGGGGGGGGGCCCTCCCTTCTCTCAGTCCGCCTGTGTCTCAGAGAGGCCCCATGTCTCCAAGAGGGACTGGCATGATCTCTGCTGGGCTTCCCACCAAGGTGAGGGGGCTTCCCTGGGGTCCCCCATCCCAGATCTGGCCCGATTGAGCTTCTGATGGTGGGGAAAGGGACACCCACTGTGCCCAGCCCCCCCCCTCCCCATGGGGAGCAGCTGCAACTCCAGTGGGGCCCCACTTCCCCTGCAGGACACAACGTTGCGTGTGTGAAAGGTGTGCCCGGCGCAGGGGAGCTGGCATCGCTACCCAGGCTTCCCGCCGGTCATCCCCTTTCCCCTCTTGTCTCTTTTTCGGCGTGACGTGCCAGACCTTGCGCAGGGCAAGGCCCCAGGGGTGAAGGAGGAGAGCTACGCCGTTCCTGCCAGCTGCAGCAGCTGCTCTGGGTGGCTCCCAGGTGCCAGCCACCCCCATCAGGTCCCCGCGGAGCCTCTGGCACAAGGAGAGCAGAGCGCCATGGCGGGCCCCGAGCAGGAGGAGGAGGAGGAGGAGGAGGAGGAGAGGCCGATGGCCCTGCCGGCCGCCACCGTCTGCACCGCCCAGGCATCCAGGCACGAGGCTGCCCAGCTCTCCTGGGCAGAGAGGTGGGTGGTGTGTGTGTGTGTGTGTGTGTGTGTGTGTGTGTGAGGTTTGGGGGGGTGGCACCTTGGCACTGGGCTCTCCTGCTGGGCAACCTGCTGGTACGCATGGCAAGCAAGAAGGCCCAGAGTGAGGGCTGAACGGCGAAAGGAGACGCTGGCCGGCTTCTTTTGCTAGGAAGGCCCTCCCTCTCTGGAAAGCGGCCTTTGCCTTCCTCTTCTGGCCATTTTTATTACATACTCTCAAAGGGAGAGCAGGCCTTTTTGGCCTTTAAGCGGCGGCATCCGGGACCCCTCCCCATGGCCTGCTCCCGGTCTTTCTCCGCCTCCGAGTCGGCTCTGCTTTCGTAGGGGGAACTGCCCCAGCTGCCTCCTTCCTAAACAAGGCCTGGGGCTTCTGGGAGAGACCAGAATTTGTCCCGAGGACAGTGCTTCGTGCTTGATGGCAGGGGAAAGCTCATCGCCAGGGGCTGCGTTTCCCAGGGAAGGCCAGCTTCCCTTCCTTCCCTCCCTCGTCACCTTTTCTTCCTCTGCTGCCAGGTTGCCTGAGCTGGGTGATGTTTCGACGCCAGCCCAGCTCCCACAACCCGTTTCCTTGAACGAATTTTGGACCCGGCCGCACCAGCTGGACTTCCCGGCGGTTGCAGAGCAAGATCCCAAGGCTCCAGACGCCTTCGGTGGCCATTTGCCTCCCCTCTCCTTGCCTCTTTTGCCTCTGCAGGACTATCCTGGGATGGTGGTAAATGCTGGCGACCTGGGGGGCCAACCAGCACCCCGGCGGCCCATGTGCAGCCCTTCTGCCCCCGAGCCGACCTTCAGCCAGTGGGTGGTTCCTGCACATGGCCAGTACCGGGCTGGCAGCTATGGGGCTTTCCCTGCAGACTTTGGATGCCAGGGAACCGCTGGCCACGGCGGGGTGGCCGACTGGAGCCCCTACTCGCTGTTCCCTTATGCCTGTTGGTGAAGGACAGAGCTGGCCTCCACAGCAGCAGCGGTGTGTGTACGACAAAGCCCTGTGCTAGCCACATCCGTGACAAGAGCAGCTGTCCGAAGACCACAATGAGAACAGTGGGAACTTAGGCTTGTGCGACGCTTTCCTCCCTCTCCCACGTGCCTAATAAAATGACCAAATGCTCTGTTTTCGTTTTTGATCCTTGAAGATCACCAACAATGTACACACGCACAATCTCCGCCTTGGGTCCTCCAGAGCTTTGGAGCGTCCTCTTCCAGGTTTCCAAGAGATAGATGGCCTCTCAAATGTCTGCACGACCAGCTGCTGAGACCGACTGACCTCACTCACAAATGTCAGGTCAGAAACAGATGGCCTCTCCAACTAGTTTGGCTTCAGCTAGAAAGGGTTTAAACTAGCCAAAAAGTGTCAGCTCCCCCCGTCCCCCCCATGTCCACACACCATCAGGGTGAGACTTCATTGATGGCTCAGGGCAGCAGTTCCATTTTCACACAAAACAGCCCGAGGGCATCTCCTCAGCACGCCCTGCTCCAAATCCTAGCATGGAGCAGGTCAGCCGATCCATCCAGGAACCTTTGAAAAATGAACCACCCACTTTCCACAATTCCTCAGAACGAGCACCAACAGAAGAGCCCATGAAGCCCTTTGGAACAGAACTTCAGCCGGCCACTTCCCTCCTTTTCCTGCTTTGCACATGTTCTTTCTGACTTGTGATAATCCCGTGGGCTGCATCGGTCAGCAACCAATCCCTAGACCGCAAGGTGGAACAACTTGGGGTGGGTGTCCGTCCGTCTGTCCGAGCTTTGCCCCTGGGACCGTCTGGGGCCCACCAAAGGACGTAAAAACCAAAACGCTACCTGGAAAGCCCTATTTCTGCCTCCCTCCTTGGGCATTCAGTGCTACAGAGGGAGCCCCCTCCCCTGAGCTGCCCCCTCCCCGCTCTGCAGGTAGGAAAAGCCTAACTTCCCCCCCCCCCCAACGCCCACCTAGCCACTCGGGACTTGACTGCAGGTCTTGCCCCCAAACAACTGGGGCTGGCGGCTCAGGGGGGGGGAGGCTGTCTCGGGGGGGGGACTGACCGCCGGCCTGAGGGACGGAAGGTGGGCCTGTGAGAAGCCGCCAGGCAGAGTCGGAGTCAAAAAGGACAATTCACACGTGCTGCGAGTTGGGAGGCATGTTTTATTGAGAGTATACAAACGGGGAACCGAACACACTGGCTTGCTGTGGGACCAGCAGTGAAGTAAATTCAGTAAGAGAACAAAAAAGGCACTAATCGTAAGGAAAGACACTTCATGTGTTCTAAGAATATATTTAATACTGTTAATTTGAAGCACAAAATAAAATAAAAACAAGCTATGAGGACATCCCCCACCCCCATCCCCACAACATAAGAGCAGAGCACACGATTGCCTGGACACAAGGGAGAGCCCCTCTTGCCCGTAAGAGGGCTCCCCCAGGGAAGACGGGCGTCCCCTCAAGGGGACCCTTTTCCCCAGCAAGAACGCCTTCGGGTTCAGACTCGTTCCCCCTGAAAACCCCGAGGGAGGTTGCAAAGAGACCAGCAGAGGAGTTCTGGAACATGCCAGCATCTCCTGGCCTCACAGAGGATGCCTGCAGGCACCGGACGTGATCGGCAGGAGAGGCCAGAGGAGCGGACAACAGAGAGACAAGGCCAGGCCACCAACTCGCTCATAGGATGCTCTTACACAAGTAAAGAAGAAGAAAACAACCCACTGAAAGCCAAAAATAAAAAGGCAGGCACATGAAATGGCACGTCAAATGCTTTGTATCCCTTAGCCAAAACAATGTATGGGGCCCTCCCCACGGGCTCTGACCCACCCTGGGATTTCCTTTGAAATATCCCTACCCGACTTCTAAGCAATCACGGTGTTAATCAGCCTTAGCCCAAACTCTACCTGCCAACTTGGCCAACCTCCCCAATTCCCTGCTTTGGCTAGAGGCCTCATCCTACACCAACATGGAGAGGTTCCCAGGCCTCCAGAGAAGGGGGAAGCGCACAAATGCTTCCCCCTGGGACCCCAATGAAACCAACTCCATGCCATGCTTCCTATGGAGTAAGGCTCACGGTGCCCCAGGGAGCCGTCTTTCTGAGTCAACGGGCAAAGGCTGCGCCACAAGGTTTTGCACACCTGACCTCCCCCCCCAATGCATAGATCGAACACAGTTCATGATTCCTGGTGGAAGATGTTCCTGGAACAGAGAGCCAGCCTGCCACAGGAGGCACCCGCGCAAGCTGAGAGGCCTGTGGCTCCTCAGCACCACACAGGAACAGACCAGATGCAAGATGCTGCATGAGAATATATATATATATATTTATTGTAATAAAACCACAGATAAGCACTGTGATGCGAGTTGAACCACCCAATCAATTGAGGGGCTGCACTTGAGCTACATTTAGTAGCTATGACAGAAGCTGCTCCAGCTTGGGCTCAGATGGAGATGAGCAGCTTCTCAAGAGGTGCAGAAAGGCCCTGGGGGGCAAGGCCACCAGCGCTTGCGATCCAGGGGAGCCCCCAAGACTTGTTTGCATAGACGCCTGCCTCTTTTTCTGCACCCTTAACATTCATGGCCAGGCAGAGAGGAGTCTAAGAATCGACCGGGTTAGCTGGGGAAAAGCACAGCTGATCTATTTGGGGGACATCAGAATCACCTCTGAGAAATCAAAAACAGCCACACACACACTGTTCTCAGCACTTTCAAAGGGAGAAGGGTCACGTCATCCGTACGCTGCTATTCCAGGAAAGCTCACGCGAGTTAGATCTGCTGTGGAACAGGATTATTATTATTATTTTTTACGGCAGATGGGATTAGTGCAGCTTAAATATTCCTAGCACAAAGCTCAGTAGTACTACTTTGCAGTAGCTCAAAACATCAACTGGGAGGGGTCTGTTGTATTCCAGAACGGCTGGGCTGGCGTCTGTTCCAAAGGAGGGCCAGAGCACCTACAGGGTCAAACTGGTTCCTGGGAGCTTCAAGGGTAGTCTGCTTCACAGTAGGGTTGGCACAAAAAATGCACCTCCTTTTGCAAGCCATCCACCACTTAAGCGGTATTACAGTAGAGTTCTCTTGAGACCAAATCCCTCTGCCACGAGGCCTCCTTCCAGCACCTTTATTCCAATTACTCCAATTAAGGCACTTTAATACTGAGCTGAAGACAAAGCTCCTCAGAAGTCCAAAATCCTCAAGATGAATGATGTGCCGACACACCATGTTTTAAAAAAATCTTTACCTAGGAAGTCAACTCTTCAAATGTTAAATGCAACATTCAAGTTTCTGCATTTCCCATTATGTTTACACCTAGCACAAAGGTACTATAATTTGTATTATCCATTTTGTACACCTTTATGTGATTTACACCAGAGGACACAGAAGAGACTGAGTGATATATTTGATTTATGGTTAAATTCCATATTAGTGATCACCAGTGCTTGATAACCTGGAAAGCAATAACACATGTTTGCTTTTGAAAATGCAAGACGTGTCATTTCACTTAAGTTTATATGAGACATGAAAGGTTTCTTTTGACTGCAAAAGGATTTCAGATTTTGTAAAAATGTGGAAAAGCTGAATTTTAGACAGGTATGGAGCAAAACCAACCAATTATGTGTCAAAATTATAAATCGCACACTGTGCTACAATGCAAATGCCTTAAGATGATGCTCTGCTATCATCCCAGACTTGTCCTAGGTCAACGGCACACTTGCAAAATAGTCTTGTTAATAAAGAAACCCAATTATAGCCCGAAGATACTAGTATTCTAACTGTTTAAACAAATTATGTCCTCTGCAATCAAGCCCCTAGTGTCCTAGAAGGAAAATGTAAAACTGCATCTGTGTGGTTCTGAATTGGGCAACGCCGCTGAGAGCCCTCCTTCCTCCTCCTGGGCTGAACGTTGTCTGACACCAGCCTGTCAAGCGGAAGCCTCACTCCCCCCCCCCCCCGCTTCTCCGGCCTGGGTGGCATAGAAAACTTTTGCAGCTCAAGGTCCAAAATCCTCCTAAGAGAAACTCTAAATGCCAGCGCTCCGGCGGGCGGCTTCTTCAGCTGTGTGCACTCCAAACAGATACTATGAGGCTCTTGAATCACAGCAAGCTGGAAAAAATGGGCAACCGGCAGGGCTTAACGTGTGCCATTAATGATCATCGCACTTCAAAGGATGCTCATGGTAGCCAGGAAAAGGAAGCAGCCGCATGGAAACAGGTGACGGGAGGTGTTCACTCGTTCTCGTCGGGATTCTGAGGGTCAATTATTTTGACATGGGTGAAAGGGAAGAGCCCCTTCCTGCCATGGACTTCACCTTCCCACTGGCCGTTGATATTCATCCGTGTGACCTTCACAAGGTCGCCAACCTGTAGGGGAAAAGAAAGAAAGAAAAAAACAACCACAAGACTTAGCAATGTTTTTAGTTTCAGGACCACCTTCTGGAGGACTTTTGGTTCAGAAGTGACACAGTGGATGTTACTAAGCCGACCTCTGGCCTGTGACGGCGGGCACTGGCTGATCCAAAAGCCATCCTTCCAAGCGGGTGCGGCTTCTCAGTTACTCCCCTGGCCCTTCAGCCAAGCCAGAAACACATGGAATGCAAAGGGTTTCTAGGAAGTCTGAAGCCTCGTGGCCTTGGGGGGGGGGGGGCACAGGGAAGCAGCGGCAACTGAGAGCAGCGGGAGGGGGAGCGACCTCCTTGAAGAGGAGAACTGAGACCGCAGGTAAAACCAGCCTGTCTCTCCTGTCCTTCCACTGAGGCACCTGGCCGGGTTGCCCTTTCCCTGGGCCAAGACCCCTGGGCAAAAATGATGTATTGGTGAATAAGAGCCAAGACTCCCCGGGCAGAACAGCAGACCGCATGGCCCTCCAGCTCTCCCAAGAAGAGTTCCTGCCGGCCCACCCCACAACCTGGCCGCTGAGCTGAAGCCGCTCTGGATGGGCCCAGCGATTCTGGACCCATCTTCGGTAAGAGCTTTAGGACTTGATGGCCAAGGCAGCGAGGGTTGCTTTTCCTGGGGTGGGTGGGGGGATACCGTCCCAGCCGGAGGCACAACAGTCCCTTGAGTGACGGCCGCAGGAGGCCATTCAGCTTCCAAGTCAAATCACAAGAGATCTGAGCCAGGGAATGGGTCTCTCTTGTAAATCTGGGAAGCATTTCTTTTCTTAAACTTTTTAACATACTCTTATGAAGCATTTTAATAAAGGTTTGCATCAGACAGAGCAGGGCAGACTCGCAAGCGGGCCACGAAAAAGCCACCAGCGCTGGCGCAGCACCCTTCCGGGGGTTCAGGAAGCAAGAGAAACCTCAGCTTGAGAAGAAAAGGAAGTAGCAGCCTCTGTACATGTGGAATGTTTGACAAACCACCTTCTACTTGGAAGCAGCACCCACCAACCTGCCTTGACGGCAGGGCAGGATCCGTTTAGTAGCTCTGCGGTCTGGCTGGTGCCCACCGCAGGCACGGCATCCACCCAAAAAGTTGCCCTTCCCCCGCTCATGAAGGTTAGCTGCTTGCACCTAAAGCAAGACAAGGATTTCTGCTGGAATCTTAGGCCTGGATAAAGTACAAGTGGGGGGGGGGGGGGTAGGGGTGGAGGGAATGCCCCTTCCAGGATAAAATAAAAGAAGACCGCGATCAGAATCCCTCTCCACAACCTAAACCAATCTGAAAAACCACAGAGAGGTGGCCCCAGAGATCACGAGCATGCAGAACTCCAGTCCTGAGCGGCGCACCGCCCTGGCAGCGTGTTGGGTGCTCTGGCTGGCCTGCCTGGCCTTACGTGGAAGTGCTTAACCACAGCATCCTTCCTGGAATCCTGAAGTGGCACAGTCCTTTCCACCCTCGTATTCTGCTGCATGTGTCAGGCAGAACGTTTCCATAATTGTCACCACAAAGTCTCCCAACTCTGCACTGCCGCTAAGCCAGGTGACCTTGAGAACAGCAACGTCAAAGACCACCAGCAACGTCAAAGACCAACCATCCTGCAGCATCAGAGCCAGACCTGTGAGGCTCCACCCTCTTTTCCAAAAAGGAGAGGAAGGGCAGGGAGCAGCAAGCGCAGGACAGTCTGTTCCTGCCAGGCTAAAAACGGGAGCCCGTGGAGCCTTCGCGTGGGGACGCTTCGCAGGGCCATTTCACTTCTCTGCTGTGGATCACTTTGCCAAGTGCCTCGCTAAGGTCACTCGACTTTCTTGGGAAAAGATGACACAGGCGTACCTTTTGCAAGAACAATCTAGATGACCCTTCTGATATTTTTAATACAGCGGGTCCCCTGAGATGCTTTGACAAAGCAAGTTAATGAGTTATCTTCTTGTCAAGAAAATTGGATACCAGCTATCTTTGGAGGAGAGCACGTTTAGAGCCACCACAGAGAGGGTTGGAAGTGGCACAGCACATTTGATAAAGCACATGCCCTTTCTTGCGCACCCCCTCTGTATCAGATGCCCCAGACATCAGGGACTGCCCAACCCCTGGAACACGCTAGTCATGCATTTACTCATGCATCCTATTCCGATGGCACCTACGGAGGGATATGGCATGCAGAGGAGGCTCTGCACCCCCTCCCCCCGTCTCCTCTGACTCACTGCACTGACGTTGTTCCATGTTGCTGCCTTTCCCCACCCCCAGCCCCCAGTTCTCACCACCGATCGGAGGGACCACCGGCTGCTACTCAGAAGCAAAGGCACAGACCGTCTCCCTGTTCACTTCGTTTCTGCCCTTCGCCTCTCAGGAAGAAGGCACGGCTGGAGAGGGCCCTAAAGGACCCGCCTGCTTCTGGAACAGGGACTCCTCATCCGTCCTGGCTGGCTCCTTCTCAGAACACGCCAGCAAGCACGCTGGGGAGCCACTTTACAAAGCCACCGACGACCAACGGCAGCAAAGATGACGGATTTGTTCAGCCTTTCTCTCTCTCTGCATACCAACATGACTCCTTTTATATTTTACCAAGTCCCTGACACCAATTTTTAAGTTATTCACAGCACTTATAAATATGGAAGCTTACCGTTCAGGTCTGCATGTCACCTCCCAGTGTCCCTTTTCCCACCTCCCGACTAAATACACCCAGTTCCCTCCACTATCCTCATAGGGCTGGTTTCCAGATCCTTTGCCATACATCTGGGCCGTCATCCTCTCCTAAGGATGCAAGCCAGCCCGACACCAGCTTTCACACCGCTCCCCCCACTTACCTTGCTTGCTAGCCTGTGAGAGGAAAACACAGAAAGGGGCTCAGGAAGGCCCACGCCCCCCCCTTGCACTACTAGTGAAAGCCACCCACCCTCGGAAAAGGAAGTCAACACGTTCCTTTGACCTGTCTCAGGGTCTCCATCAGCCCCACCACCACCACGTCCCCTGCAGAATGTTCAGAATGGCACCATTGGGTCCACCTGAACACAGCCACGATCTGTCGGTTCCAGCGGCCTCTGGAGGAGAAGGTGGCCAACACGGGAGGCGACGAGCCCAGTTCCCTCCTGTCCAGCAGTGCCGAGAGGGCTGCCTCCTCTGGGCACATTTTGCTCTACTTAGAAGATTACAAGCTTAACTGCTTTCCCTGCAACCCAATTTCAATAAGCCCAGGAGAGGTATGAGAAGCTGACAACACAATTAAAAGCAAAGACTGTTCACTTTAAAAAAATTAATTGAAAATCCATAAAAGACACTTCAACGACCCCGCATCATGTGCCGAGGAGGCCTAAGGAATATCAAAGAGGCAAGCCTGGTACCTCAACTGAATGTTAGATACGGTTTCTAACAGTGATTTTGTGAAAGTTGTCCTTGTACAAGGCAGCGTTTCCAGTCTTCACGGAGCCCCACCCGGCTCCATGCTCTCTGCACCATCTCCTAGATTGTCTGGAGGGTGCCCCAGTCCTTAGAAACAACCTCTGGGTGGGTGATGGGACCAATGGGGGGGGGACTGGTGGAAACTGGATGGTCTCCCTTGTGCCAATGCCAGCCCTTTCTCTTACCAGAAAGCCATCCATTGAGACTAATGCTAAGAAATGATGTGTTTCTAAGCTATAGGTTTATTACAAGGAACATGGACAGACAGATCAACAGATGGACTGAGAGTCAGCCAATGGAAATGTGTTCAGCACAAGCCACAAATAAAGTAGGGCCCCAAAGGCAGTCAGGCACCAAACAAAGGAACAAGTGGAGGCCTGGACAGCAAACATCACTTTTGCTTTTCCTCATTCTTTAAAACACACATAATAAAATCCTCCCACTGATCAAGGAAAGAAAAATCTCATTGTAGAACATCAATAAAAAGGCAGTTTTGACTAAATAGGACCAAGAAGGAGAATAAAGCAGCAAAGAGGACCAAGCATTTATGTCTGAAAAAATGTTTTGCTCTGTGTGTGTGAAAGAGAGAGAGAGAGAATGAAGAAGACTAATGGATGAGAGGAGAAGCATCAAAGACCTCAGAAAGGCCCAAAACGCGAGGCAGCAAATACATGAACTTAGAATCTGCTTCACAAAAAGAACTCTCACCACAGAACCACAAATGAATGAAAAGAAGAGAAATCAAAACAATCCAGAGAACTGATTCCAAGGAAGGATAATGGGTGAAGGATGAACCAGCCTGAAATAAGAGGAAAAAGTCACAAAATGATGTGTTAAGATATACTGACTGGAAAGAAAAACCCAATCAAACACACTTATGCCCCAGGATATACTGGATTGCTCCCCACCCCCTGCCTCCACAGGCAGGCAGAAAGCTCTGCCCTGGGAAGAGAGCCTCTGACACGGGACCCCATCTTGCAGGGCTGTGGAAGTGTCAGAAGGTGGGGGAAGACAAGCTACGGCAGTTCAGAAAAAGCTGTCGGTGCACAGGATCCACGGCTCTCTTGTTGTCCAGACCGTTGTCCTGGTGTTGCTGCAGTTTAATTCCCTCGCACTTGTTTCAATGGGACACCAACAGTTCCCAAGAAAGCTGGTAAGAATGGCAAGTGGTGTTTCAGTGGCCGTAAACATACAGGGATGCCCACTCAATGGCAACTGGCCCCATTCACATCTGCCCGAGCTTGGGTCACCCAGGTGTTCTTGGATGGCAGCTCCCAAAAACGTCCAGCCAGCACAGCTGGTGGTGAAAGGGCTTCTGGGAATTGCAGTCCCAAGAACACATGGATGACTCAAGGCTGGAAATCACGGGCCTAGGCTGCGCTTGCTAAAGCAATGAAACCTGCAGCCACTCCATTCTGTCTCCTGTTTCTCTTCCTTTCTACTATTCCATGCAGCTGAGCATGATCTTGAACTTTTGCAAAAAATGGGGCTCTCCTCTGTGCATAGAACCACTCTGTCAAGGTAAGCAACAGCGTCCAAGAGCCAGAAGACTGGAAATGCTTGGAGGTGGCACACCAGACGGAAGCTCATTTGGCAAAGGGAAAAAAGAGGCTCCGCCTGATCCACCCTCCGCATCAAGCAAGGCTCAACACTTGGACTGTGGTTCCACTTTGAGCTCTGCAAAAGGCAGTGAACTTGATTCACTTAGTGAAATGAACTGACAACAGGTCTCGGGGGGGGGGGGGGGACAGACTTCTTCAAACAGCATGCAATTCGTGATAAAGCTAATATAAAATTTTCACGCTCAACACGTAAACTGGCCATAAGAGCAGGAAGAACTGTTCTCTCTCTGTATAAAAATGTCTGCTTAATTATTTATCTTTAATAACACTTTCTATAAATTAATTCAAAGCAGACACTAACTGTTTCTGTAACTGGATCCCTTGAAAAACCTGCTTTTGGCACTGCCTATTAATTTAGTTTTGAAAAGCTCCCAAGCATACTGGAGAAATGTCTTCACTTCCCTCTCATTTGATATCAGCCAGACATTCAGTGGCATCCTCAAACCATTATTGGTGGTTCTTCCCACTACCGGTCTCTGGAGGAAATTGGGGGGGGGGGGAGAGGAAGGAGTGATAAAAAAATCCAGGTGCTTACGGTAAATTCAGCTTACGGCTTCCTCTCCACTCCCAGCATCCTAACGCCTGTGTTAGTGAGGGAATTAAGAACATGAAAGAGATGGGGATGTGGAACAGCCACCAAAGACAGATTCGTTCAGAGTGTGCAAATGAACTGTCAGGACTGCATTTTACATGACTGACAAATCTGTCCAATTGAAAAAGGGATGCAAAAACATTCTGATATGCTAACATGAAAGCCACTTACTGAATTCGGGAATGGCCTACATCCCTTTCACCGCCCCAAACCAGAGTCCCTTTATGTCCACTTAAATCACAGCAGAGGAAAGACAAGAAACGTTACAGCAGTACCTGCCAAACAAAAGTGTGAAGAAATGAATACACAAACGTCCCCACTTCTGAGGTAGCTGGTAGTGTTTAACATCGAGGCTGAAGGTGAAGGAAAAGTGCGTCTACGTTCACAGGACTCTCAAACCAGAGAAGACAAGCAAAGAAGCCACTAAAGTGCCTGCTGAGCGGAGGCCGCTGCCCCTCTGAAAAGACCAGGTAAGAACCGCAGCACAAAACCTTACCTCTAAGGCCAGGGCAGTCTTGTCATAAGCACATGGGACTCTCTTCTGGATGGCTTTGGCATAGACTGGTCCGTTCTGCGTGGATGGCAGAGGGGTGATCACTGCTCCAGGAGTGCTGGGCACTGTGGGAAGAGGGGTTGTGGTCTGAGGTTGGGCATAAGCGTGGGCAGGCTCGGGAATTCCGTAGCTGTTGGAATTCCTATTCCCATGCTTGGAAGACCTCACAAGCCTCTCCACATAAGGAACGGGGATCATCCCAACACGGCCATCTTTGTTTCTGGCACTCCACCACTGTTCTTCAGGCTTCTCTACAATAACCAGGACCTCCCCTTTTTTAAACGGCAAATCCTCTGCATCGTTTCCAGGGAAGTCATAAAGAGTCCGAACATATTCCACATTCTCTTCTGTAGCAGGCAGGATGGGAGCTGACCCAGATCCCATAAGTGGTGTCGGATACCTGAAGAAGACACAGGCATTAGTATGAATTATTCACCTCTGAAATGAAATGTCTGCAGCTATTCTCTTGTACAGATAGCTCTTCTACTTTTAACCTGCTGTAGCAAGAGAAAAAGTCTTGCTTAACGCAGTGGAACTGTGCTTTCAAACCTAGCCGGCTCAAGGTTGATTCAGCCTTCCATCCTTCCGAGGTCAATAAAATGAGTACCCAGCTTGCTGGGGGGGCAATGTGTAGCCTGTATAATTAAATTATAAACCGCCCGGAGAGTGCTTGTAGCACTATGGGGCGGTATATAAGTCCAATCAATCAATCAATCAATCAATCAATCAATCAATCAATCAATCAATCAATAAAAGACAACTGCTACCATATAGTGTACATTCAACTAGTGACAGAAGGCTAGCTGATGAAATATGGCAGGTTTCTGAAATAGCACACAGCCCTTCATTTTTGACATACCACTTCAAAACCTGTAAATACCTGAAAAACAACAACAAAGCAAGGATTGGAGAGACTGAAGTAGTTCATAAAACCTGCCAAAAGGTTTTCTTTACATCTTTGATATTAAGATCCAGGACAGCCCACACTTAGTAGCTTAACTGCACAAATGTGTCCCCATGAAATTCGGAGCCTTCTGAATGAAGTTTCAAAGCACCCAAAGCACAGCTAATGTTTGTGACCTGAAGGAAAATGTCTGTGACCTTCACAGAAATCACGACACTGAGAATCAGGTTCCTTAAATTTAAACCTTCTTCAAAAATGTCGAGTTATGCTTATTTGCCTCCTTTTAGATACAGCATGTTTCTAAAGAAGATATGAGGATACAAACATATAAAAAAGCAACATGTAAGTGTAGAAGGTGAAGTGAATACCATCTGTCAAATACTAGATTTCAAAAGGCATTTATAGCGGCAAATAAAACTGGACTCCAGTGCTAAGCATATGTTACATCAAATCATGCCCTACCTATACTACTCCCTGCTGCCAACCCAAAAATCATCACTCAAGCTAAGGACAAAGGAGAATTATCTGCTGTCTCCTCAGAACCAACCCATGGAATATGAATGCACGAATGCCCAACTGCTTGGGATCTATGGATTTTCCAAGGTCTCAGCCTATGAATTCCTGCAGCTTGCCACAGCTTCCCACGAGAATGCTCATTCACCGCCTTCCATGGGGTGGAATGGCAAGACCACTTTGGAAAGGCACCCTTCTTCCTTGAAGAGAAGTCTCAGGTATGGATTTAAAAGCCGGCTGTCTGTTCCTTGGAAGGAAGTCCCACTCCATCCCGTAGCACACTTCCAAATAAACAGGGCGAAAGCCCTTCACGAAAGAGCCATGCTTTTTGTCTCCAGGCATAAATAATTCCACAATGCAAAAAGTATGTCAGCTTCACAGGCAAAGATTTGGATAAAGATACTAAATCACATACAGGGTCTATTCTTTAAAAAAAAACACACACACCAAACCAAACCAAAAACCTACAGCAGTTCTCCCTCCTTATTGGTATAAAAGCACTGTACAATTAAAAATATGAACTATTTTTTTATCAGAAACAGGCTACTTCAATATTAATTCAATAGCAGCTAATCAACATGTCTTCAGGCTTTGGAAACATGCAGGAAACCTACCCTGACACCTTAAGTGTTTTACTGGACCACACAACCAGCGTTCAGTAAACAGAACGACTAACAGATGCACAAGTGACAGGCTCTTGAGTGAAAATTAATGGCAAAAAAATAATTTAAAAAATCAGTCCACAGCATCTTCAGAGTCAATCAACATACAAACCAAGTTCACAGTGAAAATGCCTTCAAAGCAACTGGCAACTAATCAATAACTTCTGTGCCTGGAAACCGGACTCGGTAAGGGAAGAAAACCCTGTCTTTGCTTTGCAACTCTCCTTACAAGGACAGTGACAGCTGTTTCCAAGTATAAAGAGTAAAATAAATATTGCCCCTTATTGGCTCCCTGAACTTCCCTGAGCAAACATTTTGGCTCTAGGAAGAGCAAAGTCACATTTAAAACCTGCAGCTGTTGCTCCACTCAGCAACCCTGCTCTTCCCCCAAATAACTGATCTTCATATCGCTCCCCCATGGCTGGCGCTACCCGAAACATATGGGTCTGCTGTGAGAGAACAACTGAAGAGGCCCCTTTAGCTAATGTGCAAAAGCGGCAGCGAATCTACCTGGACACCACAAACCACCTTCAACTGGTCCAATGCTAGATTTCATGGAAGTAAAGAGGAAACAGCTAAATCGGTCAGGCTGGCCTGCCTTTTTGCTTCTTTGTTTTTAAACTAGAGAAAAAGTTTGAATGAAACTCAGGCAAGTGGAGACGCTGCTCTTCCATGCCACTCTGTCGACGGGCTTTGGGCTCGGCCAGTTTGCCTCCTTCCTGGCTACGCTGGGCTAAACCTTAGGACTACTGGTGGTGATGGTGTGTGTGTGTGTTCCCGGGTGCCTTGCAAGGGCGCTCCATCCATCACGCGCCAAGTGGACGAGGAGGCGGCCTGTGGGCACCACATGCAAGGTCGATGCCCGGTGTGGAGCGGTAGGCCTTCTCAACCCCCCCCCTTAAAGCAACCTGAAATCTGTGCAAAATGGCCGGCAAACCCTCTCGGATTCCTGCCTGGGCTGGGCAGAGGCCCCTCCGGGGGGGGGGCACCCCGTCCACAGAGAGGGCAACAATTCCAGGGGTGCTGCCAGGTCCCGACGCTGTCTTCCCCCCCCCCGGTCCCCCGTTAGGACCCCTTGCTGGGGATCCCTTCCCCCTCCTCGCCCCCCCCAAAGTGCCCATCGCGCCTCTTCCCCACCCCCCATCCCTAGCCCCGCCCCCACCCCGGGGCAGCCACAACAGCCCTGCGAGGGAGACCAGGGGTCCGACCTGGGCGCGGGCTCGATGAGGGTGGTGGTGTCCAGGTAGTGGATCTTGTAGAAGTCGAGCAGGGCCGGAAGGTGCTCGAACTCCTGGTCGCCGATCTTGAAGCGCCGCCCGGGGAGGGAGTTGATGATGTAGTGGGAGACGCGCGAGTTCTCCGAGACCGAGAGCACGTAGTCCCCCGGGCAGGTGGACGAGTCCCGCACCAGGAAGGTCCCGTGGCGCTGGCCCTGCAGCCGCGACTGCGCCTCCGCCCGGGACAGCGGGCCCGCGTACCACGAGGAGCGGTCCGAGGCGTCGAAGCGGGCCGCCGACAGCGGGGACGACGACGACGAGGACGACGACGAGGACATGGCGGAGGGAAAGGGGGGGGAGGCCGAGGAGGAGGAAGAGAAGCCCCGCCGGGCCGAAGGAAGGCCCCGGGCGGGAAGGGGCGGCGAGTGAGGGGGGGACTGAGGGAAGAGGAGGAGGAGGAGGAGGGCGCGCTCGGGACTCCGGGGCGAAGGCCTCACCGGCGGAGCATCGCCCGCCCCCTCCTGCCGCGCCCCTCGCGGGAACAGACGGAAGCGGCGGCGGCGGCGGCGGAGCTTTTGCTTCGGCGGCCGCCGCGGCCAGAACTCAGAGCCAAAATGGCGGCCCGGGCCGGAGCGGGAGGAAAGGGGACGCCCGGAGCCCCGCCCCGCCGCGCAGGCGCACGACGCCCAGGGGAGGCGGGACTCTCCTGAGTCAGGCGACCTCGTGACTCGCTCCCCGCGGCAGGAAGTGGGCGGAGGCAGCCAGAGGCAACTTCCGGGGAGCGGAGGGAGGCGCGTCCCCGACTGCGCACGCGTGCGGCGGCCCGGGCAGTTCCTGGTCAGATCTGGTGCCCAAGGTCCGCTGTCTTCCCACGACCACCACCGCCCAAACCCCGAGCGGCCTTGCCGGACCCTGCTCGGAGTTCCCGGGCCTTCCGCGTGGGCCCCTTTCCTTGCTCGGGAGGAGCTCCCGGGGCCCCGTAGGGTCTCCTCGGCCCCGGCGGGAGGGATCCCTCGTGGGCCCGGGCCCTTCTCCTCCTTGCTCCCCACGGCCTCGGGCAGGCGGGGAGAGGCAGGGGCTGCCTTGGAGCAGCTGGCTGGGTGGGATGGGCCACATGGCAGGGGCCTCGCCCACCAAGAGAAAATGAGCCTTCCGCTTCCTGGACGGGGGGGACACCCCTCCGGGCCCCCCAAAATATTTGGCTTCCCCCCACCCCCACCCAGCAACTCCTTTCAAGCTCATCCAAAAGGGCAGCCACTCCTCAGGCCCTCCCAGGCCGACAGCCTCGGCACTCTCCTCTGTAAGGGGGCAACCTATTCCCCCACCCACCCCCACCCCTGCCTCTTCCAGTCCTTCTGGGGCAGCTGCCAGAGGGTTTTTCTTTGCAGAGCTTTCCTTTGTCAAAAGGATGTTGGAGGGCAAAGCTAAACGAGGGACGCACAAATCAGGCCCGTCTACAGAGGGGTGTCTTTACTTGGGGATGGGCATGGCCGAAAGCTCTGTGAAATTCTATACCCATCCTTTGCAAATGCAAGAACAAGCAGTTTCAAAAGTTAAGAGGAGCAACAATGAGAAAGGTCCCCATCCTTTCATCCCCCTCAGGAGACGCCAAAGCTCCATGCCCTGTTTTCATTGACTGGTATTCATTTACCCAGACAATGGGGAGAGTGTCCAGTCTGTGGGGTCTCTCTTCACCCCACCTCCTCCACAAAACAACAGCAAAGGAAGATGGCACAGCCTTCTTGCAAATGATGTTAGGCACTGTTGTATACTCATTATTTTCAAGTTTAAACATTGCCTTTCACTGTTGTAAGCTACCTTGGGTCCTTCTCAAGGAAAAAGGCGGGGTAAAAATATTTTCAATAAATCAATCAATCGGTCAATTAAATAAGCCTTAGGGCTTTGTTGAGCAAGCATAACAAAAGGTGTCGCTGAACACTCCATACCCTCAGCGTGACTACCCCAGATTGTTAATGCAGCCAAGAAGCAACAGGAGGGGTGAGGGAGCACAATCCCCATCTTCTGCATGGGGGGGGGGGGGAGACGGCAATTCTTTGGCTGCCCTTTCATTCCTGGCAGATGGTAAGGGCATGTTCATTAAAAAAAATCCTTTCTCAAGTCAGCGGGTATTTACTGAGAGTTTTCCGCAGGTTGTGAGGCTGGCGTGCCGCCCACCCCTCAGCACCCAGGGTGAACCACTGTTCTGAGACCCACCGCTGCCCACTGGGCGAGTTTCTGGCAGGTTCTCACTGCCAACGTGGGAACCAGCCTGCCTCCAACAGTGTCCTCTCTCCCTCTTAACTGTGAAGGGTACAGTGTCCTGGAAGGGCCGTCCCCACCTGGATCAGCTGCCACGAGGAAGCAGCAGCAAGTCAGCCCTCTTGCAGGAGGACGGGAAAAGACCCTGCCTTTCAATCGTCGCTCAGATTATCAAACTCCTCCCAGTCCAAGATGCTCATGACCTCCGAGGCAATGTCAGGGGCATGTGGGAGTCGGCCCTGTGGCCAGTCAGGGGCCCAGTGCTCTGATTCCACCAGAACAGCTCTTGGCAAGGTGAGGACGCAGGCGGCCATCCCTGAAATATCATCCTCCAGCTGCGGCCCTTCTTCCCAGCAATCTCTCTCAGCGTCATAGATGTGGACGTAGTCCATGCGGATCCCACGGTTGTGAGATCTGCCGCCCAACACGTAGATGGTGTTCCCGAAGACCGCAATGCCCGGCTCACCGTGCCCGGCAGGCAGAGGATGGACCGTTGTCCACTGGGAAGTGCTTGGGGTATAGCAGGCAACCTGGAAGGAAGCAAACTTTTAGCTAGACCGGCGACTGTGGTGGCTGACCTCTTCGCCAAAGGAGTCAACATGGCATGTATGGGTCTCTCTCCTCTCCCTGTGCTAGCCACACAACAGCCCTGTGAGGAAGGTCACACTGATGGAGCATGAAAGGGCCCCCAGGGCACCCAATGGGTTTCAATGGCCAGGTGGGGATTTAAACACAGGCTCCTGAATGCTGCTCCAACATGCTTCATGTGAGGTGGGTGGAGCTGGAATGTGGCTGTCTAAGGAGACCTCCGTGGCCCCCAGCCGTCAGCACTAGGAGGGTGGGGAAGGTCTCGGAAGCCTCCAGGAGTGGTGGTTTTGCAGTGAAATATTGTGCAACCCACAAACACACAAAAATGACATACAAAATGGACTGGCAACAAGATTCCGTTTTGATTTTTGCAACCTGGTTTCTGGTCATTCTTGGGTCTGGTGACCCCCCCCCCCCGTGTGTTTTGGAGGCAGACAAGCAGCCTCCAGACCCCCAAAATTGCCCACACCTCTCTAACCACCGCACCACACTATTGGATGTTTGATGAGCTCCCTGAAAGGGGGCCCAGCAGGACCCTCTTCTCCCTCTCACCATGCCGCGGGATCAGACATGCCTGGAGAGGTCTCTTAGCTTTCGGATCCCACCCTAACGCTAGCCATCTGCCTGGTCCAAGACACTGTGTGGCCTCACCTGGTGAACGTCTCGCCTGTAGCCTGAATCATTGTTGCTGCCTCCAATGACGTAGAGCCTGCCCAGCAGTGCCGCCATCCCGTGCCAGGCCCTACGGATGGGACCGTCCGCGAGGCTCTCCCAGCAGTTGGCCGCAGGATCGTAGCAGTGGAGCTCTTTCAGGTAATCCTCTCCTCTCCTCCCGCAGCTGATGTACATCCTTCCGTCCAAAGCCGCTCCTGCGTGTGCGTACACCTGCGTTGCCCACGTGATAGGAAGGATGATGAAACCGCCTGTCCTCCTCTCCTCCCCTGCTTGGGTTCCCTTTGAAGCACATCTGAATCCCCATATTGATCCTCATCAGCCAGGAGAGATCTTTAGCTTCTTTGGGGGGCCAGTGCTGAAGCGTGGCCAAAACCAGCTCTCCAACTGGCAAAGCCCACGGAAGGCTATAAGTGAGCTCCGTGCCAGGTTTCCATCCAAGTGGTAGCTTTAATCGGAGACACCTCCTCCCTCTGGTGCTTTGGTGCAGGCAAAGAGGGACGCCTTGCTTGCCGTCCAAAGCCCACCCCCACCCCCCGCTGGCCCACCTGCAACTCCCACCTCACCTCCTTCCTGAGAGGTGCCACATACTTCCAGGTGTTGGTTCTGGGGTCGTATCTTTCCACCTCCCGCAGGTCCTCGTGGTAGTCCCGGCCCGCCACGGCATAGATGTACTCCCCCAGAACGCAGACGCAGAGGTCTGCATGCTCTTGCTGAAGCGACTGGATCTGGAACCACCTGTTGTGACGGGGGTCGTACCTTGCGAAGGAAGAGGAGGGCCAGAGTGCACACAGGAGCACCGGGTGAGGACTGGGGGCAGCCCCCACTCTTCCCAAGTACTGTGTCTCTGTTTCCCCCCCCCTTAGAGCATATTAACACACGCTGCCTCTGCCGCCACGGTTTCTTCCAACCTGTTCCCTTTCCCAGCCCACGTGGCTCCTGCCTTCAGGAGAACAACCGAGGGACAAACCCTCACCCTTCCCAGGCTCTCTGGCTCCTCCAAGGCCGTGGTCAGTTCACACAGCACAGCCTTTGTTGCTCTCTTAGCTGTCCTGGTCCTGTGTGGCTTACTGTAGCAAACAGAAGGAGCTGCTCTCTCCTGAGCAACATCCCCTCTCGCTCGGGAGGCTCAACTCCTTCTGCTAGCACTGGGCTGGCCGGTGGGATTCCCTTCCAGCCTTTCCCCACCATGTTCCCCCTTCTCAAGTGCTTAGGCTTCATCTCGCTTGGCCTCCAAAATCCGAGAAGAGTTGGCATCTTCAAGGTTGCAGGGCATTAGGCTTGTGGCCTGAGCTCCTTGCTTCCTTCCACTGGTGGAGGCAGGAGCACACCTATTTCTAGATTCAGATCTATGAAAAAGGAACGCTGCTCCCCCCGACATGCCCTGATTAACAACCCACAGAGCCCCATATGTGGGCACCCTGTGCATCTCCTGCCTCACCTTCAGCCCCACAACCCGTGTTAAGGAAATGGTCCCTTCTCACCTCCAGCATCGGGACTCTGCTCGGAAGCCCCGCACGTTGTTGTCCCCTCCAATTAAGTACACAAAGTTGTTGAGGACGGCGATTCCCTGGTTGGACATCCTGGGGGACAAGGCTGCCGAGAAGTGCCGCCACTCGCCCAGCAAAGGGTGCAAGTACCGGGCCTGGTTGCTGAGGGCCGTGGAGGGGGTCGAGCGCATCCCGCCAAAGCCCACCACGCAGCGGAACTCCGACCGCAGCTGGGTGTGCGTGTTCTGCAGCAGGGGCTGGAGGCCCTCGTTCTTGTGGTACGCCAGGGCGCCGGCCACCGTCTCCTTCAGCGGGCAGGGGCTGAGCTTGTCATGGAGCCTCTGCAGCGTCTGCAGCTCCATCAGGGGGAAACGGACTGTCTCCAGCAGCTTAGGAGGCTCCATCAGAGAGACCTGGTCCGTCTCCACCTGCTCCGGCGTGTAGTGGTAAAGGAGGGCCCCCTCGTAGACTTCGTTCTCAGAGATGACCTCCAAGGAGTTGCTGCTCAGCAGGGCGTAGACCTTCTC
The DNA here is from genome assembly GCF_051106095.1 of Pogona vitticeps. NCBI lineage: Eukaryota > Metazoa > Chordata > Lepidosauria > Squamata > Agamidae > Pogona > Pogona vitticeps. The sequence continues at coordinate 211,931 of NC_135796.1, forward strand.
CAGGGGCAGCTGGCGGTATGTCTGTGTCTTTGAGAAGGTGACAAAGTTCTTCAGGACAAAGGAGTCCAGCTGCTCACTCAGGTGGGTCAGGCCAAAGAGCTCCGCCAGCCGGTACACGTCCAGGACGTTCTCATCATCCACCCAGGCCATGAGGAAATCACAGCAGAACTTGATAACCTCTGCAATCTGCAACAGGAGAAGCGACAGGAGCCTCTCTGGTGGGGCTGCAGAGAAAGGGGCGCTTACAGGGAAAACTCAACTCTTTCCTCTGAAACAGGGCAGGAGGCCACCACAAGCCACTGGGCCCACTCTCTTCCTCTCTGACGTGGGGTGCACAGAGTGGCCTCAGCTGCCCTCAAGGCTGTTCCTGTGGTCCTGGATTCTCCTGCCTGCAAAACATTTCCCCCTGACAAAAATCTGCTCCCCGGAGCTTCAGAAGGCGCCGATCCTGTTTTAAATAGGCCACCAGTTCCCTCTGCACCATTTCATGCACACACATCTCAAAAACAGAAGCAACGTACATTCTCACTCTAGTTTTGTTCCTTTGTTTTTTGCTTTTTGTTTTTGGGGTGTGCTTGAGGTGGGAGTGGTCTGTGAAGCTTTGAAGGTTTGTCCCTGACTCATTAGAACTGCCCACCTTGTTTCAGAATCGCAGCTAGCCACCAGTTTATGCAGGCTGACTCCAGATTTATAAGTTTCATGGTGGTTGGTTTGGGAATAAAAAAACCACCCTCACCACTGCATGTTGGTTGGAACTTGAACAGGCCTTGTGTTCCCCAGGACAATCCAACAGGTCAAGTCTCTCCTGGGGCTCCTCAAATTTGGAACGACTCCCCTCCACTATTCAGGCACTTAACACGAGTAGTCTTAGAAATCTCTCTCCTTAAGACTACCATGATCTAGCCTCCAGATAGCTCAAAGGCTATAGGAGGAAAAAAAGAGACTAGATTGTGCCATAGATCTGAATACACTTGCATTATCCATGAGCCTCAAAAGCATTTTATAAAAGGGCTTCCTTCCCTGCTTGTGGCATTGCCAGTTCTCACCTGAAGCTGGCAGGCTGCGGTGAGTATTTCTTGGACGTTGTTCAAGCTGAGTTCCAGTTCAGAAGTGTATATAAAGTTCAGGATCTGACACATGGCATTATAAGAGATGCCCTGAATATGGACTTCCTCCTGCTCCATTTCTCTCAGTCCACCAGCAAACATTCCCCTACAGAAGGGGGAGAAAAACAGCTAGTTTCAGTCCTTCTTCGAGAAAGGAAGCTCTCCATAAGGCCTTCCCACTGTGGCCAGTTTCCAAGGCAACAACCGGCAACACTCCTTCCTGGAGAGCAATTCATGGCCCCCAGTTGTAGGGGGTCACCTTGGGAAGTGACCCACTGGGTGCAGGCTGCGCTTTGGAACATAGACCTGAGATGTTTCACTTTGCTCCTTTTCACCAACTGGAGGGTTTCCCTCTTGTCTATGTGCGTGCCTGCTAACAGGTAATTTACAGCCTGAGGACTCCTGGATGGGGGATATTGGCGGATAGGGGATCTGCAGGGAGAACACCTCGTCTTCCCATAACCTTCCCATAGTCTGCCTGAACTCCACGTAGTCAAGAGCGCACAGGGGCGAGGTCCCACAGCATAGCAATTTTATCCATGGAGCACGAAAAAAGCTGGCCTGCACCCTTACCCATAATTTATTTGCATTTCCTCCCAGAAACCACGCTTGGTTCTCTTCTAAAACAAAGTGCAGCCACCTGCCTGAGCACCTGATTTTTGTCAAAACCAGGAATCATTTCCAAAAACTGGTCATTTTTAAACCAGAAGATGGCTCAAACCACTTTCATTTACATAGGCTGGGGCAGCCTCTTGAGGTTCTGGGGTCAAACAAAATGCCCCTTGTGGGCCCTTCAAGGTTGCCCACGTCTGCTTCATGCCAGCCTCATGCAGACACAATCATCATCAGGAGTCTCAGTATCGGACACCCCACCCACCTCCTTTGAAACAGGCCAGCCTCCCAGCTAGTGACTGAAGCCAGGATGTCAGCCTGGGTCCAAGGCAGGAATGTTCAGCTTCCCAAAATAGGCCCAAGAAACAGCAACTACTGTATCTACACACATTTCCTTTTGAAAGTTCCACACTTAAGTTTCAAATATTCCATTTACCCAATGGCACTGCTCTCACTTTGTTGAGGAGTTTGTCTTCATTTAACCCCATTAGCATCCTCAGCATTAATCCAATGAATATATATAATGTGTTAATGTATAACCAATGTCTTATTGGAAACATCTAAGTGCAGTGCACAATAAAGGGAAATGTGGCCTTATAAACATAGTTTAAAGCAACAGTATTAGTTGCTTTATTTGCTTCCAGCAGAGAAAATACTGTATTTTCTCTGCTGGAAGCAAATAAAGCAACTAACACTGTCATGGCCCAATGGTATTCCTGGCCAGCTAAGAAAGATATCACTGAACTAGGTTTCAGTCATAGAATCATGTCATTGGTTATTGTTTTCCCACTTACAAAAGCCTACCTGCAGGTTAACACAATGAATTCCCTACTTATATGCTTACATGTGGATGTTTTTTTTTCCTGCTAGCATAACAAACAGCCTTTCTTATGCCTGCTACCTGGTATTTTCCTAAGATCAAAGGTCTTGAGACAATCCTGGTCAAACCTGAAGTAATCACACGAAGCTGCCAGGAGGATACGATGTGCCTCAATGGGCTTCCCCTCCACATGGAGGACCACGTCAAAGAGGATGCCTCTGTCTCGGAGGGCCACCAAGCCGCTCAGCAAGGCTTGCGAGTGCTGGCTGCTGCGGTACGTCTTGCTGGAGCATTCCTTCATCTGCTGCAGTTGCTTTGGGTCCAGGTCTTCTGCCATCGCTGCCGACACTGCGATGGAACCCCTGTCCTGTGGGGCAGATAGCAGAGGCAGGAGTGGAAGGAAGCTCCACATGGCTACTGTGAGAGAGGAGGGCCAGAGTCTTCTAACCCACACAGAGGAGAGAGAGAGAGAGAGCCCTGTTACTGCCCACCCGCTGCGTGGGGGGGGGGCATGAGAGAGGGCCTCCTTTGCCCATGCCCCAGACTGCTCGCTGGTCCAAGGCCCGCCTGGGGCCAACCCTGGCCTCCTTTTCCCAGTGAGTCAAAACTGAGCCGTTGATGACAAAAATATGATGATTTTAAAAAGATATGGAATCTAAATATGAAGGACTATGTCTTTGTGAAGGGAAAAGGTCACAAGCCAGCAGAAGAATCAACCTATTTTTGGAGTGGAATGGGGTGAAAAGGGATTAAAAGGATATTTCAGGTCACCTAGTCCAGAGGGTGAGGTTGGCACAAGAGGGAGATTATAGGTGTATTGTTATGTATACACGTTTTATGTTTATGTTGTCATTATTAACCTTCTTTAATAAAATTATTTTTTTTAAAAAACTGAGTTCTTGAGCAAAGGTGTGTGGTGTTTCTTTTCGGGGGGGGGAGCAGAGGGGGTGTGCGTGACCAGGGGACAGAATTTCCTCGGGTTTCCGCCCCTGGGGCCCGTCCCGCCTCCCTCCCTCCCCGGTGGCCCAGAGGGGCTCCTCGGGCGGCGCTCCCGGCGGGGCGGAAGCGGAGGAGAAGCGGCCTCCTGAGGCGGCGGCGGGAGGCCAGGCGGCCCGTGCCCGGAGGCGGGGCGAAGTTGGCCTGGCGGTGGGCGGTGGGCGGGGGGGGGGACGGAGGGAGGGAGGGACAAGGGTCCCCGGGGCACGCACAGAGTTCGGCTGCCCCTCCGGGAGAGAAAAGGAAGCAAGCGCCTCCGGAGGAGGGAGAGCGGCCTCTGTGTGTGTGTGTGTCTGTGGGGGGGGAGGCTCCTGAGCGCCGCCGCCGCCGCTCGCTTCCCCGCCGGGGGACGCCCTGTCCGTCCGCCCCCCCTCCCACCAGGCGAGCGCGGAAGAGGCGACCCCGCCGGCCCAGGACGGGAAGACGCTCTGCACATGCCCAGAGGCACCGGTCACCCCCCTCCTCCGCCCCGCCCCGCCCCGCCCCGCCCTTCTCGCAGGACGAACGGAGGGACTCACCTGAGTCACCCCTTCTTTCTTTCCTTCCTTCCTTCCTTCCTTCTTTCTTTCTTCCGGGGCACCTGCCGGGCGGCTGCCATAGAGGCGCGCCGCTAGAGCGGCCGCTCGCCGTGCGCATGCGCAGGGCCCCTCCACCCGGCTTTCCTCCCACGCAGGACGCGCTGAGCCCGAGGTCGGACTCTGTTTCCCGGCATGCTCTAGGAGGCGCTTCCGGCCCGGGACAGAAAGGCGCCGCGGGGCGCGCTTCCCGTCGGTTTCCGGTGGCCGGAAGAAGCGCCTGGACGTCAGCGGCTACTGAGGAGCCCGGGGAGCGGCGGCGGCGGCGGCCTTGTGGGCCGGGATGGAGGAGAACGACTGGCGCAGCAACAACTTCCGGCAGAAGCTGGTCAGCCAGATGTGAGTCCGGCGCCGGGCCAGGAACCCCAAGAGGAGGAGGCGGAGGGGGTTCGGGCCGGGCCGGGCCCAGGCAGGCCCAGGCCGAGTTGGCGGCGGCGGCGGCGGCGGCAGAAGAAGGAGAGGGCCGCCGCTGTCGCTGGACGTGGCTTGGCTGGGGCCCCCCTCCCGCGTGCGTGGCGGGGGCGGCGGGGAGGCCCTTCGGGGGGGAGGGCGGTCGGGGGTCGCGCCGCCTCCGCTTGGCACAGGCCGGGAGGAAGGGGTGCCCCGCGGAGGGAGCCGCCCGCCTGCCCGCCCGCCCTGAGTATGGGCCTCGTATTCAGCGGGGGGGGGGGGAAGGGGAGGGTGGCGGGGCCCAAAGGCTGCGGGGCGGAAATCCGGCTCCTTATTTTCTGCTTTGCCCGTTGCAGCGAGGAGGCCATGAGGAAGGCCGGCGTGGCCCATAACAAGACCAGCAAAGACATGGAGAGCCACGTCTTCATGAAGGCCAAGTCGCGGGTGAGGGCCTGCTTCCCTCCCTCCCTCTCTCTCTTTCTGGGGGCCCCTGATTCAGTGGGGGAAGGGCAGGACCCTGACCCTCCCCGTGGGGGTGGGGGTGGGGGTGGGGAGGTGCTGAGGGTTAGGTGCCAAGGTCAGACCGAGGGCCCTTCAAGCCCACCTGCCTGCCTGAGGCTTGGGAGATGACCCTTCTTGCTCCTGTATCCACTACAGGCTCCTTTGCTTTTCCCTTCTTCCCCTTCTTTTCCTTCCTGGCCTTCTGGCTGATGCTGCCTCGTGCAGTGACCTTTTCACCCAGGCCAGGCCCTCCTTCCCTTTCAGGAGCCAGCCTTTCCTTTCCTTTTGCTCCGTTGGGTTGGGGTAGGATGGGCAGGGGAGAGGAACCACCGAGGCCATTGAGCCTTCCTCACTTCACCCTGCCAGCTCTTGAAATGGAGTCTTAATTTTTTTTTCCTAACTTAGGAGGAGTACCTCTCTCTTGTGGCAAGGCTCATCATCCATTTCCGGGATATTCGTAAGTAAGAGTATTTCTGTGGAGGAGATTTGGTGGGCCGTTTTGGAACCTGGGCCCTTCCTGCCTTGTGGATTGGGTTGCTGAATGCAGAGCCTGCCCGCTTCTGTCATCGTCCTGGCCGCTCAGTTACCAAGTCCGGGTTTTTAGCTCCAGCCAGGGCTCCAGAAATTTGGGGGAAGAAGCGTCTCTTCCCTTCAGTCTTGTGTTGAAAGCCGAGCACCCATTCAAGGGAACAAGCACCTTCATAGCTTTTCATCTACGTTTCCCTTCCCTGACCTGGCCTTATCCCAGTAGAAGCAACATTTTGTTCACCAAACACTACATTTACAATGCTTTATATTTTATATTTTCTAGATAACAAGAAGTCTATGGCCTCGGCAGGTGGTGAGAACCCTTTCTCCATTCTCTTCCTCCCCTCTCACCCCAATGTTTTAAGAGTATCTCAGGACAGAGCGAACTTCCTGGCTGCTTCCTGCACAGGGGTCATTGGGAAGGAGGGCTTTGTCCTGATCTTGGGCAGAGGGGCTCCGAGTGTGTTTGAGCCCTGGAATGCTGCCTGTATTAAAAACCGGAGGTGGAGAGAAGGGCAAGCAGCCCTCCTGGTCTGGTGGCTGCATGGAGAGAGGTGGTCCAGGGGAGCGTGGCCTCTTTGCTCAGGTTTGCTAAATGGGACTACATGCTTCCAGGTGCTCAGCTGAGCCAGTGCTTCGACTAAGCAGGCAAGGTGTCCTCTGCAGCAGGGCCACTGAGGGGTTTCCTTTCTTCTCTTCCTGGGTCCCGCTTCCCTCCACAGATCCCATGAATGCATTGCAGAACCTGACAGGCGGCCCGCCCGCAGGAGCAGCAGGCATGGGGATGGCGTCTCGCCCACCAGGGGCCCCTCTGGGCCGGATGGCCAGCCTTCCCATGGGGCAGCAGATGAGCCTTCCCGGGCAGCAGCCTCCTGGAACCGCTGGGATGGCCACTCACGGGATCCCTGGCCTCCCTGCAGGCACCCAGCCGAGTGAGTCCTCCGGGAACAGCTGCTTCTTTTGAATCCACCGCTCGGCCCTTCCAGGATCCCTCAAAGTGGAAGGCCGTGCGGGTTCGCCTCCATAGCAGGCATCTCCTCGGAAAGGGCAGCCTGTGGGTGAAACGATTGGCATTCCTCTGCATTCGCCACCTCTCTGGGTGAGACTGTTATAGGGCGCCTTTAATTAGAAAGGGGTCTTTGCGGTCATCTAATTGAGCTTCCTACAAGGTTGGGACATCCTCTACTTACCAAAGCCCAGCATCTGGGAGAGAGTTCCCATTTAATGTTTACTGTTTTTTACATGTAATATTGAACTTGTGGCAATGATCTTTTTTAAGGAGAAAAATGGAGTAAAAAGATTTTAAAAATAAAATAAGAAAATGACCAGAGTCTGCCTTATTTCCAAGATATTTCCCTGGAAAGTTTTTTGCCCTGCAGCCTATGCTGCAAGCGTCAGCCCCCCCCCCCCCCGAGATCCTTTCCCTCTGCTGGACCCTGGTCCCCTTGCCTCGTGGTGGGCTTCCACCCGTGGCTTCTCTGTCAGGTGGTCTCCCTCATGTCTCCCGCAGCCCAGCTGCAGCTCCAGCAGATGGCCCAGCAGCAGCAGCAGCAGTTCCAGCAGCAGCAGTTCCAGCAGGCCCAGCAGAGCGCCCTCCAGCAGCAGTTCCAGGCCCAGCAGCAGCAGCAGCAGGCAGCGGTGGCAGCAGCACAGCAGCAGCAACAACAACAGCAGCAGCAGCAGCAAATGCAGGCTGTCCAGCAGCAGCAGCAACAGCAGCACATGCTCAAAATGCAGCTGCATCAACAAAGCCAGCAGCAGGTAACGAAACCAGACTTCCTTGGTTTCTGAAGCAGGGCTTGGAGTGCTGGGTGGGGGTGGGGGGCCTTCTGGGCTGTGCCACCTTCGCTGCCTCAAACCTCCTTCCCCCAGGCTTGCATGGGATGCCCAGGAAGATCACCAAGATCGCTGTAGCCTGGCTGCTCTTGTAAATAGGCCACGGGGATGTCCCTGGCTTTGTTAGTGCAGTCCCAGGAGCTGCCAGCTTGCATTGTGGTGTGGGGCATTGTACTGTGGCACAAAGGGCATGGCCACCAGTTCACACCCATGTTGCGCCACCGAGGAACTTGTCCCCATGGGAAGGAGAGGATGGAAGGCTGGCGACACCTCCGCTCGGGCAGGACAAGTCACCACTTGTTTGTATGTGAACCTGAGGCAGAAGCAGGACGTTTCCACCTCTTCTCCGACAAGGGGAGGGAGCCCACGGAAAAGGCAGGTGGAGCCGTAGGCGTAGGTGGGATCTGTTGGCAGGAACTGTTATGGGAAGTGGCTTCCTGAGGCAGAGAGATGGATGTCGGCTGACCTGACTCTTCTGGGGCCTGAAACCCACATCCTTTCCATGACGCCCGCTCCCTCTCTCCCCCCCCCTCCAAGGACTCTGCCCTTTTGATTCTTTGGAAGTAGAAGGACCCCTCTGTGGCTTTTGGGTGGCTCCCTTGTCCACGCAAAAGAGATGCTTGTGATGCTGTGATCTCTTCCTGTGTTTAGATGCAGCAGCAGCAGCAGCAACTGCAGCAGCGACTGGCTCAGATGCAGCAGCTCCAGGCCGCTCAGGCTATCCAGGCCCAGGTGCAGGCCCAGGCGCAGCAGCAGCAGCAACAGCAGCAACAGCAGCAACAGCAGCAGCCCATGCCGCAGCAGCAGGCATCCCAGGCCCAGCAGGTGATGCAGCAGCAGATGCAACAGATGCAGCAGCAGCAGCAACAGCAGGTGGCCGCAGCTCAGCCCCCGCCGCTTCCACCGCAGCCTATGGTGTCCCAGGCCCAGACCCTCTCCGGGCAGCTCCCTAGTCAGGTCATGCCTGTGACACTTACCCCCCAGCAGCTGAAAGCCATGCAGGTAAGTGCTGGACACCAGCCCAGAAAGACCTCCTCTCCCCCCCCCCACTGCCTGCCTCTCTGTCCTCGGCAGGTTGCGGGCAGGGCTGGGCAAAGCTCGCTCTGCCTGGGATGCCAGGGAACTGGGCCAGGCGGTCCCGCTGTGGGAGAGACAGGCCCTTCTCAGAAGGCGGGCCTGCCCTTTTACTGTGCACAGGAGGCTGCTGCTTGCTGAGGGCCTGCCTGCTGCTTCCAGGTTTGGCTGAGATGCATCATCTGCAGCGCTCCTGCCTGGGGAGCATGGGAGGCCGGCAGCCCTTGCTTGAGATGCCTCTGCAGAGCTTGCTCAGACTTGAATGGGCAATGAAAACGTTTGTTTTCTCTCTGTGTGTTCCCCTAATTCTCTCTCTCTCTCTCTCTCTCTCTCTCTCTCTCTCTCTCTCTCTCTCTCTCACACACACACACACACACACACACACACACACACACACACACACACACACGTGTGTATGTGAGGAGAGGTCTTCTGGGGAGGGGTTGGAAGGACTGTTCCCCCTCTTTTCAAGCAGGAGATACAGCACCAGGTCTGCGTCTGCATCTGGCTGCAGGCCACCCTTAGCAGCACGTTGCAGGCATGTGTTGTGGGTCCGAGTGGCAGGACAGAAACCTTGTAGAACAAGTCAGCTCCTTAAGTGGCCTTCGCTCAGCACCTGGTGGTGGAGGTGGTGATAAAGGTGCCAGGTGGAGGGAGAGCTGTTCAGGGACTCGTGAGTTGTGGCTGGTGCAGAGTACATTCCCTGCAGCCACCTTCTCACCAGGTGGGAATCCTGGCAGCGTTAATATTAAATACTTCCACACCTGGGCTGACGTGGGCAACCTGTTTGTGCTCTGAATCCATTTCTCCATGAAGGAAACACATACTCTGGATCGAAAAGAGGGCTTGCGCCTCCAAATTGCCGGCTGCTTGGTTGCCCTTCGGGGGATGAGCGGGGCGGTGTGGAAAAGCCCCTGGTGAACTTTGACCACTTCAGGGAACTGCCTGGGGCTGGGGCTGCAGAAGGCCAGCCTGGGAGCCTAAGGGCCACAAAGATGTTAAAGGCGGGTTAGGATACACACCCTGTGACACGTCCTAGAGTGTTTGAGGACAGAACGGTCCAGAAAGAAGAGGAAGCCCCTGTTGCTTCAAGGAAATAGAACAAAACCCCACAGCCAGTCAGGTGGGGAGTCGTTCCGGCATTAAATCCCCTCTGGCCAAGTCCACAAGGAAGCAGGCAGATACCCCTTCTGCCTGTAGCCACAAAGAGTTGTCTGTCTGCAGCCTTGGCCAGGGCACAGAAAGTGTGATTTTGTCAGCCTGCAGGTACACAAAACTCAAGTTTTGTTTTGTTACTCAAGGTAAGAGCCTTACAACAACAACAGCAGCAGCAGCAACAGCAGCAGCAGCAGCAACAACAACAACAGCAGCAGCAGCAACAACAACAACAGCAACAACAAGCAGCAGCAGCAGCAGCTCAAGCTCAAGCTCAGATGGGCGCTTCAGGCCAGGTAAGCCCCTTGTCTGACCCGGACAGCCCAGGAGTCTCTACCTGCTGTGGGGCTGGCAGAGGGCCCTGGTGCTGGAGTGGGAGGCCGAGGCGGTCTCTGAAACGGGCCTGGCTTTAGATTCTGCAGTAATGCTAGGCATGCCTTTGGAAGCGCAAAGCGGCCAGCCGTGGCCGGGAGCCGAGGTGGCTGCTTTCTGCAGGGGGGGGCATCCTCTGGGTAGCAGCGCGCTCCACTCAGTCCGGCGGGGGCTCTTCCTTGCTGGCGTGCTCCAGGGGCCCGGAGAGACGTCGTGTTTTGCTTTCACCAGAGTGAAGCCTCTTGAGGGCCAGCCTTCTCTGGTCATTGGCTGCGTGGTTGCAGGTCCTGCGGGGCCAGAGGTGCTCCTGCCTTCTGGCGGATGATTCCTTAGATGATGAGGCCCTTGGTTTCCTTCCGCCTCCACCTGAGACGCCCCCTCAGGGCCTTGGCCTTGCCATGTAGCACCACCTCTCCTGGTCCTGTTTGGTTTCAGAACCTGAGGAGGGTCTAGTCCTTGAGCAGGAGACCCCCAGGGAGGGCCTGGCATCGCCCAGTGGGGCCAGGAGAGAGTCCTGCCGTGAAACCCCGGATGGAGGGCAGCCGTGGCGGCAGTCTGTAGAGAATGCCCTGGATCAAAAGGCCCCAGAGGGTCTCTCGCTCAGTGCCAAGACAAGGGGCCTCGGGAGCCCACAGTTGCTTCGAAAAGCTGGATCGCGTCTGAGGGTGCAGGCCAGCTTCAGAGCAAGCCTTCCCCTCTCCAGGGCAGAAGAGCTTTGGAGCAGCCCTGTGGAGAGGCCGGGAAAGGGGCTGATGTGTCTGTCGGCCAAGCCTCTCTGGAGCCCGCCTCTTCGTTGCTTGCTGTTTTGGGGGAGGAAAGTCACCCTTTGGGCTGTGGAGGCAGCGAACCCAAGCCTCTTGGGGCTGCAGCCAGCTTCTTGTTCACCTCCTGCCTGGCCACTCAGTGAGAAATCACAAGCAGAAGGCCCTGGCAGGGAGGCTGAGCAGGTGGGCGATGGGCTTGGGTGGCTGGCCTGGACAGAAAGGAGCGCATCCCAGGAGGAGGATTGGGGCAGCACCAGCCTGCCTTTCTGCCCTGTTGTTACCTCTCCAAGGGTCCACTTGCCGCCCACCAGCCTTTCTGTGGAACCCTCCCCTTGTTCATGTACAGAGCGCTATTTGGACCGATGGGCAGGAACACATTTCCTGGGACATGAAACCTGCCCACAGTGTCATCTTGGGGCCCCCAAGGAAAGCCTGCCATGCTTGGGGGTGGCGAGAGGCTAAAGGTTCTGAAGATCTGGAAGCCACATAAAAAAGGGGGTGGGGTTTTCTTTTCTTGGCAGAGTCAGGACACACCAGCACTCCAGGGTGCACTGAAGTGTTTTCAGGAGGTATTTTCATATCAAGCCTAAATTTGTTATACTGGTTTAGCACCACCGAATGCTTCCTCCATAATCATTTCCAACCTGATTTAATTCAACAATAAGAAAGCTTTAGGCCGCAATCACTTCTCTAGGCTGATGTAAGTCAAGCAGCATAAACATTAGTGGCAAATCGCCTGTAATTAGGAAGTATTTCTCATGGTGCACCAGTTGCGCAAGTGAGATGAGCAACGAGGAGTGCAATCCTTGACTCCTTAACACGTGGGCAGGAGGGGTGGCCGGTGAGGTTCACGCCATTAGCGCTTGCACCCGCCTACGCCGGGAATAGCGTTCCAGCCTTGGCTTGTCGAAGCAGAATCATGAATAGGCCCTTTCCTGAGGAGCGGCTGCAGGTCTTCTACCCACTCTGGCCAGCAACGAAGGGCCTGCTCGACTCCCCGTCCTGCCCCTTCCTGAAGGTGGCCTTGGCATCAAGGCCCCTGAGCCTCAAGGCAGAAATGACCCCAAGGGCTTCCCCTCCTTCCGCTTGCAGGTGGGCCCCCCTGCTGCCAGGCGGTGTGCTTTCTGCTCTGTTCCCCCCCATTCCTCTCTCCCCACCTGCATGTGTCTGGGGGGCTTGGTCTGGCTCATGCCTGGTGGTGCTTTCTGCTCCTCTTGCCCCAGCCTGTGTGCGTCTGCGTGCGTGCATACTCTGATGTTTGTGTTGGCTCTGCTGAGCTCTCTTCAGCCCTGCTGGATTCATCTTTTGTGTCAAAGTCAGTCAAGGCCCTTTAGACCCCTCGGAGACTGGACTTCTTTGGCGTGTGCTTTCGGAGGCTGCAGCTGGCCTCCTCGCAGAAGGAGCTTGCGCTGCGCCAGAAGGTCTGCCAGAGGAAGCAGGAAGCACTTCGGGCTCTTGCTCTGTCCAGCTTTTGACAGGCGAAGGGTCTCCCTCCAGCCAGGCAGGGGGCGTCCCTCCCCAGCCAGAGGTGGGATCTTCCCCCAGAGGGCGGCTGCTGAGCACGGGCCGGCCACTCCCACGAAGGCTGCCTGTGCTTTTCCTCCTCCTCCTGCTCTCCGTCTGCTGCATTTCTTGTGATGACTTTTGTCTGTCCCTCTGTTTCCCCCCCCCCCCAAGATGACCAGCGCAACGATGGCCCGAGGCGGGATGCAAATAAGACCACGGTTCCCGCCGGCCAGTGCTGTCTCTGCCATGCCTCCTAGCACCATGCCTCTGGGCGGACAGCCCATGCCACAGGTATTTCCTGGAGCTGATGTGCCATCGTGGGGGTGGGGTGAGTGGGTGGGGAGGGTGATGATGCACTTGATGGTTTTTCCACTGCTGTGCTTTGCATGAGTTCAGGTGGCCATGGGGTGGTGCTTTTTTGCTCTTCCCACAAAGGTGGAGGATGGCGACCCTCCAGGTCTTTGGGTTCGTGTTGGCTTTAGAACAAGCTGGAATTGTTAGCATGTGTACATTACTGAAACAGCGACATCTACGTTGGCTCAGGCATGTTGTGAGAATGGCTGATGGTCAGATTCCAAACGATCTCCTATATGGAGAATTAGTGCAGGGAAATCGCCCCAGAGGGAGACCCCCCCGCTGCGATACAAGGAGATGTGCAAGTGGGATCTGGAGGCCTTAGGAATGGACCTCAACAGATGGGAAGCCCTGACCTCTGAGCGTTCAGCCTGGAGGCAGGCAGTGCAGCATGGCCTCTCCCAATTTGAAGAGACCCTTGTCCAGCAGGCCGAGGCAAAGAGGAAGTCACAAAAGCAGTACAATCAGGGAGCTGGACAGGGGACAGACTGGATTTGTCTTCTGTGTGGAAGGGATTGTCACTCTCGAATTGGCCTCCTCAGTCCCACTAGATGCTGTTTCAAGTCCTTAATACAGAGCACGTTACCATAGTCTCTCGAGACTGAAGGATGCCTAATCCGAATCTGAGTCTAGAAACACCCGGGGTGGGGCTCACCTTGCCCGATCACCTTGCAAGCGTGGTTTGTTCCATCGAAAGGGGTTTTGGACCCTCTTTTGCACAGCCCCGATGGCTTTGCTTGCCCACTCCTTGAGCCTCAGAAGGGGCCAGGGGTCCCACCATGGGCCAGGGCAGAACAGAGGCTGACGTGACCGAGAGCGGATGAAGCTTTGTGGGGCTTGGGGAGCAGATGGAATGCCAGCTCGTCTCTTCACAGACTGGGCCTGCCATCGACTTCACAGGCACAAAATGTGCCGCTTTGGTTGAGCAGTCTGAAGTTCTTCATTGGGATGTGTGTGTGTGTGTGTGTGTGTGCTTTTTTAAAAAAAACTAGACATGGGAGGTGGGGAGAGATGCAGAAGTCCAGGCCATGCAGGTCACGCTTGCAGAGTTCCCTGGGAAGAAGCAGGCAAGTGGGAGGGTGCCCTTCCTTGCAGGCCGGAAGAGTTGAGCTGTGCCTGTCCTGGGGAGAGGGAGGATGGTCCCTTCGGGGCGCTCTGGTCAGTGACTAGAGCAGACGGGATGGCAGAATCGAGCCGTGTGTCTCGGGCCACCCTGGAGCTAGAAGCCCACCTTTTCAAGCCTCTTCAGAGGATGGCATGTGCCTGGCATGGACACCCCCGCCCCCCCCCAGGGCAGGTGCAGAAGACCTGGACTTCCACATAGCAAACAGGCCCCAAGGAAGGGAGTTCTGCCCCTCCACTCACTGTGGCCTTTTGGTTGTCTCGGATTTGCTCGGGGAGGCTGACCCTGGGCAGGCCAGCCATCATACATGGCTATTTGCTGGCATGGGGAGGAGCTTTGGGGGTGGCTGCCCCCCCAAGTCCTGTTTGTAGGGACGTTTCTCCTGCTGACGGCAGCCCTTCCTTCCCTTCCAGGTGAGCCAAAGCAGCCTCCCGCTGATGTCCTCTCCGTCGCCAGTCCAGCAAGCCCAGACGCCGCAGCCCATGCCTCCGCCCCCCCAGCCCCAGCCCTCCCCCCAGCCCGGCCAGCCCAACTCCCAGCCCAACTCCAACGTCAGGTGAGTCGTGCCGTTGGGGGCGGGAAGAGCGGACCCTGTTCCCCTGCCCCGTTCTTGGCCCCCCTGCTTCCCCAGCGGACCCCCTTTGCTCCCTCTTGCAGCTCCGGTCCGGCCCCGTCTCCCAGCAGCTTCCTCCCCAGCCCGTCTCCGCAGCCCTCCCAGAGCCCAGCCGCCGCCCGGACCCCACAGAACTTCAGCGTCCCGTCTCCAGGGCCGCTCAACACCCCAGGTAATCCCCACAGCTCCGGAAGGCGCCCACCCAGACAGTGCCTCCCTCCCCCCAGTTTCAGCCAAACCGGGGGGGGGGTCCTCTTCCTCCATCCCACCTCCCCCCCCTCCAGGCAGCAGTTCCTGCAATGCCGTTGGATGACGAATCCTGCCCGTTGTCAGGAGCCCAGTCCCGGGGGTTCTGGCGTCCTGGGGCCGCCCTGCCGCCTCACCCGCGAGGACCAGAGGGGGACGGCTTGCCATGCAGAATGTCTGCAAGTTGAAGGAAGGAATCCTTTTGAAACCCTGGGAGCCGTGGCTGCCCATCCAGGCCACCCCCAAGGAGACCAGGGTGGTCCTGGATAGCGCCCCCCCCCGTCCCCTTCAACAAAATTAGTTAACAGTGCTTGCTGTGGATGGCTGGTTATCTGAACGTTGCCGTAAGAGAAGGTGGAAGCCCAACGGTGGGGGTTCAAGGAGGCCTCCGCAGATCCTGGGAACAACCCTGGACTGCCCCCCCCCCCCCCCGCACGCATCCCCCGTTCCTGGGCGTGAACTGTGGCCTCCTTGCTTGCCAGGCAACCCCAACTCCGTCATGAGCCCTGCCAGCTCCAGCCAGTCAGAGGAGCAGCAGTACCTGGAGAAGCTCAAGCAGCTTTCCAAGTACATCGAGCCCCTGCGGAGGATGATCAACAAGATTGACAAGAATGAAGGTACCGGCGGGAGGGGCTCGCCCTCGTTTTCGCAGATGGTGGAGAAATGCAAGGATGTGGGTGCAGAGACCCTTGGGTCGGAGGGCCCCCTTTTTGGGCAGCGGGGAATGGGCGGAAGAATTGAGGGGTGGGGGGAGCACTTCTTTTCTGAAGCTGCAGAGGAGCAAGATGGTCTCGGCGGGGGCTCTGCTGTGACATAACTCAGTCGCCCCCGCATTTTATGGCGTTGCCTGTGTTGTGCCTAACGATGCTGGGCCTCGCTCTGCCGTGAGGCACGTGCGTCGTGTAGTGAAAACCCAAGTGGAACGTAAGTTTCCCAAGCCAAGGGCAAAATGCAGAAAGAAGGCCGGCGGGGCCCTGTTTGATGGAGACCGCCCGCCCGCCCTTTCAGAGGCCTCTCTGGCTCTTCCCCCTCCCCTTTTAGACAGAAAAAAGGACCTGAGCAAGATGAAGAGCCTCCTGGACATTCTGACGGACCCATCGAAGCGGTGAGCTCTCCGTCTGCTTCCCCCACCTCCCCATTCCTTTGGGAAGCCCTGGGGGCGGTGGGGGGGGGAGGGAGAGGGAGCGCCTGTCGTGTGAGGAGCCGGGAGAGGACTCGGTTCCTTCACGGAGAGCCACCTTTGTGGCCACGTGGTGGGCTTGGCCCTGGTATCCGGCTGGTGGCCAAGGGCCCACTCCGTGGAGCAGGTTGGCTCACACAAACGCACGTTGACACCGGCTGGCCAGATCTCCCAACAGAGCTCCCCCCGCGTGCCCCAAGAGGACTGGCTTTCAGAAGGCGCAGTATGTGGGTCTTCCACAGACAGCCCCTGGAGATGGGGGAAAGGGGGGGGGCTGCGCAGGGCTGGGATTAGGAGCCCCGGAGGTGACCTTCTCATGGGTCAGGCTCTCAGTGGCCATCCAGCCCCACACTGACTCCTCCGGCCAGCCATCCTGGGCGTCTTGGCTTGGGGACCCCTCCAGCGGCCAGCTCTGCTTCTGAAATGGGGGGGAGGGAGGGGGGTCCTGTTAAGGTCAGGGCCTTCCTCTGCCCTTTGAGGGTCAGCCTTGTAGCTCCATCCTTCTTCCTCTGGGGTGGGTGAAGGTGGGCCAGAGGCCCGTAACGCCCGCCTTCCTTCCATCTTTCCTCCCCAGCTGTCCTCTGAAAACCCTGCAGAAATGTGAAATCGCTCTGGAGAAACTCAAGAACGACATGGCTGTGGTAAGCTGGGTGGTGTCTCTGTGGGCGCGCACGCACGCACGCACGCTCAGGCAGCTTCATGTTCTTCTGCCGCTCTCCCTGTTCCTCCTGCCACGAGCCCTTCTGGGCTTCAGCCCCATGGCCGCCCCAGAAGGCGGGTTCTTTTCCCAGAGGCCGAGCCGTGTCGGCCCAACAAGGGCAGCCGAAGGAAAAAGAAGATCTGGTGGCTGGGCGGAAAAGTCAAAAATTAAATAAACAAAATAAATAAAATAAAATAAATAAATAAATAAATAAAATAAATAAAAGGCAGCAGGATTGGGGTGGGGGGGCAGAGGCTTAGAAGGAACCCCCCCCCTTGGGTGTGGGTGAGAGGAAGCGGGCATGGGCAGCGTGGCTGGCTGGCTGGCTGGCTGGCTCCACAGGGCGGTTGAAGGGGGCCAGCCACTCTGCAGGGGCCCAGGTGCACCCAAGGGAGGGGGAGAGGGAGGAGAGGCAGATCTTGCTCCGTGTTCTGGCTGAGATGGGGCAGGGCTCCCTGGGTGCTGCTTGGGCGCAGGGAGGGAGCTGCAGCGGAGTTGGTGTTGCGGGAGGACAGCTGTCGCAGCAGAAGGCCTGAAAGCTCACCCTCTCCCCCGCTTCCCTCCTCCTTCCCCCCCCCCACGCCATGCTTTCTGCCCTTTTAGCCCACCCCCCCACCACCCACAGTCCCTCCCACCAAGCAGCAGTATTTGTGCCAGCCCCTCCTGGATGCCGTCCTGGCAAACATCCGCTCACCCGTCTTCAACCATTCCCTCTACCGGACCTTCATGCCGGCCATGACTGCCATCCACGGCCCTCCCATCCGGTAAGTGTGGCTGCTGGGAGTTGGTCCCTCACTGGAAGCCAGACAGGGCGGCAGCGGCTTCTAGCCTTCGGGGAGACCTGGGTGGGTGGGTGGGTGGGTGGCAAGATTTCTTCCTTCCTTCCTTCACCCTTCTGGATCACAGGACCTGAAAGGTGCCTTTGCTGCAACAGACCAAGATTTGGGGGGGGGGGCTGCAGGGAAGAGACCCGGCAGGGAAGAGGCCCTTGCAGGTTTCCCCAGCCCCGTGACCCCCTCGCTGTGGGTAGAGGTGGCTTGTGGCCTTGGGCATGAGAGAGGGTGCGTGCGTCTGGCTGGAGGCGGCCGTTCAGATGCCTGGATGGGTGTCTTCGGCAGGGCCCCCGTGATTTCCCCTCGGAAGCGGAAGTACGAGGATGACGAAAGGCAGACCATCCCCAACGTCTTGCAAGGGGAGGTTGCAAGATTAAACCCCAAGTTCTTGGTGAACCTGGATCCCTCTCACTGCAGCAACAATGGCACGGTCCACCTCATATGCAAGCTAGGTAAGCGGCCCAGCAAGGCTGTGCTGGGTTCAAGGAGGCAGGAGGCCTCTGGAGCCCTTCTGACAGTGGGCGGGGGGGGGGGGAGGCAGCGGCGGCAGCAGCAGGGGCCGGCTAGGGACAGGCTGGGGGCTAGAAATCGGGACAGAGCAGGAGAAAGTGACAGCTCGCAGCTCAGCCTGGTGGCTTAGGCACTTTCTGTGCTGTGAGAGAGAAACAGACGGTGGTGCCCCTGAGGTCTGTCAGCCAGATGGGGAGGCAGCCCTGGCATGGGCGCATCCCCCACCCCCCCACCCAGAGGGTGCCCCCAAGGCAAACCAGATGTGCCTCTGCTTCCAGATGACAAGAACCTTCCCAACGTCCCGCCGCTGCAGCTCAGCGTTCCAGCCGACTATCCCGACCAGAGCCCCCTCTGGATCGACAACCCTCAGCAATACGGTACGAAGGGAGACAGCAGAGCGGGGGGGGGGGCATTCCTGCTGCCCTGCAGGTTAAAGGGGTGACCGGGCCCAGCAGAGGGAGGAGGAGCTGACCCCAGGAAGAGCCGCCTTCAGAGGCACCGGGGAGCAAAAGTTCAATGGGGGCTTGGCCGCTGGGCCTTCTCCTCAGGGGGCTGCCACTCATAGGCCTAGAAACTTTTGGAGTTCTTACACCCATTTGTAGACCCAGAGGCCGATACGAATGAAGCCCAGCTACACACCCACCAAGTCCATGGCACTGACCCAGTTAGTGGGGAAGCGTGCTTGTAGAATTACAAAACAGCACCAAAGATGAAACAAAAGCAAAAGTAACTTAAGCACCTTTTAAAACTAAAAAAAAGGTCACCAAAATAAACTGAAATTCACAAATGGCCACCAGAGAGAGAGAGAAGTAATTTAGGTTTTGTCACACGTGTGTGTGTGTGTGTTTTAAAGAGAACACAGGGGTGTCCTGCCACCTCCCGGGTAACTGCCTTGGTAACAGCCCCCCCCCCTTAGGATGCCCCGGTCACCACACCCTTGGACGAAACTCAGCCGAAGAGCCTGGGCGACTCTTGTCTCTCTCCTTCCAGAGGCC
Source organism: Pogona vitticeps (assembly GCF_051106095.1). NCBI lineage: Eukaryota > Metazoa > Chordata > Lepidosauria > Squamata > Agamidae > Pogona > Pogona vitticeps. The sequence goes on from NC_135796.1 coordinate 230,720, forward strand.
AACCCGTTCCTGCAGTCGGTGTATCGCTACATGATGTCGAAACTGCTGCAGCTTCCGGACAAGCACTCGGTCACGGCGCTCCTCAACACCTGGGCCCAGAGCATCCGGCAGGCCTGCCTCTCGGCCGCTTAGCCGGGCCTCGGCCGCGCCGGTGGGCCGGGCGAGGAGAGCAGAGACGCCTTAATGTTTTGTTGACTAGGAATTGGGTTTTGTGGAAGAGCCCGGTGTTAGGTGTAGCCTCTTGTGCTTCTTCTGCCTCTTGTGGGGACTTGCCAGGTGGCGCTGGAGTTTCACAGTCCTCAAGGCAAAGATGTGTTAGCAACCTTATTATTATTATTTTTAAAAATGCCTTCTTAGAGAAGAGTGTGTGCAGACTTCCGTCAGGGAGTCTCTCTAGTAAAGGCGAAGGGAGGGCGCCCTTCCGGCCTGGCCCCGTCTCGGTGTGCATGTGCTGCGTAAGGTTGGGTGGATGCCGTCCTGGGAAGAGGCGGCTGCAGCCAGCAGAACCCAAGCTGGCCCACGTTAGCTCCGCTCAGAGGCAGGGCTGAGCCGGGGGCAGCTTGTGCGGTTCAAGACGCAAGGCCGCCAAACCCGGCTCTTGGTCTGCTCACCTGCTGGTGTCCCACAGGCGGCTCTGCCCTTTGTGGGCCTTTTCCTGGGCTTCTGTCTCGGAAACGTCACTGTCCCTCCTCGTGCAGGGTCTCCAAGGCAGCCTCCTGATGCTGGAGCCACCATCGCTGTGGGGTGGCCATGTACATTTCAGGACCTTTTTTTAAAAATGGACTTTGTAAGTGCTAATTAACTGCAATACGAGAGTATCGATATTTCATATGTGAACTAAGGCATTTGTTTTATTGTAATAATAAATGTATTGTTCCAGTGTTTAGCACTCTCTCCCTCGCTCTGTTTTTTCTGGGCCATCTCTGCCGCTTCCACCGCAGCCTGCTGACCAGAGGGTCACAGAATGACACTGGCCTTTAACAGATTTATTTTGCTGACCCCCCAGCCTGGTGGGGGCAGAGGGGCCTTTCTTACACACAGACCACCAACTGCTTTACTTAAAGAGCCATCCGATTCCATTACTGAGGAGGGGTCACTGCAAGGGGACAAGAAGTGATACTGAGGGTCCGGTTAGGTGGGAAGGGACGCCCGAGCCAGTCTCCTCTGGGGCCTGAAGGAAGGTCCCTTCCGGGCAAAGGGGTTCGGCTCAAGGCAGCCCCAGTTGCTAAAGCACCGTCCGGTGCAGCCTTTTTCTCTGGACGGCCTGCGTTCTCTTCTGCCGCTCGGCGAAAGCGTTGCCTAACGTTTGCTTCAGGGCTGGCAGCACAGCGCGTTCCGCAGCCGGCAGTGGGGTGAGGATCCTGCTGAAGGACAAAGAGATGAGGTCAACAACTCTGGTTTTTCAAGAAGCTTGGACTGCATTCCCCAGTGCCTTGGCAACAAGCATCCATGCTCCCAGCCGAGACCTGCTTCCTTATCGTTTGGAGTTAGGGTGGAAGCAGGTCTTAGGGCTGCCCAGTTGCAGGCAGTGTTGGAGAGACATGGTGGAGGCAGCCTTGGAGACCAGCTGTGACCCTTTGGCCACCCTGTAAGGTGAGAGGAGCTCCTTCTGGGGGGCACCCGCACGGGATCGGACCTGTCACACCCTCCTCTATTGGGAAAGCCCCCCTCCTCCGGGAACAGAGGGCCGCCTGCCCCAGCCAACTCTCCAACTGGAGCCCCTTCCCAAGAGGATCGGGCCCTTCTTCAGCCCAGAAAGAGCCAGCATTTAGTGCATGCGTTTGGAGAAGGGGGAGGCGAGGCCTTGAGCGTCTGGGCTTCTTGCATCCCTCCTGCTTGCCACTTGTCTAACATCCCATGCTGTGGGGCTGGTGAGGGCAGCAGCTGATCTCAGCCCACGTCACCCCCTAGGGCTGGGGAAAGTTTGGGGTCCGCTGGCTCCCCATTCTTGCTGCAGGAGGCCCTCCATAAGACCCTTGTCGGGAGGGGTGGCAGAAGGGTGGAGCTGCCACCGCTGGGAAGGTGTGGGTGGCAGCCTCTGCCAAGCTGAGAAACCCATTTACCAGGTCTTGGGAGCGTTCTTCATCCTGGGCAACCGTCCGCTCTCCCGGCTCCTAAAGGCAAAGACATCCAGCACAGCTCAGGGGACTAGGTGGTTCCTGCTCGCGAACCGGGCCCCCTCCGAGGTCTGCGCAGGACGGGCAGCATGGCAGCCAGGGGGCGTTCGGACAGGGTTCCTGCTCTTGGCCTGTGGCTTGCCAATAAGCTCCCATGATGAACAGATGGAGGAGGGGGGGGGGACCCCTCATAGGAAGTGTATGAATTCTTATCTCACCTTACCCCCCCCCTTGCCATAAGCCCCAGCTTCTACCAAAAATAAGCAGAAGGGGTAAAAGGTGGCGTGGGGTGGCAGCGGCTGAAGCATCCACCGTCTTGTGAACCCCAGGTGGGGGACAGGCAGCCTTCCAGAGGTTGCAGGTGCTGCCTTTGCCCACTGTGAAGGCTCAGGGTAGGAGAAAATGGAGCGGCCATCTTGACAACCTTACGGGGGAGCACAAATGCCACCCAACCTGCAGGCCAGGGTGGTTCAGAGTCCAGAGAGGAAGGGCGGGTTGGTGTGGCGTTCTGGCGCTGAGCGCCACAGCTCGGTGCTCTTCCACAGGAACCTCCCCGGGCTCCCCACTGGCGAGGGGTGGGGTGGGGTGGGGTGGGGACAGAAGCTCTTCTCCCAAGGAATGAAGGAGGGGCCATCCCCAAAAGGGCTGGGGTGGGCTAACACCATTCGCTGCCCTGAGATGAAGCGAGCGAGCAGGGAAGTGCCACTGGGAATCTCGAGACAGTCCAAAAGCCGGGGCTTCCAGCTGTTTCACCTCGCTCACGTAACAAGCGTCGCCCCAGAGGAGAGGCTGGCCAATCCAAGGTCATCGCTCAGAGCTTAGAGCATTCTGCCTGAAGCAGCCACTGAACGGCAAGTCACCCAACCCAGCCACTGGGCCTTTCCCAGAACATCATCTGATCTTGTGTCTGAAGAAAGGAAGGGGCTCCTTGGATAGGCACCTGCTCCACCCCTTCCCAGCCCCCCCCCCACTACCACTTCCCCCAGCTTGCAAGCAAGGTTCACACGGCAGAGGCGCCTCCTGCCCTCCTCTCTCACTGTGAACTGCCTTACCCAAGGTGGCCAGCGAGCATGGACTCTTCAGGGATCCTCCTGGTCTTGTGGATGTCCTCCAGGCACGATCTCAAATACATCAGCTGGAGGACAGAGGAGACCCAGTGACCCTCCTGCTCCTTCCCGACTGCGCCGGGAGCAGGACGTGGAGGGGAGGGGAGGCGGCCTCACCTCCTGCATCTGCATGTGGTTGATGTTCCACAGCTGGCGGATGACCACCTCGCACTCCTCCAGCGTCGGCGGCTTCCGCACGTGGGAAGGGAGCACGTTCACCAGGAAGGGGTTGGAAGAAGCCGCCGGAATCCTCATCTCCCCGCTCCTGTCCTGACTCTCCGAGGGGAAGCGGACCGGGGACGTCGCTCGGTCACAGACAGCCGTGCCTCTGAAACGCCGATAGGGACTCCCCGTGGAACGCCCACGGCTGGAAAGCTTGGCAGGAGGCTCCACGTCTCTAAGAAAACAAGGAGAAACCGGCATGGGAGGCGGAGGGAGGGACGTGTCCTGGCCTCTGAGAACTTTCGTCCCGACGCCAAAGAAGGGAGATGGGCATCACAGTCCGGTTGCAGAACACAACGCTGGCCTGTCTCATTTCTGTTTTGGTTTCGTTTTTTAATCGAAGGAAAGTGTGCAAATGGCTTCTGCACAGTCAAAGGGAGCCAATTCTCCCTCACGGCTCTGGCGAAGGCCAAGCCCCTCCAAGGCAGCGGGAGCCTCACAGGCTTAGAGAAACATCTCCTTCCCTGGGGGAGCTGCTGCCTTTCACCCAAACGGGAAGGCCCGCCAGGGTAACACGACAGCAGAAAGAGGAGCCAGGCTGGCAGCCCAGTGAAGACCAGCGTTCTCTATCTGGCAGAAAGGCGCCTTCCTGGGCATCAGCCACTGCCCCAGGGGCCTGTGGAAGAAGTGGCCAGGCGCCCACAAGGACGTGCACCAACCGGCACAAGCATGTCCACCTGGATGACGCCGTGGGACTCCGTGGCTAATCCAGGCCGGGAGGGGAGGGGAGGGGTGGGGGGGGCTCTGTGGCAGCAGGGGGAGCGCCCCCCGCATCCTTGCCCACTGCTGTTGGCAGCCTCTGCCACGGCCCCTGGAGTCAACCTACTGTAGGTTCTCCATTCCTAAAAAGATGGGTGCTCTCCTATTCTTTTATCTTTCATCACAGCTGGTCGGTGTCAAACTGTTACCAGCTCTTCAATGCAAACCGTTGGTCCGCCCCACTCGAGGCTTCTGCGACCCCAGGAGAGGTTGCCAAACCTGCCAGGAACGCCCACTGGTGGCCCTTCCGTGGGCTCTGGGCTGGGGGCCTCTGCTTCCTCCTGTGCGGTGGCCCTGTCCTCCTCTTGCCGCCCTTCCGCGCTCGCCTCTGCCACCCGCTCCTCTCCCTTGGGAGGAGGCCCAGCGCTCTCGGTGGGCTTCTCCTCCAGCTGCTCTGAATCTATACAACATATAAAAGAAGAGTGGGGGGAAATAACAGGGACATGGAGTTGTGGCTATTATTGATTTAGCAAGCATGCAGCCTGCCCTTCAACCATCAACAACACCCAAACCCACTGATACGAACAAGACAGTGATAAAATACAGAGCACGTATGGTTAAGAGCCTGTTTGTCCACTCCAGAAGGTGTCCCAAATGGTTAAACGATAGATTTATTTATTTATTTATCTATTTGATTTACACCCCACCCACCCCCAGACAGCGTCTACTGGGGTTGGATGGACCCCGTCCACATCCTGGCCCAGCACGTCCACTGGGGTGACCAGAGCAGCCTCCGGCGCCCAACCGCAATGGATCTGAAGAACCACCTCACCCAGAAACACTCCCCCCCCCCCCCGCAGTGCTCCAGGACCTTGCCCACACAGGGGATAAAGGGGAACAAAAGAGTTCTTTTGTCTGACACAAAAGGCCTTCCCCTTAGACCTTGGGGGCACAATGGGGCTGGGCTGGGCTGGGCTGGAGGGGGGCTTTTGGCAGGAGGACCCCCGCCCACACCCATGTACCTTCTTTGCTCAGCTCCTCTGCCGTCCAGGAGCTGCTGCTGTCTGCCTTGCCCACCACGCTGCTTCTTGGGGTCACCTTAGCAGGTGAGATGCTGGGAGAAAACTCTGCAAAGAGAGCAGGAAGGGAAGGAGCAAAGCAGGGGGATCGGAGGGGGGAAGGGTCCCTGGAAACCCTCCCTCGGGGCGGGCACAGAAATCTTTGGGTTCCAAGCAAGGCCGAAGAGGAGGAAGAGTCCCAGAGGCACCCTTGGGCGTTCCCTGGAACAGATGGTGGAGCAACCAGACCCAGCGCTTCGGGCTCTCCTCTCCCCTCACCAGGCTGACCAAGAGTCCGGCAGGGGTCGGGTGGGGGGGAGATCCTGGTTCATCTCCTTCCCTCTTCTCCAAAGACCCCATGAGATTACTCCTTAGCTACCCCACCCTTCCTCAGCCTCAACCAGCCAGGCCCCCAGAAGCTTCGAGGGGCTACTGGTGGGCTGGCCTCTCATCTGCCCCTGCCCTCCACCAGCTGGGAGACCCCAGACCACCCTCAGCCTCCTCCGACGCCAGAAGCTAAGCCGAGGGATGCCTGGCCACGGCTGGACTGGGAGGCCAGTTGGTGGCCCCGGGGAAGGTGGCGATGGCTAGGAAAGGCCCCCGCCCGAAGCCCCAGCTGCCAGTTACAGAAAGTCACCCGAAGGGGTGGGAGGGGGGTGAGGGCTGGGTTGCTGCTGAGAGTCCCGAGTCCAGTGGCCCTGCTCCACCCGCGGCCACTTTGCCTGCCTCACCTATCCTCAGGTGGCACAAGGAAGAGGCCACAAGGAGGCTTCAAGGAGCACAGAATGGACCGGAGAAAGCAGGAGAAGACCCAGAACTGCCAGAACGGAAGCGGCCTCGCCTCCATCAAAGCTTCTGCTCTCCAAGGGTCCTTTCAGTGACCCCTGGCCCCTCTGCACCCCCCCCCCCCCCCGTGCAGCCACGGAATCGTCTCCACGTGGACACCGTTACCTTGCCTTGTGGCTGGAGCAGGTCTCCGACTCAGCTAAAGCAGGTGTGGCTGCCAGGAGGGCTCCTATGGAAGTGGGTGGGGTTACGTGGGAGGTGCCAGGAGTTGGGTGTCCCCCCCCCCCGTGGCTGGCCCCAGCCAGGCTCCACACGGGGAGGCAGCCAGGGTCACCTCCTGAGCCCAAAGGAGAGAACGGCTGGGCCACGAGCCCCACGACTGGCGCCCCCGTGGCACCCGCTTCGAAAGCCACGTTGTCTCTTCTTGCAGCTACCACAAATTCATCATTCTGGGAGAAAATGCAGAATGCCCAACGGAAGACTGAGAAGGATGCCCGGCGGGTGGGATTTGGCTGGTCAGGAGAGGGGGGGGCAGGACAGGGGTGTGTGTGTGTGTGCATGCATGCGTGTGTGTGCGTGTGGAGTCCTTACCTGTCTTCTGCAGCATGGGGTGCATGATGAGCTTGTAGTGAAGGTCTGCAAAGGAAAAACCCACTTTTGTTATTGGAAGACCCCCCCCCCAGCCAAGACTTTTGGACGATGTCAGCTGTTGCACAAGGCAAGCCCACCACCCTGGAGCACAGCAGAGAGCAGGCGGGGGGGGGGAAGTGGGGTGCGGGGGGGGCAATGCCAGGCAAGGGGTCCCGGCGCGGGGGTGTGTGTGTGTTTCCAGACAGTTGGGAAACGCCTATATAGTCGGGGGGGGGGGGGCGAGGGGAGTGTGTGATGGCGGGGAGGGGAGGCTGAGCATCACTTTCACGCCCCCCCCAAACCTCTGGAAGCCAGAAGCTAACCCCCCCTCCGCCCTCCTCCGGGGTCTCTGGCGACAGGGGGGTGGGGTCCTCCGCGAAACCGGGAGGGGGGGGAGCGGTGGGGGGGCAGAAAACCGGGACCCCCAACGCCCCGGGGAGGAGGAGGAGGAGCCGCCCCCGCCTGGGGGGCGCGCGCGCGGGGGGGGAGAGAAGAGGTTTCCTTCCCTTCCCTTCCCCCGCGTCTCCCTCCCTCCCTCCCTCCTTCCCCGGAGCGAAGGGCACACGTGCGAAGCGGTGGACGCGCGTCGCCGCCGCCGCCTCCCGGCCACCCACCGCGGTTCTGCCGCCGGAGGAGCTCGACCTCCTGGTGGAGCTGCCGGAGGGTCTCGGCGTGTTGCCCCTGCAGGAACCGCAGGCTCCGCTCCAGCTCGGCCGCCGCCCGCTTCCAGCCTTCCTCCTCCGAGGAGGAGGAGGCCGCCCCCGGAGCCGGAGCCGGCGGCTGGGCCGGGGGGCGAAGCGGCGGCCTGGAGGGCACGGGCGGCGGCCCCGGCCGGGCGCCTCCCTGGGGGGGCGAGGGCAGCGGCGGGAAGCCCGAGCTCGGCATTTGTTTTTCGGGGGTGGGGGCTGGGGGTGTCCCGGCGGGGTCTCCTTCGCTGGCTGGGGCGCCGCGGGGCCGCGCAGGGAGGGGGGGCGAGGAGGGGAGGGCGGCCCTGGGCGCGCCCCCGCCCCTCGCCTGGCCTGGCCGCGCGGCCTCCGTCGCCGTGGGAACGGGCCCGGTCCGGAATGGGGGGGGACGCCCGCCCGCTCGGGCTTTCTCCCGGGCCAGGCCGGAGGGGGCTGTCCCGGGAGGACCCCCGCCGCCGCCCTTCTCCCCGCCAGCCTCCGGTCGGAGGGGGGGGAGGGCTGGGCCCAACCTCCGCCCCCCCCTGACCCCACTGCAAGGGATCCCTCCCCCGCGAGGAAGAGGAAGAAAGACTCCCTCCGCCCCCCCATCATCCCTCCAAGGGCAGCCAGTCAGGCTGTCTGCACCCATCTTGGGTGGGGGGGGGAGAGAGAGCAGGCCACCCCCCAGGGCAGAAAGGCACACACACCTGCCAGGCCCTCCATCTTTGGCAGAGGGGCACCTTCCCCCCCTCTTGTAAATGGAAGGGGCACCCCAGCCCTCCGTGCCTGTGGGATCCCCTGGGCAGCCTTGACTTCCCACCCACCCCCCAAACACCCCTCTTCCCCCCCACCTGTACCTTCACCTCCCCCCCCCCAAGGATTTACTGGAGCCTCTTTTTGGTGGGTTTTCCTTTAAAAGTTCCTTTATCAAAAGAGAATTCACGGGTTGGCACCACTTTGCCGGTTACAAAAGTACACCCTCTGTTTACAAATCTGTGCCACTTAATTAAAAAAACATTTCCACGTTTCAAACACGAGACCAGACCCACCCTTCCCCGCTTCTCGAAACCTTCCCCCCCCCGCCCGCCGCGGCTCTTCCCACAAGGCCTGGGCTGATGAGTGGGTGAGGAGGGTCTCCCAATGAGCCACAGGAAAGCAGCAGACCCCGTCAGGGTTGGTGCGGCCGCCCCTTTTCCGTCAAGAAGGTCATGACCGTGGCATAGAAAAGGTATCCGAGGAGGAGGAGCAAGGTGCAAGGCACGGGGCCGACGCAGAACCGGGAGGCCACGAAGTAGACCACGAGCAAGGAGAGGAGGACCCTGTAGCTCGCCAGAAACCTCAGGCTGACCCGGGGCCGCTGGGCCTGCTCCTGGCGCTGCCTGGGCATCGGGCTGTGCCTGGCCTTCGTCCCCAGGGCAGGGCTGGTGAGATGGTAGCGGCAGAAGCTGCCCAGAAAGTCTCCTCGGCCACAGAGTCTTTCCATTTGGTCTGCAAACTGAAAAGAGGGGGTGGGTCAGCACGCAGGCCAGGAAACACGGAGGCCTCCCTCCTTGGTCTCTCCTCCCCCCCCCATCTTGATCAGCTGCCTGGGGCTTCTGAGAGAACCTGGAGAATCCCACCTGGGTCTCTGAGGAGGAGCGGCCCCAAGCTCCAGGAAGAGGTTTTCTGTGAAACTTACACGCTCATTGATGGCCAAAGAGAGGCGGTAAAACAGGCGCACGAGAGTGGGGCTTTCGTAACTTCGGATGGGCTGAAGCTCAGGATCTCCTTGGTACTCCACCTGAAACCTGCGCAGGCCATTGATGATCTAGAAGAGCAATTGCTGTGTTTCAGCCTTAAATGGGTTTTGAGCCCCCCATGCAATGAGCAAATGCTACAGGCCTGGGGCGGCGGCGGCGGCGGCAGCAGCAGCAGCAGGAGGAATAGGACACCCATGGCTTTTTAGGGCACCAGGAGGAGGAATTGGGAAGCCACTTCAGAGTACGTCATACTCTGCTTGTCTTTAAGGCATTGCAAGATGATTTGAACTACAATCGTGCCCCGCTGGACGATTACCCCATATAACGACAAATCGCTTAACGTTGAAGTTTTTGCAATCGCTTTTGTGATTGCAAAATGATGGTTTAAATGTTTTTTTTTTCGTTTCATGATGATTGGTTCCCTGCTTCGGGAACCGATTTTCGCTTTACAACGATCAGCAAACAGCTGATCGTCGGGTTTCAAAATGGCCGCCGGCTGAAGAAAATGCCCCCCCCCGCTGTTTTTAGGACTGATTTTTTGCTTAATAGGCACTAGAAAATAGCCTCCATATAGAGGATCTTCACTGGACGAGCAGGTATTCAGCCCACTGGAACGCACTGAATGGTTTTCAATGGGTTTTTTAAATTTTCATTTGACGATGTTTTCGCTCTACAGCGATTTCGCTGGAATGAATTAACATTGTCAAGGGAGGCACCACTGTGGGTTTCAGCAACAGACTGACTGAGAACAGAGTCACAGGGCTTTCAAACTGAATTATAATTCTCCTAGTGGCTTTTTCGTTCTTTTCCTAATTCACGAACGAAAGCAAAAGACCTCTACCATTTAGAAGAACGTTGAATAAGGAATGTTCACATTTACAGCTCCATTTGGGGTGTAGGGGGAGAGGAGGTGCCCTTCCCTCTTAAGCCTCAGAAGCTTTCAAAGGAAGCTTGATCAAAGTGGCTTCATTCAGCACCCAGCTGCAGCTTTGAGCCACTCACAAGTGTGCCGACTGGGTGAGGAAGCCCGCCATGACAGGCCAAACAGCCCCCACCCACTCTTACCTGGTACCTGCCAAGGGGCGTGAGAGTTACTCCATCTTCTGTCTGGATGCAGTCTGGCAGCTGCTTCTTCCCGTTCTCATCCTGAGCTGCCCCCCAGTTCATCATCATCTGGTGAAGCTGGGCTTCGTTCAACTGGCAGACATTGAAATGGCACCTCTGTTAAAGCTACCGTACAGCAGAAGGTAAAGGAGAGCAAGCTACGAGCGTCACCTCCCTCTTCAGGTCTCTGAGTATAACCCTTTTTTTTTCTCCTCTCAGTTTCCAAAACCTTCTGATCTCCTCCGTACGACCGCAAGGTGAACAACTCTAAGCCCAAGTGCCTTTGGGGAGCACAGCTCCAAGCAAAGAAAAGGCTCATCACCCCCGTGATGGCCTGATGCTTAAAGCAAGAGCTGCAGAAAGTGCATTCAGGTTCTTGAAAGCCCTCATCTTGATTAACTTTCGGTGGTTCTGAAGACAAAAGCATTGTGTTCCAAAGGGACCTCTCCCCTCCCCCGCCTGCCCATCCTTGACTGCCCTCTTCAAACAGGAAATGGAAAAATAGAACCATACCCGGAAAATGTGACACAGATATTCCAGGGCCTTCTCCAAGTATTCATCCGTCTTCTTGATGCTGTCTTGCCCGATTTCATCCAGGTCGTTGCCGGTGTAGGAGCCATTCAAGTCGGTAGAGCCAAACCGGAACCAGGAAAAAAAGGACTGGTTGGCCATGGCCTCCACAGAATGGACCGAGATGGACTGGGCCCTCTGCTGGGCCTGGCCGATCTGCTGGGCCAGACGCAGCACCTGGAAGGGCAGAGCAGGTTGCCAGACCCGGCTCCCAACGAGGGACAGACAACGGGCGGTGGGAGGAGGAGGAGGACGCAGCGTCTCCGTGGGAAGGCAAATCCAGCCGTGGTGCTGGAGGCCAACTCACTGAGAGAGCGAGAGCTCGGTGGCGAGGGGGTTTGCTTGTGGCCTAGAAGCAGCTGCTTCTCTGAGCCCCACGCCTGGGGTTTGGCCAAAGGACTGGGGCCAAAGATTTCATGAAAGCTGAGAAAGAGCTTACCAGGTTTCTGACTTCTGGCCCGAACATCTGTGTGTACTGGAAGTCCTGCCCCTCAAGGCTGTAAACCTGACTCTTCACCTTGAAGGAAGCATCCGTGACGTTGGGAATCCGGGGTGACAGGAAGCTTCCCCCGAGAGAGGGGCTCGCAAAGAGGCGGTGCTGGTGGCGCTGAGGGATGGCCGGGTCCGTCTCCAGAAAAAGCTGCTCGGCTGCAGAGCGGAAGGAGGAGAAGCTGTTCATTTTTTGTGTCGGTCTGTGTCTAATTTCGATTGCTATAGTAATTATGTTCACTGTTTTTTAAATGGCTGTTCATTATGTTATGCCATAATGTTGTAAACTGCCCAGAGGGGCCTTGACAGCCAGATGGGCGGTGTAAAAGTCAAATAAATAAATAGTCCTGGCTGCGCTGGGAGTAAATCAACAAAGTCCACTTTAGCATAAAGCCATAATCTCCTTGCTGGTTTTCTCATACCAAGCACATTGCCGACATCCTTAAGGTAGGTGCATAACGATTTTGTCTCACCGCACACACGCTTCTCTCGGTTGGGCACAGCCTAGTTAGAAGTACAGCTGCGGGATGGACGCCACGGCTCCTATTGCGCCAGCCAGGCTACTTTGCTGCTCCTCCAGCGACAGGGGGCTTCTCCTCTGTGTTGAGCATTGAGGGAAGAGGGGCAGGCAGGCCGACAGGAGGTGGGCTCCCACATTCTCATCTTACCTTTCTGGATCATCTCGGCTAGATTGGGCTGAGCAAACACTTTAGCCACCCTAAACACCATCAGGGCATTCTTCGGGCTGACCAGGTCGGTCCGGAGGGCACGGTTCAGAAAGCTAACAAAGAGCTTGGTGTACATCAGCAGGTTCTCTTGAACAAAGGGAGCCCTTTCGAAAGCAGAAAAGAGATTTGGAGAATGCCACTGAAATGTGGCGTAGCCTGCCTGCCTCCCTCCCGCCCTTGACAGGCGCCCAAGTACAAAGAGGGCCCAAGAAAGCCACTGGCCGGTCTCCCCCAGGACTGTGGCCCCATCCTGGGGCAAAGCATAAAAGGGGCATCGGGCCCTCAGACAAGGAAGAGAGACACACACACACTCCACCACAGGTGCTGCCACCAGAAGACATCTTGGAGGAAGGAGGACTGAGGGGTGGCCCTGCACGCGGGCCCAGCCGGATCCGGCCCAAGACTCACCACTTCTCGGAGACGCTGCGAGGGGGCCCCTCGGCGCTCAGAAGGGGCTTCTCAGGGGCATACCGCCAGGGCTGCAAGTAGCTCAACCACATTTCCAGAACCTATGGGGAGAAGTTCCAGGTTTCAAGAAAGAGCCTTTCGTTTTCATTAAGCACCAGCTGTCTTCCCTGAAGGACCATGTGGTGAAGCTGTGGGTAAAGAGGCCAAATTGCCCCCCCCAAACAAAAGGCGATGGGGGGGGTGCCACCCCTTCTCCTGAAGCCTCTGGGCCTCCGAGGGCTCTCCCGCACGAATTCCGCTCTGGCCTTGTCTTTACGACTGCCCAGCTCTGTTTTACACGGAAGGCACCCTCGCTCACCTGGGTGTTCTCTTGCTATCAGGCAGAAGACGAGCAGCAGCCGCTCTTCCTTGTGAAGAAGGAGCCCCTCGGGAAGCCAGGCTGCCCCCAACAACGCATCCCCACCCCAGGCAACAAGGCCCCCAGCCCAGTACATACCGCTCTGAAAGAAGCATCCAGGGGCCAGTGGCCGAAGGAGTGCTGCAGAAAGATGTAGAGCTTCTGCTGAACAAAGCGGGGAATCACCGTCCTGCAAAGGCGCCCGGCAGAAAGAGAGACAGACGGGTAAGAGGACCCCATCTTGGGTCATGGATTCTGCTGTCGAACCTCCTCTTGCCTTCAACCCTTTCCTTCTGAGGATCCACCAGAACCCACCCTCCTGGCAGCCCTTGCTTGGGGGGGGCAGCAGAATATATTCCCCTTCCCCTCTTCTATGCTGCACCTCTTCAGGAATTGGCATGTCTGACATGGGCCCCTCCCTCCACCCTCAGGATGCCCGTCTCACTTCCTCAGTGGAAACAGACAGCCCAGCTGTGAGAGCGAGGCGAGGGCAACACACCTCTTGAACTCCTCCAGCGGGCTGGTGGCATGCGAATGCGTCGCCTCTGGCTTCAGGCTGTTGCTGAAGGCGTGCAGGTGCTTCACCAACAGGCGGATCACCAAGACGTGTTCCTCGGTGGGCCTGAACGAATCCTGGATGGAAAGCAGCAGCAGCAGCAGCAGGAAAAGGAGGAGGAGGAGGAGGAGGAGAAGGAAAGCAGTAAATTCTCCCCTCACCTCAGGAGGAGGGCAGGAAAGAGAGCACCGGGGCTGCAGAGTAGAGGGCGAAGGAGGACGCGGAAGAACCCACGGAGCCTTCGCCTTCATTCCTGGCCAGCCAGCTCACATGGTCCACACACAGAGACCACGTCCACCCCGTGCCGAGGATGGCAAGGGGCCCCACGCCACAGCGGCTGCTTCCCGAGGGAGAGAAGAGGGTCCAGTGGGAAGGGCCTCCCACCTCACCCTCTGGGCTCCGGGATCAAAAGAGGCCAAAGAACCCGAGGGAGGAAAGCCGGCTGAGGGAACCAGGGCAGCAGGGGGACCTCCGCCAGGCCTCCTTCGCGGGCTGCCTTGCAGGAGCGCCGCCCTTTCCAAACACAAGGAAGGCCATCCTCTGGGACCCCCAGAGGAGCTGAAGAGGCTGCCGTGCGCACACGCTCCTTTGGAAAGGCAGCCGCCCAGAGGGAGAGCTTTCCCACAGGAGTTGCACTGCCCTCAAGCCGGCGCCAAGGAGTTTTCCCTCAACAGGCGCCTCATCCACTGGCATGATGGCTGGTGGGGGTGGCTGGACGCCGCGGGGGGGGTTGCGGGGGGCTGCCTTTTGATCTGTCCTGCTTTGGGATGGTGCACGCCCCGAGACCCTCCTCCTCCTGCCTGCTGGGAAGATGAAGGAGTGGCTCCCAGCAGAACCGCAGACTTATTGGCTAGGAAGAGAAGCAAGCTGAAAAGAAGGATGAAAGGTGAAAATACTTGGTATGTGTGGAGGGCCTGGTAGCTGGATTGGGCAGGATGACTGTGGGAGGTGCTGGACGTACTGAGCCGGTAGTGAAGAACCTCCAGCTGAGAGACGACGACACAAGAGGGGAAAGGGGGGGGGGGGAAGGTCAGGGAGAGGAAATGGAAGGAAACAGGAAAAAAATGAACAGTGAGAATGAGCCCAAGAGGAGGAAGGATGAGAAACAAAAATAAACGCAGAAGAATGAGTCAAATGCAACACGGACGGGGAGGAAAGGAGGGGGCCGACCGAGAACCCCACCCACCGAGCCCCTCCTCTGCCGATCCCAGGGGGTGCCACACTCTGCTTGGCTCAAACCCAGCCCCCTCCCCATCTAAAGCCCACCTTCCTGCTCACTGCACAGACACAGGGCTCAAGGGGACATATCCGGTGTGGAACACGGGCTCCACACAAGAAGGGCAGCGTTTGGGAGGGAAAGAAGGCTGAGGACACCCCCCACACACACTTGACGGAGGCCCTGATGGGCTGCCCGAGCATCTGCTTCCACTCCGGGAACCACAGCGGCCGGACCAGTGAGACAGGCTTCAGGCCAGACAGAGGGAAGGGAGGGAGGGAAGGAAGGAAGGTGGGGCCTCCTGGGAGTCGTTTGAGCTTTGCAGCGGCTGCCCCTGGGCTCCCTCTGCTCTCTCCCCACCTCTCTTTTAGGACTGCAAGCCCCTTGGGGCAGGGACCTGTCTGCAGCCGGGCCATTGGCAGCGTGGTCTCCTGCTGTTCCAGTGAAGCCACGGAGTCCCACCTGGGTTCTGATGGAGCAATCATGGGTGGCAAAGCAACAGAGGCCGAAGCGTTCATCCGAAGGCTTGCCAGCTCCCCTCCAGCCGGGGCTCCTTGTGTGGCTAGATGAGTGCCAGGGCTGGGCAACCAGGGGAGCATCCCCTGCCATCTGCGACAGGTCTGTGGCCCAGGACCACCTACGGCCCTGCCACAGACCCTGGATGGGCACCTGATCCACTACAAGGGGCCCTGGCTTGGCTTTGCCCCAGTGGGGATTTCCAGTGGGTAGTTCTGCCTTACTGCTTTGGACATGTCTGGGTGCTGGTTTTCACTTTCTAACATGGAATACATTTGATCCTTTTAAATATTTGTATTGTCTTTTAAGGATGTAACCCTCCTTGGGCCCTTATTTTACCCTGATGGAGTAAAAAAGATTTTTAAATACATAAATAAATGCCTGCTCTTTGTCTCAAGGTTTGGATTCAGGCTCAACAAGGAGGCAAACCCGCTTAGGGCAGGGCAGGGCAAAAGGGGGCACGGATGGTCCCCGACAGGCCACATGGGTTGCACGGAGCCCTTGAGCAAACGGACCCACACACCCAGCATGGGCTCACCCGGCCACGACTCAAACACTTCTCCCTGTTTTGTCAAACGGGCAGCTGCTGCTCGGGCACTCGCGAGAACTCCAAGTCAGTCCCTGAAGAAGTCAGCCATCCCCGAGGGGTGGGGTGGGGGGAGAAGAGGAGTTACAAAAGGTGCCATCCTTAAGATCCTTTCTTCCCTGCTCCCCCCCCCGCCCCCCATACAGACGTTTTGGCAAAGGCAGGTCTTTAAAAAGCCACAAATTTTCAACTAGGAAGCAGAAGATGGACAAGGCCGGCGTTAAAGGCTCTGGCAAAGATTAAACAGCAAAGATGCAAATGGGACGGAGGAGACCAGAGGTGGTTTTTTTTGGGGGGGGGGGGAATCCCTTCAGACAGGAAGGGGGAGGGAGGGGGGAAGACAGGAAGGATGCCAAGCTGGCACAATATTGATTGGAAAGGCGGGGGGGGGAGGGGACTGTCTCACAGCAAGACAAGTGGCGTCGGATCCTTCAACTTCACCCCCAACCCAGGACACCTGGGGAGAACGACCAAGCAGAACACACACACACACACACACACACACGGGCAGAGGAAACATTTTCCGCACTATGTGGCTGAAAGTCAAGAGTGGCCTGAGCTTCTGTGGCATTTGGCAGTCTTGGGGGTGGGTGGGGGTTGGGAGAGGAGCCCCTCCTGACCTAACAGAGAGCCGCCTCTGGCAACGGCCAGCCAAGGCGGCTTCCCCGGCACCACCACCAACCTCTGCCCTCCCTTTGGAGGTCAAGCCCAGGGGCTAAATTGTGCCTCTGGCGAGACAACAATGGAAAGGGTCACCAAAAGTCCGAATCGACGTGATGGCATGGGGGGGGGACGACGACGATTCTTAAGCAATGGGAGGCAACGCTGCTGTCCAGCGTTCTGGGTGCCAGCAAAGAGGCAAGCCGAGAGGTTCTGCAAAATCTCTTCACGGCTCAGAGGACCACCAAAGAGGCAAAGCTCATGGCCCCTTGAGTGCCCAGAGGCCCTCCTCTTCGGGGTCGCTCCTCCTCACCCAGAAGGAAGCCACTCCCCGCTCAGTCCAGGAGCAGCGCTTCTCAAGTGGCTCCGATGCAGGGACGATAGCCAGCAGCAGAAAACGGCCCAGCAAGGAGGCTGGCAAACTCCCTTACCTTGATGTGAGGCGACTGCATTTTCTGGTACATGTCCCGGGAGTAATGATGGAGCCACATTTCCACAAAGACCTAGGAAGGAGGAAGCAAGAGGTCCAACAGCTGGCAAGAGGGAACCAACAAACCAGCTGAACTCCGGAGAAGCAGGATCGCAACCCACAGGCACTCAACACGCCCAGGTGGACTGCAAGGAGCCCCAAGACTTGGCCTTCCAACTGCTGTCGCACAGTAAGGGGGGGGGGGCTTCCTGGCTTTTCACCAAAGCCTTTCTGCTGAGGAAACAACCACCAGGCAGCTGCTCACCTCCAAGAGGGCTCAGGGGCTTCTCGTTCTTAGGCAGGGGATGGCCCACAACAGCTCCACCCCCACAAGCTTTACTGCAACCTCTGCTCTTGTGCTGAAGCTATTAATCCAGGGACACTTTTCAGGTCCCAGTCAGACACAGCAACAAGTCACAGGCAGCAAGCCAAGAAGCATTGTGTGTGTGTGAGAGAAGACAGGATCTGGCCCAGGGAAGAAGCAGCATGCAGAAAAGCCAGAAATGGCCCTTGATGATCCAGCCTCACAAGACCACCAACCCCTTGAGGTTCTTTCATGCACTCCCCACCAGAAGACAAGGCCATGGGATGCTGTGCATTTGCTCTAAGGGCCCAGGTGGGCTTTAAAAACACTTCTTGTCCGGGAACTGAATTCCCACAGAAGCAAATCCAGCCAGTGGGAGGCTGTATTCTGCACCCAGTTGCAAGTCTGGGCCACGGGGCTGCGGTATTGGAGTTGGGTCAGGGACGCACCAGAACCAAGGTCTCTGATCGCCAGATCTCCTGGGAGGTAGGGTCTGCGTTCACAGACGTCTGGTGAGCCACGTGCCTCTTCAGCAGGCTGGTGGGATGCATTCCATAGGAGGTGAAAGGCATCGCTGGCGATCTTGAGGAAAGGAGGAGATGCAAAGCCCATTAAAGGAAAGGACAGGACTGCCAAAGAATGGGAGGGAGCCCCAAAAGCCCAGGCCACAGGGAGACTGGATCTGTGAAGAGGGGCCCTTGTGCACAGCAGCTATAAGGTGGCCACCCAGCTGCGGGAGGCTTCACACAGACTCACTCAAAAACTGAATCCCAAGGGAAGCATCGTTGCTATTATTTTTCAAGCTAGACCAGCTCCTTGCAGGTTTCTTCTCAAGACCGGCTTCCCACCGCCCTCCTCACGGCAGACAGAGCTCCACAATGATTGCAGGATGGCTGCCATTGCCAGCCAGGTCAGCCAGGAGAGGCCCCTGAACCTGAAACCCACAAGATGCCCCCCCCAAGGGACATGGCCCCAGAATCCGGCAGCCTGGAACAGCCAAGGCAGGACTCACCGGGGAGCGGGTGATGGGACGACCCCTCCAAAATCAAAGGAAGGGGGTGGGAGGACGCTTCCTTCGGTGGGCAGGAACCACTTCAAGTACCGATCTACCAGGATAAAGTAGGCACTGTTGGATGTACTGAAGTGGCCGGCCAAGTGGGCACTCTAGAGGACAAACACATAAGGTTGGGAGACGGATGACACGCACTCAGCTCCGAAAGAAGAGCATTCTCACAGCCCTCCCTCCAATAGAGAGCCATGGGGACATTCGGGGGTGGTCAATTCCCCCCCACACCCCAACATTTTCTGCACATCAGAACAGCTTCAGGAACCCTCCTCTTCATTCTTTTGTTAGGCAGAAGACTCTTTTCATAGAAAGAAGGCAAAGGGTGTTGAGCCAGGGGCTCAACGGGGTCTTTAGGTTAACATTTCACCAAAGAGAGCAGCAAAGCGGGAGGCCAGCATGGCCTGCCAAGAGCCACAGAGATCTGCAGCTTCTTTTCCTCTTACATTTAGTTCAGGCCCCAGGAGAAGGAAGGAAGCTCTCCTGTACTCACCCTCTGCGTAAGCAGGCTCAATGCAAAGTAGAACATGTAATATTCATACGGATCTGACAGTACAGCGTTAAGGGCAAAGGCCGCTGGGAGACAGGAAGGGATGTCAGAGACAGCTCTCGGCCACCCAAAAGCTTAGGCAGGTTGGCATGTCATTCTTTTCTCCTTGCGGTGCAAATCAGACTGGTGTTGTTAGACAAAACTGATTTCACGAAGGCTTTACTGGAAAGGCATGCAAAGACTGCCATGGGAGCTGGCCCCTTCCCCGGCATGTGGAGGAAGGTAGACCATTTGGTTCCATGCACGCCTTCCTGACTGGGCTCTCCTGCAGGCAGGCAGGCAGGCAGGCGGGCAGCCTCTCTCCCTGGTTCCCTGGCCTCAGGGCTCCACCAAATGCCCAGTTTGATCAGGACTCAAGCACCGAACATCCTTCACCATAAAATCTATATCATGGTTTTCAAACAAGAAATAAGAAATTCTTTCCAAGGATACTGAGGGACAGATGGGAACTCGGCCCTCCAGAAGGAAGGAATTGCACTTTGTTGTGGTATAAGGAACATTCTGGCAAAATCCGCTCTTGTATTGAGGCTTTTGCTGGACCCTAGAACAAAAGAAAAGGATGTATTACGATGTGCAAAAAGACATCAGTGAAGACAGAAGCACCCATCAAGTTATACAAAGGCATCTCTCGGAGTGCTGCACAACAGCCGAGTAACGGGACTCTAAGGTGAAACCTAACGTCTCCCTTGAAACCGAAAAATGTTTTCCCCCATACCAGAGTGGCACTCACCGTTGAGGTTTTGAACTGCCTGGCCTCTTCCTCCACCGTGCAGCCTTTGCCCCTGGACCCGATGCAGAAAATAAAGGCTAACTGAGGAGGAGAGCAGTCGAGTGGCCACTTCTGGGCAGACTGCAGGGGACGGCAGCTGTCTGTGGTTCTACATCACCCCTCATTGGTGGCAGTGGTGGTGGTGGCTGGAGAGGGCTCTTTTGTCTCCCTTTTAACTGACACCAAGCATCTCAGAGGGGCCTCTTAAATATGAAGGCAACCAAGCCCTCATGGGTTTAAAGGGTCTTTGAGCGGTCAGTTCACATGTGGCCACTCTCACATTTGAGCTGGGGTTTGAGAGAAGCAGGAGGCTTCGCCTGAATGGCAAACAGGTGGCCTCCCCTTGTGACCTGCCCTCGCACATCCCTGTTCAGAGCTGGAATGCTCACTGACAAACAAAGAGCCTGCCTGCCTGCCTGCCTGGGAGTTATCCGGGGGCCTGTCCTACAGGTGGACACACAGGGAGCCAGTGGATAAAACAACCCAAACAAGTCTGAGGGCAGGAACAGCCACCTCAAGAAATGTCACATGAGGTTAAGAATCAAGCTTTAACCATATAAAGCTTTAACCATGCGAGACTGCTCAACTGCATCTTGAGCACGGGACATGTGCCGCTTTGGGCTCTTTCTGGCAGCTGTGGTGGAGGCCTCTTTTCCTCAATACTCACAGGAAGGTAGGAGACCGGGAAGTCATATCTGTACTCCTCAGCTTGAAGCTTGTACACCAACCTCATCATGGGACCTCTGCAGGAAGGCAGCAAAAGGGAGAAACAGTGAGTCAGCCCCTCCTTCTCGGGTACGCTTGGGGGTCCCGTTTCAGGGAAGCAGGGCATCCAGGCTCTGTGCCTCCCAGGCTGAACAAGCTCACCCAGGATCCAGGAAGTCAAGCACCATATTGTAGTCGGACAGGTTTATTCTCCCTTGTAAACAACGGAGGTTCCAGCCTACAAGCACACCATCCAGGCTGCCAAAGATGCTTTCTACTAGCCAGGAAAAGATGGAATGCAGCTCCTTTGAGGAAAAGAAGCAAAAAGTACGATGCAGGGCCAAACTGGGGGAAACACACACACCTGACATTGTCTCAACCAAAGATCACAGAAAGGCAAATGTTTTTTCTCTGCATTTGTGTATCCTGTTAGCCACCTCAGAGCTGAATGCTGTGCCTCGAAGCAGCTTGTTGGGGTGCCTGAGTGTCCAAGAGCTTTCGTGGAGCCCTTGCATGTCCATGCTCATACAAGCAACTGCTGGACAGGGCTGAGCACCACCACCTGCCTTAGCCCGAGCGCAAAGTGAGGGCACCTTGATCTCCATCACAGCACACTTACTTTTGAAAGAGAAGTAAGGAAACAACTACCACAGAACAAGCACCGAAGCTTCCTACCTTAGCTGGAAACTCTTCAATGATGGTCATAAGTTCATGGCAGAACTGGATGAACGGCTTATTTAAGCAGTCAGCCTTTAAGTTGGCCTGTTTGCAAGCAAAGAGGACGATCAATTCACTTCTCCACCACAAACCAAGGAGATTTTCTTTATCTGAGACTTGGCGAAACATCCCTCCTTCTCAGCAACTTCCCAGCCCAAGCCACTCACTCCTATTGCGGAAAGGCCACAGCGGTTACTGCTTACTCCATCAGGAATTCAGCGTAAAGGCAGCTGAGCCTGGCGGAGTTGAGCCTGAAGGAGGCCAACTGGAACATCTGCTGCAGAAGCAGTATCTTTTGGGTTTCTTAGAAATCTCAACAAGAGACTCCAGGATTCTTTGCATGGATCTTCCCCTTCAAAGCGCTAGGAGGCCCACTGGCCAGACCTTTGCCACTCTGGAGGGCCCTTTTTTTCCAGTCCCGGGGGGCTGTTGGGATTCTCCTCAACGGACAACCTGCACCCCTCTTTTGCTTCCCATCTCTCCAACCCCCGAAGCGAGAGGCTCATTCTCGGGGCAGCTCCGCTTCTGGCTTCCAAAGGTGAGGGGGAAACCCCTCGACCCCCGCCTGCCCCAGGAGCCCCCAAGCGGGACGAAGCCTCTCACGGTGCCTCCACACACAGAGGGGCGCAAAGGGCCGCGGCAGCTACCCTTAGGGGGTCCCTGCCTAGGGGGTGATGGGATTTGGAGTCCCCCGCGGGCCCCCGCCCGGGCAGCGGAGCGGAGCGGCGCGCCAAGGGCCCACGAGAGCCCCGCCGGACTCACCAGGAGCGGGCTGGGGTGCGAGAAGGGCGCGCCGGCCGCCTCGGGGCCCCTGGCCGGGCCGAAGCGGGGCGTCATCATGGCGACCGGCAGGAGAAGCGGCAGCCTCGCCCTCGGCGCCCTGGAGGGAAGGAAGGAAGGAGGGACGGACGGAGAGACCGACGCCGGCAGGGGCCCCGGGACCGAGCCGCCTGCAAGCGCCGGGGCGAGAGGGGGGCCGGCCTGCCTCGCAGGGCGGTTGGGAAGACGCGCGGGCCTTCGGCTTCTTCGGCTTCCGGGTGGGCGGGACCCTCCGCGGGTCTCCTTCGCGTCCGCCTCAAGTCAGGCGAACGGCGGCCGCTCGGCTTCCAGGAGCCGGCGGGCTGGGCGCGCGCGGATTGCGTCACCGCCCTTTTTTAATTTCCCCAATCCCATTCGGGCGCGCTAAAATGACGTTAGGCACCCGGAGGGTAATGTAGACTCCGACGGTTAGAGTGACCCGCGCGGCGGCAGCTTCCGGGTTGGGCCCCGACCGGCTCACTCCCCCCCCCTCTCTGCCCCACCAGCGGCCCCTTTGGTTGCAACCGGGGAACGGAAGGAACGTTTCCTGCCGCCCCCCCCTCGGGAGCAGAGAAAAAGCCCCTCCCCCTTCGCCATCCGCCGGCCGGTTTCGCGCCTGCCCCGAAGCCGCCCTTCAGAAAGGCGCCTCTTTCTTTGGGGGGGGGTCCAATTTCCACCCCTTCCCCCACCAGCTGCGCGGGGGATTCTGGGAGTCGCAGTCCAGCAAGAGACCCCGAGCAGAGCCTTTGGGGCGGCTCTGCCCGCTAGGGGGCGCCAGAGGCCGCCGGGAGCCCCGGAAGGGGGGGAGCCGAGGGGAGCGCCCTTCCCCCCCCGTGCCCGCCCCCTTGCTCGCCTGATTCCCCTCCCCGGCGGCGGCGCCCTCTTTTCCCAGCGGAGGGGGCTGGGAGGGGGCTCGCTCTGTCCCTTTGGGGCACCCCGGAGCAAGGAGGACACCCGGACCTGTCCTTGGGGCAAAAGCCAGGAGCCGCCCCCCCAAAAAGAGGCCGAGGGCCCCTGACACCCACCCGCCTTCGAAAGGGGCCGGGAGCCCATCGTGGCCCCAGCTGGGAGGACGCCGCGGGAAGCACCGGCCACCCCCCCCCGAGGGAGCCTCTTTCTCCCCCCCCCCCCGGCCGAGGGGGTTGCCCGGGCTGAAGGACCCGCGGGAGCCCCCACCTCCGGGTGAAGCCCCCCGTGAGTGGTGGCGGCGGCGACACGGCGGCAAGAGGCCACGGGGAGCCCTCCCGCCGGACCCGGGCCAATGGCCAGAATGGGACACCCGCCCCCCCCGCCCCCCCGACGGCCCTGGGAAAGTGGGGGTTGTTCGCGCTCCAGTTCCGGGAACGCTCGGCCAGCTTGGGAAAAGCGGGGGGGGGCGGGAATCGCCCCAAGGCCGCCCCGTCCCGTCCCGGAGGGAGAGAAACGGGGAGCGTTTCCCGACGTCGCGCTCCTGCAGCTGCCCCCTCATGTTCTGCTGAACAGACATTTTCACGACGGGCAAAGGAGGGCCCGAGAGGGAGGACCTGTACAACCCGGGAGGGCCAAGGGCCAGATCCTCCAAAGACGCCATAAAATGCAGGGATCGAGGCCAGGAGCCGGAGCTGAAGAGAGGCAAAGCGGGCTTTCCAGGGGAGAGGACGTAGTATATACTGGATGCGTGCGCGTGTGAAAGGGAGATGTGGGAAATGCGTGTGAGACGGAGAGTGAGAAACCTCGACACTCCAGCTGTTGCTGATGAAGAATTACTCACACCATTTGCAGCCACCCGCCCTGCCGGAGCTTCTCTCCCCCCGTTTTCTGCAATGCATTTGGAAAAGGGAGGCTTTGACCGTAACTCAGAGAATGTGTCGGTATTCCCCTCGGCTTGCATTCCTCTCGGTTTGGCGCGACGGGGTTTGTTTTGTGTAATGTAGGGACGAGATCCAAGCCGGAACCCTCAGCCAAGGCCTCCTCTCTCACAGGGACGGGTCAGATCCTGCAAGTTTCACCTTCTCTTCCGGCTGAATCAGAGAGTGTAGGTCTTCTTCTCAAAGCCGGGCGGGGGGCAGAGATGGCTCGGCTGGGTGGACTTTTCTCACTACCTTTTCCAGCAAAAGGTGCTGGTTTCTAAACAAAGCAGAACGTTTCCTCAGCACTTCGTTTTCGGGTTGGGCCATCTGGAGCAGGTCCTGGCCGTGGAGACCTGAGGGGGAACCACCCCCACCCCTGACCCCCATCCCCTGCCTAGAGGTTGTTACCACCAGCAGCAGTTGGGGCTTGTCTTTGAACAAGCCAGAAAAAGTGTGTGTGGGGGGGGGGTTTCCTGCCCTGAGGGGAAGGAGCCCAACTTTTCTTTCTCTTTCTACAAGAGCAATCGCTCAGCACCCCTGAACACCTTCCATGCCGCTCTGAGACAAGATGTGACCCCCCCCCCCGGGGTCTCCTCTGAGCTCCCAAGATGGTGGGTCTTCTGCTGGCCCTCTTCTCTGTGGGGCACTCAGGCTAGCGTGGGTCACCTGAGAGCGAGGCTGGACGTTTGAAAACACAAACTGGCTCAAGAACCCCTGGACAATTTATGGCCACAGGTTTCTGGCTGGGGACTCCTCTGCCCCCCCACCCTCCAGGCAGCAGGCTCAGCACCGCCCCCGCCCCCCCCGGGCCTGGTGAAGAAAAGGAGGCATCAATGCCTCAGATCAGAAACCTGTGTTCGAAATATGGACCCCTGTCGCTGAAGGAATGGGGGCTTCCCTCTTGGGAGCGCCAGCCACCCACGAGAGGGCTTGTTGATGATGGGTTCACACACACCCCCGAGTGTTTCCTCCAGGGTTCACCTGGGACAAAGTACACCTGTCACACCCGGGGGGGGGGCTTCAAACAAACACCTACATGCGGAAGGGTGTCCCACGCTGGGGGGGGGGAACCAGTGGAGGAAAATGGGTGCAGCCAGCCCTGGGAGGTTGTGCTTAAAACGGACCCCATGAATGTTGCCCCAGGTGGGCTCAAACCTTTCAGTCCCACACTCGGGCACTTGAGACCACCACTGCCCTCCACACACAAATGTTTAATTGTCCTGAAGACCCCATGTGGTGGCACATGGAGCTGGCACCTGAACCCATAAACAGACCACTTTTTTTTTACAAAAGTTATCCAAAGTGATTGGGGGTGGGTGAGGGTGGGTGGAGGGCCACTGGATGCTGAAAGAGAATTTTGGAGCCCTGCGGATGAGCCAGAGGTCGGAGCGCTCGGATCAAGGGTGAGCCCAGACCAGGTGCTCTGTATCAGCA
Source organism: Pogona vitticeps (assembly GCF_051106095.1). Lineage (NCBI taxonomy): Eukaryota > Metazoa > Chordata > Lepidosauria > Squamata > Agamidae > Pogona > Pogona vitticeps. The sequence goes on from NC_135796.1 coordinate 255,610, forward strand.
ACCCAAAGTCGTTGGGGGGCCCTTCCATCTTCCTGTCCTTGAGAGGGAAGATCGGGGTGGGGTGGGGGTGGGGGTATCTCGTGTGTCAAAGCGAGCCTCTCTTTCTAGGAATGCTGCATGACTCCTGCCTGGCATGGAAGCCGGAGGGAGCGGAAGGCAAAGCGGCTCTGGCTACAGCCTCACAGCAGCCTCTGGAGAGACCCCACTGAAGAAGGAAAGAAAGAAAGGTTTCCAGGGTGAAGCCCGTCCGGGGAAGAGAGCAAGACTTGCAGCAGAAAAATCTGTGGCTGGGAAAGCTCAGCCCCGTCATTCCCAGTTGGCCAGAAAAGGAGCGCCGGGCGAGGCATTGTGCAAGGCAGGCGTGTGGAAATCAAGAGAGACTCTTTCCCACCCCGCACAAGATTACTCTGGAGGGGCAGAATAGCTGGCAATTTCCAGAGACCAACAGAGAAAGGCGGGGGGAGACTCAGCGTGGCCCCCCCACTCCCGCAGCCCTCTGTTTCCCCTTGGATTCCTGAGCAGAGGCCAAGCACTGCGGGGCTGCTTGTACGAGGTTACGCTCTTGCCCTTCTCGGGACAATTAATAAGCACTTTCCTTTGAATCCAAGAGTTCTGTTTTTCTGTTCCAAGGATGGCGTGAATTGTTCTAATGAATGTGATGCAAGTCTCTTCCCCACCCCCATCCCTCAGGCGGGGGGCGATGAACGACCCACTAGATGTCTGCCACGTTGCTACAGCTCCTTCCATGACAGCTCTCCACCACCTCTGCCAACATGTAGGGCGAAGTGGTGGCCGGGCCACTGATGCCCTGGTCCCTTGGAGGAACGGGGCAGTTTGTGGCAGAGGAGCGGCTGGCGGGGGGGGGGGCTCAGGGGTTTAGACCTCTATGAGGCAGGGGGAGCTTGAGTCCACCGAGGGCCAGCCCCTTCCCTTCCTTTCCTTGGTGTTCCCCTTCGCCAAAGAGAAGCGCATTGTAAGCTCCTGGGGGCAGAGACCGCTCCCCCTGCCCTCCGTGAAGCATCAGAGGTCCATGGAGAGCCGGCTGCTTCCCCACAAGCAGGAGTCAAAGTCTAGGGCTTTTGACTGGGGCAGAGGCGGTGGCTTCCCTTTCGCCCCTTGTGACACATCGTGGGCCGTTGACCGCCCTTGCTGCCACAAGAGAGACGACACGGAGGACCTCTAAGGAAGGCAGAGAGGCAAACGTATGTCAGCAAACCTTCAGACCTTCAGGCAGGAAAGGGGTCTGGTGTCCCTTTGCTTCAGAGCAGACTTTAAAAATTGGTCCAGTCTGACGCGCTGAGCTGTTGCTTCCTTATCCTCTCATGAACTCTGCTGTGCTTTAATGTAATCAAATAAAGGAACAGCCGGCCAGAAATAATGCTGCCGCCCCCCCCCCCCCCGTGGGCTCCCTGCTGCCCTTCTGGAGATGAAGATAAACGGTGTGTGAGGAAACAGCCCTCTTGGCCCGGCTGGTTGGGGGTCTGCTCAGAAGGGCTGGCGCTGCGTCCAAAGTCAACTTCCCATTGCCATGTGGCTTCCTCTCCCTCTGGCCCCGCTCTGAAGGAATGCAAGGGCTGGTCAGGCCCATCCTCCCTCCCTCCCTCCCTCCCTTCTCCCCCTTCCTTCCCCCACCCCCACCCCCACCAGAGAGTCACACCAGCCCCTCCAGCTGAGGTCCCCCTTAGGGTCTCGGGGACCCCTTTACCTGCCCCTTCCCCTATGGAGAGCTCAAGGTGGGACCTGCCCCTTTTCCTCCCGACCCCCTTTGCAGGACCACCCTTTCAGGCTGAAGAAGGGGGACTGGCCAGGGGTCCCCCAGGGACCTTTGGAGCCAGCCGGGTCACTGGCACCCTGGCCCATTGCCCTCACCCCCCCACCCCTGCCCAGGCCTTGGCCTCCCTCGACTGCATCGCCCCCTCCCTCTGGGCTCTGCCTTGCCGTGTCTTTGGCTTGGTGCGCAGTCCTTCCTCCCAGATGCAACATGTCAGGATGATGATGATGATGTGGATGGTAATTAGTGGTTTGGCATACATCCTTTCCCCTGTGACTCTTTTGTCAGTTTTCTGTTTATTTAAAAGCAAAGGAGTGTGAGGACTGGAGCAGCAGTGATGTGTAGGGGTGAGTGTCCTCCCCCACAAACGATGTGCAGAAAGGCAGAGGCTTCTGAGAGGCCCTCATCCGGGGCGGGGGGGGGGCTTCTTGCGCTAACCGTTTCCAGGCCCTAACATGCAAGAAACCACTGGCTAAGCTTTGATTCATTGCACAGTTGAGGAATTCTTATTAAAGGAAGAGAGAATCGAGGTGGCTGCTCCCCTCCTACCAACAGGGCTCAAGAGGTGGAAGTCGGAGTGGGCCGTTTTCCAAGGCAGCAAGTTCCCCCCCCCCACCGGCAGCCCCCTGCCGGGAGCTGGATTCGTGCACTGGGGACGGAACTAGGCCAATGAGGCCCACATGAAGCTGCCAGATTCCTGAGCAGATTTCTAGAAAGGAGCAGGATCGTTTTTGGAGTCCTTGAGTGGGAAAATGGAGTCTTCCAGGATACTCCCACGTTGTGTGTGTCCTGGAAGATATTCATAGTTTCCCAAGCTGTATGGGGAGCTCAGACTCTAAGAGGGCCCTGCAATGTTTGGAATCGTAGAATCCTGGAATCATGGACTTGGGGGGGGGGCTCTAAGGCCATGGAGTCTAACCCCCCCTGCTCAAGGCAGGAATCCAAATCAAAGCAGATCTGACAGAGGATGGTCCAGTTTTCTCTTGAAGGCCTCAAATGTTGGAGGGTTCATCCTCTCCTGAGGTCATTACTCCCATTGTCATACTGATCTAACAGTTAGGAAGTTTTTCCTGACACTCAGCTGGAGTCTGACTTTCTGTCAGGTGAGCCCATTGTTGTGTGTCCTGCACTCTGGGATGATGGAGAACAGATCCTGCCCCTCCTCTGTAGGACTACTTTTCAAGTATATGAGAAGTGCTGTCCTCTCTCCCCTCTGTCTTCTCTTCCCAAGGCTAAACATGCCCAGATCTGCTTGGCTTGGGTTCCAGCTCCCTGATCATCCTTGTTTGCTGCCTGATCAGGAAACCACCTGGGAGTGTCTCCAGAGGAGGGAAGCTCTCATTTCAGAGTCACATTTCTGTTTTGCCCAGGACTTTACAGGTCGGTGTCATCCATCCATAGCCCGCTCAAGCCTTCTCGCTGCTTCTTCCACCCTTTTAATTACCAGAAGAAGTGTTTCAAGGAGAACAGCCTCCCTCCTGCTCTTTCCCTGTTGCCTTGTGCCCTGTGGTTAAAATGCAGTCTTGCAGTCGAGGGGCTCCTGACCTGAGTTCAATCCTGGGCTCAGGTAGCCAGATGAAGCTTGACTGAGCCTGCCTGCCTGCCTGCCTGCCTGCCTGCCTGCCTGCCTGCCTGCCTGCCTGCCTGCCTGCCTGCCTGCCTGCCTGCCTGCCTGCCTGCCTGCCTGCCTGCCTGCCTTCCTACCTACCTACCTACCTACCTACCTACCTACCTAGGCTGATAAAACCAAGTACCCAGCTCACAGGGGCAGGCAGGCAGCCAACGTGTAGCCTGCATAATGAAATGGTGCACTGCTCGGAGAGTGCTGTAAGTGATGTGGGGCGCGAGATAAAGAGCACACTTTGCTTTTTTGCAGGACCCCTCCCTCTTAGGAGAGACGTCCCTTCTGTCGCTCTCTGGCAGAAACCTGGATCTCCTGTGGCTGGAAGGCCAGATGCCCACAGGCTAAGAAGGCACTCAGGGCCACCAAGAAAAGCAGTAGAAGCCCTGGGCAAAGAGGCCACTTCAGCTCCCCCTGCAACCAGTCAGGACGCCTGCGGCCTGCCTTCCTTTGGGGCATCCCAGGGACTGGCGGGGGGGGGGCGTTCTCCTTCCTTCTAAATATACCGGGGCTTCTTCCTCCAGGAGCCACCCTGGCTGTGGGCAGAGGCCAAGCCCCGGGCAAAAGCCAGCGGAAGGTTCATGAACGCTGAAGCCCAACTGCAAAGATTGCGTCCTTTTTGAAAATCATGGGTGTGTGCTTGCTTGCGTGCGTGCGTGTGTGTGTGTAGCTTTTAGGACTGATCAAAACGGACCAGCCGCTTTCCCACCTGGCCCCAGACTCCCTGGGCGTCTTGCCTGTTGGCCGCCTGGGCCCGGATCCCTCTCTTCCCTGCGCCTGTGATCAAACCCAGCCCTTTGCTCCCGCCTGCCCTGCTTTCTGGTCGCCAGAGAGAGCTTTTGCAGGCCCTCTTCTCCTTTCTCCAGGGCTTCCCGAGACACGGCGGGAGCTCTGTTGGGCTTCCCCGGCCAGAGGCGCATCCTCTTGGGCAAAACGAAAACCGGCCGGTGAAAGCCAGGTCGGGGCTGCAGGCACCCAACGACGCCTCCTTTCCGCCTTTCTTTCCCAGAGGGGGGCTCCGGGGCTGGCCAGCGGGGGCCCCGCAAAGCGCTTGGTTCGGGGTCTCCTATGAAGAGCGTTTCAAGACGTGCTCAGAGGCATCGGGGAAGCAATGCTGAGAGGTTTGGGGCCCTTCTCCCACCAAAATATCCTTCCCTTCTGTGTTTCAAAGACTTTCTGCCGGCACAACCTTGAGACCCACCAAGGGCCCTGAAAGAGGAAGACAAGGAGACCCTTGCAGAGAGGATTCGAGCCCGCCGGTCGCGCTGGGTTCTGGCGCTGTGGAACCGGGTCTCCTCGGAGTGCAGGCCCAAAACCTGGGCTGAAAAGGCTCCGAAGACCGGCCCCGGAACAAGATCAGACCTGCTCACCAGAGGGGAGCCGGGGTGCGGTCCTCCCCCCCCCCGTCTTTGACCGCCTTGCTGCTGCTGACAGCCGTGGCGGAGAGGGGCCACGCGGGGTCTGCTCCACGGGTGCAGGCTGCCGTCCAGGCGGAGCGCCTCCCCCCCCCCCCGCCGGCGCTCTTCCCCCCCCCCCGCCTACCGCGTGCCAGGAGCAGTCCCAAAACGCCGGCGGAAAAAGGGGCTCGGAGCTGCCCTCCTTTCAAAAGGAAGGGGAAGGGGGGGGAAAGTCGGTTCCCGGGGCGGCGCTCCTGCCGGGACAGGCGCGGATCAAGGCTGCGGAGGGGGCCCCCACTGGGCAGCTCCGGATCTCGGGCGTCTCCGGAGGCGGGGTGGGCTGCGCTGCTCCTCTGCCACTCCCAGGCGGGGAGGCGGCGGGAGGGAGAAGCGCCGGTCCTGAGCCCGGTTCTGCGCCGCCGTCCCGGGCCTTCGCGGAAGGATGGCTCTCTCCCGCCGGGCCGTCGGGTGCGTGGCGCTGGTGGTTCTGGCCGTGGTGGCCGCCGCCGTAGCGCTGGCCGTGATCCTGTCCCGGCCCCGGTGCGCGCCTCCCCGGTACCGGCACGCGGCCGTGGCTGCCGACACCCGGACTTGCTCCGACGTGGGCAGGTAGGTGGAGGGCGGCCGGGCGGGTGGTGCTGGGTAGAGGCCAAGCGGGGCCAAAGGGAGCTGGTAGGGGGCTCTCCCTGTGAGACATCTGCCTGCCTCGCTGCCGGTGCAGACCTCCCAGGGACCCTTCGGGGCGCCGTCTCTTCGGGCTGAAACGTCTCCCCGGGACCGCCCGGTGAGCTGAGCGTCCGGGGTTTGAGGAATCGCGCGCACGGAAGGCGGCCCAGGAGCCTGGGATGGGGATCGGATGTCTGGGGTGCGGAAGGGCGGGGGGGGGGGTCCTGTTTTTTCCTCCGTCCTACCGAAGCCGTTGCTGTTACTTCTGCAAAGTAATTCATGCCCGTTCCTCTCGTTTGAAAAGCCGTCCCGCTTTTCCATCAGCTGCTCTGTTGGAAAAGTTAAAGTTCGGAGGCTTGAGCTGCTCCGGACCGTTTCCTGTTATTTTCCATGCCCGGTTTTATAAAACACCCCCCCCCGCGCGCTCCCCAGCCTGTCACCTGATAGAAGAAGGACACTTGGGGCGCTCCCGTCAAAAGGAACATCCCCGCCCTGGCTTGAAATGCTAGCGGAGGCTAACTTTGGAAAGGATCGAGAAAAACGTGACTGGTTCCTTCCTACTCAGTTACTCATGGCTGAAAAGTAATCTCGTTAATACCACCACCCCCTTTCTAAACAAGGGAAGCCGCTGCAGAGAGGCAGGCAGGCAGGGAGGGGCCTTATCTCTTCTTTTCTTGCGCCCAGCCCTGAACTTTCTTGCTGTCTTCCGTCGCCCCTGGTCGGCCCAAACACGGATTCTCCACCGCCCTCCCGTGCCAGCCTTCGAGGGCGCCCGGGGTGAATTCCCAGAGTTAGGGTCCTGCTCGTGCCCATGGGGACACGTGGGGCCGTTTGGGCAGCTACAGCCAGAGCTTAGGAAATAAAACCAAACCATGGCTGGTGCTTGCGGGTCCTGTACTTCCCTTTTCTTTCCTTAGGATAATCCTTCACTGGACTTCCTTTCCTTTCCTTCTCTATAAAGGCCCAGGGCCTTGAGACCTTTGGCTGCAAGAAAACTAGAACTCGCAAGCTGAGTAAATAAATGCAAACAGCAGCTCAAATCTTCTTATTTCTGCATTTGTTGTTGAGGTTTTTCATCGGTTCCAAAACATTTTCCCCCTCCCATTTAGTTTGATGACTAGAAATCAAATACGGAAAACGGGTGACCTCTCTTGTTGACCCCTGTTTGCTTTTCATTCAGAACTGAGTGTTTCATCTGCCAGCAGTGCTAGACAGAAGCCAGATTCTCTGCCAGGCACTCTCTCTCTCTCTCTCTCTCAAAAAAAGTCTCAAAACTTCTCCTGATTCCTGCCAAGCTTCACACGACCTGGTTGAGCTCACCAACTATGAGGAAGGGAAGCCAACACCCAGACCCACAGCGGGCGGATGCCTCTCTTACAACCAGCCGGACCCCCACCCCCACCCCCACCCCCACCCCCACCCCCCTCACCCCACCCCCGCTTTGTTGCCGGCTTCCTTGTTATAGCAGATCATAAAACAGATTGATGGGTGTCCTGGACTCAGCTTGCTTTCGTACAAGTGCCATCCCACAATTCAAGGTTCTGAGTTAGGGAAGTCCCTGCCAGGTCGTGTCCATTGCCAGGATCCAGAATGGCTGCTCTAACAATCTTTTGAAACCGGACCCAAAAACATCACCGTCTTTCAGGAGGTAAGCATGGGATGGGCCTAAACGCCAGCAGTACCTGACCAGGTTCTCAATGATACCTCTGGAAGTGACAGAAAGTTAACAGTTCTAACTGTGCCAGGAGCTTTCTGTGCAGCTTAGAGGCAAACCTGTAGCCACCTGTGGCAATCTCCAAGGGTCAAATGGAGGAGGTGGTCCGCTCTGTGTTTGGAGGTCTATGTCCCTCAATCCATGAAAGACAGGCATTTCGTCCTGGCCCAAGCCTTCTCGTCTGAGCCTTTTCTGAATTAGCTCGCTCTTGTTCCGTGATTGGTGATGGGGACATCAGCACGCGCTTCATTTGCAAGTTTGAGCAGAGAGGAACACCGTTCTGCAGCATCCTCTTCCTGGAGAACGGACTGTTCTAGTGGCAAGCTGAGCGCCTGGTCTAAATCTGAACCCAAGTCGTCGGAGAGGTCTTTGGCTTCCCCCCAGGACCTGCTGATCTGGAAATAAAGCTTGCTGGAGTGAGTCTCCTTGTGAGTGAGGCCAGACTGGAGGCTCCTGTTGCTTGCCTTCTGAGGGTGATGCCCTGAAAGAGGATGGAGCAATAATCAGAGCCCTTCCCCCCCCCCCGCCCTCAGGGCCCCCACCTTCTGTTGACATGTGGATGAGAACAGTCCGGAGAGAAACAGGAAAGGGCCTCGAGAGCTTGGCTGATCCTGCCTGACTCTCTGCTCCCTCCCTTTGCCTCCCCCTCTTCGTGCCACTCTTCAAAACTTTCCATGGATGGCGATTCTGCTGGGAGTCGGAGGGGAAAAACCTCCCATCTGTCAATAGCTCAGGTGACTCAGGGTTTCCCCCTTCTGATACCTGACCGAACCCTGTTCTCAGAGGCAGGAGGACCTCCTTCGGCAGGGGCACTTTGCCCCTTCCTCCAAGCAGCTTTATCTCCTCCAGTATTTGCAGACCATTCTGGAGGTGCTTCTAATCTTCTGGTTGTCAGGGGCCTTTCATCCTCCCCTTGCTTTATGGCGCTCTCCTCTCAATTCTTTTGAGCTTACTCAAAGGAATAAGAGGTTCTCTCCCGGGCCAAGGATCCAATGGCACCATCGGTTTCGCCACTGCCTACCAAAAGGTGTGGAGCTGCTCAGCAGTGTCACAGGTCAAATGTCCGACACTCAAAGTCCTCAGAGCACTATTAGATTTGTAACAATCCTGGGTCGGGGCGGGGTGTCCATCCCAGCTGATATTTCTCTCTATTTAGTGTTAATTCCAGTGGGAGATCAGACAACCATATCCATCCTATCAAATATCACCTGGTATAATATGAATAGTTTAAAGGCTCCATCCTTCTTCAGAGGATGAGAACAAGCCATTGTTTTGCTCATGGTGAAGTAAGTCTTTCCAGACATCCACATTTTATGCTTTCTATTGGCTGGGACCCCCCAAGATTGTTGGAGATGCTGTTTTGAAAAACAAGAAGACTAGGATGGCCATTGACACAGGGAAGCAATGCTTCTCAATGGACTTTGCTCTTGTGGAGAAATCGTAGGCTCTCTCCCGATGGATTCTGCTGGGGTTCCAAACCTATTGGGTTACAAGGAGCTTTGCTAGTCTTCCACATCATGTACGAGTGTGAGAGCTGGAAAGTTAAGAAAACTGACAGGGGAAAAAAACCCCACATGTTTCATTTGAAATGTGGTTCTGGAGAAGAGCCAGAAAGAGGAACCGTTGGGTCTTAGATCAAATCAAGCCCGAACTGCCTCTGGAGGCAAAAATGTTGAAACTGTCCTACTTTGGGCCCATCCTGAGAAGGCAAGAAGATTCTCTGGAAAAGACCCTCATGCTGGGAATGGTAGAAGGCAGCAGGAAAAGAGGAAGACCAAATATAAGATGGTCTGACTCACTAAAGGAAGCCACAGGCTTGACTTTACAAGACCTAAGCAGAGCAGTTGAGGACAGGATCTTTTGGCGATGGCTCATTCATAAAATCACCATAAGTCAGAAGTGACTCGACGGCGTGTCATCATCACAAAGTCTTGAGGAGTCAACAGCTTTCTCCATGGGTTTTGCTAATCTGATAAAATTCGCTGTTGGCCCTAGAGTGACCTCTAACAGGCATTCAGCACAAATCTGTTCAGATCTCCATTTTATGACCACATCTGACATTTCCAGGATTGCTAGTAATCATTTGAACCTTTTATTAATATAAAATGTCAAACGATGGCAACGGGATCCCTAGAAATCAGCTTGATCCTCAGAGGGGATCAAGTGTGGCCTGATGCAGACAAGCCCGTGGATTTCTACCTAGAGCAGCAGGTCCTTGGCATCTCCTCCGTGTCTGGATTGTGGTCCAAGGAAGCTGAAGTGGAGACTTTGTTCATAAAATGCTACCGAGGAGGGCAACCTTTCAAAGGGGCCTCCTTGCAAGGAATTGCTGTTTCATGCCCTGAACAGCCGTGAGCAGCAGATACATGCCTGGCCTTCTGCAGATAAGGGGCAGCTGGTATGCGGCTCTCCACGAGATAAGAATCTTGCTTCTGTGCCCACTCTGAGGTTATCCGGCCTCCCTGACGGGCGTGCTCTCTAGGTGGGCTGAACTGCAATATCCACCATTCCTGGCCTTCTCAGTCCTTCCTGCCTGGGGATTTCTGGAGGCGCAGCCCCATGGATCCGGAGAGGGCCAGGCTGAGGAAGGCCCCTTTTCTGCTCCGCTGCAACATCAAGGGTTGGAATGCTTGCTTTGGTTCTCTTTCATGTCCGGGATGTGGAATGTCTTGCCCGTGGACCAACCGTGGCCCATCCATTTTCTCCCCTCGGCCCACAAATGGCTGCTTCTGTTGTCTCCGGGGTCTCCTCTCCCAACTGAAGTTTGTTCCTTGGTCTGAAAAGAGATTCTGGCCCCTTCCGGACTGTCTGCCTCTGAGGCCTTAAAGCTCAATGGCGAGGCAGGGCATCAACGTGAGCAGGACCTGGCGCTAAGCATTGAAACGAGGCACACAAACCCCTTCGCGGAAGGGGTGACCGGAAACGAAGCACCTCCCCTGAAGGGAACCTGACGTGGTTTTTCTCAGGACTAGGGTGTCCGGCGGAGTTGGGGGCTTCCCTCCTCGTGCCCCCAAAATAATGGCTGTGGTTCCCAGAACACATCCCGCAGCGAACCTTTAGATGCTTCCCGCCATCTCCAGATAAAACAGGGTTGTGTGTGGAAGAGTCGTCCCAATCACGGTGATGGTGACGCAGCGGCGAAGGAGCGGCGAAACAAGGGCAGAGAACACCCCTTAGACCAGCCAAGGCCGGTCTCTAGCGCTTGAGAGGGTGGGCTCCAAACCAAGCCCCCGCCCCCCCATGGCATCCCCCCCCCACAGAGCAGCAGGGAGATGAGTGACGGTTCTGTTGGGTTGGGGAGGAGGGGGAGTCAGGCCTGCTTCTGGCGTAGAGGGCGCCAGCCGGAGGGTGCGGAACGGCCAGCTGATTGCTACCCTCTCCTCCTGTGGAATCCTGCACGCGCAGGCCCATTTGCCACTGCGGCGCCTGCCGGCCTGTAGGTCAATGCGGGTGTTTTCCGTGATGCTCAAAGGGGGGGGGGCTCACCCTTGCCTCTTCTGCCACCCCAATGAGTTTCCATAGTTGAGATGGGATTTGAATCCAGGTCTTTTGGGTCCGAGGTGGGCTCCCTGCTCACTCCCCCAGCCTGGCTTTGGCCGAGAGGTGCAGGAAGGGAGACGGCCTCCTCTAGGTGGGTCTCCTCCCGGCAACCCTACACACCAGAGTATGTCTTAGCTGGGGGGCCTCGGCTCTCTCTTGCTCCCAGTGGCCCCTTCCTAGGCTGCTGTGAGAGGAATGACCCCCCCACCCCCGAGGAGGAGAGGCCTCTTCCCCGTTCTAAGTGCTCCCTTTCGCCCTCACAGAGACATCCTGAGACAGGGGGGCTCTGCCGTGGACGCGGCCATCGCTGCCTTGATCTGCACCTCGGTCCTCAACCCACAGAGCATGGGCCTGGGCGGAGGCGTCATCTTTACCATCTACAATGCGTCCACAGGTATGTTGTCATCATCATCGGGGGGGGGGGAGCCCTCCCTCTCCCTCTCCCTCTCCCTCTCCCTCTCCCTCTCCCCCTTCTTCACAGACAGGCACCAGGTTCGTTTCTGGAGGATCAGAAGAGACGTTTCTGCTCTTTAACCGCAGATCAATTCTGTTCGGATGAATAAAGGATTGTCAAGCAAGATAGGCTGGCTTTTAAATTTTATATTCATTTATTACCGTTTTTGTGGCCCTCCTTTTGAGGGTAAAAATCCTCCCAAAGGGGCTTGGCCAATAAGACACAAATGCATTCATAAAATCCAGTCTCAGTCATATTACTGAGCCATGAGGGTAACACGAAGGAAGTAATTGCCTGGAAGAAGCTGCTCCGTCAGGCAGCGGAAGGCAGGAGGGCTTGTGGGGCGACGTGGGGGACGGTCTATCCAGGGCAGGACCCAGAGCTGGTCTTTGCTTGCCTGCCTGGACCTCCCTTGGAATCCCTCCTACACAGCAGCAGGTTGCTGTGGGGGCAGGATTAGGCCGATTTCAACCCAGGTAGTAAAAGGAATGTGTGTTCCCTGCAGCTGACCCATTTCCCTACGGAGGGTGAGCTCTCCTCGGCCATCAGACATGCCAGTTAAGCCCTTGTTTACCATCTAAGGGCCAATCACAAGACAAGTGATGCGAAGTGGAAGATCACCAGGCACTGTGACAAACAGCTGTCTTGTTTCAAGTGCTGAGTGTCTCTGCTGGTTTGTCCCGAAGCCGTGACTTTGTCCCGAAGCCTGACCTCAGAGAGAAGAGAAAAACAGTGGTCGGCCGGCCACCACTGCCTCTGCTGCTGCAGCAGCAGCAGGAGAAGCGAAAGGTCATGGTAACAGAAAGGCCAACATGAAATGAAATGGAATAAGTGCATGCTTTAATGTCTCATCTTCCTGTTTCCAGGACATGTGGAGGTGATCAATGCTCGTGAAAAAGCCCCCCGGGAGATAGAGGAGAACCTGCTGGATCAGTGCAGAGACCGGCTTCAACCAGGTAACTGCGCAGCTCCTTTGTGAGGAGAGAAGGGCAGGGGGGGCGAGGCAGGGGGGGCTCTTGGGGCCTGGAAGCCCACATCCACGCCTGTGGGGAGCGCCTGCAGAAAACCCTTGCAGGCTCACCAATTCCTCGCCCAAGCACCTCGCAGCTAGAAGGACAGCAGGGCAACATCTCAGGGGGTCAAAGGGCCTGCGTTTGGCCCCAGGGTTGCAGACCCTGGCCCGTGGGAAGAGGCTGGCCACCTGCACGCGGCCCCTCCCCGTTGGCCTTTCCCTGCCCCTAACAACTGACAGGGTTGAGGGCCACAACTAAGCCAGGGATCAAAGACTTCCTGCAGATTAAAGGAGGCAACGCCCGGATTTCCTTGCATAGAGGAATGCACGCAGGTGTGCGCGCTCATGCATGCATGTGCATCAGCCCGGCCACAGATCCCATTCTGAGCATTGGTTCACACGGGCTGCTAGGCCTCCTCCCAAATGTTCCTCCCAAGACAATTCTGTCGGCTGAGAGGGGCCATTTTCTTAATCCTCTGGGATCCCCTGAGGCTGCACTCACCAGATATATATATATACAGTATATGGATATATATGGATGCGGTCTCCTTCGGCACGGGGATGAGGGGCTCCCCGAGAGATACAGACTCTGCAGAGAGGCCGGAGCAAGCAGGAGGACCGGCTGACGCCCAGCTGTGCTTGCTTGCGCAGGGCCCCAGTGGATCGCCATTCCCGGAGAACTTCGGGGCTATGAAGAGGCCCACAGGCGCCACGGCCGGTTGCCGTGGAAGGCCCTGTTCGAGCCCACCCTCCGGATACTTGGCCCAGGCATCCGGGTGCCCGAAGTCCTGAGCGGGTTCCTTCAGCACCCAGAACTGCAGGCAGCTTTGAACCGAACCTCCTTACGGTAAGCGAGGGCCCTTCAATCGGGCCGTGCTCCTGCAGGACAGACGTGGGGCCCCGGGGTCAGTCCTGGAAGGAGACCCAAGCCTTCGTTGCAGCCCACGATGGAAAGGCACCCTTGGCCCGCAAAGGGTTTGGCTGCCACCTTCTCAGCCGCCTTTTGACAGAGGCTGAAAGGCCCTCTGCCCTCCGAGAAGCCTGTGCACCTGGATCACTTTGCTGATCTCCAGAGTCGATGCCCCTTCACACATGGGGTGGCGGTGGGGGTGGGGTGGGGACACACTGGCGAATCCTGGACACTAAATTGTGGACCATCTTCAAAGCCAGGCCTGGCTGGATTTCTCCTTCCGTGTCAAGGAAAAGGCAACCCAGGCAGGAAATGGTTACATTCCCTGAATCAGGGACGGGGACTTCCCTAAGACATAGGATTTGGTGGGGGCTCCTCCTTCTGCTGCCCCCCCCCCAGCAAAACCCCTCCAGTTGAGAATCTCTGGCTGCCCAAAGAATTCCTGCTGCCGGTTCAACAAACAGTCGGTGGGACCCGAGAGCCAGTGGGGGCTGACCAGTCCTGCCCCCCTCCCCTCTTTCCTCTTGCTTCTCCTTCAGCAAACTTTTTTACAAGGATGATGGGAAGATCCTGAAGGCCGGGGAAACCCTTTCCTGGACGGCTCTGATGGAAACCCTGAGAGCGGTGGCAGAAAACGGCCCGGATGAATTCTACGCCGGGAAGACAGCGGAGAAGATGGTGCAGGACGTGGAGGCGCAAGGTAAGCAGCCCTTTCAGCAGCCACCTCCTCCCTGCGGGGCGGCTCTTTTCCTAGATTCCTTCCCCACCCCCACCCCCAAAAAAATCAACACAAAGAGGAGGCCAGTGAGGGATGCCAGGGTTGGGTGCCATCTGAGATGCAGCCACCGGTGGATGGAGCCACGGGGTCTTCTACGTCAGCCTGGGCCCCCCTGGCCTTGAAGTGGCTGGGGGTCACGGCCTCCTCTGTGTACCCCTCTCCACCCTCCTTCAGAAAGGAGGCACCTTCCTAGAGTCATAGAAATGAAGAGCTGGCAGGGACCCCAAAGGGTCATCCAGTCCAGCCCTCTAGCAAGGCAGGAAATCCACGCCTTAAAGCATCCCTGACTGGAGGCCACCCGGCCTCTGCTGAGAAATATCCAAGGAGGGAAGGAGAGTCCTCTCCTGCCCGCCCCCAGTTCCCTCCAGGGCAGTGGATTCTTACTGTGGAAGGGCTCCCCACTGTCAGGCAGCGCTTCCTAGTGGTTCCTCCATACCTCTTTCCCCGTATCTTTGAAGCCTTGGCTTTTGGTCCTGCCTCTTGAACTGCAAAAAAATAATAATTGCGGTGACCTCTTCCACTTGACGGCCCTTCAGATTCTTGGAAGGGGCTCTCGGGGGGCTCCGCTCGGCCTTCTTGTCTCCTGATTAATCTGACTCTTCCCTTATATGGCCTGGTTTCCAAACCCTTATCCCAACGGATTATCTGTAAGGTTAGTTTCTGCTGTCTTTGTTCCACTGTCAGAACAGGAGGATAAGGAAAAGCCTGTGCAGTCCTTCAAGTTACACAAATGTAAAGGTAGGCTGATAAATAAGAATAAACAAACTGCAAGCTTTTGTGGAGAAAATCCCACTCCCTTGAGCTTGGCACCATCCTTTCATGGAGAGCGCAGGAATGTTGCATATAAGCTGAGCTGAGATTTTCCAGCCCCCCCCCCCCCCGTCTTCAGTCAGAGGTTGGCCAATTGCACTGTGACTGCCCACCCCCCACCGACACATTCCAAGGGGGCCCTCTTTGAAACCCCCTCCACCGTTTGGCTCTCCCTCTCCCCCTCGGAAAAAACGTGATAAGAAAGGAGCGTACGGCTTTGTTCCAGGCCTTCTGGGGGAAGAGGAGAATGCGCTGCACAGCCTTATTTGGTTCGGCATAACAGGACCGGCCAGTTTTGTGTGTGTGTGCCCTTGCTACCCCCACTCCTAACACGATCCATCAATATATATTATTTACACCCTTGCTGGACCGTTCCCATCCCTCTTCTCTGCGCTGGCACAGGGCAGACCCTGCTGGCTTCTTTTCTGCCTCCAGGACAACCCCACCCACGGCCGGCCGACTGACGCGTGTCTCCCAATCAGCCAAATGCCCCTCAGGACCACAGAGGGACAATGGGGGTCACGCGACAGGGCAGGCCCCGGTCCGGACAAACAGCCAGAGGAGTCACTTCAGCCCCCCCCTTTGCCCGGCCTTTGCTCTTCCCGGTTGACACCCAGCAGGCGGTTTGTTCCTGCCTGGCTTTGTCTCCTTGATCCCGACAGAAGGAACGGCGGGCTGTTTGCTTCCCCCTTCGGCCGCCTTTTCCTTCCGTTGTTCCTTTCTCTGCCTTCAGAACAGCTGCCAAGGCTGGCGTCTGGAGCCAAAGTAGACGGCAGCGCAGGTAGCCCATCTTTCGAGTGAAACCAAGCTAAGGACGAACAAAGGGATCCTCTAGGGCAGGGCGTCCTCGCAGGGGGAAGGGTGTTCGGTTTATTCCAACAGAAGCTTCCCTCGACCTTCCTTTGGAAGATGGGCTCCTTTTTAGCCTTGGGCTGGATCAGTTGGGGAGCAGCAGAGGGCTTCCTCTGCAAGATGCTGAGGCCCCGGGGCGCGGAGAGGTCTGCAGGCCTGGAGGAGTACCGGAGGGGCCTTGAGGCCGGGCTCGGAGTCTCGGGGTTAACGCCTTCTGCTGTGTTCCCCTTCTTCTCCTGGGCCTCCTCGGGTCATCCTTAAGCAAAGTTCATGACAAACAAGCAAGTTACGTCCTACCGTTTTTGTGTGGCCATTATTTGATTCTTTTTAAATATTTGTACACTGACTGTTTTTAGCTTTCAAACATTGTGTCTTACTGATGTAATCCATCTGGTGTCCTTTTTAGGGGGCGGGGAAGCAGAGTAAAAATATTTTTAAATAAACAAGTACGTTTCTTGCAAGATCTCAGCGATTTCACCTCCAGATCTGCTGAAAAGAGGAGCTGAACATTCCTGTGCATGCTGTACATGGCTGTGTGCGAGGTGTTTATGGGTGCAGTGGGCAGAGCAGTGGCAGCAGCAGCGGGACAGCCTTAGTCCTCTTGGGAGTCTTCTCTGACTTTGAGGGGTCAAGTGAGAAACTGGCCCTCTTCTTTCCAAAGAGCCCACCTCCAGCCCTTCCACAAGGTCTCTCTCTCTCTCTCTCTCTCTCTCTCTCTCTCCATCTACCTCCGTCCCGCTTCTCATCCGTCCTTCTTGTGTGTTGTTTCCCAGGTGGCAAACTGACCTTGGAAGACCTCCGTAATTATCGGGTGGAGGTGGTGGCCCCGGTGGTCACTTCGCTGGGCGGATACACCCTGTACTCTGCCCCACGGCCTGCAGCGGGCCCAATCCTCTCCTTCATCCTCAAAGTGCTTGAAGGTAAGCAACGGGGTGATGTGGGGCTTCCTGCTGGTGGTGCAAGTGAGGAGTAGCCACAGCCTGGCCCCACAACTCGACCCGGACTGAGGCCTGCCTGGCCAACCCCTGAGGCAGACGCGGGGGCAGGCTGGTGGCCGTTTTCCCTCTTCAAAGCGCTCCTTTCCTGGCCATTTGTTGGCCGTTTCGAACAGGTCCACAGCCAAGTCGATTTAGGTTTTGAAAACGACCGGCAAGGCTGGCCGTTGATGACTTCAAGGCTGGCTCCCCTTTGGAGGTTGGCATCACGGGGCTGATGGGTCAGGGCGTCCAGTGGCCCAGGAGCCAGAGGCAACCCTGGGCAAGGCTGCCTCGTTCTTGTGTGGCTCCCTCTCTCCTCTCTTGCCCTGATCCTGCAGCACAATCCTTTCATGCTCCTCCTCCTCTACAGGCATCCGCTCGGTCATGTGGGATTCCCCCCCCCCTCCATCAAGGGGGAAGATGGCCTTTGGCGCCCTTCTCCGTCCATCTCTTTCCTCCAATTATGCCACCATCACAGGGCACAGCAGACCAGGAAGGAGAGGGTTGGGTGGAGAGGCTCAGCCTGGCCCTGGCGGGAGGGGGCGGCGGAGGGGGGGTGCCCGAACGGAACAGATTGCAGAGGCCTCTAGAGTGGCAGAACCGCTGTAAGCAACCTGTGGAACAGTTAGGATGTGCCTGGTTCTGAGATTAGAGAAAGGGAGGGAAAGACCTGGAAGCAGTGGGAGGAGAGGGCACTCCTCCCGGCCAGGTGACGCCGGGGCCAGGCTGAGGCTCACCTCCAGCTCCTCCTGCCTCCCAGGGTTCAACTTCACCTCGGAGTCCCTGAGCACCCTGCAGCGGATGGGGCAGGCGTACCACTACATCGCAGAGACCCTCAAGTTTGCCAACGGCCAAAAAGCGAAACTAGATGACCCAAACGTTTCAAAAATAAAAGAGGTGAGTGACCCGGGGGGGGGGAAGGGGCCTTCTTCTGTGCCCCTCTGCCAGCAGCTTTGTTTTGTGTCAAATCTGTCCCCGACTCTCTCCTCCCCCCCCCACCAGCCAAGGGACTCGGGCAATGGAGTGGCCGGGCGTCCCCTTGCTCTGGCTTGCTTGCTTGTAGGAGGACTGTTTGGGGCGTCCTGGCTGGAGGTTCCTGCAGTCCTTGAGGTCTCAACCTGAGGTTTTCCTGGGGGTGGGGTGGGGGGTGGTCTTCAAAGCACTTCTCTTGGGTGGGTCGTCAGCCAAAAGGGCGTTCAAACTGTTTCCCTGGTGGGTCAGAAACCGTGGCCAGCATAGCATCGAAGGGGAGACGCCGCTAGCCTCGGGTTTCCAAAAGTGGGTGGGTGGGTGGGTGTCGGGGAGATGGGCCAAATGATTAGTGCTGTGCCTTTGCTAAAACTCTCGCCCCTTGCTTTGGCTGCAAAGTGGGGGGTGGGGGGGGTCCAGAAGCCTTCCCTCTGTTGCCTCCTTTCCGTCACTGACCACACACTTGCTATGATGGGAAAGGACTTAAAGCAGCCGCAGCAGCAAAAGTGTGTGAAGAGGGCGGGGGGGGGGGAGGAGGGAAGGAAATAGGGTGTCACCCCCCTTTGCCCCCTATGTTTCCTGCTTGCCCCTCAACGCTCGCTCCTCACCCCTGCGACATACCCGCCCCCAAGGGCAGGGTGGTCTTTATTCAATGCCAGATGTCTGTTTTGGCCCAAATTATGGGGGCGGGTGTGTGTGTGTAGGAACAAGAAAGCCTCCCCATAAGCCATTCCAGATACTGGGGGGGGGGGGGGCTGGACAAAGAGGGATCTGCTCCTGAGCTTCCCCAGATGGCGGCTCAATCCTGGGCTCAGGATCAACTCATGGATCTGGGATAAGAAATGGGACACGATCCAAGCCCCCCTTCCTTTTGAAGTCCTAAAGGTCCCTATTTTGGCGGGGAAGAAATTCACTAGCCCTGATCCCAGTGGGAAAGTGTGAAGGGCAGAAGCGGAGGCAGACCATGTCCCTCGGAGCCCCCCCTCCCCACTGGACGATGCCCTTTGGTTTACAAGGTTGACCCTTTACTGACCGCCACCCCCATTTCGCACTTAGGATGTGCTGAACGAACTGATTTCGGATTCCTTTGCTCGCCGAGCCAGACAACGCATCAACGAACGAAGCCACCCTGCTGCCCACTACGACCTAAGCCACGGGGCCACGGCCTCCTTCGGCACCTCCCACGTGGCTGTGGTGGCAGAAGATGGCAGCGCCGTCTCAGCCACCAGCACCATCAATCACCCGTAAGCAAGCAAGCAGAGAGAGGGCCAGGCGGGGGGGGGGGAGGCTCTGCTATTCCCCCCCCTTCCTTGATTCTCCCTCAGGCCAGAGGAAGGGCTGCCATTTCCCTCCCGGGCTGGAGTTGGGGGTTTGGGGAGGGGGATCGGCCAGACGGTCCAGCTGGGCAGGGAGGTGCTCTCTACTAACCCAAAAGACCATCCCTCCCCCTCTGGCCACCAGCCACCTCCAGGTCCCTGGTCCTTTCTCTCTTGCTTTATCTAAATCACTAAAGAAAGAAAGATACAAAGAAAAAGGAAATACATAACGATATAAAGAATACAAACTGAAGGGGGGGGAAGAGGAAAAAACAGAAAACTTAGTAAACACAAAACAAAAGCCACATATATATATACCAGCGACTCAACTCCTGGATTCCCCCCCCCCCCACAAGGATTTGGACTTGACTCAGAACCCGCCGGCCCCCCCCCTTTTTAATGGGGGAAAAAGCTTTGTTTTTAAGAGGGACTCAGGGCTGGGCACCAACAACTCAGTCCCAAAGGCTTGGTGCCAACCTGCCTGGTTAGGGTTGCCGCCCTTTTGTTACCTGGAAAGCTCCTCCTCACCCCCACCCCCAGTCATTGCACAACAGGCACAACAACCACAGTCCTCCCTGTGTTTATGGAGGGGGGGCAGGTACAGTGTCGAATCTCACCAGTTGTGTCAAGGGAGGAATTTGTTTTCATTTGCTTGTGAAACATCAGCCAAAGTTTTTACAACTTGGGATTGCAAACAATTGGATGTGGGGAGAAGTGAAAATGCATTCGTCCCAGAGGGGGGGAAGGATCAAGGGGGAGACTCTGGGCTCCTGGGAGAGATGCCTCAGAAGGGCTGCCCTTGGCCACAGAGGAGCCCTGGGGCAAAGGACCGCTTCGCAAAACCTCCACCCCCCAAATTAAGATATAGGGAGGTGGAAGGGCTCCCAAGGGGTCCTCATGGCCCCCGCCCCCTGCATGACCTCCTCCTCTCCTCTTTACCCTCTCCTCACACAGGTTTGGCTCAATGGTATATTCCCAACAGACTGGAATAATCTTAAACAACGAACTGGCTGATTTTTGCATGAAACAGTCAAGCAGAAATATCTCCCAAGGTAAGAGCCTCTGCTCTGCTCTCCAGAAGGTGCAGTCCAGAATCACCATCTTAGCAATGGGCGCAATCCATTATGGCCATGATTCTGGGATGGGGGGAGCAGCCTTTTGGTGGCCTCAGAGGCAAGGGTTTTTTTTCCTTCCTGGGAATTATACGCCTACAACCTCACCGTCCCCTGGGGAGAAGTCCCACTGGTGTCCGTGCGGGACTTATTTCTCCACAAATATCATTAGGATTCTCTTATGACGAAGCACTGATCAAACACAGCAGCGTCACAGAAGCCCCCTGCCTCCTCCGTCTTCCCTGGGGGAGCCCCTCTGCATATTTTAAGCAGCCCCGACTCCCTCCCTGTCTCAACAGGCATTGCTAATCCTGCTGCAAAAACCAGCACAGGGTGTTTGTTCCTTTTGCCTCTCAGAGGAATTCAGTTCTGCAGGTGCTAATGTTCTCTCTTCTTCTTCCTCTTCTTCTTCTCTCCGCTGCTCCGCCTGCCTAGGAGAGATGCCTCCCTCCTCCATGGTGCCATCCATTCTCATTTCCAGAAACGGGCAATCTAAGCTGGTGATCGGAGGCTCGGGCGGGCAGCTAATTATCCCAGCCGTTGCCCTGGTGAGTGGGTGGGTGGGGGACCTGGGCTTGGCTTGTGTGGCTGGAGCGCCTTCTTTGAGCACCCGCCTGCCAGCCACCACGTTCTCTGTCTCGCAGGCCCTGGCCAACAAGTTGTGGTTTGGACTCGAGCTGGATGCTGCTATTCAGGCCCCGATCCTCTTTGCCACCCGGAACGGCTCCCTTGAGGTCGAGAAGACCTTCCGCCAGGTGAGCAGTTGCTCTGTCTTCTGGGGCCCGGACGGGGCCGAGACCCTGGGGAGACACGAGTCCTCTTGAGGGAAGCCATCGCCCTGGTCCTCCTTCCTTCTCTCCTCCCCCAAACAGAGCTTGGGGGTCCATTGGGGTGAAGAGATGCCCTTTGCTGGGAGTCCAGGCAGGCAGGGCTGGAGGGAGCAGAACTCCTTCTTCAGACACCGTTCCCAAGCAGGAAAGGGTGCTGGCGGGAGCCAGGTCAACGGGCCGAGGTTGCGGGTCTACCCACAACTGTTGTGGCTACCCACAACTGAAAGGAAGAGCCTTGTTAGGGGCCTGGGTGGCAGCCAGATTGATCCGGAAGCTGCTTTTTTCCAGCAGGCCCCATGTCCTGCCCCATCTTGGGAGGTTGGCGGTGTTTTTGTGTCCTCCCCCCCCCTGCCCATGCTTTCCAGTGCAACAGCTGCTGCCACCAGGAGCTGCGGAGCAAGAAGGCTCAGGAGTGGTGGTGGTGCTGCTGGCACTCTACCCTTCGCCTGGGTCCCCGTGTCAGGGTGGGGCCAGACCAGGTGTCTGGCCTTCAGGGCACAAGGGCTGCCTTCTCTGGCAGGAGAGCCAGGCAGCTGCCCTCTCCTGGGCCTCCCTCATCAGCCAGAGCAGCTCAAGGCGTCCTCCCACCCCACCCCTTCCCCATAGAGCCCCTCCTTTCCTCTCGGCTCCTCTAGGGTGAAGCCAGCCCTCCTCCCTCCCTGGCCCTGTGCCTGCCCCTAGCAGCACCCCACCTCCTAGGTCTGAGGGGGCTGCCCCACCACCAAGCTGTCATAGAGCAGCCCTCCTCCTCCTCCACCACCCTCACCCCATGGCTGTGCCAGCCCAGAATCCCCACCCCACCCCCAGAGCCACCTTTCCTTCTTGCACTCTGCTCTCTTCTCACAGGACGTCGTGAAGGAGTTGCGTGAAAGGGGGCAGACGGTCAGCAGAGCAAGGATGCCCCTTAATGTCGTCCAAGGGGTCTCTCAGGAGGGGCCCTGCCTCTTTCCGTACGCGGATCCCAGGAAGAAGGGCGAAGCGTCGGGCTATTAGCCCCGTGGCCACCGGCCCTGGGGATCAAAGGAAGAAGGCAGGTGGGCAGCCCGTCAGTCCCCCCCTCCGCCCATCCCAGAGGGCCTCTGACAGCCTTCTGAGACTGTGCACCACTTCTGCAGAAAAGCCCAGCTCAGCAATGAACATCCAGACCTCCCCTTTTTCACCAAGACTTTTCTCCTGGCTGCAGCGGAACTGGGTTTGGGGCACAGACGTATCTTTTTGGGGGGCAGGAGCAGCTGTGGTGGGGCTGAAGAAGGGAGACTGAGGATCATCCTCATGCAATGGTCTCTCAGAGCTGGGAGACTCTCTCTCTCTGTGTGTGTGTGTTTGTGTGTGTGTGTGTTTGCAAGCCTCAGATCCTTCAGTCTTGGCTGTGTGTTGAGGGTGTGTGGATGCTGGTGCAGCGCTCCAAGGGAAGGAGCGGCCCGCGAGCACCTGCGTGTTGTTCTGCTGCGTCCTTCAGTGTCAAGGAAGGGAGCTGACCTTCAATCCGGGGTTGCTGCCTTGTGTGAAAACCGCCACTGCTGGAAAGACTCTGAAAGGGAGCCTGTGTCTGCCAAGCCTGGACCACAAATGCTGTATGGGGATTCTGGGAACTGTAGTCCAAAACTTCACTTTCCCAAGATGTTTGGAATGGCCCTGGTGAGCCAGTCTCAACGGGACGCCCCTTCTTCTTCTTCTTCTTCTTCTTCTTCTTCTTCTTCTTCTTCTTCTTCTTCTTCTTCTTCTTCTTCTTCTTCTTCAGAAAAATCTGCATGAAGCCTGGAGCAGAGGCTGGAGGGCAGTCCTGCCAATCCATTGCAGGTCGAGGCAGGCGGTCCACCGCTGGCCTACAAGGACTCTGCAGGAAGGAAGGGTCCGCAGACGGCATGGACCCTCTAGTCTCTGAGGTCCTGCAGGGCAAGGGGATCTGGTCAAGAGCCTGAAGTCAGAAACGGGGCCCAATCCCAGGCCACGAGAGGCCCTGCCTGGGATCCTGCTTCACCGGCGAGGTGAAGAGCAGCCGCCCGCTTCCCAGTCCTTCAGCCTCTGGCCCGTGGCTCTTCCGCCCGATCCCATAAAATGTGAATCTCTCCCAAGAACCAAAGGCTCTCGGCTGCAATCAAGTGAAGGGGCCATTGCGACGCCACAGATTCCATGACGTTCAGACAGGCAATGTGCAAATGCTTTAAAAATAACTAGTAAATAAAACAATGCTCCTGAGTGGAACTCTGGGGATGGTGAGCAGGAACGCTAGGACTTCTTTGGCCGGCGGGTGCCCGAGTGGCATCGCTCTTGGCGCTGGAGGGCCACCAGGGAACAAGTCAGCAGCTGCCTGCCTGGAGTGTCTGCCTTTTGCACAAGCAGAGACTCCCAGGGGAGGACGGCAGTGTTGCAGAGGCGTGGGTCCTGTCCCGGATCCTGGCCTCAGGAGTGACTGCCTGAATGCCACCAGAATAGCCTTAATCTGTCTAACGAGGGAGGCGGAGTGTCCCGTCCTGTTGGTGCCAAAGAGCAGCTGCAGGAGGAGAGAAAAGGTCTCGTGTGAGTCTCACCACTTTCTCTTCTCTTTTTTTTTTAATGATGCAAAGCCTCCTTGGGGTCTTTTTTAAGGAGAAAGGAGGGACGACGAGGAGGATTTTGCTTTTCTGTGCAAAGACATTTGTTCTCTGAGTTGTAACCACCACCGCCACAAATTGGCTGCCCACAAGCGCTTTCTTTTAGTGTATGCCAAGGAGAGTCTCGAAAACTGATGTCTGAGGTGCTCCCTTGACAGGGGCAGAGACTTGATGATCTACAGGGTCCCTTCCAGCTCTACTAAGATGACGACGACGACGATGATGATTGTTGCTGGTTTTTGTGTGAGGTTCATTCATAGCAATCTTGCAGGCCACTTCCTGCTGGGTGAGGCCAGGCACCGACTCCCCTTTTTGCCCAGATGCATCCCCAAATGTCTAACTCATCCTCTGCTGGCAGATCTGAGGGTGGGCCAAAATTAATAAGATCACCTTGGAGCAATCTAAAATGAACACTTTTAAACATTTTAAAACCATCTAACCACTCAAACAAAACAGAAAGTGAGAAACAGGCCGATGGAACGCCAAGGCGTCCCCTCGATGGGCCCAAAATGTACTGAGAGACCATCAGTTCTGGACAGGGTGCCGGATGCTGGGTCTCCAAGGGGAGGTCCTTGCAAAGCCAGGGTGTTGCAGTCCAGGAGACTGGAAGACAGGGTTCCCAATGGCGGGACCCGGGAGATACCCCTCCCCCAGCAGATCTTCATGAACAAGGAGATCTCCCCCTGGAAAGGAAAGGGGAATTCCGCCCCCCCCCCAGCGCTGAGCCCAAACCTCCAGCCTCTGGCACAGATCTTTACCCGGTGGGCACCAGCACCCCATATCTCGCCCGCTGCTGGGCTGAGTCTCTGAAAGCGTATCACTAAAACGGCAGGTCAGTGAGAGCCCCTCTGCGACTGGGCGGGACATCAGGCCCACTCGGGCACTTGAGGCGCCTGGCGCGCAGAGAGAGATGGGGAGAGGGAGCCAAGGTTTTCGGCCGCTGGGCGCTTCGTTTTCTCAACACTGCCGCAGGGTTCCCGATTCCCCAGGTCGCCAACGCAGCCACCACCACCCCGCCCTATCCTCTCCCTCTGGGGTTCTCCTGCACAGCGGCCGTGACAGCCAGCTCGGGCTGCTCCCGCGAGGAGGACCCGGGCGCGGAAGGAGCCAGACCGGGGCCACCGCCCTCGCCGCCCTGCTCGCAGGGAGCGCTGTGCGGGCGCCGGGAGGAGTCACACGCCGCCTCGGAGAAGGGAGAGGTGCAGGGGACCCGCACCGAGACGCCCCCTCGCTCGATCTCCGGACCGCCTAAGGCCCCGGAGCGGCCGGCACCGTCGTTTCCCGGAGCAGACGGCCACCCTCGAGGGACGCCGGCTCTCCCGGGGGCGGCTCTGCGCGGCGGCATCGGGCGCTCGGGGCTGGGGGGGGGGGGCGCTTCCCAGGCTAGACGGCGCAGCTTCGGCGCCGGCTCACGCAAGGGGCGGAAGGAGCCCAGGAGGCGCCCAAAGGCCCCACTTCGCCTCCTGCCGCCTTCGCCCCCACCCCAGAAGCGGGCCCCGGCGGTGTCGGGGTCTCAGGGGCGATCTTGCTCTCCAAAAAAAAACCCCAACCCGTCTTCCCCGGCAGAAGCAGGCCGGCCTTGGGTCCGGGACAGCCTCTTAGCCGCGCCCCCTGCCGGGACTTCACCCGGGCCCCGCCCGATCTAGCCGGTGTGCCTTACTGTCTCCGCCCCCCCCCCGCCCGCATAGGCTGCTCTGCTGCACCGGCCCCCCTCCCCGGGGGAACGACCAACTAAAGGCGGCTCAGTCGGCCGGCGCTCTCTTCCCATCGGGAGCTGGGCGTCCCCTCGGGTGGTTCTGCGGATTTTCTTCCTCTCTCCTCCTCCTCCTCCTCCTCCCTTCCCATCGCCCGGGTGAATTCCCCCTTCTTTGAGGATGATTTGAGGGGCCGCGCGGTTTGTCTTCTGCCCGGCGTCAGAATCTCTGCACGAGGCAGGACTCGTCTTTCCAAAGTGTCTTTCCTCCCCCGAAAGGTTTCAGAGGGCGGCCTCTCTGTCCACCCAGGCTGGATTCCAGTCCTCAGACCACGTCCTCTCACGATTTGGGGCGCCTCCTTGGACGAGACAGATCAAGACAGCCGAGAGAGTAACTTTTATCACCTCGAAACAAGGAGGACACACAGCGTGCTGGCTAAAGGGCCGGGCACTGTCCTGACCAGCCACCTCCACGGCCCACATTAATTCCCCCCAAGGGACAGATAGCGCCTGCAGCCCAACCCCTGGTCCCTCCAAGTGGTTCGAGAGCCCTTCAGTAGCCGGCGGGAAAGCCCCCTTTCCGGGAATCCGAGGCTGCCGCCCAGCCCCCTCCCGTCCTCAGGATGGCCTGCACCACCGCCTCCCCTCGGGTCCGGAGGATCTCGTGGTTCCTTTTCTTCAGTTCATCTTCTAGTTCCTGGAGAAGGAGAAAAGGGAGGTGGCAAAGCGGCAGAGGGCCACCCTTGAGGCACCACGTTCCAGGCCCTCCATGGACCTGAATCTCCCCCGTGCTTCACAGCTGTGCTGGCTGAAGACTCCCGTTTTCTGGGTGCCGTCAATCCATTCCAGATTTACTGTGTCACTTTACAAGGGGTGCCCAAAGTGCTGCTGGATCCCTATCTCCCTATCTCGCTCCAAATCAATTCAGGACCTTGGACAACTCCCAAAGAGCAGCGCAAAGCCTGCGGTGGATTCACTGGAGCAGAGTCGTGACCAGCCTCCGTGGCTTAGCCTCCTTCCTGCACACGAAGAACGAAGGTGTGTGTGTGTGTGGGGGGAGGTTAGGAACGAACAAATGCGTCAGGGGAGGGGGGGTTTCCAGATGAAGACCCCCAAGAAAGGCCTCACTTTCAGAGTCAAACCACATGAGAGGGTGAGCTTCTAATATAAAGCCGAGAGCATGTTTTCCCTCTAGAGACAGGCTTCCCCCAGAGCTCTACGCCTGAGCCATCGGACTGGCAAATAGAGCCTGCGTTGACCAATCACCCCACCATTTGTTAACCGAGTACATCCTGCAAAGAAGGTCCTGCCAGGAAACATGCAGGCAAGAAATCCTGTGTTGAACGAGAGCCTCCCTTTGCTCTCCCCCGTTTAAAACCCTGACCAGCAACGGACTGCCTGCAGGAGGGCCCCGGAAAGGCCAGTTGTCCCCCTCCCCCAATGGCTCCCGAGAGACAGACAGACAGAGAGACAGACAGACCTTTGCCACTGTCTCCTCCAGCTGAGTAGACGGGGGCAACAACTGGTTGTGGATGCGGGGCTCTTCCACTGCGGCCTTCAGGTCGTAGTCCAACCAAAGGGTGTTGATGATGGTCTGGGCAAGGGAAGGAGGCCAAGGGTCAGCATTCGGGGGAGCTTGGAAGGGGGCCGCGTGGAATCCCTGAAGTGAGGGGGCTGAGTGGGAAGTCAAGAGGGCAAAAGGAGACCCCAGCCTTTCAGCTGCCGGAGCAGAGCTTCCCCTAGAACTCTGGGGTTGGAAGGGGCCCCTGAGGCCATCAAGTCCAACCCCCTGCTCAGTATAGGAACCCAAACCATAGCAGATCGGACAGAGGGTGGTCCGAGTGAATGCCTCCAGCTTTGGAGGTCATTGGGTCCATCGTCGTACTGCTCTAACAGTTAGGAAGTTTTTCCTGATGTTCAGCCTAAATCTGACTTCTTGTAACTTGAGCCCATGTGTTCGTCAGGGTCTCTCCTCCCCCCGCCCATTGCGCCCCCCCCTTGATGTTTCAGGAGCCTCAGGAAAGCAGCTTCATAATGGTGCCAGCCAGGTCTCAAGACATCATTCTCCGCCCGCCCCTCCATTTTGCCTTCATAGTGACCTTGTGGGGGGGGGGAGCTTTCAGCACACTCCATGTGACCCACCAGTGCAGTCGCCGTGGTGATCTTCGTCCCACCCGAAGCGCCGACCACCATCCGGACCTGGTTCCTCTCATCCACCAGGATCGTCGGACACATGGACGAGGTCGGCCGTTTACCTGTCAAAGAGGCAGGCAGGGTGAGCCTCCCGTGGGCTGGCCCCCTCCTTTCAAAACCACAGCACCCACCCCAGGAACACTTCTGTGGCCGTGAGGGTGTTTGCCCCCACGGGCACGTTGGCGTGGTGTGGTTTGTCCCGCTCCTCAGACCCGGCTCGTCCCGTCAGTCCTGCTCCTTTGGAGGCATGGTTGGCCGTAACCTTTTGGGCAAGGGTGGAGGAGACCCAAAGGTTCGGCTGAATGCTGAAGTAGCAGGAAGAAAGCTGGAGAAGAGGGAGCCCCATTAGGAGGAGCGGGGGGGGAAGCCTCCCCCCACCTCCACTCTGACTCTCTCTCTCCTCTCTCTCATAGGCAAAGCAGCCCATTTAGCCAAGCAGACGCACAAACTTACCCGGGGCAATGAAGTTTGCAACAGAAGGGGCAACCCCAAAGCCATTGACGATGTAAGGGGAGCTGAAGTCATCCATCTCATCGTTGAAGATGATCCCACTCACGTTGGAGCGGACATCAGAGCCAAAGCTGAAATGGACAGATGAGAGAGGCGGATCAGAGTCCTACCCAGTGCAAAACCTGCCTCGGGAGACGGGTCCCCTGGCAGAAAGCTCTCCGCTGACCGGACCGACCGGTGCCAGAGCTGCCTACAGGGGAGACCCCAGCAGCCCTCCTCCATCGCCCCCTTTTTCTTTTTCTTTCTTTCTTTCTTTCTTTCTTTCTTTCTTTCTTTCTTTCTTTCTTTCTTTCTTTCTTTCTTTCTTTCTTTCTTTCTTTCTTTCTTTGAGGCACATCTTGTCCACAGGGCCATAATGCACCACAGAGGCTGCCCCCCTTTCCCAGTGAGCAGTTTCTATGCTTGTGCACGTGCACACACACATAAAGAGGTCTCTGCAAAGCGAGAGAGTGTGTGTTTGCATGCATGCCCAGAACACTCCTTTGTGCCATCTGTGGCTCTTGGCCACCAGAAAGAAGGCCATCTATTTATCTTAAGAAGGCAAACTGCTCAACTGGGGGGGGGCAGGCTCCTTTGCCTGACAAGTGCCACCCGCCCGCCCGCCCACCCATCGGCCTGCCCACCGCTACTGGGCAAAGAGAAGGGAGGGGGAAATGCCTTCCTTTCACCCTCACGGGCTGAAGGCCGCTTGAGGGAACTGAAAGAGCCCCGAGTGAGAAAGAGCCTGGATGGTTTCCCCATTTGTTGGGCGGCTTAACAGGCTCTTTTTAAAAAAATCCCTCCCAGGGTCTGTAAATGGTTACCAACGGAAGCTACGGAAGCTCGATGCTGCCACCGCGTGGCAAATGCTGTTTTTGCAACTTGTAAAAGGCCATTTCTTTCCCTGATCTTTGAGTCAACCCATCGTGTTTTTGGGGGGTGGGGGTGGGGGTGGGGGTGGGGGTGGGGGTGGGCAAAGCCACCTGGGACCTTGGGTGGGGCCCCTTGCCTCCCCTTGGTGCCCACTTGGGCCACGCCAGCCACGCTCAGCAGAGCCCCGGCCCGCACGGAAAGAAGGTCTGCGCCCCTACTATTGGTTGATGGTGCTGGTAGCAGAGACGGCGCTGCCATCCTCAGCCACAACAGAGACGTGAGAGGTACCCGCAGTGTCCGGCGTGTAGTACTCGGGCTCGTAGTATTCGATGGCGTGAGTGGTGTCCGTGATTTTGGCCCGCAGACCCTCCGCAAAGTACTCGGACGTCATGTTCCGGATGACCTGGACGAAAGGAGAGGCTGGTGGCAATGGGGGCCCTCGGAGAAGCCCAGCAAGGGGGAGAGTCACCCGACCCGCAGGCTGGGCCCACGTTCTTAAAGCCACGGGGGAAACGGCTTCTTAGGCCACAG
Organism: Pogona vitticeps; assembly: GCF_051106095.1. Lineage (NCBI taxonomy): Eukaryota > Metazoa > Chordata > Lepidosauria > Squamata > Agamidae > Pogona > Pogona vitticeps. The sequence goes on from NC_135796.1 coordinate 284,712, forward strand.
AAGAGGAACGTCTTAAGAGTGCGCCACTGGGCGGGATTCAGGGACGAACCCCCACCCTCAGGAGTTGCCATCAGCCCAACGGTAGCCGGGCGTCTCTGGGGGCCTCGGAGGCAGGAGGTCCTCCTACTGGAGAGGAGCAAGCCTTGCTAGGAAGGCTTGGCCCGGCTAGCCCTTCTCGGCTGCCCTGTACCACACCTCTGGCCCCTGCCCCATAAGCAGAGGGAAGGGGGGGAGAGGGGGCAGGGGCAGGAGAGCCACGCTCGTTCCCCGTGGCGAGGCCTGCAGGGGGTCTTGGCCGGGAAAGAAGCTTCTTCCATCCGTGGCAGGCTAGTGGACATCACTTGCCTCGGTGACGTTGATGAAGGTGGGGTCCCCGAGCAAGGTCCTCTTGGCGTAGGCAAAGCGGAAGGCTTCCAAGATGCGGTGGTAAGTCAAGCCCTTTTCTTCCAGAGTCGCCACGTTCTTCGGGGAGAAATGGTACCCTGTGCGGGCAAGGGCTGGGCGTCAGACCTACACATGTGCAGGGGCTCCTCCCTTGGCCCGAGCCAGAAGGGGGAAGGTGGGCTGTGGAATCCAACCCGGGGCCAATGGTTGGGGGAGGGCAAGATTCGTAGGTTCTTTAAAAGGAGAGGGAGGGAGACACACCGGGCAGGGCAGGGCAGGGGCTTACCTTTCAGGATGTTGAGGATGAGCGCCAGCACAGGACCGCTCAAGGGGGCGCCCGGGGTGTACATGGTGAACGGGCCCATAGGCACCTTCAAGGGGTTTTCCTCCAGAATGGGCTGGTAGTCCCTCAGGTCCTCCAGGGTGAGAATCCCTCCTAGAACGGCGGCATCAAGGAGGGAAGAGCTACAACGAGCCTGTTTAGCACAACCCACACCCTTGCTCGCGAGGAGGCCCCTGCCCATCTGTTGGGGGCCGCAAAGACCCACGGCTTTGGTTTTTCATTGATAGTTACTGATTGAAAAACCAGCAAACCTCACCAGGGAAGAGTGGGAGCCTTCAGCCGAGCCCCGTCTGCCTGCGCGCCTACGGATCAAAAAGAGAACCCACAGGAACCCCCCTCCCCGAAGATCCCCCTCCACCGACCCCCCCCAAAAAGGGGGCCTCCTCTCTCACCTGCTCCCTGGACGTCCCTGACAATCTGCTGGGCTAATCGCCCGGTATAAAAGGCATCCGGCCCCTCGTTGGCCAGAATCTCGTAGGTGTCGGCCAGCGTGGGCAGGGCGAGGGTCTCGTTCTCCTGGAGGACTTTCCCTTCTTTGCAGAAGACTTCGCTGGGGAGGGAAGAGACCAGGAGGAGAGAAGTCAACCTGGGGAGTCTGTCAAGATTCCTTGGGGACCCCCTTCGGTTCTGGACGTGACCAGGGGTTGTGTGTACCTGGGGGGGGGGTACACGGATGGACTGGGGGTCCCTTTCTGGTGGATTTGTTAACCCAGAGCGGATTCTATGGAGTCAAGGGACGTTCCCTCTTGCCTTGACCAAATCTGCCTCGGGGAGAGCACAACAGAGATATGGTCTCGCCATCTGGTGGCACTTAAATAATGCTACATCTTTTATGATTTCTCTAGGAACATGAAACGTCTGTCTGTCTGTCTGTCTGTCTGTCTGTCTGTCTGTCTGTCTGTCTGTCTGTCTGTCTGTCTGTCTGTCTATCTATCTATCTATCTATCTATCTATCTATCTATCTATCTGTCTATCTATCTGTCTATCTATCTGTTCCAGTTGAGAACGTTTACCTTGGAGGGACTACAATGATCATGCTAGCAGAAGAATTCCTGGAAATATAGACCAGAAAAGTAACTTATCAAGGCCCTGAAAGCTGTAGGTAGTACCTGAAAAGGAGTGGCCCATCCCCATGAAGAAAGGACATCTTGGTGCCCCAAATGGCCTCTTGAGTCAGGCACCTCCAAAAGGCTCCCGTCACCCCGCCAAACACAGAGGACCCCTCCACCTCACCTCACCCCAGAGCCACGTCACCTGGGACCAGCGTTTGGAAAACGGTCCACCCACCCATGGCAGAACCAGATCTAAAAGCAGCCCGAGCTTATGTTACAGATTATGTGCCACTAAAAGAGGGGATTCTTTGAGTCCTAACAGTGTGTGATTGTCCGTGCAGGAGCTCCTCCCAAACCCGTAGTTTGCAAAGGTGCTTGCTCTGCTTTGTGGCGGGTCTTCTGTGTTGGAGCTGAGACTGTATGTGCCAGCAAATGAAAAAGGGGTGGACTATCTGAGGAACTTGAAGCTATTCTCCTCCACAGATCTCTGTACTTCTAACAGGGTACAAAAAGGAGAAATTTAACCAGAAATTGAGAACTTTGCAACATTCTGGGGGTAATCTCACACTTTGTTTGAAGACGTGAAGGTCTGCCCCAGCAACATCTGTTGGCATTAATGCGGTTTCAGCCTTAATGAGAGGTCCTTTGTGAGGCAGATTTAGCTCCCAAGACTTGCCTTGAGATACATCAGCTTTAAGAAGCCGTGCAGCATATGGGGAGGAAGAGGCGTCTGCACCTCCTAGTTAGGTGGAACTTGAATGTGGGTGCCTTCGGTCTCCTCGTGACCTGAGGCGCCCCTCCCCCCGGCTGCAGCTTTCTTAGCCGACCCTTGAACCTGACCTGGGTTGCCCCTCCTGGCCCCACAGAGGCTGGCCACTTTTCCACCCAGCATTCCAGGGGCTTCCACACCCTTCCAGGGCCACCCACCAGCCACCCCCACCCCCATTCACCTACCACAAGGACGGGTTGCTCTCGATGTCTGCTTTCTTGCTCTCCAGGGCGCGGGCCAGTCCCTTCCCGACTGGGAACCCCTCCCTTGCCAGTTGGATACTGGCCAAAAAGAGGTCCTTCCAGGGCAGCTGGCCGTGACGCCGGTGCGCCATTTCGTAGCCCCGGATTTCTCCTGGAACTGCAATGGACAAACCCCCTGGAGCGGACAGAGAACGAGCGGGTCAGCGCTGCCGAAGGATCGTCAGGGGGCGGGAAAGGCCCCTGGCCTAAAAAAAATGCCCCACAACGAAGGGCCTGCCGGGACTCTGCTTCACACCCCACTGAGACATGGGTGGGATGCGGAGGGTGGCTGTCGTGGGTCCCACGAGGCCAGCTGGAGGGCCGGCGAAGCGAGGCAGGGCCTTCTTTGTGGTGGCCTCTATGCCGAGAGAATCCCTCCCTCCAGAAGGGGCCCTGGACACTCAGAAACCTGGCCAAGACCTTCCTGTATGGCAGGGCTCATGGGGAGGAGGGAGCCTGAGGACTCTCCCGGCGACACCCCTGGCAGGTAGTCCTCTAAACCCAAGAGACTCAAAGCAGAACCCTCCAGATGTTGTTGGACTGCAGCCCCTCCACCATCTCCCCCCCCCCCCCGCACTACAGGCTGCACTGGCTAGGGATGAGGGCAACCACACCCCACATCGGGAGCACTGCTTTTTTTACAGACCCTTCGAGAAGGCGATTGCTTCTGTTTTGCATGATTGGTACGAAAGTGTCTCCCTGCCAAAATGCAAATCCCTTTCCAAAAGTGACACTGAGCATCCTCAGCTCTTCACCTGAGGGACGCCCTTCACCTGCCTGCCTCCTCACCTTTCAGGGACCGCTTCGTGTCGTTCCCGAACATGTCCTGGGAGGCGTTCTTTGGTGCCACCTCCCTGGCGTTGATGACTTCCACTTTCCCTGCCAAGAAACCCAAGGGGTAAAAACGTATGTGTGTGTGGGGGGGGGTGGAAGCCACTGGGGCTGACATCATCATCATCATCATCATCATCATCATCATCATCATCAGGAGCCATCAGCCACCTGGGGCTCCCACACAGCCATTCGGAGCAAGGCAGGGTTAGCTCCTGCTGGGGCCTTTCCTGCCTCTCATCTTCCCCTTGCTTTCTCGGGGGCAGAAAGAACGCGCTGTTTGTGGGAGAAGGACCCACATCATCGTGTTGTTCAGGTGCCACTTTTTGCACAAGGGGGGGCGCTGGCCGAGCCCTCTGCCCCCCCGGCCCACCCACAAGGGGGGCTTCTTTACACCTCCTGTTTCTAACATACTGCAGCCCAGACCCTGATGCTTTGCTGGTGTTTCGGGGGGGGGGGGAGAAGGGCTGCTGAGGGAGCATCCGTACTTGTGCCTATTCACTCACCTCACCCGTCTGTCCCCCCCCCGAGACACCTGACAGGGTGGAAAGCCGCCTGGGTGGGTTCACAAAGCATTGCCAAGCTGAATTCCAGACCCCCCCCCCGTGACTAAGGCTGACCAGAAGGACGTCCTGGGAAGGAGGACCTTATTTATTTTAATTTGTTGATTTGCTTTCCTTCTCTCCCACTTTTCTCTCAGGGGAGGCCCAGATCTGACCTTTCAAAGTTCTTGCTTCTCCACCCCCCCCGGCCGCAAATGCTCTCCCACTGCCAGTCCTCCTTACCGTCGGCCGTGTAGATGGTGAAGTAAAGGCCCCCACCGATGCCCATGCTGTGGGGGTTCATCAGGCCCACACAGAGAAGAGCAGCGATGGCTGAGTCAACGGCAGAACCTCCTTTCTGAAGGATGTCCCTGTGGGGCAGGAGACAAGAAGGCGTGTGTGTGTGTCATGGCTGGGCTGGAAGAGCAGCTGTCCTCCTCATTCCCCCCCTTCCTAGCCGGGGGGGGGGGCTCCCTGTGAAAGGGGCTTCCTTTCAGCACCTCCTCAGTGTCCAGACAGCAGCGGCCTAGGGTCAGACTATGCAGGAGTCAAGCTTCGCCATTAGAAGCCAATCTCCCTTAAGAGATAAAAGACATTCGCTCATCCTACCATGACTGTGTCTACAGTGCCTCAGGGTGTAAATTACAGCTTGCTTTTATGGCCATTAAAAGTAAAGGTAAAGGTTCGCCTTGACAATTTTTGTCCAGTCGTGTTCGACTCTAGGGGGCGGTGCTCATCCCCGTTTCCAAGCCATAGAGCCAGAGTTTTGTCCAAAGACAATCTTCCGTGGTCACGTGGCCAGTGTGACTTAGACACGGAACGCTGTTATCTTCCCACCGAAGTGGTCCCTATTTACCTACTTGCATTTTTGCATGCTTTCGAACCGCTAGGCTTACGGGAGATGGGACAAACGATGGGCACTCATTCCGTCACGTGGATTCAATCTTGCAGCTGAAGATCTACAGACCTTACAGGACAGAGGCTTCTGCGGTGGGCTTCATTTGCAAAATGGTCAGTTTGAAGGAAGGGGTCTCTGGAATTGCAATGTTTTATCACTTCCTAATTGTGAAGATCCCCCTCATTCTCAGGCTTTCCTTTTCAGCATGTTTTCAATGATTCTGTTCTGGGTGACAGTCCCTCCAAAACACAAGGGAGGGGGCAGAGCAAAGCTGGGGGAGGGTTGCTACTGCTTGGGGGGCAGACGGGGGAGCAGCCTCTCTTGGGGGGGCACAGAAAGGACACGGTGGGCTGCTGTGCTCTTGGCCGGGGTGGTGGAAGGGGGCGCCCATCTTACCTGCCGACGAGGGAACAGGGACCGGCGTCTGTGGCCACGGCCGCCTTGCTGTAGACCTCCGCCTTGTGGTGCTTGGGGGGAGGCTTAGGGCGCAGTCCAAAGAAAAGCCCGACAAAAACGACGATGGCCAGAAGGAGGACCGCCAGGACCCCAATCTTCACGGACTTCACCCTCATCATTCTGGGGAAAGACCACACCAGAGCTAACAGGCAGAGATGAGGCACGGAGCTGGGCCACCTTCAGCCACGGACCGTCCTCCTGGGACATCGGAGGGGCTTCTCTGCCTAACCCAGAGGGCCTGAGTTGGCACAATGGTGGCCCGCCCCCACCCCCTTGGAGGAGACCCCATTTGCGGGGGGGGGCTGTATCTGGGTCAGCTGGGGTTGCAACCGCAAGTGGCCCACTGGGGGGGGAAGCTCCCTGGAGCTCAGCGTCCTCCCCCCCTAAGGCAGGCCCTCTTTCTCATTCCCTTTGCCCCAAGAGGGGAACCCCCCGCCCCTGGACCTCCTGGATACCCCCCCCCCAGAGGCCAACGGGGTTCCCTTTGGGAATCCTCTTACTAGAGCAGCAACCCACCTTCTGGACAAAAAGCAGCCCCCCCCGTCGTGCCCCCCCCTGCCCTCTGGCCCTCCTCCTCCTCCTCCCTCCTGAGATGCCAAAGCCTTTTCTGCTTGGGCAGGCTTTGGACACCTGACTGATGATCTTAGGCAGGAACTACCTATTTCCAAAGCAAAAGGCAGGGAAGACTCTCGTCCTCGGCTGCCAAAGTCCAGCACCCTCCATTGCCCGGGAATTTCCCCCTGGGCACAGTTTTCACCCAGGATTAGAAAGCTTCCTCACAGCCATGTGCTCCCTCCCTCCGTCTCTCTTTATATATATATATATATGTATTTAGGGATGCACCTGTAAAATGCATTTTGAACTGACCTTTTAACTTGATTCTGATTTTACACTGGCTCATCCTGGGTGTTTTTATTAATATAAACACAATGATCAAAAATATGGACAGTCAGCTGCAGATTACCAGAGATCAACCCATAGAGCCGGACCGGCCTGCTGGGGCTGAACCTCCCGCCCGGAGAGGAGCTGAGCTCCCTCTCTTTGGAGAAGCCAGTCCCTTCCCCTCCTGGGCAGAATCGCCGCCCTGCCCTGCCCAGCCCTGCCCAGCCCTGCCTGAGAGGAAGCGCCCAGAGCTGGTCCCCCCCCCCCCAGCCGGCCTCTCCGCTCAGGGGCAGAAGCCCTGCTGGCCTAAGTCAACCGGCTTGCTTTTGTTTCCCTCCCTCATCTTCTCCCAGAACTGGGACTCAAGGCGGCTCAGTGGGGGAGAGAAAAGCCCCCTGTGGGGTGGGTGGGCGAGCGGGAGGGCCTCCCCCCTGGCGGCTCCCGTCACCTCCTCTTGCCACCAGTGGGGCCTCTGAACCCTGCTGGCAGACACGTGTGGCAGAGGCCACGGTGCTGAGCCCAAGGCCGACACAAGCGTCGGGATATCCGGCTGCCAAGCAATGCAGCATCTTTTGGCTAACAGCTAGCGCTGTGAATGGCGCCCAGAGACCAAACGGAAGGGGGAACAACATTGGGGGGGGGAACCTGGGCTCCTCTTCAGCTCCCCAAGCAACCTGTCCGCTTCCCCTCCTCCCCTGCCCGCCCCCCATCATCCCCATTTTGCATCAGCTCAGCTTTCCAACACAAGAGTCAGCAGGAAAGGCGGCAACGGAGGTGGGTGGGTGGGTGGGGGAGAGCATCCAAGCCAGGACTCCAGGGACCCGAACTCAAACCCCTGCTCGGCAATCCCTCCTGGAGACTCATCGAGAGGTGTTCGGTGGGAGGCACGCGCTCCTCGCCCTCCTCGTGTACCTCAAGAACCCTGTTAGGGTCGCTGAAAGCCCAAAGCATTCTGAGGAGGCCCAGCATCGGCGGACCTTTCCATATTCTTCTGCTGGGAGGGGGCAGCCCCTTGTCAAGTGATCCTTCCTTCCAAATGAATGCAGGCCATGTTGCGGGGGGGGGGGGAGGAGAGATCAAACTTATTTCGGGAGTAATAATCCTGCTGTCTCTACACATCTGAGATTTTAGCTTCGCGAGGTCTAGGGCAGGGGACCGCACATGAAACGGCCACAGAGGGAAACCCCCAGGGATCTCCTTCAGGAAACAGCAGGCGCAAAACCCAAGCTGGCGAACCTTTAGAGACCTCGCGGCCCGCAGGTCAGCCTGGCTTACCCCACCTGGTGCTCTGGCCTCCAGCCCTCTCGTGCCCCTCGGCTTCAGCTGCCCACGGAAGGAGGGCTCGAGGGCCACCAGAGCTGCTGCGCTCGCGGGCTTCACCTCCTTTCCCTTCTCTTGGTTTTGCTGCAGCTTCTTCTCCTTCCTGTCCTCTCGTATGAATCACACACCTCTCTCGCCTTTTCTCCTGCCAATCTCGATCTTCCTGATTTTGCTGCAGATTCACCTCCTTCTTGACCACTAGCATGAATCACATACTTCTGCCTCCTCAGAATCGCACAGGAGCCTCAGTTTCCTGGAAACAGTGGGTGATATACTTTCGCAACGGCCTCTTCATCCTTCAGCCAGTGATGTTACCCCAGCTGAAGCCATGCTCCCTCGCTTGAGCTTTAATGGCCAGAGGGTTTTCTGTCATCTCTTTTGTTTGCAGACTAAATGTGATGCAGCAGCAAAAAGGGCTAATACTATTCTAGACCTCTAATAGGAGCCTAACATTCAGCTCTGGGGAAGTGTTAGCTGCTCTCTGTTCTTCTTTGTCTGGACCTTGACTAGAATGTGTGTCAAGTTCTGGTGAACCCCATTTAAGAAGACTATCAGGAGGACTGATGATTGAACCAAGGAATACAAAATCTTCAACGGTTTCAGCTTCTGCATTGTCAGGATCAAAGTTACGTGATTCCCCTTAAGGTTCAACTATGATCCTTTTCCCACACTTTCATCTTTAACCTTCCACGAGTAGCCATTTCAAGCCATTATTATTTTCTGCTAGAAATACAGTGTCATGTGTGTGCCAGTTGTCACTCTTCCTTCCTCCGAATCTAATTTAGTTTTTGGTATGGTATGTTTCAAATACAGGGTGAACAGGCCGGAAGATAAAATGCACCCCTGTCCAACTCCTTTGTCACTTCTGTTTGTTGATATTGTGTCCCAGCAGTAGCCTCTTGTCCTGAGTATAAATTAGGCATCATGATGATCAAAGTGTTGTGATTCATGTATGTCTTTTAGAATGACCCGTGCCTTTTCATCGCATGTAGAGGCTTTCATGTGGTGCCCCGCATGACGATGATAATCTGTTCCATAGAAATCGCTGCCTTATGAAAACATCGTCTTGCGAAAACCGTTTCCCCATTGAAATGCACTGAAACCTATTTAATGCTTTCCAATGAGGAAAAATTGTTGTCGTTTTGCGAAGATCGCCCATAGGGAAGCCATTTTGCGAAGCGCTGATCAGCTGTTAAAATGGCTGTCCTGCAAAGCATCGGTCCCGAAAACACCCGTTTTGCGAAGCGCCGATCAGTGCCAAAATTGTCGTCTTGCGAGAAATGGTTTGCGAGGCACGGACCCAAACATCGTCCAGCGAAAATCGCCCATTGGAAACACTGTTTTGCGAATCGCTATAGCAATTGCAAAAACTTAAGGTCATGCGGATTCATCGTTTTGTGAGGTCGTCGTCTAGCAGGGCACCACTGTACTTTATAATGCACAAATTGATGTTCTTCTGTTTGCTTTGCTTTGGTTCGCTTTGTACCGGGGACAGAATTCAGGTGGCAAAAACTAATCCCCTCACAAAGAAGTAAGAAAAACAGGGAGGCAGCACCAATAAACATAAATGCAACACAGAAGATCTTCCTCAAAGGGTTTCCTCCTTGCATTTGAAAGCCTTGTTGTGAAACGCCAGCTGATTTCCGAAGCAGATCAGAGGCTGAGTCTCTTTCAAAGATAAGAGCTCCATTCAGAAGCTTTCAATGAATCAAAGCCCAGCACATTTCTAAACCATTTCTTCAGGGCTTCTTGGAACATATTTGAACCTTTCCTTTTAAAAAGATGCTGGTTTCTTAAAGAGAAGAGGAGCTTGCTCTGGTAATCTATGTGGACAGAAATCTCTAGGAGATCTGCTCTGATCCGGCACCAAGCAGCAGAAAACGGCTGCTTGGTGTCTGGATGAGTCCCCTGAGTAAAACCACAGCACGGAGCTTCAGGTTTTGAGCGCCCTCCAAATGGAAACGAAGCCTAAATAAGCCGTCTTTGCCTTTCCTTTTTGGTCACGGTGTCGTGGGGCCTTTTCCGCCTGCCATGGCCTTACAGCTTCAGCCAGGGCTCCTCCAGCCTGGCCGGAGACCTGGCTTTCTTCTCCAGGGCGACGGCTGAAGGTTCCCCCCTCTTGGGTGTCTGGCTGTTTCTGGCCAGCGGTCGAGAGAACCTGCGACGCTGATGCTGCTTTCCTTTGGACCTTCTAACCTGTCACCCCGTTCTGGCCTCACATCGGCCAGGGTCTCCTCATTTCCCCAACGCCCCGAGCCCTCCTTGGCCGCTCCCATCCATCCGTTCGCCTGCTGGCCAGAGGGACCTGCCAGAAGGGCAGAACCGGCCCCGGCTATTCTCCCCAAGGCCTTTCTGGTGGCCCGGCCGGCCGGGCGCCTGACGTCCTCCTGCTCATCGGCCCCCTTTTTGGCCGCCAGATGCCTTCTTCCTTCTCCGAAGAGGACCAAGCGAGGCGAGGCAGGACAGCAGGACGTGTCGCTTGTCTCGGCCTCACCGCACTCTCCCTTTCACCGCCCTGCATGCCCTTTTGTGGGATCTTCAGAGGTTCAGCCATGATGCCCCCCCCACCCCACCCCGTCTAGCTTCAGCTCAGATGGCCACGGCAGTCGGAGGGAAGGCCCCCTCTGGGAAAAACAGGTAAGGAGGAGGTCCCTAGCAATGGCCCCAGATGGGCTTCCTATTTTTTAAAAAGAGGTCTGTCTTTGAGACTTCTACGACAAGTCTCAAAGACAGATCTCTTTTTTTTTAAATGTCCAAACCACCATTTTTGGATGGGCAATTTTCAATGTCCAGATGAGAAAACCGAGAGTGGCATTTGTTCTGCCCATTGCACTTTGTCTTGCACGGGCAGGCAAGCCGTTGGTGAAGGCTGAATTCCTTAGTACACTTTGCCTGGCATTGCCCTCCTGGTGCCAAGATAAACAGAGCCTGGAATTAGACCGTGCAAGTGGGTGTCACAGTGCAAGAGTGCCTGTCCTGTCGCTCCACGCAGGGACAGCTGGTTATCAATGCACCCTGAGCAATCTTCCTGGAGACACCCTGTCCCTGCGCCGCCCCTTCACACACACACACACACACACACACACACACACACACGGCTTCTCAGTCCCACGCCAGGATCCGAAGCTACCGGACAACCCGCGCCAGGTCCTGAAGGGCCAGCCCCACCCCTGGGCTTCAGAGTCAGAGAGCGTTTTCCAAAGTCCCGGCCCCACAGGGCCATCTCAGACACCCCAGAAGGAGCGGGCAGGCCCAGGCAGCCGGGAGAGGCGGTGGGGTGGGGGGTGGGGGAGCGTTCCTCTTCCGAGGAGCAGGTCGGTGCTGCCCGCCCCGGCATCGCCAACAACTCTTGGGCGTTCAAACAGCCACTTGCCCTGAAACGCAAGACTTCACACTTGAAAAACCTGTGCCCCAAGGCCTTTGGGGAGAAGGAGCCCCGCAGTTCGGACCCTGGAGCTTGGCCCACCTTCGGCATCACCTGAGAGGGCCAAAGAGACAGCAAGGAAGCGCCAGGTGATCCACAGCCCCCCGTCCGGTAAAAGGAGGATCCACACGGGGTGTTTTCCAGGGAGGCAGCCACGTTCCTTCATTCGCCACAGGTTGCGTGTGGCTACCAGAGCGACCAGTTCAGCCCAGCACCAGCAATTTTGTGTGTGTGTATGTGTGTGTAATAATCTGAGGGCACTAAACACGGCCTTTGATTTGTCTAAAGGGGCAAAGGGCTTTTTTGGACTGAGTGGAGGCATGAGGCCCCCCTGCCCCCCAAGCTCCCCCTCCCTTTGCCCATCAGCCCCCTTGCCCTACCTGCCTCCCTCGGGCACTCAAGCAGTGGCGATGGGGGGGGCCTTACAGCCGAAGGGATCTTTGCCTCCTTAGATGATCTGGCCTTCTCCGTACAGGAATTTCAGTCTGCTGGATACGCTGGTGCGGCAGGTGAACTTCTGAATGGGAGTGGCCAAGAAGAGGCTCAGAGAGAGAGAGAGAGAGAGAGAGAGAGAGAGGAGAGCAAAGCAAGGAGCCAGCCAGCAGGCCAAGGGAAAGGAGCATGCGTGCCAAGGCTTGAATGCCCAGGGTGGCCTCGGAGAGGGCTTCCCATTCGCGCTCCTTTCTTCACCTTTTCACTTCTGTTCTTCGGCCTGCGCCTTAATTGCTGCTTGGCAGACAGAGGGGAGGAGAGACGCAGGCGGGGCTCGGCCTCGGCACCCTTGCTCACGGGATGAAAGAAGGGCCCTTCCTTTGCCACCTGGAGAAAAGGACGGGCGTCACACCCAGACAGGCTCCGCGCAAGAGTCACAAATGCTCCAGTGAACCAGGGTGACAGGTTCCCCCAGAAACAGGAAGCTCAAGCAGTCCTTGCCTGCAGATCACTCTGGGACATGATCCACCAAGAGGACACACTGTCCAAACTGCCATCACCACAGGGCTGGCGACTCTGCAGCAACCCCCCCCCCCAAGAGGCGGCTGCTTTAGAACTCCGATCCGGGGCGACCGGTGGCTCAAGGAGACGGGAAGGGTCGTCAAGTCAGATCTAGAAGATCTGGACTCTTGCGGTGCCACCTCTCCCCCCAAGTCTCCACCTCCAGTTCCTTCCCAGTTCTGTGTTTAAGGCAGCTCCTCACAGGATGTAATCAATGTATAGATAGCTCCCAGGCCAGTTTACCAGGTAAACCAATGCAGGCGGCAATAACCTGCACAGCAAAATATTTCAATACGGCCAATAAATCACACAACCGCACGGTCAAAACAGGAATGGGGATAGGCAAGCCAACCTTTCGGTTCTGGCATTGAAATACTGCGGTTTCCAGCACTTGCATCACAAATCATTGAAACACATGAGATGATATCAGGACTTAACTCAAAGGATGACTCCTTGGACACCCCCAGAGAGGAATCCGTACAAAACCAGAATAAAACCAGCAGGCTGAGGCTTGGACAAGGCAATGGCACCCTTCAGCCTCGAGAGACTACAAGGGAACATGCTTGGAAGGGTAGCCGATAGAAGGGTCGGGTTTTGGGGGAACCCCTCCAGGCACTGGGCTAGAGAGCAAAATGTCCAGCCATTTCAGGCCGACCCCATCCGAACTGTGAGCGCCGCCGACCTGTCAGCCAACTGCAGCCTCTAGACAATCTTCAAGAGCAGCTCCAGAGGCAAGAAGGCTTTTTCCAGAGATGCTTCCCCATGGGTCCCATCCCGCTGGGGCTCATCAGGACGAGCACGCCTTCATTTCCACTGCCCTGACCCTGCAGCCCGGGGGCCTCCCACCCCCTTGCCATAGGCTGAATCTGTCAGGTCCCCAGCTCCATGCACCCTCACCTGTCAAGGCCAGAGGGTCTCTCTCCCCGGTGAAGCCCTTGGCCTCCTGAAGGCGCCTTCCTTGGATGGGACAGAGACGTGTTTCATTTTCTTTTTTCTCTTTTTCCCCCAAGAGGTGCCTTCCGCAGGTCATGAGGCAGGGAATGACCCCTCAGCCACTCTCCCCACCCAATTTTCAAGCACTTAAGCAGCATCAAGGTGCTAATCGTGACTAGACCGGCACTTTGTTTTCCTGCTGGAACCCAACCCGACCCTGGGATTGGGGCCAACCAGTCCTGCCTCTTGACCCAGCGCCGATCCCCCGCCCAGTTTCAAGGGCAAAGTGCCCCTCGGTTCCCTCTGACAGAGTAGAGAGAGGCCAAAAGACAAGCCCGGTTTAATGGCCTGCTGCACGCCTGTCCCAGGGTGTGAGTTGATGAGTTGATGGTTGAGCCATTTCTAACCAAAGGGAAAACAGGCCAAGACGAAAGGTCGCGAGGCCCTTCCCTGGAGCATGGCCAGAGCGGTCCGGAGGCTGAGCCTCCTTGCCTTGGCCTCCCATGGCTGACATAGGGTGCCGCTTCCCACCTGAAAGGGCAGAAACTCAACAAAGAACGCAGTTGCACCAATAGGAAGACCTGAAGGGAACACACACACACGGACCTCAGTTGTGATACACAAAGCTAACCCTTGTGCGGTTTTAGAAAGTGCCCCTTGGTGCCACTTCTGGACCTCACTTGGGCTTCCATCACCGGCCAGTTAGTGCTGGAAACACACACTTCCTGCCAATGTTGCTTATCCGAAGAAGGAGGACGGTTCTTTCAGGGCCAGAAGAGGAGAGCCAGCTTTGCCTGGTCTTTAGACTTCCTGTCGGAGCTCCAGATGCCCCCCCCCGTTGTCGGCCGATGGAGGGGCTGACCTTTTGGGCCCTTTGGACTCAAGATTTGAGTGACTCCTGGTTTTGCAGCAGGGGGTCCATCGACAGAGTGTCCAGGATTCACTGGCCGTCTTTTTTAAAAAAGTTCTTCTGAGTCTCGCTATTTCCTCTCTTTCTAAAGGAAAGATCGTTTCTGTCTCCTTTGCTGTTAACTGTTCTCTCGAAGCCCCAACTGGAGACAGGCTCAGGAACATCTCTAGCACGCAGATGCATAATTAAGCCTTTTAAATTATACTCACGCCTTTATTAAACCTTGCCAGTGGCCTCGACCGGCAGCTGTCCTGCTCAATGTGTTTAGAATCACACGATTTTCATCCCAACTTTCCCTTCCTGCTTTTGCCTCCTAGTGGCAAGTGCTAATTGCAGTTTTCCTTTTCAGGAGGAGGCCTCTCACCGAAGAAACACCAATTATGTGACTCTCGGCTGATTAGTGGCTTTTCTTTGCCTTCAGATGGCTCAATTACAGACGCCTCAGTAGGGCTCTCTACCAGACCCGTCCTTCCCTCGAGCGAGCAGCAGGAGCCTCAGGCAGTGGGCGCTGGGCCAGCTCTGTCCTCAGGGCTACCACCAGCTCAAGGTGGGCACAGATCCCTCCTAGAAGGTTCGCAAGCTGTCCCTCTTTGGAGGCGGGCGGGGGGGGGGCTTGCCGAGGGCCTGTCAGGGAAGGGAAGGAACCCTTTCAATGGGCAGCCTCTCCTCCCTTCCACACGATGATGATCAAAGCCTTCACGGGCTTATCATCTGTTCCATCTAAGGCAGTGGGTGGCCTCCTCCAGGTGGCTTGGAGAGAAGAAAGGACGCCTGCCAAGTTGGAGACCTTGCTGGAAGATCACAGGGCCACCTGGGTTTGGTTGAACTGATTGATGCTTATCGGCTCCTCTGCAATCCCACATTCCAGAAAAGAGAGCAGACCCAGTGGCATCATCTTTCATAAGAAGGAAGGCAAACCACTGAGAGGAAGGAAGGGAGGAAGGGAGATTATAGAAGAGACTACAGAAAAAAAAAGATTGAACTTGACATGTAATATGAAAACAAGAAGAGGTCAATCAAAAAATAATGATTTTAAGAAAACATGGAGTGTATTCTTGGAATATGTATTTCGGAGAGGGAAGGGGTATACACCGAGGGAAGAAAAAATGAATTTTTGGAGAGAAAATGGATTGAATGAAGTTTAAAGCTAGCCCTGAAAGTGATGGTGCCACTTCTGTAATTGTATTTTATTGAGTTTTTTTCTTTGTGTGGTAGCAGGTCTTCTGTTGTGTAAAAAAAAAAAAAGGAAGGAAGGAAGGAAGGAAGGAAGGAAGGAAGGAAGGAAGGAAGGAAGGAAGGAAGGAAGGAAGGAAGGAAGAGGGAAGGGAGGGAGGGAGGGAGGGAGAAAAAGGCAGGGGAGGAAGGAAGGGAAGCTCTGTGCTTCCTAAAGGAGGGCCTGG
The DNA here is from genome assembly GCF_051106095.1 of Pogona vitticeps. Classification (NCBI taxonomy): domain Eukaryota; kingdom Metazoa; phylum Chordata; class Lepidosauria; order Squamata; family Agamidae; genus Pogona; species Pogona vitticeps. The sequence goes on from NC_135796.1 coordinate 300,091, forward strand.
CGTGGTCCATGGGGTCACGAAGAGACGGACACGACTAAACAACAACGGACATGCCAGTGTTGACCCCGTGTGCTTTGTGGTGCTTCCTCTGCGTAGTGCTCGTTGTATCCCTTTCTACAAATACAGGTAAAGGAGTTGGAGGCAAGAGGGCAGGAGTTCATCAATCCGTCCACAGTGCAGAGAAAGCAGACGGAGTGAAATGTTTTGTTGTTGTTGTGTTTGGGAGCAGGGTTGCCTCTCTCTTCTCTCACCCTGACCAGAGGTCCTCTCAGGACAGGAAGAACGAAGTGATTATTTAGAGCATAGTTAGCCTGTGAAACTAAACCCAGGTCTTTAGAAGGGGGATCAGGTGCATTCCTGGGGAGTAAAGTAATCACCCCCTCGCTTTGGGCCAGCCCTGCCTGGGTGTGTAGCCCGTCTCGGCTTCTCCCCACACCTCCTTCCTGCCTCGGAAAGAGCAAGCAACCCTGAGCGGGGGGGGGGGGGGGGCAGAGAGAGACTGCCGCTCCAGGGGGTCCGCCCCGCTCCGGGGCTTCGTGGAAGGATGATGCTGGGCACGGAGGGGGGGAAGCTGGGAGAGGGACTCCTGGGCCCCCTTTTGCTCTGACCCAGCAGGGAACCCCATCGCACACTTCGGGTGGACCCCCAGGCCGTGCGCAAGGGGGAGGGGAGGGGAGGGGACCCCAACCGGGCCTCTCCCGCCACACCGGGGCCCGGCAGAGGGTTGGGCGGGACGGGACAATGGAGGAGGGGGAGAGAGAAAAGCTCTCCCAGACGCGCATCCAGGGATACGGAAGCACGTGTGAAGCGGCGCGCAGGCTTCAGGAGCAAAGGGAGACGGCGCTCGACCGCGGGCTGTCTTTTGCTCGCCATTCCCGAGCGGGGCTTGGAAACGCGTCGCCCGAGGCGGGGGGGAGGTGTCTCCAGGGCAGGCGGACGAGAAGGTGGACCAAGCCCTTGGCCCCCGCCAAGGGAGAGCCCGGATCCGGCGCCCGGCGAGCCCCCTCCCCGGACCGAGAAACGACGGCGCCTCCCCGCCCTTTCCCCGGAGCAGCGGCGGCGGCAAGAGTACCCCCCCCCTCACCGCTCGCCCCTGCGAAAGGGATCCACCCGGATCTCGCGAGCGGGCGGAAGGAGGGACGGAGGGCGAGCCGGGGGGGGGGGGGCGCCGGGCTGGAGAGGCGCCTGGCCGCTGAGCTCCGTCCAAGCCGGTCGGCGGGCGAGAGCGCCCCGGGCACGGGAAGCTCTGCCCCGGCAGCGCCAGAGAGCGGCCCCGCGGCCCCCGCTCGGAGGGAGGGAGCCAGCCTGGGGAGGAGCCCCCCCTCGCCCGCTCGCCCGCCCGCCCGCCGCCGCCGCCGCGCCCAACCCGGAGGCGGAGGGCGACCGGCGATGGGCTCCCGGCTGAGCCGGCAGAGCAGCCTGGAGGGGGCGGCCGCGGAAGGGGGCTCCGCCCGGGCCCCGCCGCCGCCGCCGCCGCCGCCGCCTCCTCCTGCTCTGCGGGGCGGCCGGGCCAGGCAGGAGGCGTCGCGGCGCCGGAGCCCGGACTTCCCGCTGGCCTCGCGGCTGCTCGGCTCCGGGAAGCTGCCCGCGGTGCTGCGCAAGAGCAGCCCGGCGGCGCCCTACGTGCGGCGGGTGGCGTGGATCCGCGAGATACAGGCGAGCCTCCGCCAGCACCAGCGCGAGCAGGCGCTCCGCACCCTCCGCCTCCTGCGCAAGGTAACTGGGCAGGCCCCGCGCCAGGGCGGGCAGGCGGGCAGGCGCCGGGCAGCCGCCCGGCCGAGACTCCCCCCCTCGACGAGGGACGAGGAAGAGGAGGGGCGGCCGCCCCTGCCTCTCCGCCGCCCGAGCCAGCCAGCCCTCCCCTCTCCAGGCCCGGCGGGCCGAGCTGCGCTGGCCGTAACGGGATGCCACCAGGAGCAGGCCCGCACTTTGGTCCGGATCGGAGCCGCTTGGCTACCAAACACGCCCCCCCCGAAAAGCCCTCCCCTTCATCTACAGGACACCCCCCCTCCTCCCTCGCCCCGCCGGTCCTTCCAGCCGGAGCCGAGGCCGCGCGGAGGCGTCTTTGCCGGGCGGGGAGGGGGAGGGAGCTGGAAGGCTGCCCCGGGTCCTCCGCGGGGCACCTGGCCGGGCAGAGCCCCCTCCCAGCCGGGGCCGCCACCCTCCACAAAGCCCTGCTTCCGGCCAACCCCAGCCAGCTGGTCTGTATTCAAGTCCTTAAGCCAAAATCAGCCTCTGGCCCCAGGCAAGTTTCCAAGGGTGGCCCCACACCCAGCATGTTGTAGTAGTCTAACCAGGATGACGGGTGGTGGCTGCCAGAGCCTCCATCCGAAGTGCCTGATGAGCAGTGGGGTTGGCCTCCAGATCTGATGATGGGACGTCGGAACACAGCCTCCTCCAGGGCAGATTCAGCCAATAGGCTTGGCTTGGGAGGCTCACCAACAAAAACATCTTGCCTGGATCACGGTCATATTTCATTCCCTGAAAGTCTGCTACCCTTGCCCTCGAGCAGAGCTTCCACGGGCGGGCGGGCGTCCTTAAAGCTCGTCCCTGGCATTCCCACCCCAACCACCTGGAAGCTCCCTTCCTTCGGAAAGGGATTAGATCTGTGGGTGGGCGACCCCTTATAAGGAGCCCCTCACAAGAAGGATCCGACAGAAGTCAGAGGTAAAGCGGTGGGTGTTGGCTCTACGCGAAAGTTTGGGGTGGCCATGCAGGGGTCACAAGAGGCTGCAACTTCTAAAAAGCAGCCCCTTCGCCTGATTATTAAAGACATCAATGATTTATCTTGAGCAAGGCAGGGATCTTCCTTTGCTGCCACAAATAACAGCCAAGAGTCTGTTTGGCCTCTGAAATGGTCTTCTGCGGGTTATTTTGGAGAAGAGGCTCCCCTTATCTGATTCAGCAGCAACAGGAGCAAAGCCCCCCCCCCGCGGGCACTTTTGGGACGAGCAGATTTTAGTTCAGCGTGAGCTCTTCTGGACTGCAAAACACTCCTTCAGATGCAGCACTGGAAATAACTTTGCCTGTGGTTTTTGTTTCTGAAGGAAATGCATTCCAGATTCTGCTGCTCACTCCATCTTCTATGGACCACATCTGTACGGGTGCAATGTGTGGAAGCTTTGTGCCAGATAAAACTTGAGATGGCACTAGGCTCTTCGCTGCTTTTAAATGTCCACCTGAATTTCAGTGGAACCTCTCCTCCTATAAAGTTCTGGGTTGTCCTAACTATAGGAATCGATCTACTGTCAGTCAGCTTTAAACTATGCATCTTTTCCCGTTCTTCCCCCACCCCCAATTTTTGATTTCGACTCACTGTTGACCAAGGTGGGCAGAGTGTGGCACCACAGGTGTTGTAGACTACAACTCCCATCAACCCCAGGCAGCCTAGCCAGGAGTGAGGGTGCTGGGAGTGCCTGGAGCACTAAAAGTTGCCCACCTCCTTTTCAGATAATCACCAAAGGAAAACTTATGATTCCTTTCTCCTACATTTTTTTGCCAGTTAGTGACTGTTATAGTTCTAAGAATTGTCCCAGGTAGTTGGTGGTCATTTTAATTGAATTTCCAAAGAAATCTCTGCCCTGTTGCTCAGGAGAAAGTAAAATACTTACTTTGTGATTTAGAAGGAATAGCTGCACCAGAAGCCAGCGCTTGAACCATGTGGTATTCCTCCTCCACCACTTTGGGAAAGCCACACCCATGTTACAGTAGAAGTAACTTTTAAAAGGGACAGCTAGAAAAAAAATAGTTATAGTCGCGTGACTTGGTTATACCTCCTTTCCTAATTAATTATCAGTAGCTCATTTGTTATTAGCTGTGGTTTTAATTTGTGGCAATATTACCAAACAAATGTTATTGGAAAAGTTATTTAAAATTAAAAATTTTTAAAACTGATGGGAGGGACCTTGAACATGCCTCTCACCCAGTTTATCCAAGGGCTTTCCCTGCTCTGAGATAACACACTGTCTTTGGAAGAACTGGCAAGGGGCCCGTGTGGGAGGGAGTCCTTGGCTTCCTGCAGACTTTACTGCTTCCTCCCAAGCAAGCCCTGTCTTTGTGTGTGTGTGTGTGTGTGTGTGTGTGTGTGTGTGTGTCCGTCCGTCCGTCCGTCCGCCCGCCTGCCTGCCACTCCATCACCAGCTCACGGCCCCCTCCCTCCTTGGCCCGACGTGGTACCTTCCCCTCCTCCATCGTCCGCTCTCTTCTGCCAGGACCTTGGCCTGGAAGGGACCTTTTTGAGCGAAGTTCTCTACAAGAATGCAGCCTTCCTCAACTTGGTAGACCCGATTTCCCACGATCTGCTCATGAGCCTCGCGAGGGACCTGCAGTGCCCTAAAAAGGTGAGACTCCTCCTTCTAGCAACAGCAGCAGCTTCTTCTGAGGAGAGAGGGAGACGGGGGGGGTCGTTGCCCAGTGGGCTGCCCAGCCTTGGGGAAGAAGATGCTGGAGACTGGGCTGTTAGAGGTGTCTGGTTTGAGAGCTGTCAACCGTGGGATGATGATTTCTCATGCTGACCAAGAGTCGAAGATGCAGGAGAGCACCTGCATCTTATCGGATGTGCCGAAAGTCCGAGGGATGGATTCTCTGCCACTGGGATCCACTGGGGATCCCCTCCGGGCGAGCTGCAATGTGGCCACTTCAGTCCCTGTCCCCCAACTCTTTTAACAACACCGAGCGCTGATGAACTGGGCGGCCCGTCTCCCTCGAAAGGCCCACTACCCTCTTCTTGCCCAGTCGCTTGTGATGCTGGGGGCCCATCCAGAGCCCCCACCCCCTGTAAGCAAGATGGGCTGCAGGCAAAGGTGCAGCCGGGCACTCACTGGGGAATTTGGGGTGACCAGCCTCTGGCAAGCTCTGGGATTCTGTGACTGGCGAGGGTCCACCTTCGCCAGGAAGCCACGTTTTAGGCAGAGGTGCCCTCACGGTGGGGCCTGCAGCTCTTCCGCCGCCAGCGTGGCGCTCTCGGGCACCTGAGCTAGATGCCGACAGATGGCCCCAAAGGAGCGGCCACTGCCCACACCGGCCCAAGGGGCCAGAGACCGGTAGTTGACCATCTGCTCTGCACACAGAAGGTCCGTCCAGGTCATCTCTTCAGCAGCAAGGCCGGGCCGGGCCTCTTCCTTCCCCCTGCCCTGGATTTCTGCCACTCAGAGCAGTCACTGCCCCAGGGAAGAGCTGGCCTGACCCAACGGGGGGGCACCTTTCCCACCCAGGGCATAGCTCCACCCTTTGATGGTAGAACTGGCACTTTGTGCCAGGTGTGTGTGTGTGACCTCCCCCCCTCCTCAACATGCTTCTTGTCTGACAGCACCGTTCTCACAGGCTGCCCTGGACGCAGAAGCCTTGTGCGGGTTCTGTGCTTGCGGACCCTCAAGGAGTGGTCACCTCGCAGGCAGCAGGTCTCCTCTGCGTAGGTCTGCCGAGGGAAGGCCACTGCCGAGGCCCCGAGCAAGCTGGAACATTCCCCCACCGCCTCCTCTCCCCTGCTTTCAGGAATACGATCCCTGGAAGTCTTCGGATCGGGTCTGCCGGCAGTTGATCTACCACTTGACTCCTCACGCCAAAGGGCACCGACACGGACTGTCCCGCCGGAAGTCCCAGGGAAGGTGAGCGGCGCGGGGTGACTTGGGGGCTGGGCAGGCAGAGGAGTAGAGGAGGTGGGACGTGGCTGGTGTGTGTGTGGGGGCTCGTGGCCCCACTAGGGCAGCTGTCCACGGGAAGCAGGGGGCTGTTGCAGCAACTTGGCCAGAGAAAAGCCCTCCCCCTGCCCTGCCCTCTGGGCGGGCACTTCAGGGGCACCCTGTGCCCTGGCGCCAGGCGGAGCCGGTTGGGCTCCATGCTATGGCTTCGAGGGGGACGTCCAGAGGAAGCAGCCCAAGAAATGAGTCACATTAAAGCATCTCCAGAAACCAAGCCCTCCTCCTGGGCTTTTCAGGCAGCCCGTGTGTACACAAGCAGACCTGGGTGAGATTGGTGGGTAGGGAGGGAGGGGGAGCAGGGACAAACCTCCCCACGCCGCCACCCCCTCCGCCGGGCAGAGCCTTCCATACGGCCCAGGCCCACAGCCGTCAGCCCAGCCCTCTCGTCACCCACCGTAGCTGCCCTTTTGCAAACGGTGGGATCTCTACAACGCACACATGCTGTGATTTGCATGGTTGGGTGTCTGTTCTGAAAAAGGACTTGCCCCCACCTAAGGGAGGGGCCGATCACCTGCTTCTCTCAGCTCCCATTTGCCTGCGGAAACCCCCCCCCATCCCTCTGCCAGCCCCCTCCCCTCAGCGCTCCGCCTTCCTCACTCGCTTCCTTTCCTCCTTCAGCCTGAAGAACAACTTGCAGAAGAAGCTGACCCATGACACGGTCGACCTTTCGGGGATCCCGCTCTCCGTGCGGGACGTCCACCGCCTGGCCTACTACCTGCAGAGCAACGGCGACCACCTGACCACGGTGGACCTGAGCTTCGCCGAGCTGACGGACGAGACGCTGCGCCTCCTGCTGCCTTTCCTCGGCTCGCTGCCCGACCTCACCCACCTCTCCCTCAACGGGAACCGCCTGACCCGCGCCACCGTGAAGGAGCTCACCGACGCCATGAAGGACCTGAGCAAGTTCCCCTCCCTGGCCTGGATCGACCTGGGCAACAACGTGGACATCTCCTCCATGCCCCAGCCGCTGCTGGTCGGCCTGCGGAAGCGCCTCAGCCAGCAGACCACCCTGCCCACCATCTACGAGGCCCTGGACTGCGATGCGGAGCTCTCGAGCAGCGGGACGGAGAGCAGCCAGCGGGAGGAGGAAGAGGAGGAAGAGCTGCTGCTGCCGCAAGGGGCAGGGGCTGAGCGGGGGGCCCGAGACAGCTCCGGCGCCTCCTCCCAGCGGTCCTGCGACACGTGACGGGAGCCTGGTGGAGGCTGCCGCAGACGGCCAAGGCAGAACCCACTCCCGGCCACCGCCTTCCTTGGGGCCCTCCTGGGCCCTGGCCAGCTCTCCCCGTCCTGTGCCGCCTGTCTCTAGCGAAAGGCCACTGCTGTCCCCCATCCGAGTCCTTTCACTCCATCCTAATCAGTCTCCATCGGACATGCCTCAAACCGCTCACTTACCATGACAACAGGGGACCCGGACTCAGGGAAGAGGAGCCCGCGGAGAGACACTAAAGCAAGAATCGGAACTCTGAAAAAACACAGCCGGACGGACGTTGGGATCGAGGCGCTGAGCTGTCCATCCCCTTTTCCTTCCACTTGTGAATGCAAGGAGTCTGCGGCCCCTCCTCCCCCCCCAGCGCGAGACAGCAGCACGTCAAAGGCCAGCAGGCTGCGCTTCAGGGCCTGGGGAGGGGCAGGGAGCAAGATCAGAGGTCGGGGGGGGGGCAGGCCGTCGCTGGGGCCCTCTTCCCTTCCCTGGCCCTTTCTTTCTTCCGCAGACAAAGGGCCCGGACAGCCTAGGCCGTGTGACTGAAGGGAGAGCAGGGCCAGGATGTTTCCAGAGTAGGAACATGTGCAAGGGGCAAGCGCGTGGTGGTGGTGGGGTTTACAGGTCTTGTGGAGAATAGGAACAGGAGCTGTTTTATACTTTCCCCTCCTAGGCAGAGCAGAAGCTGCTGGGGCGATTCCCTTGGCCGGTCGGAGAGGGGGGAGAGGCACGCATGCCTTCAGAACACAGCGCCCTGTCTCCGGCGGACCGTCTGGGTCGCCCAATGGCTCTGAAGGGACGGCGCCAACAAGGCCGGATTCCAGAGGATCGCGAGGAGGAAGCTGAGAGGACTGGCGCAAAAGCCTCCCATTCGCATTTCCAGCATTGCTGTTTGTGATAAATGATAAATAAAATGGCTTTCTTGGACAAAAAGTTCTAACGCTGTCTGGGAGCAAGCGGGCCCGTGCCCTGAGGGCAGGGGGCACAAACACCCCGAGGCCCCACGGCACAGAGCAGGGCTGTGCAGACGCCCCCCCCCGAGAAAGGTAATGCTTGCTGTTCCAAAAGCAGCCCCCCCACCAGCCATTCCAAGTGCAGTCAAAGCCTCCTGACCCATCAAAAAACTGTTTCCATGTTCCCACTTTAGTTCCTTCTTTGCCCATTATCTGTAGATTTCCTTTAAAAAGGCCACCTGTGTGTCCAACCACATTTTGCTGCTTCAGGTGTGCTGCCACCCCTCACCCCCCACCCCAAGCACAGGGAACAATCTTCTCCTCTTCTGAAGCAGCTGCCACCCCCTTATAAAAAAAGTTGCCACAAGGCCAACTCACAACTTCCACCTTCAGCTGCAAGGCACTGAGCCAACGCTAGGACCCCCAAGTGCTATGGGGAGCTCCCCAAGGACCCTTCTGCAAGACAGCCAGGTCTCTCCGGAGGTCTGGCCTCCTCCCTTTGACAATGCTCGTGTCTCTTACCTCCAAACCCTCTAAAGAAACTAAAATTCAGAATTCAAGTCTTACAAGCTTATTCAAATATGCATAAAGCACATTTCATCTACAAGCTTTATTCTGAATTTTGCAAAGTCTGAAACATAAATCAGTAACTAAATATATACTTAGCTGGAAAAAGATGGAATGATCTAGGTAAACTGGTGAGGCCACATTTTAACTTTAAATATTTTACTGTTCTTATAAACCTGCCTTTTGTTTTGAAACGCCATGTCCAACCAGGGCCACTTTATCCCAACAACTCTGCCATTATACAAGCTGACAGGACACAGTGGGCAAGGACTCTTTCTCAACAACCACCACAATTAAAACCATGACCTAGCCAAACCCAATTGTTTGAAAGAAAGCCACAACTCTTTAAGAAGCCCTGGCTAGTGAGACTGGCGCAGGGGCAATAATGGCAGCATGACACCAGCCATGCACACAGCCCCGGATCTGCCCTGGAGAAAGGGATTAACAACTTTGTCAGTGTGCCAACCACAAATGTGAAGCTAAGGCCACATGACAAGACACTGTGCCCACATTAATAAGAAACACGTTTATTGAAGCACAGAAAAACGCAGCACAACTGACTCGTAAAACTATTTCCAATTCGCCAACGTAAGGTTTGTTTCCAGGTTATCTCCGTTTCTGGAAAATGTTGCCACGCCCCATCCCGCGTCCTCTTCCTCTTGCAGCCACTGGAGGAGAAATAAAACCAGCAACCACCTGGTAAAGGCTGTAGGATAAGCACTTCTGAAACTTTCTGCTGTAAGCTGCCTCCCAAACTATAAATTATAGGGTGACTAATACGCTTAAGGACTCGGTCAACAAGCCATTAAGGCAGCAGAAGGCACCATGCTGGATCAGGCCAAAGACGGGTTCACCTTCCCACTGACCTAATCTAGGGAGTGAAAGAAGAGCGTGGGCACTCCCAAGCAAGAGGCATTCAGAGATCCAGCGTATTTATTGTGATTGGTTCCCACAGGCCAACATCCTCTCCTCTACACTTTTTCTTGGCTCCAACATTTGAAGCTGTCTAAGCTAATGGGCATCTTATCATCCGGGAGCAGTGAATTTCCTGAATAAAGTTGTATTTCGGGGCGTGCTTTCTTTTGAGTCGATTGCCCATTGATTTCACTGCAGCATTTCCAAGTGCCCCAGCCACCCAGCTGTTCGGGCAAAAGATTTGGAAAAGTCCACAAAGGGAGCTTGCATCAGCTGTGGCAAACTGTAAATGAAGCAGTGTGGGTGGGTGGGGGCAGTTCCCCAGTGCAACTGGAGAGGAGAGGGTGAAGCTGGAAGCCCCTTCCTCTCACATTGCAAGCCCTCCCTACCCCCACCCCAATCAACGCACAGAAACTCACCCTGGGCTTTGAGAATCGCTGCTTTGCCTCGTCCGGCTCCAGAACCCTGGTTTTTGTTCTTCATGCTTTTCAACATGGGTGCATTCTTCAGCATATCTGGTAAGATGAGGAAGCGTATTTTGCTCCCCCGAATGTACACCTGCTCCAGCTGGGCCACGCGCCCATCTCTGTACGTTACTGTGATGTTGGACATCTGGAAGAGAAACTCCGTGAGTGAAGGCAAAGGCTCCACAGAAGAATCTGGCAGCTTTCCCTAGCTGGGAAAAGCTCCCTGCCTGGATGTATTAATTAATTAATTAATTAATTAATGAAAATGAATTTATTTATTGATTTATTTGATTTATTTCCCGCCTATCTGGCCCACCGGGTATAAACCAGTCTGCTAGTTCCTGGGAATGCTATTTTAACAACTGCAAGAATTTCCGAACTTAAAGGTCCCCTGGAGAAAGGCTGGGCCAGTGCTAGAATAGAAACCACAAAAAGAAGCACGCCATTCTCCCTTGTCAAAGTGCTTATTTCTAAACTCCATTTTATTTCTAGAATTTATGTCACGTAAAAACTCATCTTCCACAACCTGTAAGTATTCCCAAAACAGCTTACAGATCAAAGGGGACGAAACCGTGTGTTCTAAAGGAACAAAACAGCACAGCTGATGACTGAGCTCCAAACCGTCAGTCAGAAAGCACCCTAGAACCAAAGAGTTAAAACTAGCTGGCATTGTTTCAAAGCTTGAGAAGCAGGTAGAACAGGAGACACCCCCCTTGGAACGCCGACTTGTTTAAGGAGTTTCTACAGGGGTTACAGGGGTGGGTGGTGGTGGTGGTGGGGTGATAGCCTTGCCATGTCATAGCATGTCAGTTAAGATCCTCTTTAACTGGAAAATTCTTATGATCCCCTACCCAAAAGATGAAGAACCCAAGATCTGAGGTCCTGTTGCTTTGCGCAGTAAGGTGCACTTAGAGTAGCCAGTTGAACCAGTGGGGACTTGGACAGTCAAAACCTCTGTAAGTTCCACAGGTTCAAATGGGCCTACTCTAATTCCGGCAACTTGACTAACCAGCCAGATCGCAGCCCGTGTGATGTTTCACCCCGTGGGGTGGCTCCGGCCCCATTTTCCACAGCAGACCCACCTGGCAGTTCATGTTGTCTTCGGCCTCAATGAGCTTCCCTCGGTAGACCTCCCCGGTGTTGGTTTCGCAGGTCACGATATGACCCTCTGCCTCATGCAGAACCTTGATGGGCACTCCAATGGACATGGCTGAACCTTTGCGTAGCTACCCCTGAGAAAAAGAGGGAGGAAATGCAAAACTGCCCCGGCCATGGCCTTGCCTTCGCAAATATCCCTCAGTTCAACAGGGCCAAGCGGTACAAGGCGATGCGCTTCTGCCCAGGTGTCGGCCCCGTTCAATTCAGGGGGTCTCATTCAGCCAATGCAGGATGAGACCGCCCTCACACCTTCCAAGCCGAAGGGCCGTGCAGGGAACTCCTCTTTCCTTTCCTTTTCCTTCCTCCCCAGCCGCCCTGTTAAAAAACAACAACCACGCTCCCTGCCTTTCCTAAGGAACTCCCCGGGGGTGAACAGAGCGCCGCGAGAGGGAGTTTCTTTCGGGGGGGGGGGGCACTACAACTCCCATAATCCCCTAGCCAACAGAGCTGGGATGAGAAGCCATCGTGGCCGGGAAGAAAGTTCCTTTCGGAGGGGATTCTCTGATGGCTGGGGGAATATGGGAGTTGTAGTCCCCCCCCTGAAAGGGATTCCTTTCTCTCTCTCTCTCCTCCCCCCTCCCCCCGGGCATCCTCTGGCCCGGCCTTCGCGGACCCTCTCCTTCCTCCTCCTTCCCGCCACTCACCGTCAGGCGCGGCGACGAAAAGACCTGCGATGAGCGGCGTGCCTCCTCCGTTTCTTCCCCGGGCTTCCCAGTAGGCACCGCGCCACGGATATCCGGGACGCTCTGCCCCGCTCGGACTCTATGGTCAGGCGGTGTCCCAGCCCCGAAAGGGCCCGGTGGGGAAACAGGGCCTGTGAGGGAAGGTTCCGGCTTCTTCCGCCCCTCCCCTCCTTTCCTCCCTGGTTCCCGTCTTCCTCGCTTCGTGGGACGCGTGTGGGACGATGGTGTCGGGTGCACGTCTGAATGCGTGTCGGCGGGTGCCGGGAGGCCTCCTCTCCCAGCCGCTCCGCGGGCCCGGTTTCTGAGAGAGCCCGGCCGAGTTTGAGGGGCGAAACGAGGCGGCGGCGGCGGCGGCGGAGGCGGAGGAGGCCCGGATCTGCCCGAGGAGGCGCCCGCCGGGACCGGGAGCCCGAGGAGGAGGCGGAGGAGGAGGCGGCGGCGGCGGCGGGGAGGAGGAGGCCTCGCGGGAGCCATGGCCCGGGCTGCCCCGTGAGCGGCCCGGAGCGCTGCCGCCTCGCCATGAAGAAGAGCCCCAAGGAGGAGCCGGAGCCGCCCTCAGGTCGGTGGCGAGGGGGCCCCGGGGCCTGTGCAGAGTGCCGGGGGAGAGGGGGAAAGGGGAGAGGGTCGTGACCTCGCCAGGAAACCAGGCACTCCCGGTGGGGGGGGGTCGGGGTCGGGGGTTGACCTTTGGTGACCTGGTCCCGAGGGTGAAGGTTAACTTGGATTGTGTGTAAGTAAGATCATGTATTTGTGTTAGCTTTGTTATTGTTATTTTCTTTAATTTTAAATAAACAAATAATCTCTTTTTTAAAAAAATTGTGCCCGCCAGGAGCCAAGTCTTTGGAGAATTACATTTATCTTTTCCTATGGGGAGGTGGGGGGGGAGAGGAGAGAACTGAGTTACCCCCTAATGGGGGGGGTGCTGTGGGGGTGCCATCAGGGGAGACTCTGGGAGGGCCCTTCGGACCACTACTGCTCCTCCTCCTCCTCCTCCTCCTCCAGGCCACCATCAGAAACACCAGGCTGTCTCACCCACACTTTTTGGAGGATGTTCCTCTACCCCATGTGCCCATCCTGTCATTATTTATGTGAAAAGCGAGGGCTGGGCGAGGGCAGCAGCATCTGAATCACCCCTGGACCTTTAAGTCAACAAGATATGTTTGGGGTGATCATTGCCCCATAGAAAAGGGATGGACTGCCACTAAATCGGGGGCTCCTATAATGTGGAAAAGAGGAGTAGAAAATAAAGATACTGTACAAATCAAAAAGTAAGCCTAAATGACCTTCTGCTAGTTTAAGCCAGATTTTGGCGTGCCGTTTTAGATCATTGTCCACAGATTGCTCGAGTACGGAACCCAAGAGAAGGGTTGTTTTCGTCGAGGGGCGGATGTGGTCGTACAGGCAAAGAGTGGGGACGGGGGTGGGGGCTTGTGTGTGGGGGGGGTCCCTGCAGAGGGTGCCTTCTTGCCTTCCTAATGGCTGCCTTCCTTTCTCTTTGGCACAGTGGACCATGTGCAGCTGAACGTCCCAGTTCTCCAGCAGTTATACCACTGGGATTGTGGGCTGGCCTGCTCCAGAATGGTCCTGCAGTAAGTGCGTTTTATTGGGGGGGGAGGGGGGGAAAGGGAGGGAGCCGGTGGTAGTGCTTACATAAAGAGAGAGCCTGGTGCAGTGGTCACAACCTGCCCTACGGTGGCCTCAGCCCTCTGATGACCAGCCTCAGTTCCTCAAGGAGTATGTGGAGGAAACGCAGGAAAGGACCCTCTCCGTCTCCGCGTAATGGCTGACGGTTGCCGGAGGTGTGCTGGGGTCCTCTCTGCAGGAGGGGAGTTCTGCCGACCGACCGGAGGGTTCTCTCCCCCCCCCGCAAGTGCCCTGTTAGGGGAAGGCGGCCAGTCCGCGGAAGGTTTGCTTCATGTGTTTTCTTCGCATCTTCCCATGTTCTTCTTTGACTTCCCTTCCGCAGAGTCAGTGCCTCTTGTGCCCCACGACATAAGAACCGTTACGGTACCTTCCGTGCGCCTCCTTCTGGGTCGCCGCGGGCTCTCGTTTTTTCTCCTGCTGGACTCGTCTTTCCTTCCACAGAGGAACGCGAGCGTTAGTGGCAGGAGAAGGCGTGCCTCTTTAGAGGGCCACTTAGTAGCTATGGAGAAGAAGATTCCCCTTTCTCTCCATCCCTCCTGCCAAGACGTTAGTTCATGCGCTGGTAATTTCCCCTCTTGACTTCTGTAACCTCTCCCCCCTCCCTCCCTCCCTCCCTCTCTCTCTCTCTCTTCCAAACCGAATTCCCAAGGCCGCGTGCCCTACACCCTGGGCTGCCAAGCCTTCCTCCCCTCTTCCGTTTCGAATGCTAGCGGCTTTCCCTCCATTGTGGTCCTTTTCCATTGTGAGACCATCCCACACTCCTGCTCTGAGCTCCACCCCTGTCCTCTCCTCTTCGTCACTTCCGTGTCCTCCAGCTCAGCTGTGGTTCTGGCGTGACCGTGGTTTGGAGACGGGGTGCCTGTGGCAGGCTTCCTCTTCCTCCTTGGCATAGGGCTCATTTCTCCCCCTCCCCTTGCAGGGCTTGCTTTATTGGGAATTTAGTGTGATGTCACTACTAGGGTTTTGCTTAGGCCACTGCTGGATTTCCTGAAACAATGGCTTCGAGCCAGGTTTGTTTGCAAGGCAATCCTGGTTCTCCCTAACTATAGTTGGGTCCCAAACAGCTCTAATATCACACTGTGGTTAAAGTAATCCAAGAGAAAAAGAGGGGAATTTGTGTGCACACAAACCAAGGTGGTCAAAATTTTTTGTCCCTACATTGCCCCTCTTCATGTCTCGACCAGGCCAAAATCCACATTCCAGCAACTTTTCTTAAAGTGTTCGTCCATTTTTCTTCCTTTCTGCCTCCAGAGGCCTCCTGCTGATTCCCCAAGTCAGCCTTGGAGCCAGACGTGGCGCACGCTCTGATTGCGTACATTTCCTCTGTTTAGTTTTCAACCCATATATTCAGGGCTTGGAGAGGAGTCCTTTTAAAAGAATGTGGCTTTGTGGAAGCTCATGCAAGCCTCCCAGATGCCTCTTAGGGGAAGAACCAAAGACGGAAACAAGCCAGCCTCCCAACTAGACTCCAACCGGCTCCTTATCCTTAAAATAAGCCGCCCTGGAATGCTCTCCCTCCCCTCTCGGGACGCTTTTGTCAGCAAAGGGGCTGTTCCAGTGGCCCTGCAGCCTCGGGGCTCCTTCTGCCCCCCTGGATCTCTTGCAGGGCAAGGGGCTTCCCTGCTCCCGGGTCTCCGCCTTCCAGCATCACTTCCTCTGATTTGATCCCAGGTACCTCAACTGTCTGGACGATGAGGAGTTCCAGAAGGCCCTCCGGGATCTCCACCTGACCAAGAGCATCTGGACCATTGACTTGGCCTACCTGATGCGCCACTTTGGGGTGAAGCATCGGTTCTGCACACAGACCCTGGGGGTGGATAAAGGCTACAAGAACCAGGTCAGCTCCCCAGCAGGAGCAGAATTTGGGATTTTCCTCTGGGACGGAAGGGCCAGGAAGCTTTCTCAGTCTCTGATGCTCCAAGAAGGATCGAAATTATGTGTTTGTTTGTTTTTAGCATTAGTGGACATTTTGGGCCAGCTTAGTCTAGGCTGAAACCCAAGGCTTTCCTGCCATCAGCCACCATTGAGCCCTGGCTCAGAGAAGCCATGTTCAAAAGGGAAAGACGGGTGAAACACGGGCTCTGCTCTTAATCAGCTTCTCTCTCTGAAGTTCAGGAACTTCTGCCTGGCGCTGGTTTTGGTTTTCTAGATGTGTTTGAAATTTGCTCCTTGTGGGAAGTGTGGTGTCCTGCGAGACCAAAGGGAGTTTGAACCTGTTGGTTCTCCTGCAGATCTAAAATGGTTTTATTTCTGAGCCATCGAAGATATTCTCCAGCTGGGTTTGGGAACAGGAAAAATCTGCCTCTCAGCCACTCGTGGCTTCTGATGACTTTTTGGGACATCTTTCAAATGGGAGAAAGGCTGCTGTGCAAAATGGGCTTAACTCACTGGCTCACCGTGTTTTGATCTTGAGGTGTTGGTGTAAGAGCGGGTCTGCCTCCCTACCGGACGTCAGAGGCGGTGTCCCTTTTCACCCCTACGGGGTGGGTCAGAGCCTGTGGTGTCCGCTTTGTGGGTGAGAGCTTTGTGGTCCTGAGGCAAGGGCCACCTCTGGTAGTAGTGGGGGGGGGGGGCTCCTCCGCCTAGCTCCCCCTCCCGGTGGGAGCCAGGTCGCGCTCCGCATGAGCACTTTTGTCTTCTCTCTGCAGTCCTTCTACAGGAAACATTTTGATACCGAGGAGAACCGAGTCAACCAGTTGTTCGCACAAGCCAAAGCCTGCAAGGTGCTGGTGGAGAAAAGGTGAGCCGCCCTCCATTTGTCTCTGGATGATGTTTCTTTTCCAACTTCAGTGTGGCCCCAGCACTCCCAGCCCCGGGCATGTCCTGAGATTTGATCCCACGCATGACAACAGATGCTTCCTGTCAGGGAGAAGGTGGGTCCCCCCCCACCGGCGACTGACTGGGTAGATCAGCCCTGTCTGGGGAGGGGGATGAGGAGGGAGCCCTGCCCCCTCCCTCTCTGAGGATGCAAGGGGATCGGCCACGTGTTGCTGCACAGGCGGCATCTCGCCGAGAGCCTCCGCCCGCAAGGTGTGCCGAATGGGGGCCCTCGTAGGAACCCTTTCGTGAAGATGGTTCCACCACCCTGGCTCCTTTGGGTGGCGGGGGGGCTGCCTTTCCCTTGCCCCCTCCCCCACCTACCCTTCTCTCCCCCCTCCACCTGCAGCACCGTGACCATCCAGGACATCCAGGAGCACCTCTCCCGGGGCCACCCGGCCATTGTGCTGGTGAACGCCGTCCTGCTGCTCTGTGACCTCTGCTCCAGCCCCGTCAGGTACTGCTGCTTCCTCCCCATGGGCCAGAAGTGCTTCTGCCGGAGCCCCGACTACCAGGGCCACTTCGTCGTGCTGTGTGGCTACAACAAAGCCTCAGGGAGTATTTATTACAACAATCCTGCCTATGCTGACCGTGAGTAGCCGCTGCACTTTTTATTTTCCTAACAGGGCGACTTGGGCAGACCAGGAGGGGTGGGTGGGTGGCGGCGGTGGCGGCTCTCGTCTGCCTCTGGGATCCGCTGGGTGGTGGCGTGGATCATCACTGCCGCCAAAAAACCAGAGCAAAGCAAAATAAAATAAAAATAAGAAGAAGCCAGAGGGGAACCCGATGTTTCCTTCTAGTTTTGGAAAAGGAGTAGTTGGGGGCGTCAGTGTGGGGGAAGGGGGCAAGTTGCAACCTATTTGAAAGGCCAAAGGCTTCGGCTCCCCCAGGGGTCCAGGTTCCGTTTGCTTCCTTCTTTGCTGGGGGAGTGGCTGGGCTGGGGGGGGCGGTCTGGGCTTTCTTCGCCCTGTTTCACACACCCCACCACCCGTGGCTGCCTCTGACTTCACCTTCTTTGGTCCTCCCCCCCCCCCACTATCCCCCCCTCCCGCCAGGAACCTGCAGCACCAGCATCAACAATTTTGAGGAAGCCAGAACTAGTTACGGCACCGACGAAGACATCCTCTTCGTTTACAAGGACAGCTGACCCGGCTCCCTCCCGGCTGGGCTGCTTCCGGTTTGATGTCGGCCACTGAGCCCACGGCCACCAGAGCCGTGGGCTTCTCTCAGGACTTTCGCTACAGCACACGCGCTCTCCTGGACGCCAGCGAGATTGCAAACCAGGGATGCTTTTGACCCGCCCGGGGGAGGCCGAAGGGAGGAGAGCGTGCTTGCTTTCCGGCTTCATTCTGTGCTACCTAGGAAGAGCGGCGTCTTAAGTGGCAAGATAGGAACCATGATAACGAATCAAAAGATCGTTCCGTACGAAGTAGGAGCTCTTTCTAGATTTGCAGGTGATTTGCGGCAGACTGTTCAGGGTTTCTGGGCCCCAGCTGAGCAACGGCTGGGCATTCCTTCTTACCCAAAATTAGGCTTCTGAGACAAAGAAAAACCAGGAGGAAAAATCAGGAACGGGGTTTTGTCTGAAAGGGTGCAGGAGCTCCATATCCTGGTCCTGAGAACCACTCACAGCCTGAGCTTGTGCCCCAGCACGCCTGGCTCTCTGTGTGTGACCCCTTTGGCTCCTCCCCACCCCTCCTGAGCCACAGTTTTGCATCTGGGCTTGGACTAGGTGAGGGAGGGGGGTGCTTGCAGGTTGCAAGGGAGAAAGCAAAATCTCCCGGGGTCTGCTTCCCCCCAACGCCACTTTGTCCCCAGCCGTGCTGTCTTCTTGCCATGAATTAGCCTGTTCTGTACAGACTGTGATCTATATATAAAGAGGTGTGTTTTAAAATTTTGCACATGGGAGAGGTTTCAACATGCAGATCCCAGCCCTGCCTCTGTTGGCCCCTCTTTGCAGGAATAAACATCAGAAGCCCAGGTCTCTGCCAAAAGGTCCTTCTCGGGCACCTGGAGAGGGAGGGAGAGAGGGAGGGAGGGAGGGAGGGAGGGGGGCAGGAAGGGCATCACCTTGGCATCAGTCCAGGAGTGCTTTAGGACCAGGGGCCCCTCCCCACACGAGGAGGTCGGGGGGGCCCGGTGGCTGAGCTGTGGAATCAGCGTTGGGCTTCTCTTGGCTGCCGTGGCTTCTACATCAGGGTGGCGGATGAGAGTCCAGCAGGCAAGGGATTCCCCTCACTTTCCTCTCAAGAAGGAAACACAAGGATACGGCTGAGCAGAATCCCTTCAAGGCCCAATTTCACAAAATGAAGCAGCGCTGAGTTTGGTGATATCCTCTCCACAGCCAGTCCTTCTGCATTGAGTGGAGGTCAACCTACTGGCTTGAGACCCTTACCTCAGCCCCTTGCAAACAGCTGCCCTCCCAGCAGACTGCACCCCATAGGTCTTACCCTTTGTCTCCCAGTTTCGAACAACCTGCCACCCCCTGTAGCCGCAGGCTTATCTTCCTGTCCTGGAGCTGAGCCTCTCCCCTCGGAATCCAGCCCACCCTCAGAGCCCTAAGCCTCTTCCGCAGGCTCACCTAGGCCAGCGGTCGCCCCGCAGAACCTGTGGGCAGGGAAGGAAGAGTCTGAACCCAGGATCTGCCTCTGGAGGCCGGGGCGCTGCTCACAAGGCCGCTGTAGGGGGGGGCTTCCTGGGTGCAGGAGGCCGCCGGCAGGACTTGGCACAGAGAACGTGGCACAGAGCTTTTGAGTCTGTGACGGAGGAGGAAAGGAAACGCCTCTGGCCAGCATTTCAGGTGGGATCTTGCCAGAGCCAAGACTCTATCTCAGCACTCAACAGCACCTCTTCCTGGATGGTTTCCAATAAAAGGGCATCTCCGTGGTGCCCCACGTCTCAAATTCCGTGCTGTCCTGTGGCTGGGCTGAGGATGGCTCATTTCTGGTGCGAGAGGGATGAGCGAGAGAGAGAGAGAAAGAAAGAAAGAGGGGCCACTGCTGATGCTGCATCCCTCTCTCAGCAAAGATAGAAAAGGGGCAAAGCTGCCCAGTGAGTGCTCCGTGGTGGCAGCTGGCTTCCCCATCGCCTCCTCCAGGAGGAAGGTCCGCGTAGCCGAAGGCTTTAGCAAATATTGTCGTGACTGCCTTTTGTGTTGACATCCGGATGTCCATGTGGCACCTGGGAGGGTCCGTGTCCTCCGTGCAAAAAGATGACCCTGGAGAAATCCAGCTTAGGTGACCCTCTCTCTCTCTCTCTCTCTCTCTCTCTCTCTCTCTCTCTCTCTCTCTCACACACACACACACACACACACACACACACACACACACACACACACACCACTCCTCTCATCAGTGTTATTTCTGTACACGACACCTGTTTAACTTCAAGGTGCGCGCGCACACACACACACACACACACACACACACACACACACACACACACACACACACACACACACACACACACACACACACACACACACACACACACACACACACACACACACACACACACACACACACACACACACACCCCACTCCTCTCATCAGTGTTATTTCTGTACACGACACCTGTTTAACTTCAAGGTGCGCTGGGTGTGAACCACCACATGGTGAGAGGAGGACAACTCAAGCAGGAATGATCCTGGGCAGAACAGGACTGCCGGGAAAGCGGAGCAAATCGTAGGTGGTGGTGTAAGCAGGTGGCTGCTAGGAACCCATCAACGCACACCCCATGCCTTTGAGAGCTTTATCCCAAGGTTTGTGGGGACCAAGGTCCTCCCATGGGAGTGAAGGCCAGGAGTGGCCTTTAGAAGTGACCCGGGTGCAGGAGGTGGGCCTCGCAGGTAAGTCCCTTTGAGGAAGAAGCTTTTTGGTGTTGGGGGGAGACAAGCAGGGGCTGGGTTGCCCTGGGGGGTGTGCGCGTGTGTGTAAGGGAAGCCGGTGCCTCCGCAGCACTGTGGGAGGGGCCATGCGGCGGCCCAGGGGGGGAGGAGGAGGGTTTTGCAAGCAGCGGGCAGCCTCTTTCTGGCCCGTGAAAGGCCACCGGCCGTCTGCCTGGCTCAGGGGCAGCGAGCTGAGCAGGCCGTGTGTGCAATACACCACAGCGCCTCTGCCAAGCTCACGTGTTGTTGTTTTTTTTGGGGGGGGGGAGGAATGACTCTGGCTGGCTTCCAGCTCATGAGCATGCGCTCCCACAGCCACTCTCAGTCCTGAATGTGAGACAAACATGCGGTGGGCGCTCCTGACATCCAGGGAGGGCCCAGGCCTTGTGAGGATGATCCCCTTGAGGGCGGGGGCACAGCCTGGAGAGCTGCAAAGAAGGCCAAGGATGGCTGACACCCCCCCCCCTTCCTCCCTTCCCTTCTGGCTCATCAGTTTACTCTGTGCAGGCAAACATTGGCTAGAGCACACAGGATCCGTGTACATTATAGGGAAAGGGATATTTTACTGGCAGAGAAATGTTATATGCAAAATATATTTTGTAAGTCACTCAATAAAAAAAAGTTTACAGATGTTCATTGCAAGCGCCCAGTGCCTGCTACTTCCTCTTTGGGGAAAAGGGAGTTGGTTGATCCGTTTGAGAAAGCTATGGGAAGAAGCTCTTTTTTAACGTAACATTTCTCTTCCTTGCTATTTGTGCTGCAGGGCCAACAGGCCTGGCCTCTGCCGACAACAGCAGGGCCGGCCCAGCTTGTCCCTGCTCAGGTGGACCTCTGGGCCCCACCTGGACTCCTCTAAGACAGGAAGCCAAGGGAGGGACAATTTTGTCCCAGCAGGACAAGTGACGGCACCAGAGGCTGGAGAGGCTGCTCCTTTTCAACTGCAACTCCCGAACTCTCCAGGCTGGCAGGGGTACCTCTGGGAGCGATAGTCCAGAAAAAGTAACTTGTCTTAGTCCTGGGGCATCTGAGTGGCCGGTTGGCCCTGATGCTCCAGCTGTTACAGGGTGGTGGCTGAGTATGTGGGGAGGGGGCCCCTGGTGAATTTCCCCCCTCCGTCTCTATGTATCTTGTTGACCATGTCTATGCGTGTGTGGAAAGGCTGACCTTACATGCCGGCCTTGGGCTTCAAGACTGAAGAATCCAAGCCACGCAACCATTATTCTTCTAAAGGGATTATAACCAAAATTTAATTCCTTACCGCTAGGGTTCTGGACGTACATTTCTTGAGGAACATCCCTCCTGCTTTTGGACTTCAAGAGCACCCTGTGATGTAGGGTGGAGTGGGGAGAATCCGGGGTTCAAATCCAGCCCCAAATCTCATTGTCTTGTGATTAAAGTGGCTCTTTCGATCGCAGCTAAAGTACTCGAGACCCTCCATGAGGTTTGAGAAGCCATGTCCTCGAGTGGACCAGGGTGTAGGGGAAAGGGTTCAGAAAGCCCCCAAAGGACGTCCTCCTCTTCACCCCACCCTTGCTCGGCAAAGAATTACTCTTTGATGACGTTGGGGACAAAGTTTGGCTGGACAGCGGCAGCCAGCTCCTGGGCGTACATCTCGTATCTCCCCGTCATCTGGAAAGGAAGGAAGGAAGGAAGGAAAAGGCTGTCAACTCTTTTTTCTCTCTCTCTCTCTCTCACACACACACACCTTCTCACCGCAACGTATTTCCAGAGACGCCCCCTGCGTGGCCGTTTTGCCCTCTTAGAAACCACAAGTTTTGTCCATCTCTGCTTTAAGCAGTAGCTAAAAGCACACCCTGCGTTATAAAGATGCAGCTGAGCATCCAAAGGTTGATGGTGGACTGATGACTAAAGGAAGACCAGGCCACATAGTTCTACAATCAATCAATCAATCAATCAATCAATCAATCATTAAAAAGCTTAGATCATTTTCTGAATCCAAATGTCACAGAGAATTTAAGGGTAAGATTTTTTTTTTCTGAGGTTCAAAGCAACAACTGGAAAGTTCCTTGGGAATTTGTCCTGGAACTATTCAAATGTTCCCAGGTGTGTGCAGGGGTTTATATTCAAGCAAAAGCAAAGCAGGAAGGCCTCTAAAACAAATCCTCAGCATGAATGTCAGCAGAATTCAGGAATGTCAGAGGTCGTTGATCAGGTTTGTTTACATACCTTAAAATTCCATGTGTCGCTCACTTGTCTGCAAAGGTTAAGATCCATCTCGGCCACCAAGAGCCCGTCCTGGGTGCGGGAGAGCCCGGGGGTTCGACTCCCATCCGGAGCGGACACGTAACTCGAACCGTAGAAATAACCAAAGTCACGATGCGCTGGATAAACAGCAAAGGAACCAAAGACTGCAGTCAGCAGAGCTCTGCCACCAGCCCCACAGTAGCCCTTAAGCGACAGAGACAGCCACGTCTGCCTTGCACTGAACCCCACTTGTTTGTACAAACTTTCTCCTTTGAAATATTAGCTCATTTTACAGAAAGCCCAACGTTAAAAAAAACACCACACTGCACTTTCTCTTTAGCACAACAGAAATGACCATTTAAAAACACTCGGCTCCACACAGAGCAATTTAAAAAGAGAAGTCTGATCTGGCCCCGGGTGACACACGCCTTAGTTACATCCTGGCTGGATTACTGTTAGCACGCTCTACGCGGGGCTGCCTGTGGAAAGTGTTGGGAGACTTCACAGCAAGTCCAAAACGCAGCAGCCAGGTGGCAGACTGGGGCCGGTCGCAGGGATCTCAATTCAAAGTGCTGGTTCTAAACCTATGAAACCCTAAACAGCTATTGCAGCAGATCAAATGGACACACACACACACACAGAGATACACTCTCGGATAGTTTCACTGTGCTCAAAACTTTCTATATATCATGCTATTATTTGTTAATTCAGAGAATAGGGGGAGCTTATTTTCTACTGCATCAGAGTAAACACCTCCTCAGATGTGATTGTGTTCTCGGATTAGTTAATAATAAAAATCAATTGGTGTTTGGCCGACTGACAAACACCGTTCGCGTCTGGGTGCCAAGAGGCATGAAAGGACCCCATCCCGTTTCCAGCAGGCCTTTCATGCCTCTTGGCACCCAGAAGCGAGCGGGCTGCTCTGAGGGGCGCCGGCTCCAAGAGGGCCACCTTGCCCAAAAAGTGGGCAGAGCCTTGGCGCTGCTGCGGCTGCGGCTGACTCAAGAAGCTTGGGGGCAAATGGCCGCACACACGTAGGCAGACACGCGCTCCCTACCGCCATGCCTCCCTCCTGACAGAGAAGACTCTTGAGGGACTTACCCTCACCACCGTCTCCGGACGTGAAGGGATTCGGGTAAACTTCCTGCAAGAAGCAGAGGAGCCGAAAGTCAACAGAAGGCGGCTCTGCATGGACCCCCTCCTCCACTCCCCCCCCCCGAAAACAACACACATACACAACACACACCAGTGAACAAGGCCAAGCACACGAGCCTCAGCTGGCCGACAATTGTTCTAAATCTAATCAAGGGATGTCTGGCTGTCGAAGGAAGCGCAGCCTGCATCCTCCGCTGTGCTTTGTCTCCACCTTCCGTCTCTTGAGGCTCCTGGAGACGGATGGGCATGAGATCTGTGTGTGTGTATGTGTGTGTGTCTGTCTGTCTGCTGCCAGTCTGCGGGGGGGGGGATTCCAGCTTCCAGAGGCCCACCTGTCCTTCCTGCCAGAGGTGCTCGGCACCCTCCCAGGCATGAATCTTTTTGTGGCCTGGGCATCTCAGACTGTGGGCAAGGCATGGGGTGCAGGTATGTCCACTCCTCTACATCATTTTCGCATCATAGCGTCTCTCTCTCTCTCTCTCTCTCTCTCTCTGTGTGTGTGTGTGTGTGTGTGTGTAGCAGCAAACTCTGGCTTAAATCCACTATTAGGTCACAACCAGAGTATCCCCTCCTGAATCAATGGGGATTTAGTGAGTCAACACCTACGTAAATTCCCTGGGTTTAATGATAATTAATCACAGGGTCCTTATTCTTCAATTTTAATCCCCAATTCCCACTGTTTGTCCCACTGATTTCACCAGGGAAAGCTCACACTTCAGTCTAGTCAGTTTCCGGGGGGGGGGGGGGAATGTCACCAGACCATCTTGGTCATGCCAGGGCTAAGTGTGGAGTTGCGCTGTGGCATCCGAGCACAATTTTAGCGCCACCGCCCCCGGCTCTGCCATTTGACAGCAGAGACCGGCTAGAGGCCTGCCTCTTCACAAGATTGCAGCCAGAAGCGACATATCTGTAAGCGGAAGTTGGCCATTTCCAACATGATCTCCTAATTCAATAGCCAGCTGCATGGCGTTGGTTGACGGAACCTCATTCCCAGAAGATATTAAAGCCCAGAACCCGTGTGCTACACAAAGCAAGGGTTCCAAAACAGGACCCGTTTGGGAGAAAGCAGATGAGAAAGGCCAACCGCCATTCCCAGCACATACTTGCCTTCCTGTGAGGTGTGTGTGTGTGTGTGTGTGGGGGTTTCCTCTGTTTTCCTTCGGCGTTCCCTGGCCCACCACTGCAAAGAGAGGGAGCCGCTGCTCTGCTCTTTCCTTCCTGAAGGCCACGGTGGCTCGGTGGTTGGGGAAAGAGCCGAGGCACCAGGAGAACGAGGGAGGTGTCCTGGTGGGTTCACGGCATGGTCCAGATCCTTAGAAACTGCCCGAAGGAGGCCTGGCAGCCACACCCCCCAGAGGCTCATCTGGAAGCCCCCCCCCCCCCCAACAAGCACACACCACCTCACAAGCAAAGCCCCAGGAGCTGGCTTAGTTGGCCAGAATGCCTACGGCTCAAGGTGAAAGGAGGACATTTTCGTCTGACGTAGGAGAGCAGGTGACCGGTCCCCCTGGAAGCAGCTCTGAATGCTGGCTTAAGTGCAGCTGCCTCGTGTCCCTCTTCCTGGTGGCACATCCGGAGGTTGCAGGAAGGAGGCCCCATGTTTGTAGCCACCTCTGGCACCCACGCGATGAACTACAAAGCCCGCAAAGAGTGGGAAGCCCTCCGTACCGTTCCCACGCGGTTGATGGCGCAGGTGAAGCAGTGGTTGGCGATGGCGGCGTTTCTCGCTTCAATGGGCCACATGGACTCACTGCAATGACAAAGAGGGTCTAGAAAAAGTAGGTGGCCGTAACGCTTGGCTTCTGCCGCTACATCTGGAAGAGCCTCCCAGCGGCTCTGTCGCTCCGTTCCCTTCAGCCCTCCCGGGTGCCCTAGAGGGGCCTTCGAGGCAGCTCGGAGCATGGAGAAGTTACTTTGTGGAGTTACTGCAAATGGCTGGCCCAAAACATGGCATTTCCCCTCCCAGACTCCAGGGTAGTTCAGGATAAGAAAGTCAAAATGATCCAAAGTCAAATGGATGCAAATGCTAAATCCACAAATCAGCCCAAGGAGGCAAACATGATCGCTTGATCAAAACGAAACCAACCAATGAAAAGAAGGTAGGACAAGAGCGTCCTGGAGCCAGCCAGCCCCCCCCCCCAAGCCTCACCACGGGGGGGGGGGATGGGGCCACCCTGCCAGAATGCCCCAAGACCCCTGAGAAAGGGGGAAGCAATATATCCGGGTTACACAATTTGTTTTCCTTCCTTTCAAACACAAAACCAGCGCACAATCTATCATCTGGGATGACGTCAAAGGGAGGGGATTTCTGAAGCATTCCATGAAACAAGCTCAAAGGCGTGAGGCGAAATGGAAGCTCTTCTCATGCAGGGGCAACACGCGAAACACCCTTCTCTTCAAAAGCAGCCGACAGTGTTTTACGCCTCAGATCCCGGGAGAGGTTTGCAGACTCTTTTCGATCACTTTGTGCAGCAGGAAGGCACAGCTCAGACGTTACCTGAGTTTCCCAATTGTGGCAGAGGGATTAAAGATGATTTCTGCTCCGTTCAGGCTGTACATGAGCCAGTTGAGAGGATGATGACGCCCGTAACAGATATTTACAGCGATCTTCCCAAACTGAGTCTGGAACACCGGGTGGCCTCTGTTCCCTTCCATGTAGTAAGTCGACTGTAAAAAGCCCAGAGGAGTTCAAGGGCACCCCTCAAGAAAGCCCCCCCCCGAGAACACGCCATGCTTCCCTCCCCTTTGGCGCTAAGCCCATCATCCACACCCAAGGAGACAGCTGGGCCTCCACTGTCGAAGGCCCATGCTTGGCAATAGCCAGGAGGTGGGAGTGGGCTGAAAAGGCCAGCTGCTCACAGGAAGGAGAGATGAGCAAGGAAGGATCGGGAGCATTGGGGGGGGGGGCAGGGGGGGTAGGAACAGGCAAACGGGCAGGTCTCGGGCCAATGCTGCTGCATTTGCTGGCCAAGCAGGGGGACTTCTTTAAATCAAGCAGATGCTCCCTTTTTTTACATATACACAAGCGGAGCACCTCCTGTTTAATTTGGAAGGGTTCTCTAACTTTGCTGCTGAATTATAGTTCTACAGCTGGGGATTTTGGGGCGGGGGTTCAGCAGTCCCACCCCACCTGCAAAGAGTCTGGGAGGGTGGATGTGGCCTGTGGACGAAGGACATAATGGTCAGGGGGCTTCCCACAGTCTCCCGCCCGTGAAGGTTCGCCCTACCTCGTTGAAGTCCCCAATCCGCGGGATGTGGTTCTTCCTGCTTTTTCCAAGCACCTTGCCGGAGTTGGAAATCACCACCGCCGTGTTCCACAGGGTTTCGCCGTGGGCGGCGTCTCTTTCCAGGATTGGAGACACGACAACCATGTTGTGCTTCCTGGCCAGCTGCAGACAGAGAAACCATCCGCACCACACTTTATTTACGGGTTCCTCCTATACAGGAATTCATTTAGCTGCTCCCCTGGCGGAATATGAGGCAGTTTGCAAAGTAAGAAGAGCCATCCTTTCCTCAAGGAAAAACAAAACGCTGAAAAAATCAAATTGAAGCAGAACTGCCTTGTATGGCTCAGAGGGAAGCGGCTGCCAAGTCCAGAAGAACACCCCTCCCGGCTCCTCCCTGTCACTCCCCTGCTTTGCCCTGCCCTGCCCAACACTGCAGGGGTGGCAGGCAGTCGTGACCCAGGGCCTCACAGGACACGTCTCCTGCCTTTCGCCCTTCCCTGCTGGGTGGGTGGGGGTCTCAAATACACACAGGAACTGTGTGCATGCTGGGTGGGGCACTAAGACACCTAGGGGGGGAAAACTGTTGGAAACTTAACAGGTTTTCTCCCCATTGTCAAAATGGTGGAGTCATTGGACAACACTCATCGGGGGGGGGAATTCCCAAAGCCGGGGGCCACCAAAAAGGAGGCCCGGCTGCCCTGCTCTCTGTACCCACTTGGCTTCAGAGGCAGGAGTTTCTCCACAACTGTTCTCTCTACAGGGACAGCTTCATGACAAGACTCCGGTTTTCTTCTGTAACCTCCCCCAGAAAAGCCCGGATAAGTTACATTCGGGTTCAAAACTACCCTGAAACTAGCTGGCTGGAAGATATACAAAATTTTCTGTGTTCTGTCAGTGCAAAAAAAAAAGAGAGAGAGAGAGAGAAAAGGATTTCAGCCATTATTAGATAAGACAAGTAACCCTTCAGTTCAGAGGAACCCCATATTTGCCAACAAATCTGAAATGTTCACTCACTGAAGGGCTCCCTCCCTCCTCCTGTCAAGGGTTAAACAGCCTCCATTCATCAGGAACAAGGAGGGGAAGGACCCAAACTTTGATTTTTACTGAAAAGCCCAAGGTGGTAAAAGGGTGACTGCTGAATCCCCTGGCTCTACGGCCATGAAGCAAGGCACGGGTGAACAGAGCAGGAGTGTCCCGGGTGGGGTGGGGGGGGCTCCCCTATAACCCGAGGCAGGAAATTCGACGGAGAGGCGAAACTGCCCAGCTGGGGAAGCGTTGGGGCTCTGAGACTCTGAGCTGTATCCGTGGGATGGAAAGGAACCCCCTCCCACAGAGAGAGAGAGTGTGTGTGTTATAGGAGAGTTTGCACGCCTGTGTGGCGCATCTGGTGTTTGCCCGCCTGTCTCTGTGGCGGACACACTTCCCACCTCCAGGCTCCAAAACCCCGGCTGTTTCTCAGGGTCTCTGGCAGCCGGGGCCAGCGTTCCGTGCAAGCCACGAAGAGGTCCTGGCAGGCATTCAGATCTGCACCCCCAGGCTTTCCTGGGCCCAGACAGAGCCTCCGGGCCCTCCAACCCTCCTTCCTCCCAAAGATCTACTTAAGTCACTGGAGACGTCGGCCCTGCCTGACCCAGGGAAGGTGCAAGGAGCAAATTGCATTATTCCTCATCTTTGCATCCTGTTTCTTTTAAAACAAGAAGGCCAAGAGGACATTGCCTTGGGTCCCGGGAGAAAGCCTTTCTCTGCTCCACTTCAGGACCGATCAGTCATGTCTGCTCTGATCCAATTACAGGTTCTCTTCCTTCCCCTCATCTCATTTCACTTTGCCCATATGCCTGAATGTTTACCACAACATCCCGCAGGATGCCATTAATCTCCCATTCTCAGCCACCTCACGCTTGACCTACGCCCTGGCGGAGAGTGCAGGGCGGCTGCAGACGCCAAGAGAAAGACCCTCGTCCCTGCAGGGCCACAAAAAAAAGGGGGGGGTATATGTGTGTGCACTAGGGACAAAAAGTGAGTGTCCCTTGGCCAAAAGGGGAGTCAGTGTCACAAAGGCAAAGAAACTGGATCTCGGCCTTCTTCTCTGGGGGGGGCACATGTAGGGCCTCCACCCTGTGATGTTTGGATGCTAAATGATGATTGGGGGGGAGGTCCTCAGTCTGGGCCTTAGGAGGAACCACCAGGGAGCTCTGTGACACATTCAGGGCAAAGAAATTGTAGCGGGTGGAAGCGTCTGTGAACTCTTGCAGCGGAGGTGGGGGCGGTGGGGCTACACTCCAGAAAAGCTTTGGTCAAATATAACCCGTTTCCCTTTAAAGTGGTGCAAGAAGAGCTGGACAGATACAAGCATCCCCAGAACCAAGGGTGGAGCTAACGCGTTGCAAGTAATGGAGTGTCCTGTGTTGAGTTCACTGGTGTTTGTGTGTGTGTTTGTGTGTGTGTGTGTGCATGTGTGTGTGCGTGCGCAATCAGGGTGGGACTAAGTCACATTTCAAAAGCAAGCCGTTTCCCAAGCTTTACACCGCTCAGCCATCCTAATTGGCAAGAGGAGAGGAGACTTTTGCGGGCCCTGCTCAGCTTGGCTCTTTGCAAGATCAGAATTGGCCCCAAGAGGGAACCAGGAAGCATCTCCCCAACCACCACCTTCCTCTGTCCTCCAGGTGAGGGCAGACAGAGCCAGGTGTTAAGAGAAGGGAGCCCCAGGTGGCTTTCTTGCAGGACTCGGCTTTAGGCCAGGCAGCTGCCCCCCCACCCACACCCCACCCGGGTTTGTGGGCAGCCAAAAGGAATTGGGAGGGGAAACAAAGCAATTATATATATCAAATATATTCCATTGCACACAGTTGATATGCAGCTCCCAGGGGAGAGAGGAAGAGAGAAGAGCAAAAACTGGTCTCCCTACCTTCTGGCAAAATCTGGTTGTCGGTCCGTCCTCTGCCGATTCGGCAAACTCAGTCCAAGGAAGTCTCTCCCGTGTGCAGAAAGCGAAAGGCATGGCTGGGGTGGGAGGCAAAACAGGTGTGACCGTGAGGAGGGAACACAACACCTTTGTGTGCTGGGGGTGGGGGTGGGAGGGGGCTCCTGTTCTCACTAAAGAACCTCTTTGGGGCCAATGGGGAGGGCGGCCAGGAGTGGCCAGACAGGACCAGCTCTTCCACCGCCGAGCCTCAGTGATCTTTCCAAAGGAAAGGGACCCCCCCCCCTTCTCAAAGGGGATCTTTCCCCCAAGTCGCTCAGAGACACGGCCCGGGTGCCCAGCAGCCGTCACCATTATTTCCAAACATCCTAACCACAGGCTCCCATTTCCCAAAAAGGTTCGGAGCAGCAACCAGGCTGGACTCCAGGTGAAAACAGCAGGAAGTCGAGACATTCCAGACCTTGAATCAAAACCGCCCTGCCTGCCTTGATGATTTTTAACTGCTTGCCTTAGTAGGATGTGATGGTTTTGTTGTTCAAACTGTTCCAATTTGCAGCTTTAATTATCTTTGTCTGCTGCCTTTAACACTATTTCCAGTGGGAAAGTGAGGTATAAAAATGCCATAATAGTAGATAAACGAATTCAAGACACCTTGAATCAGGAACCCTGAAGACCAGGTGCTTCCTCTGCGTAAATGAGTCCCAAAGGACATGGTATTCCAGAGGTTCTTCACCTTCCTGGGCAGAAGGGGCTCCCAGAGGATTCCAGACGGCCACTTCGGCCCTTGGCCTCGGAGGAGCGCAGCTGAGCCTTGGCCAATTTTTCCCCTCTGTGTGTGTGTGTGTGTTCTGTGCCCTCATGTCAAAACCGACTTAGAGTAGCCCTAACAGAGCTTTAAAGGCAAGTGGGCTCTTTAAGACTTACTCCAGACCTCCTGGAAGCAGACGATGTTGACGCCACACAGGGCAGCCACATCCACCATCTCTTCGATGCGCTGATAGAGGGCAGCCACCTAGGGAGAAGGAGCTCGGCTGTCAAGACCCCCTTTGTGGGGCTGTTCCAAGAAGCCACCCTGACTTCTACCCACTGGAGCAGAATAATGGGAGTGAAAGAGGGACCGGGGGGGGGGGGAGGGAGACCCAGCCTTCTTCTGCAGGGACCAGCAGGCTCCACACAAAGTGGGGCAGGGTCTGGGGTGGCTCTCTGGGGCTGGAGCAAAACATGGCCCCTCACGGGCCCCAAAGCATATGGGGACAAAGGGATGATCCCCTTGGGCCTTTTAAAAAGCCAAGCATGAGCGGAACCCGTGACCTCCAATCCAAAACTGTCAAACCGCACCAGGTTATGAAACCAGCTCCCACCCACATTGCTGGCAGCCTCCCCCCCCGTGGCCCACATTTCCGTGGCAAGTGCCCATTCTCTTCAGCGCAAGATGCAGGGTCCCACGTCAACTAACAGAGGTTTGGGGCCCGTGGATCCTTCCTGTGGCTGCCCCTGTGGGCTCCCTACCTGTTCAGCGACCGGCGTGTCTGTGGGAAGAGGGATTTGATTCTGGACGAGCCCCACTCGGACCACACGAGGTGGCCTCAGCTGCTCCGGCTTTGCTTCAAATCTGTAGCCCTGCAGGTCGAACTGCCTTTGGGCAGCCGTGGAGACGGCCAGAGGTGGCAGGTCCAGCAGCCTGGAGGCAAGAAGAGCACAGAAGGAGCCCATCCGGTCCCCCCAGGAAACCACGAGCAGGCCAAGGGCCAGAGATTGGAAACAGACTCCCTGGCACGGCTTTGTCGTATCATCCTGCCTGTTCTTCTGTGAGCCGAAGGCGAGAGGAGCATGACTCCTCCCCCCTTCGGGTTATATTCACAACAGCCCTCAGAGGTAGGAGAAAAGGGCCCCATGTCAGCAGGCGGTTAAACTATGGAACCCACTGCCACATGATGCAGGAATGGTGGTGGCAAACCTGGCAGATGTAAGCGAGGATTAGAGCAATTCATGGAGATTAGAGTTGTCCGTGGCTGGATGAGCCAGGATGCCTCTCCCTGTCAGCCACTTCTGGAGAGCCTGAGAGGGAGGTGGCCATGGGGAGCGATGGGCTGCTGGCAGGCCCCCCCCCGAGGCTACCTGTTTGGCCACTATGGGAACAGGATGTTGCACACGAGGGGCCTTGGGCCAGATCTTGCCTTGGTTCAGTCTGTGTTGAAATTTCCAGATTCCACTACCTTCCTCAGCCCAGATTTTGGGCTGTTTTCGCTCTGACACAGCAGTCCCTCCTTGGGTTGGTTTTGTCTGGAAATTGCCAAGAAGGCCACCCGCATTCATCTGCAGCTGCCACCGAAGTGGCCAAAGAGTCCTGTGGAGCCTGGAAGGTGAAGATGTGGCCTTGACCAGACCCTTCCAGTCTGGGCTGCAGCTCCCTTGTACTTGACCAAGGGATTTCATGCCTGGAAAAGGGGGGGGGGAGTTGCGTCTCTTCTTGGATTTTCCAGAAGAGTCAACTTCTCCACCTGGACGCTGCAGACAAAAAGGCACCCGGGCTCTTTTTATCCCGGGGCCAACAGACGTGGCAAATCCTCCTGGTGGGCCTCTGGGCCAGCCTTTGGACCTGGTTTTTCAAAGAGGGTGGGGACGAGCAGAGCCCCCCCCCCGCCAGAGGTGACCCTTGTGCTACCGCTGCTCCTCCTGCGTATCATCCCACGTGGTGCCACTGCAGGAGACCTCCCTGCGCTAGTCACCCAGGGGTAGGTGTGTGTGTGTGTGTGTGTGAGAGAGAGAGAGAGAGAGAGAGAGGAGAGGAGGCAATGGTCCAGCAATCAATTGGGAGGTTGATGTGGCTTTTTCTCCTTTTCCACCAACAACCAAAATGCCCCCCTCCTGAGGTTTTGCACCCACCAAAGCCCCTCCTCAGGCCAGATGTTGGCCAGGGCCAGTGTTGAAAGAACGGGGGAGGGAGGGAGGGGGGCAGAGCGTAGATTGGGCGTTGGAGCCTTGAAGTCTGGAAAGCATCATCCGAGACGTCCACAGCTTGGACGGACATTGAACTATGTCCATCATGGTGGAGGAAAAGAAGGGGTTGTTCAGGGTGGCTTTTTCTGTGGCCCTGCCTCCATTTTGGAACACCTTTCGGGGTCTCTGATACTCCCCCCATGTAAAGAGGCCCCAGAAAGGGAACGGATGACTTCCCCCAGTTTAGTCCAGTGTCATACTGGGAGACATTGATATCGTCTCCCCATGGGTGTAAGTGACGGGGTGCTAAGGCCTAAACGAGGACACTCTTTGAGTCTAACCGTTTCCGTAGTTACATCTCTAATTTCAGGCCTCCCTCAGTTTCATTTCAGCCCAGAAAGGCCAGATCCTGTTGCCAGAATAAATACGGTCCCTGGCTGCTGCTTTTGGGAACATTTCCCTCTTCAAAAGGGTCTCTCAAAACTGTTCTGACACTTATGGATTGTTGCCTTCATAGTAAGGGTGATCTGGTTTCTTCTTCTGTCTTTGGCGATTTCGCTGTGGCTTATTTATAGTGATTTAAGAAAAGGTTTCCTTGTTTCACTTGTGTTTGGTGATTTTTTAAAAGAATTGCTTAACTGTTTCACTTGTTGCTAGTTGTTATTATTATAAAAGGTTTTCTTGTTTCACTTGTGTTTGGTGATTGTTAAAAATTGTGTAATTGTTTCACTTCTTGTTAGTTTAAAAAAATGTTTCATTGTTTCACTTGTGTTTAGTGAGTGTTACAACTTGCTCAATTGTTTCAGTTGGCGGGGCGGGGGGGGGGGAGAGACGTGGGGAGCTTCCCTGAGCGCTTGGGCGCTGAAGAAAAAGGGAAAGAAGGCGGGCGAGAGGGCAAGAAGGGAACACGGCTCTCCCCCCCCCCCCCACATACACACACACACTTTCTGCGCTCGGAGGGGCGGGTCTCTCTCTCTCTCTCTCTCTATCTGCTTGGGATCAGATCTGGGCGAGGGGGCTCAGGATCTGAATCCAGGAGAGCCCCAGCCTGCTCTGGCCACCGAAACTCTCCCACGGCCCCCGGGCTGGCGAAGAAGGTTCAAGCCCGGCCAGTGGGCTCCCGACCGGCCCTCCCCGCCGGCCTGCCCTGCCCTGCCCTCCGGGACGCCCACCGACTCAGCCGCCGCCGCGAACCTCGGAGGGCAGAGCCGGAGAAAGAGCGGCCTCAGCTGGACGAGGAGGACCGGGCGCCCCGACCGCCAGCCCCCCCCCCGGGCCCAGGGTCTTTTCTTGCCCACCCGGCGCTCCCCCTCCACCCGCGCCCCGCCCCGCCCGGAGGCGCACCTGGGGGGCTCCCCGTCGAGGGTCCCCTTCTCCTCCGCGCCCGACGCCGCCATCCGCGCCTCTCGCTCCCAGACAGACGGATCCCGCCGGCCCGCCGAGGGGAGGGAGGAGGAAGCGGACCGGGAGCCCCACCTGCGCCCCTCGGGGAGGGGGGGAGGAGGCCGCGGGGGCCGATGGGAGTTGGAGTCGGCCCAAGGAACTGCCCCTGCCCGACGCCGCTCCAAAGGGAGGAAGGGGCAGACGGGAGATGGGGGGGGAAAATGTTCCCTTCGCGGGATTGCACCCCCCTCCCCGCAGCCAGGGCGTGGACGGTGGATTCTGGGAGTTGGAGTCCCTTCCCCCCCCCCCAAGAAACTTCTCCAGTCTCCTTTAGTTGGCCAGCCAGGTCCTCTGCGACCTTCCACCCACGGGGAGGGGGCGGCCTCGGGGAAAGAAGGGCCTTTGCTGCTCAGGTGTCCTCCGAGGAGGGGAGGCCAGTTTTGGAAAAGCTGCTCAGCCCTGGAGAGAGAAATCGGCCACTTTGCCGGATCAAGGACATCTTTCCCCTTCCTTGGTCAAGGCAGCCCAGGATCTGTGCTATGTGAGCCATAATGATTAACCAGGCCCCTGCCTGCCCACTGATGACCACAAGGCCCCCTTCCTCCAGCCGGGGAGAATGGAGCCCAGGCAAAATCCAGTTGGGGAAGAGATGGAGTGACCGCAGGGAACTGGAGGCCGGACCCGCCTCTTGGATGGGGATGCTGTCTGAGAGGGAAGCGGAGGCCTGGCAGCAAAGGGGGCCAGGAGGAGAGGGGGGAGCCCCACCGCTTGCCCCCTCTTGCCAGGGACCCCTGGTGCTTCCAGGTCATCAGTCCTCTCAAGGATGACCCCCCTGCGGGTATCTGGGGAAGGAGGAAGCAACCGGGTCTTTTCCACACAGCTTCACATCTCCACCGTTCAGGCAGGGCTTGGGGCTGGGGATGCAGAACAGCTCTTCTGGTTAAACATTAAGCCTCATAAATAAAGCCCTGCCAGAAGAAGGAGGACTAATATTTAACTTTAATTCAAATAAAAGGAATTCCAGGGTCAATATACCCTTAGCCAGCAGAATTTTGAAGTATCAGCTTTGTGTTTTTACCAAACTGCCCTGTCTTTATTTATCTCATTTAGCGGGGCTTGAAATGTGAAGGGGAAAGGCAGGCAGAAAGAAGGTTCCAGAGCAAGGCAGAGAGAGAGAGAGAGAGAGAGAGAGAGAGAGAGAGAGGTTGCCCATTAAAATTCTCCTGGGCAATCAATCAAGCCGACTGCTCTGCTGTGGGACACAGGAGATTCCCCAGTATTCAAGGCCAGGGAGAAGGGTGGGTGTGGAAGCCACAACTTAGAAACTCACAAAATGTCACCACCCACATGGTGTCGATGCCCAGCAGGCAAGGATGGGGCCTAGTAGCACCGCCTGTCACCCACACAGAAAGGAGCCCCATGAGGAGAAGCCCCTCTTGAGTAGAGGGTTTCCTGGGTGACGCAGCCCGTCTCTTTTTAGACAGCAAATCCGGACACGTCTGCAGCGCCGAGGGCCCTGAATGTCTCCCAGCAAAGCTGTCCCGGCAGCCCTGGGAATCCGACAGGATAAGCAGCGCTTTGGGACTCAGTCCGTGGGCCCTGTACGCGCCGCACGCTTCAGAGCAAAGGGAAAAAAAGGAGCGCGCCAGACCGTGGGCCTTCCAGGGGGCCTCTGGCTCCTGCCTGGAGTCACATAGTTGAACTCCTCTCTGGCCGTTGCCCCTTCTATTCTTAGCCTGAACTTCCAGCAGCTGCTCCTTTGAGGGCTTGTTTGCTTGCAGAGAGTCCTGCTCCGAAGGGAAGTACGTGCAGAAGGAGGGGAAAGGCTTGCTCATAAAGGGGGGGGGGAGGAGGAGGAGGAGGAGGAAGACCCCCTTGGAAAGGAGGAGGTCTTTGAGAGTTGCATTTCCTCTGCACAGGCCGCAGGAGAACCCCTGCCGTGACACACACACAGAGGGCAGGGAAGGGAGACCAGAGGCGTCTCTGGCCTTGCATAACCGCCTCTGGGAAAAGGGAAGCCGCTCACGTTTCCCAGGCCCAGAGAGGGGCTGCTGGTCATGGAGGGACTCCACTCCCCGTGGTTGGGAGCAGGCATCGCAAAAGGTGCCGTCAAAAGGGCCCCTCTCAGGCAGCAGACACCGGGACAGCGGCCCTCGAAGGCAGGCCGCTCAGACCTCGAAATGTCTTGGGCCCCCTTGGGATCGGCGTCCAAGACAAAGGGGTTGGGGGGTTTGACCCTCCTTGGGTGGACCGAGGCAAGGCTCCGGTGCCTTCCAAACTCACCTCGGGAGGTGGTGGTGGTGGCTGAGAGTGGCTTTCCTCCGTGGCCTTGTGGGCTCTCAGGTTAGGGCTCCCCTCAACGTAAGGGGCTTGGGGCTGAGAAGCACCTCAATGCCTTCCCCAGCACAGCAGGAGCCTTGGAGAGACCAGCAGTTGGTGTCCAGTTGTCTGAAAACATTTACAGCTGGCATAACCATGGGTATGACTACTCTGTTTACAGTTCGCCACTATGGTGCAGGCAGGAGGACGCATCACTTTCGATTCCTAACCAAGAACAAAACGAGCCGTTTCACCAGTAGTGGATGGGCGGCCCTTGTCTGTGTGCTGTAATTCAAAAAGAGGAGGCTGGGAATATTTTCCCAGCTGTGTTGTACACAGAAACAGTCTCTCTCTCTCTCTCTCTCTGTGTGTGTGTGTTTGGGGGAAGGGTAGCAGAAGACTGGTGTGTGACTTCACATCCATAACCTTGAGAAGCATCTGCAAAGAAGCGCTTAACCCTGAGGCCAGGATCCCAGCTGGATTCTCCTCCTTTTTCCCATGCTCCCACCCTGTTTCACAAGCTGCTCTTGGAAAATGACAGGATCAGTCCCCAGTTGCGTGGGCACACACACTCTCTCACATACACACACCCACACTCACACCCACACCAACATCTTTGATGAAGGGTGTGCCCTACGAGCAGAGCAGCCGCGTTGGTGCTGGAGTGCTCCCTCTGCATCCTGTGACTCTTCCTCCCATCACGCTGGACACCAACTTCCTCCTCGTCGGCCCATCAACACACTTGATGGGGCTTCTTGATGGGAGCAAAGCAACAGCCAGAGGGGGAGCCCTGGGACGAGTCCCCCCCCCAAAAAAGGCAGGGACCTCTCCCTCCAACCTCCCTGATGCGGCTGAAGCATCATGAAGCCTGGACTCTGGCTCTCAAAGTCTGTCTTCAGCAACCAGATGCCCCCGTGGGGGCTGTGCCTGCCCCCCCCCAAAAAAACCTCCCGCGTCACTGAGGGCCCAAGGCCGCCTGGCAGCTCATGGGCTGCCTTCGGGGCAGAGATGCTCCGCTCACCTCCCTTACTCTGCAAAGGAGCCACCTTCGTTCGGGGACCGGTCTTCAAGCCGTAAGCAAGTTCTTGCCCCAGTGGCTCTGACTTCTCAGCCCGGAAAGGCCACCACAGTGAAATCTCTTGGATGTTGGTGGGATTTCGGCTCCCAGGACAGATTCTCTCCAAGGGATAGGTTGCCCTCTTGGCTAGTAGCCCTTGGAAGCCCTCTCCTCACTGCGTCCTCCTTCCTTCACCTTTGAAAGCTGCCGCTCACATTGGCAGCTACAGCTACATCTTGTGGCGAGGAGTTCCCTAGTTGATGTTCTGTCTGAAGAAGTGCTTCTTTTCAGTGGTCCTGAACCTCACACCACTCACTTCGCTTTCTTATACGATGAGCGAGAAAGGGAGAACATAGAAAAACAAAGTGTTGGGCCCTAGCAGGACATTTTGGGAGGGTCAGGGAGAGAAAGAGAGAGAGAGAGCTTGAAAGGGGAGTTGGAAGAAATCCTATCAAGTCCAAACTGAGGGCTCTTCGCTCCCAATCAAACAACTCAAAGTCAGGTTTCCTCCAAAGCCCATGGAACGTGCACAATGTTCTCTCAAACATGCATTCAAAGGAGCTCCTAATGGCAAATCTTAAGACTCCTAACAAATTGACCTAAGGAGCAAGGCGCTTCCCTTTGGGTCCTCAGCCCCGCTGACCTGACTTTTCTGCCTAGATTGAAGGAGCAATGCCTTCCAGTTCATTAATTACTAATAATTTGCTTAATCCTGCAGACAGCAGGGGGCATCCTTGCCTGTCCTTCCTCAGCAAGCGCTGGGAGAGTGGAACAGCCCCATCCATCGCTCAGCAGCCAAAATAAAAAGCGAACTGGATTTGGAGTGAAGTTCTCTTACTAATCTGAGTGAGCAAAGCAGAGCAAAAAGGAAAAAAAAAAACGAAAAATGAAAAAACCCACCAGAGACTTTTCTGCCGGGTGTGCAGACATGAGAGAGTGAAGCAGAAGAGGTCATCACTGCCAACATTTTATTACGGTGGGTGCCTAATAGAGGGGCTCATGAGAAAGCAGGCAAGGAGCTGCGTTCCAAAATCAGCATATGGACAGCTAGGGATTAAAACCCATTAGGCTTTGAAATTTAAACTGTCAGATTTGTGTTAAAGTTCAGAGCACTGCATTTGGAAGGTGCAACCGGAATAGATGGCACTGATCCAGTCTGCCTGTCACACCGAGGGCCACTCTGCTGGCAAGGAAGGCAACGGGCAAAATTGCACTCACCTGTCTCAGAAAGAGAACCGGGCGGCACACAACACAGCGTGGGGTCCAGGGGAAGAAGGCACTCCTCCTGGCTTTTTTGCAATGTCCCTGCCTCAGACCAAGCATCATCTCTCTCTTCTGTTTGCTTGTTTACAAATGGGGTGATGGGGAGCATAACTCCAAAGGCCAGGAAGGTCTCGGCTCAAACGGATGCAGCCCAGCCCAACACTGCTCCAGGGTGAAAAGACGGTGCCACGGGTGGAGAGATGCGGGTGTGCCAGTGTGTGTGTGCATGGAGGGGGACTGTCTGTTTTTTTGCACCGGCTCATAATGAAGGGGGGCTTTGACACAATATGAAGGCCTGCATGTATATGTGTGTGTGTGTGTGTGTGTGTGTGTGTGTGTGAGAGAGAGAGAGAGAGAGAGAGAGAGAGAGAGAAGGGGGCGGACAGGATGTTCTCAGGGCCCCAGTGAAAGATGCATACAAGGCAATGGCAAGGACATGGTTTATTTAAATAAATAACTAGACTAGAATTCCCAAGATGTTTCAAACGGAATGTTCTTCTTTCTTAGAAGAAACCAAGAATAATATTCAGTCCACACAATCTGTTAATGGGAAGCTTAAAATACAGAGCCCTTTTTTCACACCCCATGTTACAAAGCTATTAAAAAAGGTATTTGAAGCATGTTTTGAAAATCCTTCCTTGGGTTGTTGACAGCACAGCCTTGTAGGGCGGCTGCGGCGGTTAGACCAAGCTGTGACCCGAGGGAACAAGGCCCTTCTGCCCAAAGGATGTGCTCCCCCTCCCAAACCAAGACCCTCCTGTTGGCCCATGAATAAGGAGGGAACCCCCCCACACACACTGCCCGTTGCCCAGTGACAGACTCCCATTTGTGCTGGTTTGGAAAGGACAAGATCCGTCGTCCAGAGAGAACAGCTGTGAAGGAATCCCATGAGAAACGATGGCCTTCTCAGTTGCCCAACAGCAAGAAAGGAGCAGGCCGCTGGCCAGGAAGAGACAGGGGAGCCCACGGGGTCAACAGGTGCACACAGAAGCCCTGGGTGCAAAGCCAGGAAGGCTTCAGGATGGCCAACCTGCTGCCTGTCACCTGTGGCCCAGCCGTCTCCTGAGACAGGTGGGCACAAAGGACCTGCCGGCCCGGGAGCCCCTCCCTGAGTGAGCAGCCACTGCTCCCAAGAAGGCAAGGCTGGCACCCTCTGGCAGAACGGGGATCCTGCCAGGTCCCTCTGCGGTTGTCCAGCCGGGTGTGGAGCCAGGAGGTTTTCTTAGAGACGGGATGTTTTGTTCTGAAGCATCAAAGAGGACAGACTGATCAGGGGAACAATGGGTGCCACGGAGGCTCCAGGGGGAGGGAGGGAGGAACAATACTGGAGCCAGTCCTGGGTTTCTTCCCGGGTGGGCCTCGTGCCAGGCCACGGGGCAGAAGCAGCCACGAGGTCCACCTGCTTAGCAAAAGTGGAGGCAAACAGCAAGGGAGCCGACGCCTCTGGCAAGGCAGGAGGGCGACCCTTCTTCCCACTCCCTCCCAACCCCTTGTGACCCTGGCTCCCTGGGTGGGTGGGTGGGTGGGTGGGTGGGTGCCTGGGGAGTAGATGGGCTACGCAAGGCCCACGATAGGCAACTTGTCATTGGAGCAGGCAATTCCTGGAGTGCTGGCTGTGTGTGATTCTCACAGCCAGAGCCGCTCCCGTCGGATGGCGTTTGCAGCTCAGCTTGCTTTGGTTCGGGGGCAGAAGGGCTGGCTTTCTTTCATAGCTCAGAGACGCTGGGTCATCTTGAACCACCCGGCTGGAAACCCCCGGCAGTTATCAGGCCATCCTTGAGGTCTCCTCTGGACTGCTTGCGTGAAGGGTGCCACTGACCCATAGCTGAACTCGCCCTCATGAACTCAGAGCCCGCGCTGCCCGCTTGCTCTCTTGCGTGTGGCCGGCAGCTTTACAGGCCAGTACAGGCAGGGCTCCTTAAAATGGCAGCCGCACCAAGGGTAGGCAAGTCACACTGCAGGAGCCCAAGGAAGGGGGACGAGGCAGCAGCCCAGCCCCAGCGGGGGCGGGAGTGGGGGTGCCGGAGGAACGGAGAGAAGAGGGGTGCTTCTGTGGACAGCGGCGGCCGGCCGGGGCCTTTCAGGGCCTCCATGGCAGCTGGGGGGGGGGGTTGTCATTGGAAATGGTGGTGGTGATGGTGGGTGGGGAGTTGCGGTGGGTGGGTGGATGCTCTAGGAGGCAGTGCTTTTTGGACTTTGGTGACGAGGGCCACCAGGAAAACCCTGGACTGGGCCCAGGAGTGGGCAGCCAGCCCGCAAGTCTGTTTACGCCGGGTTGGCAAGATCCTTTCTGAGAGACGGCAAACAGATGACAGCCAGCAGACTTGCCTTGACTCCACATCCTTGGAGAAAAAGCAAAGGACATGGAAACAAGGCCCTTTGGGGGATGCAGCTGAAGCTTGGTGCTTGGATGCCTTACGAATGGACCCTCTCCAAAGTCCCAACGGCAGCGAAGCCCTTCGGCCATTCCGGGAATGGAAACACAAAGCAGGATGGGTGGGCGGCAGGGCTGCTCAGTGCAAGCAGCCAGACCCCGGGGGTCACCTCCAGGCCCCACATCCTGTTATTCCTGGTGCAGACTGTAGAGCACCTAGCCAACGGAAACAAGGAAGGCAGCGTGACCTATGC
This sequence comes from Pogona vitticeps, assembly GCF_051106095.1. Taxonomy (NCBI): domain Eukaryota; kingdom Metazoa; phylum Chordata; class Lepidosauria; order Squamata; family Agamidae; genus Pogona; species Pogona vitticeps. The sequence goes on from NC_135796.1 coordinate 341,178, forward strand.
GGATCGGATCTTCAACAGACACAGAGAGAGAGAGAGAGAGATCAGCAAGGCTCCTGAAAGAGGCAGCATCACGGCGGGCGGCCAGCCATCATCACACTTTCCCCTTCGCACAGCGATCCGGCCTGGCTCTGTCCTCAGCGCTCCTCGTTCGGAAGCAGGGAGAAACGCTGGAAGAGGAAACACAGGTGCCTTCTTGGCAGAGGTCAAGGTAGCCGAAATGCTCAAGGGTGGCTGGCCGAGGATCTCCCATCTCCAGAAACCGGCCTCTAAACGGAGCCCTTGGGGCTGCAGCCTCCATCCGAGACAGCTACTCCCTCTCTGTTCCCGGTGCTGTGCTTCGTCTCTCGCCTGACAGAGGAACCCCCCCCCCCCGAGGCAGCTTGCCATCGCACGACATGTCCTCTAGTCCCACTAAATGTATCTCCTTCCAGACGATTGTTTTCCAGGGGACCCAAACATGTTCTTTTGTTACTCGCCTGCAAGCAGCAGGAGATAACTAGCTTTCGATTCTCTGGGGTGGCAGAGAAAGGTCTTAAAATAACGTTGAGATCCTTCTGAAAAATGTAAACAAACTCAAGCCTAGGAAAGCGTCCATCCTGTTGGACTTCCTGGGATTTGGGGTTCGCAAGATCCCTAAGCTCCGCACAATCCCTCACGGTTGCGGTTTTAATAAGAGCTCAGCCACCAGATCTCCACCAAGGATCTCCCTGCTGTGGCTCTGTCGCGCCAGTTGTTTTCTTGGCTTCCAGCGCCCTGTATCCGACCCGGGGAGCAGGGCATCATCCGAAACACACAGCACTCGCATCTCATCAGCTCAGCTCTCGGGGGGGGGGGGCTTTCTTTGCCCTCTCCCATCTTTCCAGACTAGAAATGAGGCTGAAAGGATCCTTCCTGTGGTGGCCCCAGATGAACCCAATCTCCAACCCCACCCCCCGTGGCAACAGAGGCGCCGGTTCTCTTCACTTGGGCTTTTAACTGGGACCGGATTTTCATTCCCTTTCCTTCACTCAAAATTATGGTCTCCGTTTATTTGCTTTTGTCTGGGGTTCTGAAGCAGTTCTCACAGGTCACTGTTACTCTTTATTTTAAGGTCTTGTTTGCTGTTTATCCTTTAGTGATACATTTTGCAAAATACATACGTGACCCAGGAGGTCTAATGTTCCATCAGCCAGAGGCTGCTTGTTTCACCTCTGCCAAGAAATCTCTCTCTCTCTTTCTCACTCACTCACTCACTCACTCACTCACTCACTCACTCACTCACTCACTCACTCACTCACTCACTCTCTCTCTCTCTCACACACACACACACACACACGTCAGCTGATCCCCTCTACTACAGGGACAAATTTTGGCATGCTACTAATTACACTGATGTCAGTTTTTGGGCTTATAATGCCCTTTCCACCATGAAAAAAATAGCACCCATTGGGGGGGGAGGTGAAAGGGGGGAAGGTGTGCTTGTTCGCCTCTGCCACTGGCATGGAAATCTCTTGGCTTGTCTCTGATGCATTTCCAAACCTGCCAACCAAGTCCAAAGCTTCCCGGTCAGAACTCTGTCCGAGGCCTCAGTGATGTCTCTCCTACCTACTGTTGCAAAATGGGTGAGCTTTTTACTGGGAAAGAAAGGCAGGGTTTTCGTTACTTGTTGCTGTTCTTTCTCTTTCTTTCGCATTCTGTCTGCTTTGAGGGAGGTGGGGGGGGAAGGCACCTTCTGCCCAGGCAGGCTGTTAAGAAAGTAACACAACTTCCGGTGACAGTGCAACCGGTTGTGAGAAAATACAGGATTCTGAGAGAGTTTCTGGGAAGGGTTCAAAGGCAAACACTGATCTAAGTCCTGTTCATTTATATTTCCGGAAAATGCGGAAGGAGTTTGCATGTGCCGCTTTGGATCCCTTGTTGGGAGAAATGTGGCATAGAAATAAAACTAATAATAATAATAATAATGTGCCCCCTCCCCACCAGCAACACCACTGAAGTCACTGTTGCCCTAAGTCAGAATCTATTTGATGGCACGTCATTATGACGATGAGAGGGTGGCAGTCCCAGCCCACCCTCACTCCTCTCCCAGTGGGTGGCAGGAATTCGGCCTTCCTAGCCTCCTTCCTTCCTGGATGACGATTCCTTCCCCCTCAGGAGCAACAGGAACGATTCCTGGAATTCTGGGCAGAGCGGCGACCCCGGAATCCGCTTCCACTCTGGACCGTTTCCAAAATCCATGCCGCCAACCTTCGCAGGGCCATCCCTGCCCATCAGCAGCCCCGTCTCTTCCAGAAGGCCAGCAACTGGAAGGAAACGGGGAAGGCGATGGACAGCTGGGGATGTGTGCATCTGTGTGTGTGTGTGTCTCATGCAAAGCCTGACGCTCTCACAACCGGGTGCGCCTTGCGTGAGCATTCCCACCAGCATATATTCCAGTAAGCATTCTCTCAGACTTCCCACAAGAGGCCGATGGAGGGGGTGGATGACCCTGAGATACGCTGCCTCTAATTCTTCAAGAAAGCTCTGGAAAGAGCCGGAGGGGGCTTCTCGGCTGTGTGAACCTTCGAGGCAGAGCGCCAAAGGGTGGCTTCCAAAAATGCACTCCTGTACGCGCACCCACACACGCACGCACGCACTGAGCGGCCAAGAGAAGTCCAACAGAAGGAACCAGGAAGTACTGAAGTTTGGTGGAATAGGATGGTGTGGTCAAGGAAGGATAATCTTCCCTTCCACCGGTGTAGGCAAGCGACCGAGACCTTGGTTCCTCTGCCAGAAAAGGAAGCACCAGGGTCTCCTCCTGTTTTCTCCCACTTGCCACGTCTTTTTGCCCGATGGCAAGAAGGTGGCGCCAGGCAGGCAAGGACATTTGGCTGCCAACGTGGGCCTGTAGCCTTTGGGGATGGGGGTCGGGGAGCAAAGCGTAGGGCGACTGCCCCAAGGTGGTGCCCCTGCCATGACATCACAGCAGCCAAATGGCCACACCCACCTGCAAGGCCAGGACAACCCCACCCTTCACAAGAAGAACACGGAAATAACAGTCGGTGGGAACATGGAGCCGGAAGCCAGAAGTTTCGCTCAGGGATATTACCCCCTAGATCCGGAACGTCCCTTTCCTGGGAGTCTCTGGAAGCCCAGGTGCCTCCAGAAGGCTGGCTTCTAGTTGCTAAATATGAGCCCAGCTATCATGTGGGGAGCCCTATGCCTGCAATCAGAAGAAAGGGCTCGGAGAAACCTCATCTGGTGGCCCATTTTCGAATGAGCTGAGTGGGACTCTTACGGAGAATGGCAAGCTTGGATGGGCCGCCCGAGCCCGAGGGCCAACTCTCCTCCTCCACCTCTTCCTCCTCCTCCTCTCTAGTGCTCCACGTGGGGGTTAAAAACAGAGAAGGCACGAGGACTCATCCAACCGACCGCTCAGGGCTAGGGAGCAGCACAAGACGCAAACCACACCTCCATGAAAAGATTCTGCATTGAAAGGGAGCGAGGAGGTCCGTGGCCCTCCCGAGTTCGCTTCTTTACATCGGTTTTATGTTTCTAGGAAACAGAAATGATGTGCCTGAAGACTCAGGGGGAACCAGAAGAGAGTGGGCAGGGAGAGCCAAAGGCCCCACGTGCCATGGGACACGGACCGTTTTCTGCAAGAGCAGCTGCAGTCGCCGGCGCCCTCCCGGGTTCCCTTGGAGATGCGCGCATCTCGGCAGAGGCTTCTATTTCCATCACGCGCGCACACAGACAGCACAATGTATGCCTCCACGTTTCTCAAAAGGAAGGCCGTTCCTTGCATGTTTGATGGGGAAGATGGTGACAAGCCAGGCTCACTGGGCTCAAAGCTCCCTCTGGGCTCGAGCAAAGCTTGGGGAAAGGACCGCTTGGAAGTACGCTTGCCAGGCCTTCCCTGGCCTCCGTGGCCCAGTGAGGCAGGTAGAAAGGAGAACTCTGAGCGTGACCCCAAACGTCCATGGCTTCGGCCATGGCAGCTGCCACCCATGGGGATGTTGGGAGGTTTAGGGAGGGGGGGCATCTCTGGGGACCCGTGGCCAAGAGCATCAGGTTTAGTTCTCAGGAGGCAGATGTGGGGAGGCTGTGCACTCGGGCCCAGCGACAGGCAGACCCCCTTGGTGCCCGCTGCACGCCCCCCCCCCCTTTTGCTAACCTCACAGCTCGTGCCCCAGGAATAAGACAGCCTCTTCCTTTTCACTGTCGGTCACACAGTTATCTATAATGAATAAATATCACATGCACACACGCACACGCAATCTCTCTCTCTCTCTCTCTCTCAGAGTTCCTAGGAAGCAGGCAGGAACCACCCTCGCTAACCGTCCCATGGCAACGTCCCATTTTCTCCAAGCGTTTTTTCTCCTCCTCCCCGACAAGTCTGGCCGGTGGCAAATCTGTGACTCCAGAAATACAAAAGAAGGCAACAAACTGACCCATTCCTTCTTCCGGCTAGAAGTGTGTGTGTGTGTGTGTGTGTGTGTGTGTGTGTGTATCCAGGAGTGCTTCTGACCATACCAGCCCATCTGTCTTTCTGGGTGTGCAACGGGGGTCCCCCAGCCCTTTCCTGCCTCTAGGCCTCCTTTCTGGTGCCATTCTGAGGGTCTTCCTGTCAGTCTCCTTTTCCATCATCACTACAACCCCAGAATATCTCCTCCTCTCCTCCTTTTTCCGGCCGCGACTCAGGGAGCCGAGAGGGACCAGGAAGATTTTGCCCCAGCTGAGTTACACCCGTAGAGGCAGCCTCAGTCAGGACACGTTGGAAACTTCTAACATGGACTTCTCCAGGTCCGAGAGGTAGGAGGCATGGACGCCGAGAAGTTCTTGGCTGAACAGCTCCATTTTCTTGGAGGAGACATGCCCGTTTTTGCAGGAATGTACAAGGTGTCCGTTGGCTTCCCCGTCCGCCCCGTTCCTGTTCTGGTGCACCTCCAAACCCACTGGGCTCTTCCCCAGATTGCTCTCCAGGTGGATACCATTCAGGTCCCCACCAGCGAAGAACTCTAGACCCCCATCGCCACTCCGTAGGATGGTGCTTTCGGTCTCTCCGCCATGGAGGGAGGTCCTCTGGCTGCCCGAGGCCGGCTTGAAATGCTCCTTTTTGCCAAAGATGTGCTGGTAGATGATTTTCCGGAAGGTGAGCCGGAACTCCCTGATCCTGTAAGCGTAGATGAGCGGATTCACCACGGAGTTGGCATGGGATAAGATGATGGCCAGATACATCAGCCAGGGAGGGAAGCGGATGCAACTCTTACAGAAGAGGGTGTAGCAGTTCATGATGTGCAGTGGAAGCCAGCAGAAGGCAAACAACCCGACGATGATGGCCAGCGACTTGGCTGCATGGACCTCCTTCTGCAGGATGGAGCGGGACCGCTCCCCGTGCGCCACCTTCAGCTTCATCTGCTTGAGCTGCCGCCGGGCCGCCATGAAGATCTTCAGGTAGATGGCGAGCATCAGGAGGAGGGGAGTGAGGACACAAGCAAAGAAGTTGTAGTAGACCATGTACTCCATCGTGACCACCGCCTCGAACAGGCAGGTCATCATCTTCTCGCTGCAATTGTTAGGGAAGGAGCTGTTCCTGCCTGGGGGAGCTTGGTGCCAGCCCAACATGGGCGTCAAGCCAATGATGAAGGACAAGACCCAGCAGATGGCGATGATGCCTTTGGCTCGCGAGCCGGTCACCAAGGCGTTGTACCTGGAAAGGAAGGAAAGAGAAAGTTCTGCCCGTGAGTTCTGGAGGAGTCCTCCGAGTCCACCTCCAAGAGATTCTCACAGTGCCCAGAATAAGAGTCACTCCCGCTACTTTGGGTGCTGATGGCAAAGGCCCCGCGGGTGGAGTCTGCAAGGAGGGCCAGGAACGTGCCACCTGATCCTGGACCTCCCCCTCTCAGGAAACCGGCTTGGGCAGGGCTGCCCAGAATTCTCCCCTGGGCTCCTTGGTAGATAGATGGCTGTGAGGCCAGGGGTGGCTGGGCGTGTGGGTTTGCGCCAGAAGAAAGATCCCCTTGGCATCAACAAGGGGCACTGTGAAAAATGGCTTAGGCTTAGTCATCAGCAAGGGAGGGAGGGAGGGAGGGAGGGAGGGAGAGAGAGAGAGAGAGAGAGAGAGAGAGAGAAAGAAAGAAAGAAAGAAAGAAAGAAAGAAAGAAAGAAAGAAAGAAAGAAAGAAAGAAAGAGCAAAGTGTGCTGCTTTTATACTGCCCCATAGCTCTTAAAACTCTCTCTGGGCAGTTTACAATTTAATTATGCAGGCCACACATTGCCGCTGACCGCCCCCCCAATGAACTCAGGAGGATGAAAGGCGGAGTCAACCTGATCCAAGTCAACTCCCTGAGCCCTTCAGGATCAAACTTGGATCAGGAGCAGAGTCTTGACTGCACTACTGCAGTTTAACCACTCTGCCACGAGGCTCAGCAAGAGCTTTGCCCCAACTCCTGGGTGCTTGGGGTATGCCACTGAGCCCATGAAGAACTCAGGATTGCTTCTTTGCTCCCTCACAGCTGGTCAGCAACTGTGGCCTTCTGGACATTTGGAGACTGGGGCAGCATCTGCAAGCCCTGTCAAGGCGGCCCTCCACCACCAACACCACCAACCAGCACCGATGTGCACCTGAGTGCCCCCCAAGCTCAGTGCCCATTCCCCTCCCCTGCTGCTCTTGTGAGCCAACTCCAGAGTTTGCAGCCGACACGGTTCGCGGATTGGGGGGGGGGTTACACCCACCCTCCCCTTTTTGCACAGGTGCAGGAGGACCCATGCATGCATTGCAAAGGGGTGCTGACAAAAAGCCCAAGCTGGCCAGCTCCGAGGATGTGGTCGCCCACCGACCCCGGCCAAGGCTTGCCTTCCGCCTCCTTGCCTCGGACCTCCCCAGGCCTCCCCTGTCTCTGTAGCTGCTGCTCCTGCTGAGGAAATTCCACTTCGGCTTTCAGGCTTTCAGTGGCTTATTTAAAAACCACAAGTGGGGAAGAGGAAGAGATTAGGCGAAGAACACTCTTGGAACAGGAGCAGAGGAGGGGCCCGATCTGAGGCTGGCCAGCTGTTCTCCCAGGGCCGGAGAGGAGCGCTTCGTGCCGTGACCGGCAGGGTCCCAGGCCAACGCTGCTCTCTCGGGACTCCTCTTTCGGCCAGCAACAGAAGTCGGAGGGCCTGGCCGGGGAGCGAGATGACTCAAGCACGGACCTTTCTCTGACACACCAGAAGCAGAGGGAGAGGGAGAGGGAGGGGCAACCGAGGAGACGTGGCTGCTTGCGCTGCTAATGGAAGCAGATGCTTCTGACGCCTCCCCGGATCACCCTGTGGCTTTTTAAAACTGTCTGTGTGGGTGGGAAGCCGATTAAGAAATGTGGATTTCAGACATTGTCTAAGAGCCAATGCACTCTGCTTCTTGTAGATCTTTTGTGCAGGAGGGGAATGTCTCCCTCATAACCTGATCTTGGGGGGGGGGGGAAAGCAGATCCTGGGGCTACTAAGATGAACCAGGCTGTAGCCCCAGGGAGGGACCACCACTGGATGAGCAGAAGGAGCCACATCTAAACCGAGGTCGCCAGGATGGGCAGAAACACCTGGCACGTCTCTCTGACAGCCAAAGGCAGCTTCATGGCTGGGGGGGGGGGGCAAGTGGTTTTCATCCAGTTTTGTCTATAAGCTCTCGATAGAATTTTTTCTTACATAGTAGAAATTTGATTTTTATTTCTTTTACAATTAAAACTGACTTTGATCCCAAAGAGGAGGAGAAGAAAAACATCCTTGTTTCAGGGGGTCTTCTGGATTGAGCATTTATGGTGTTGTTTGCTATGGATTCTGCCCTGATCTTATCAGGGATTTTCCTGACATCCAAAGGGCTTCCCTCTTATCTCACTTATACTGTTCCCTCCTCCTTCCCAAACATTCCAGGGCTTTTTCTCCCTCTGAAAACTCTTGGTTTATTTTTATTTTTTTGTTCCACTTTACAATGGGGCACACTTTAGCGCTTTCGCACTTCCCAGGAGTTTCAGCATGAATACATCATGAGCAGAAGGAAGCACTATCAGAACAGTATTTGGGAACAAGGGACATTTCCAGGACGCTGTCCAGCCCAAGCACAGCACTGAAGCAGCGAAATACCTTAGTGCTAGACCACCCACCATCCGCCATCAGACCAGGACTTCTAAGAAATCCCACAAATTTCTGCAACCAAGTTTCAGAAAATGAGGCAAAACACAGAAGAATAAATCCAGGGTTTGCAAGGTGCAGTCAGAACGCGAGTTCCAAAATGGCAAGCCACTCAACCCATAGCGAGCGGAGTTGGGGCAGCAACTTTATGTCGATCATCAGTGAACCCAGAATCCATCCAAACACACGGGGGGGGGCGCTGGCCCAGGCGTCACCTGCTCCCAATGAGCAACTGTCTGTTGGTGATGAATCTCCAGTGCAAGCTCAATATATAAACACACAGTTAGAAGGGCAATTGCCCATCCTGGTTCTACCGGTTGGGAGAGAGAAGCTGTCATATAAGGATGGGAAACTTGTTATTTCAATGATCCATCTGCAAATTTGTTTCCAGAAACTGGGTGAAGGTGTTGGTGGAGGCCAACTGATTGGCTGGTCTTGGAATCTATACAACCGCATTTTGGCAGAGGTGGGGAGGCTGGTTTGCTACCCCACTTCAGGCAGCAAAACGGCAGTGAGAGGGAGCCCCTCTCGGTCTTAACAGAGCCCACAATTCCACAGAATCAGATCAGCTGACAAATTGACTGAGCAACCCCACACTCAAGTCTCCCTTGGAAACAGCGCCAGCACTCAGTCCAACCGGAGCGTGTCCATTTTCCTTTGCTATGCTCAGACCCCTCCCTTCCAGCCATGTGCTCAAGTCGGCATCCATAGAATTCTTCTGCCTGCAGAGTTGGAAGGGACCCCCCCCCCAAGGGTCTCTTTCTAGTTCAGAAAACCCACAACTCAGGCATCACTGAGAGACGGCCATCCACCCCCACCCCCCACCCGTCTTTAAAAAAAACTCTGTCCCAATGTCAGGCACTTCTCCCCACCTGAAAGCTTTTGCAAAAGTTTAATCAAGATTTCCCTTTTCTGATTTGAATTCAGAGCTGCAACAAAACCCCAAATTGCTTCATCTTCTGCATTCCCAGCTCCCAAGTATTTGGAGATGGGTATCCCATCATCTCCCGTTCCCCTCCCCTCCTGGTCACAGGGACCCACACTTCTCACTGGGATTTCTTCCAAGGTCCTCTGCCATCTTGCTGTCCCTCCTCTGGACATGATCCAGCTTCCCTGTGCCTTCCCAACACGAGGATGCCCAGAACGGGAGACGGTCATCCAGGGGAGGCCTGCCCAGAGCCAAATAGGGCAATGCTGTTCCTTCCTTTGGGAAGCACATTATATTCCTGTTCTTAACCACTTGAATTGTGCGAGCTTCTTTGCCATCTATTTTAGCAGGTAAAATGTTTGCTGCGGTGTGTGGTTTTCTCCCCCACCCCTCCAGGCTTTTATCTGCTGCCTTTTCCACTGGCCAGATTCCCGGCAGCGATGCCCATGAGGGCATAAATCTGAGAGGCAAATTGACTTAAGTTAAGACATCGCCACAGACATTATTTCTTGCGTACTTAGCCATGCAACTCAGCAACAGATAAGGTCTAAAACGGTTTCTTAATGTGAGACAATGTCCCTCCCCAAGTTATGACAGCATTAAAATTCCGGAGGTGATCCTTGTGCTTTGACAGCTCTCGGAGGCAAGACAGCAACTGTCTCTTGACATTGCCAAGTTCCAACCGGCCGGGAGTCTTGCCCTCCATGACCATGTCAACAGAAGAAGCCAGGGATCCAGCCCTCCCCATCCGGCCCCACCAAACCCTGTTTCTCCTCTTCCTGCCCTGCGCCAGGGTCCCCTTGCCTCCCTCCCCCCTTGCCTCCCTTTGCTTACCGGAGAGGCATGCGGATGGCCATGATCCGGTCGATGGCGATGGCCAGGAGGCTGAAGATGGAGCTTTGCGTCAAGACCAGAACAAAGCAGGCGATGAAGAGGCAGCCATAGAAGACGGCGCAAAAGCCGGTGCTGATGGTGATGGCGAAGGGAATGGCCAGCACGCCCACCGCAATGTCGGCCGCCGCCAGGGACACCACAAAGTAGTTGGTGACGTTCTGGAGGTTGCTGTTCAGGTAAACGGCCCAGCAGACCAAGATGTTGCCCAAGACGGCCAAGACGGCAATGACCAGCTCCAGGAAGATGTAGACCACATCGGCCAAGAAGTCTTTGGTGTTCCCAGGTGCTACCATGGTGGGGTCGGCGCAGGAGGCTCCTGGCTGATCCCCAGGTCCATAGCGGCAGGGCAGTGGGGGATCGGCTCACCCCTCAAGCTCTCTGGGGCAGGGCGGGGGCTCTTGGGGTTCACTTTGGGTGGGCTCCTCTCACAGAAAATGCAGGCAGCCGTGGTGCCGCCCCACACATCGGCTGAGCGCCCACCTCCCCGCACGTATGACAGGTCAACGTCTCTCTGAAAAGTGGATTTCCTGTCCAAACATGATTGCTCTATCAGTCATTTCCTGCCTCCTCTGTTGTGACACCTCCAACCACAGCACTTTAACTTGAGCTCCGAGTTCTCACGGATTTGCTTGCAGGTCCACCGGGTCTTTGAAAGAGCTGGGGGGAAAGAGAGAGAGAGAGAGAAAGAGAATCAGGCAATCACCTACCTGTGATACAAAAGCAAGGGCAGGTGATGCCTTTATTAGACCACAGGAGGGGGGCAGCACGAGGGGGGGGGGGAGAGAGAGAGAGAGAGAAAGGAAACAGTCGTATATATTATGGATAGTGCCGGAAAAGGCATACAAAAGGCCACCTCCACCCCCCACCCCCCCAATCATGGCAGAAGGCCAGGCCAGGCCTGTTCCTTAAAAGCAAGTTCCAAAATGCAGGCTGCAAACAGAAATCAGGAGGGTAAGTTGCAAATCCCACCCCTGGCGGCAGCTGATTAGATTTTCTCTCCCAATGCCCAGAACAAAGAGCTCTGGATTTCATCTGTTTTTTTCTGCGCTACCTGCAATATAACGGTGCACAGCCTGAGGAAGACACGAATAGATCAAAAGCTAGCTTTTGTTTATTTATTTTAAAGAGGTCTAATAAAGGGAATTGATAGCACACCATTATTATTATCAATAATGGTATTGCATACCCTTGGTTTTGTATTGGGGGTTAAAGACTTTGTGGCTTATCTTTTTCTGGATGATAGTGGGTATTCCCCTGGAAAGCATGCCCACCCTGAGCATTTGCACCCGTGACACCCGCAGGGCATCTTAGTGCCCACGGAATGCAAGGCTGAAGCTCCGGCCAAGAGGGCCACAGTTGGCCCGACCAGCTCACTTCCTCTTTGTTCAGCTCTGCTTCGCTCGGACATACGTGATGGAAGCGTTTGTGGATTGCAAAAGGCTCAAGCAGAGATCAGCAACTCAGGGTGGCTTTAAAGAGCCAAACACTTGGCTCCTGCTTTTGCACCAACCAACCCTTTTACTGGCATTCCCACAAAACAGTATTCCAGTCATTGCCATAGAATGCCAGGCCATACATCTTGCTATTTTATTCATCCTGTGACAAATGTAGTTTTATCACGACTGGAGGGACTAAGCTTTGAGGTGCTTGGCTGAGGAATGGGGGAATCTCTGCTCCCTCTGAAAATAAACATGTGTGTGTGTGGGGGGGTCTTGTTAGCATCCCCTCATGCTCTGGGCTGTGGTTCCCCCCAAACCATGGTAGTCAGTGACTTCCCATTCTAGTGCTGTAAATCTACTCTGGATTTTAATCTGCACTTTCCGGGAGCTTTCCAAGGTGCTGCATTTTACAAAAAAACAGTTCCAGGACTCCAGCGTCAGGGCCATCATCCTGTCCTTTGAGTCGGAGAATTCTCCAAAGAAAGGCCAGGTGAAAATGACGGAGCTTTCTTGCATGGCCTTGATAGGCAGCCCAAGACTCTCCTCCATAGTGGAGAGGGGACAGAACAACAGCTCAACAGAAAGACTGATTTCCCACAGAGGGTCAACGTTTTCTATAAAGGCACTGCTGGCTTTCGCGGCCCATGTGGTCACTTCGTTGTCAATGAGAACGCAGCAGGAGGTGGTGCTGAAATTATTCATATCCACCGCAGTAAGAGGGGTGGGTGGGTTCATACAACTTCAGAACTGGCTCCTTATATAATACCTCTTGGGCAGATCGGTCCATCCCCACCGTCTTTATCAGTATTGACCTTCAGGCTAAAATGGTTACAGGCAGAGGAGAACAGATCAAGACTTTTTTGGAGGGGGGGAGGGACATATCCAGCAGCGTGTTTCCATTAAGATCACAGTGCCTGGTCAGGAAAACATTTATATCTGCTTGCAGGCACCTGTTCAATAAAAAGCAGTGAAGTAGAGATTTTCTTGGACATTCAGCTTATCAGTCTCGCATGGGGCAAATGGGTTGAAGGATATTCAGAAGGAAGGAGAAAGTTGTACAAGGTGTAAAATATTCCTCTGGGTCTTATAGGACTTAACCCTTTTGGGATAAATGCCAGCTGAGACAAGCACAGGATTCTGATTCTTAGTTTTTCCCCCCTCCCTCTAGAGGTCTATAAAGTTCTGCAGGGCTCTTGGGGAGAGGTTCAAGCATCAGACTTGGTGATCTGACAGCACTCCTTGGCACATAAAAACTCATGCCCTGCACAGAATGAGATTTTATTTACAGTCTCTAGAGATGCCGCAGATGGAACATCGGTCCGATAGTGAGGTCGACACCAGCCTTTCCTTCCCTGTAAGCATCATAGAAAACACAAGGCTGGAAAGAGCTGGAGCCGGGACACAGCCCTGTTTGACACCATTTGCCATGAGAAAGGGATCAGAAAGGATGCCGGAGACGATGAGACAAGCTTGCGTACCATCATGTCATCCTCCGACGATATGCGTAAATTTCTCAGGACATCCATGCTTCTTCATGATTCCCCGTAGCTCTTCTCCGCACACAGTTTGAATGGCTTTAGTTTGATCTGTGAAGGCTGCATCTTGCTCCTTCCCTTGAATGGCCAAGATCACGCCAGCCGTCACGCGTTCCTCCTGGAAGTCCCACTGAGTTTCTGTTAGGAGATCTCTTCTCAAGAGCCCTCTGAAACAATTCAGAAGGATTTTTGCCAAGTCAGGGGACCAGGTGCTGCTTTATTTAGGCCAGGAGGTATTTTGCTCAGTTAACAGTATCTACTTTATTCTTCATTGTATGCATTTTTAACCCTGTAAGCTGCCTCCTGCAGGCAGAGAAATGGGTTGGACGTGATTTAAATAAACAAATGTGGAGCCCTTCTGTTTGTTCACCGCTGCGAAGAGGTCTGCCTGCCATTCTGTACAAAAAACATTTCCAGTTTACACCTGGGGTAGAAAATCCTGTGAGCCAACAGCTCTGCCTGCCTTGAATTCCCACAACCGCGTTTGCGAGAGAGACGGAGAGTGTGACACACAACGCAGACCTGAGCCCACCAGATGGGGGCTGGACTGAGGAGTCCAGAGACTTTGAGGCTGGTTGTGACTGGGACCGCTGCACACACCGACTGGGGCTACTCGTTGCTGTCATCCCGGAGGCAAAACCAGTTACCAGAAAGCAACACACAAGACACAGCCCCAAGCTGGAACCAACCTTTCCGTGCAAGCTCTCGAAAGGGGATTAATTCTTCCTGCTCACCACCAGCAACGTCCGTGCTGTGTTTTCAGAAGATGCACGGCCTGCCTGTGCTTTTCAGGGACCCGTGGCAGCTGCTCCCCGTCCATTTTTCACTGCCCAGAACAGGCTGTTCCACGGCTGCTCTCGGCCCCTGACAGCTAAATTGTTTTCTAACAATTCCGTCAAGCAGCTGGCAAGGAAACTGTGAGGAGGAGAGGCATTTCGGGTAGAAACGCCCAATTGACCTTGCGCAGCCAGCAAAAGTGGCTGAGAAGGCAAAGCCACCTGCAGCTGGCTGGGCAGGGCATGTCCGGGGTGTTTCAGGTGGGAGATTACAGTGGTGCCTCGCTAGACAATGATAATCCGTTCCACTGAAATCACTGTTTAGCAAAATCATTGTCTAGCGAAAAGCATTTCCCCATTGGAATGCATTGAAACCTGTTTAATGCGTTCCAATGGGGAAGAATTGTCGTTGCCTAGCGAAGATCGACCATAGGAAAGCCGCTTTGCGAACCACCGATCAGCTGTTTAAATCGTCTTGTGAAGCTTGGGTCCCGAAAACACCTGTTTTGAGAGCACGGAGGGAGCTGTCAAAATCGTTATCTAGTGAAAATCGGTTTGCGAAGCAGGGACCAAACATTGTCCAGCGATATTCCCCCATAGGAATCACTGTTTTGCGAATCGCTATAGCAATTGCAAAAAGTCAATGTCTAGCGAAAAAGCTATCATGCAGGGTAACTGTCTAGCGAGGCACCACTGTACTGGTTTCCCTCATCGTTTGCTTGAAACCTCTGCCCATTTGCATCTGCTTGGACAATCAGTGACACCTATTGAATGGCTGCTGCCACTTTTACAATTTCGCTGTTGGTTTCAGATGATGTAAGTGTGTGGTTATCACTAATGTGAGTCAAAAGAGAAAAAAGGAAAAGAGAAGAAAAGGCTAATGCAATGTGAGGCTGCATCAACATAAGGATGATGTCCAGATCAAGGGAAGTAATAGCACCAGAGTAGTTACTCACCAGCCCATCCTGCTTTAAAAACTGGATTAAGTTCAGATGAATGAGGAGGGGGACTGGTCAAAGAAACAGCAATAATTTAAGCTATGCAGATGACTCCCTCTGACTGGCAGAAAGTAGCTATGCTTTGGGACAACGAAGGAGGAAGGTTAATGGAAGTGCAAAAGGAAGGTTATATGAAGAAGAGATCAATAAGGATTGCAGAAGAATTTCATAATTTTTATCAAGGAATCCAAATTGTTCAACATTTTCCATGCCTTAGCTTAATTTCCTAATCATGCAAACAAAGGCTACAGTCAAGGAACCAGCAGAAAATGGAGACTCAGCAGGGCAGAAATAAAGAAAGAAATAGAAAAGATCCTTAAGAATAAGTATGTGTCACTCAAAGTCAAAGCCCAGGTTGTTGTTTTTTTGTTTTTTTGTTTATACTCAGTCCTTTTCTTTAAAAGGACCAAAGGTAGCTTACAACAATTAAGAGACAATGTTTAAAAGCTAAAAACAAATCATCCACACTATGGTATTCTTGATTACAATGTAAGGAGGTGAAAGCTGAACAGTGAAAGAAATTGAGAGAAAAAAAGATGATTCATTTGAAATGAGTTCTTGGTCAAGAGCTTTGCAGGTATTATCAGCTTCCAGAAAGACAAATACGCAGGTCCTAAATCAAGCTTGGGATCTCACTGAACAGGAAAATGACTGAACTGAGGCTGTTGTCCTAGGGATACATTATAAGAAGAGCAGACCCCCTGGAGAAGACAATAAGGCTAGCAAAAGCGGAAGGCAATTGGAAAAGGAAGAAACTTTAGCCTGCCTTGGATTGCAACAGCCTTGAGTTTGGAGAACCCGAGAACAGCCGTGAATGATGGGCCCTTTTCAAAGTTGGAGATGACTTGACAGCACATAACCGCCACCTTCGGCTTTGATCAGGCCTCCCCCGGAGCTCCGTGTTCATCTTTTGGGCACCACAGTTTCAGAGGAATACCGGGGAACTGAAATGGGTCCAGAGGAGGGTGACCAGGATGTCAAAACGCCTGGAATCCAAGCCCTAGAAGGAAAGGCGGCTGCAAGAGCAGGGCCTGTTTCTCCTGGAGAAGAGGGAGCAGTGACACGATGGCCACCTCGGAAGGCCTCTCGCGTGGAAGACCAAGCAAGCTCGGTGGCTCCTGTTCCAGAAGGCAGAAGCCAAAAACAATCAATTCATGTGAGAAGGAAAAAAAAGGTTCTGAGCAAATGCAATGAAAGAATTTCTGGCAGCCAAGAGCTGTTAGTTAAGATGATGAAATGAGGATGGGCTCTCCCTTTGCTGGAGGTTTTTAAGCGGAGTTTGGAGGAATGTCTTTTCTAGATACTTGGGCTGTGGATTCCCTGCATCAGCAGAAGGGGTTAGGAGTGGGTGACCCTAAGGCTCCCCCTCAGACTTGACAATTCTATGATTCTACCTGATTTCCCCACTTCTTTACAGAAACCAAGAAAAAGAAAGGCAGGGGCAGTGATGGGAAGATCCCAGCCACCCTCCCGGGCTGCCCACTTGCCAAGCAGGAGGCATTAAGCCCGGCTATCCTACAGTCTTGGCCTCGTTTCACCCTCATCAACCTCTCTCTCTCTCTCTCTCTCCAACACATGCAGAGGGACAGAAACACAATTGCTCAAATGCAGAGCTTTGGAAGACAGGACACGGGCCTGATGGCGGGCCCCGGGCAGGCCCTTTGACTGGCACAAGCTGGCTGGGCACCTCGAGAGTTCTCCAAAGCGGAACTCCAACCCTGGGCACAAAGGCCCCAATCCTGCCTCAGGGGCTGGCAAGAGGTGGCCGAGGGGGGTGGCTGCCTTAGGATAGCCTGGGGATGTGGGTCAGCAGCTAGGAAGAGGATGATGACGTTAGCAGCAGCATCATATGATAACTAATCATGACAAAAGTCACAGGCGCGGAAATGACGGCTCTTGTTTCTACTCTCTCTGGTTGGATGTCCTGTCTCTGTCTTGCCCGCTCCGTCTGTTTCCAGGACGAAAAGAAAATTGCAGGCCATTTCCTGTGTGGGGGCGGCAGCTGGTCCTCTGGTAAAGGTGGCCACAGAATGGGGGAATGCCGCGCCGGTATCCCAAACCCACTCAACGCTCCTTTCCGCTTTGCAAGGCCACCTGCTGTGTTCCTTGGGTGGGGCGGGGGCGGGCGGGGGGGAGATGGTCCCCTCCCCAGTTCTTCATTCCTCTACAGGAAAAGCCATGAAGGCAGGCCATAAAGTGCTGCTCCGCAACGGTGCAAGGGTTTACTTCCTCCCACGTCAAGGTGGATCATGGCCCAGCTGCGGCTCTCCAACTGGGTGTGTTGGAAGGGGACTGCAATTGGCAGTGGGCCACGTCATTCCACCGCCCCTCCCGCATGCAGACGGACACGTATGTGCTCACAAACGCGGATGGTCTGCCTGGAGCTGCACTGAACGGGCCGAGATTCCCCCCAAATGAGCTTGTTTGCTCCCGTACGAAAGAAGTCACACCCGAAGGAACTGACCAGCTGCACTCCCGGCCAGAGCAAACACAGACACACCTCCGAGGAGGGAGAGAGAGAGAGAAGAGTCCAGTGGGAAGAGTCCTCTTGATCACGCCCAGCCTCCACCCATGGGCTACTCACGCGTTGCCTCAGTTCCACCCAAGGAAAGAGCCACAGAAGACGGGCAGGGCCTCCCGTTGTATTCCTGACTGCGTTCAGAAATCTCCATCAGCCCCACAGGCTTCCTGGCACTTTAGCCTAAGAGCCTCCCTCCCTTTTCTCAGGGTTGTCCCTCAACACAACAAGCAAGGTCCTGCACCAGGGCGGTGTGGTCGGAGAGGGCATTCGGATGGGAGGGGCTTGTGCCCAGCCAGTGCCATGGCTGCCCCCCAGCACCATGGGTGGGCCTGTCGCCTCCTGGCTCCCTCCAGTCCTAGCCAGCATCACCAGGGAATCCTAGACCAGCTACCTCTGGGAGCCACACAAGGCCCAAGTAGAGCCAACGGCCCTGGAAGACAGAGAGGCTCTGTTTCCACTGGGGGTGGGGATCCCATGTGGCCATTGCAAGGACGTCCATTCTACAGTCCCCACCACCTTCTAGACCCTGGAGCCAATCAACACTTCTGGCTCCTGAATGCAGACTCTGAAGCCCACTGGCTGATCACAAGCCCTGGAGATGGGTCTCTGGGCTTCAAAATAACACTTTGCAAGGGCCAGGTGGAGGATTCACACCTGCCCGTTGCCAGTCACATTAACCAGAGAGACAGGAGAGAGAGAGAGAGAGAGAGAGAGAGAGAGAGAGAGAGAGAGAGAGCAGCTGAGGGGGACTGCCATTAACCCTCACAGCAGCCCTGACGCCACAGGAAAACGGGGCCTCGGAGCAGTGGCAGAATATCGGCCATCGCCTCCTGGGAGGAGGGCTCCGCCGACCGCCTTCCTGCAAAGATGTTTCCTCCATAAAGTCCTTCAGAAAGCGAGGCCTTAATGACCACAGGGGCAATCAAGGAGCAGGACGACAGGGTCCTTTTCAAAAATGGAAAGGACGGATGAAGCAGGAGAAGGGAAGCGCTGGGGATGCCCGGGTCCAGACATCCCACAAAAGCCCAAGGGTGAAGCCCAAGGACCTCCACCGCAGGCGAGGAGGCCAAGCTGACTCCCAGGGGTCCCCACCCCTCTGAGCTGGCATTGGGGTTGGCTTTCAGTCCTCTCTGCTCTGGCTGGACACACGCAAGTGGAGACAAAAACTCTCCAGGGGAGCTGGTCTCGAGGCCCCGTTTATCTACAGTGTCTTGAGCCGATTCCCCACACCTTGGCAGTCCTGGATTAGCCACTCACCGCTCTGGGGAGGTCTCTCTTCAGCTCCCCACCCTGCAAGCCAGCGGCTGGTCCAGTTCACACAGACTGTTTCAGACCCGGGGGAGACCTCTCTCAGATGCTGGCCTTGACCACAGAATGTGTGGCTTCCCCCATCCGCGTCCCCCGGCCTCCACAGGAAGGGTGGTGGTGGTGGTGGGGAGACGCTAAGCCCCTGCTGAACCCGCCAGTGGCCGAGAGGTGGCCGGGGCCAGCCTGGCCATCAGGCAGAGTGAGGACCTCGACTCAGGTGGAGCAGTGGACAGCCTGCCCCTAGGACAGGGCAAAGAGGAGACCAAGAGGGATCCTTCCTCTCTTCGGTCCTCTTTGAAACAAAACAGAACAAAAAAAAAAGATTCAGGAAGGGGTTTTTTTGTGAGCTCAGGTGCTTGCAGAGCCCTGTTAAAGGCAGGACCCGCCTGGGGAGGGTTGCCTTTTTGGCTTTGCTTTCATGGAGCAACACCTGTGTTTTCCAGGTAACAGCCACGAGCTGCCCAGGTGCTCCGCGGGTACCCAATGAGGGCGGTGTAGGCTTTACTTGGTGATCTATTTGCCACATTTTAATGTCTCTCTTAATCCTAAACAAATCTCATGGAAATGGCAGTTAAGCACATCGATCTTTTAATGGAAGAGCAATCCAAGCTGCACAGCGACGGCTTGCCATTATCCAGTTCTCCCTGCTCGGCCCCCATCCGTTTACTTCCTGCTCTACCTTTCCTTCTCCAGCTGGTGTAACCCGAGCACCTTCGTCTCTCTCTCTCTGTGTGTGTGTGTGTGTGTGTGTTAAAAGCCTCCAAGCAAAAGGATGCAGTGCTGGGAGATGCAATTTCTACACAGGATCCCTAGTAATTCCCATCCATGCCTTGAACTCCTTTTGATTAGGAGACTTCACAGAGAGGCTCCCAGCAATAAACCTTTTCCACCACCACCACCACCACCCCTGCCATTGGCCGGGGAAGGCAACACGGGAGATTCCCCTCCTTTGAGCCAGGTCAAGATCGGCCCGATGAAGGCATGTGGTTTTATGACTCTTTGGACAGACTTCGTCTGGAGAACTGCGTGTAGTTCAGGACGGGAAGGAGGATGTCCAGAGAAAGGCAATCAAGATGGTTGAGGGCCTGGAAACCAAACCCCATGAGGACGGGTGGAGGGAACTGCAGGGATAGGCTCTGGAGAAAAGAAGACCGAGAGGTGACAGCAAAAGGGCTTCTCCCAGGGGAGGTGGAGCAGAAGGGTTGTTGCCACCCCAGAAGGCAGGGCAGGGCAGGGCCCAATGCAGGGGAGCCCAGCGGCTTTGGGGTGCGCTTGGAGGTAAGAGTGTGTTGGCTGCAGAAAGGGCTTGTGCCTTGTGGGGGGAGAGTTACTGGGGACCATGACACGGGGGAGGGGGGGAAGAGCTTTCCCCTGCATCCTCCTGGAGGGTGTCTGGATGGATGGGTTCGGTTTGGCTGCCGTGTAAAGAGACAGACTCCTCATGTTCTTCTATGGGAACATTTTTACTTTGACAGGTGGGAGAGGAAACAAACACCCCAAATGGGAGCCCTTTGAGTGGTAACCCTAGGAGGTCTTTGCAGGGGGAAAAGCACCCTCAAACCACCTGCAGGCCAGAGGAAGGCAGACAGAGAGAGTCCCTGAGCTGGAGGAAAAGAGGATCTGCCCGGTTTTTCAGAGGGATGGGCAAGCCATGGAGAGGAGGAGATGCCCAGCTCTGGAATGCTCCAGGGAGGGAGAGAGGGAGGGAGGGAGGACCCCGATGGGGGCAGGAGGGAGGGGGAGCCAGGAAGCAGAGCTCAGAGCTAGTCCCCCCCCCCATCTTCTGTCCAACAGACCAAGGAAGCCTGGCGCAAAGCCCCCCCCCCCAAAGAGATGGGGACCGTCTCTTTGCCTGCTTGTCTTCCCAGGGCTGATGAAGGAACAGCTCCTACTGCTCAGTTTGATGGCAAACTAAGTGGGGTTGGGTGTGGGTTGTTGGTTGGTTTGGTCATACTGTGACATTTTTATAGGATTTTTATTTTATACACTGCTTTCTCCGGAGTGTGCAATTGTGTCCTGAAAGGTGGTTTACAATTAAATAAAAACAAACATACGCTGCACCAGGCTTCTCAAAGCTCCCCCTCCCAGCCACCCACCCATCAGTTTCACTAACAGCCTGCGCTTTCTTTCAAAGTGGCACAAGGTGCCACGCGTGGGACCCGGCCAGCGCCGCAAAGGGACACGTGGAGCGGCCCGTGGCGTATGTCTCACAGGAAGCAGGTGGGGAGGGGGCGCAGAGGTATAAAGTCTCCATGGGGTGTTGGGTTTCGTCAGCTCCAGCAACTGCTTAGTTGTGTTGTTCTTTAGTTCTGGGGACTGTAAAAACCCATTCCAAATGGCAGAATTGCAGCTCACAGCTACTCAGGACATTATTGTCATGTTTGTGTTTACTCCAAACAATGTGCCCCCCCTTTTTTTGGTAATTAAAAATCAGTATTGTAACAGAATGCTGTAAAAGATTCCGATGCCCTTCCCAGGAAAAAAGGGGGTGGCTTGTCTCTTATCTCCCGGGGGCCCAGTTTCTTCAGCCGCGGGATGGGTGGGATGTCAGAGGTCCAAAGCTGAGAACCGCCAGACGGCACAGCAGCCCAAACCAGGAAGGGCCAGAGCCAAGCGGGGGCTTTTGGGAATGGAGCGAGTGGCCCTGCCCAGGCTGCTGTCATGGGGAGCAGACCCTCCCCAAGGTCTTGGGCCCCAGCTGGACAGGGACAGCCTTTCTCCTCCTGGTCCCGCAAGAGCCTCTCCGAGAGAGAGAGAGAGAGAGAGAGAGGGGCTGTTTGTGAGGTGCAAGGCACAGGACAGAAACCTGCTACGGAAACCTTCAAAAGCCAGCCCTCATTTTAAGGTGAAGCCCACCCGACCAAGTTCCCATTTGAAGAACCCAAAACGGCCCTTCTCCCAAGGCTTCCATCGAATGGGTGCCTGGTCTCCTCTCTTCCGGCGGTCCAAATTCGCCAAGCCCTTCTCCCTTGGCCATCAGCTGGCATGGATGGGGGGGAGGGGGGAGGAAAGGCGAAAGGAAGTGGCAGACCTTTTCTCTCTTAATGAGTTCTTGGGGGGGGGGGACAACCCTAAAGCTGGTTACGTGGGGAGGCGGAGGAGCCGTCCTCAACTAAATCCCAAACTCACACAGCTCCTGCTCCAAAGCAGATTCATCTGTGGGACCCTTGCTTCCCTAAAGGAAAGTCGAACTTAAATCCAGCACCAGATGAAACGGTGCAGAAACCCACCGGGCTCCTGGGTGTAGCTGTGCTAAAAGGCTTGGTGTGTGACTGGGAGGGAGGAAGGAGAGCGGCCGTCGGGGGGGGGGGGAGCGGGAGAGAGGGGACGACCGTGCCTGTCTCCCCTCCGAAAACGCAATTCCCGGGAGCAAGCAGGGAAGATCCAGAGCCCTCCCCCCGGGGGGCTGCAGGGCAGGGAGACCGGCAACGAGGGCGCGCGGGAGGGGGGGGGCTCGAGCTGCTGCCCCAACAGCCCCCCCTCACCCGGGGAGCGAGAAGAGCCCGATCCTGGGGCCCCCGCGGGGATGGAGAAGGGTCCCTCTCTCGCTCGCTGGCTCGCTCGCCCGCCCGCCCGCCCGCCCGCCCGCCCTTTTTGGGGGTCTCCCTCCTGGACAAGGGTCGTCTGTCCATGGGGTGGGGGGGATAGGGAACGAGTTGACGAGCCTTCTGCCGCCTAGCCGAGGGGAACCTTCTCACGCCCACCCTGGCTCTCCTTCCCCCGAGCGCGAGAAGCTCTCTGTTCGGAAACTCGCCCTCCCGTCCCCGCAGCAGCCCACGGAGCGGGTCAGGGAAAAGGCGAGACGGCCCGTCTCCGCCTGGCCTACCTCGCAGGGCTGTGAGGAGGAGGAGGAGAAGAAGCCCGTCCTCCCACGCACGCCCGAAAAGCAGACGGGGCGGCTCCCTGTCCCGGGGCTTCGGACGGAGGGGTGGACGTGAGACCCCCTTGCCGGGTCCCTTCGGCGTCGAGGGGCGAGCGGGGCACCTCTTCTCGCCCGGCGCACGCCTTGGCACCGGCCGGCCAGCCCGCCCGCCCTCCCGCCCGGACCCCGAAGCACCTGCCCGCCCACCTCCGGCCCCTGTCCCGAGTGCGCCGCTCACCTGCCTGCCGCCGCCGCCGCCGCCGCCGCCGCCGGGCTTTTGCTGCTCCTGCTGCTGCTCCTGCTGGTGGCGCGGCTTCCCGGCTCGGACTCCGCTGCCGCCCCGGCCAGCCCAGCCCAGCCCAGCCCTTCCGCGCCTCGCCGGGGCTCTGCCTCCCTCCTCGCCGGCTCCGCGGAGGCGCAACAGCCGCGCCCCCTGCCGGCCAGGAGTTGCTGCGCGGGGGCCCGAGGGCAGGCGCGCCGCCACCGGAGGCCTTTCCGAGCGTTGCGCGCTCCCCGGGAGCCAACCACGGCACCTACCTCGCAGGGGTCTTTGTGTGAAGATAAAACGGAGAGGAAGAAAGCAGGGCGGATGACCAGGACAGCAGCAAGGAAGTGGTGTCAAGCGGGTTCCGACTTCTGGAAACTCTCCCTGGATTCTCTCTGATGTCAAGTGATTCGAAGTGATTTCTCCCTTTCTGGCGGCGTTCTGGTGGGACTCCGGCAGCGCCTCCAAGGAGGCACAGGTGGAAGGGGCACCTCAGCCCATCAGCCACAGACAGGCTGATGATCTCAGTTGCTTCCTCTCCTGAGCAGGCGCTGTGGGGGGTCCAAATATCCAGCCCCAAGCACCCCCACCCACTCAGGTATGGCGCAAACAGCACCACCTTACAGGTTTCAGGAAGGGCTGCCTGGAGGGTCCCTCGAAAGGGGCCAAAGGGGCAGGGGATCTGAAGGGCTGGGTTTCAAGTCAAGAGGTCAAGGTGGTGAACATAAGGAAAGCTTCCTGGGACACAGAGAATAATCAGGACACGGTTCGCTTGGTTACAGGGCACTAACACGGCGAGGCAGGTCTCCTTCTGGCTCAGGTGGAGCCTCTCCAATGGGCACAGATCCAGCTGCTCCCAAATGTCCCCCTGTGCCCAACAACTTTCAAGGCCACCCATCCCCACCCACCCACTGCCCACTCCCTTTTCCGAGAAAGGCCACCGAACAAGGCCAAGCTTTCGAGGGCCTTCCTCGCAAGCCGAATGAGGGTTCCAGGGACATGAGCCACCCTTTCCTGCTGCAGCGCACACCGTTCCAGCAGTACAACCTGGATGAGGCTTCCCATTTCCAACCTTCCGATGCAGCAGGCACAGACCCAGCCTGGTTTCCAATGGCCCCACCTCCATGATCACATCCTGCAGCACATTCTCTAGGAGAGTCGACACCAGTTCTTTGCCCCGCAAGGATGGTGACCTTCTTAGTCACAGTTTCACTTTCTTAGAGTGATGTCCTCTGTCCCACAACTGCAGAGGTGCAATCATTCTGGGATTTAGTCACTACACCATCTGTGAAGGCCCTGTTCCGTCCTCCTCCTCTCCAGCTTCTTCAAGGCAGCCTCTCTGACCCATCAATCACAGTGACAGATAATCTCTCCCTCTTATCACAATACACCCACAACAAAAAACACGCTGATTACCACAATCACCCATTTCCTGAAAAGGACAAAAGCTGATCCCACAGCTATAAATACTCAACTATCCAAACAAACTGCACCAGAGCACAGACAGAGGTCTAATTCCTTTCCTCTGAAGGTGCCGGCCACAGAGACTGACGAAATGTTAGGAAGGACAACCTTCAGAACACGGCCAAAGAGCCTGAAAAACCCACAACAACCATCAGATTCTTCTTCTATTGTTTGGCCAGATGGGGCATCACCACCACCCTGCAAACCAATCTCAGCCAATGAGTGAGTTTGGGCCACTCGCTATGTCTTGGGATCATTCAAAGGAGAAAACCGGGTAGGAAACTAGGTATTGGCCCTGCCTCTTGTAACCTCACCATGCGGTGGGCTTGGATCATCCTTGAAATGTATGTGGTTTTTAAAAAGTGAATGAAAAGCTCATCTCCTAACATTGAATTCATGGCTAATTGTACATTTGTGAGCTGCTGTCAAGGGCTAAAGCACTGAGCATACACTCAAGGTGAATGGAAAATTAAACCTGGTTTTTCCACATTAGTTGCATGTCCACTGTGGCCCATGGACAGCGAGGCATTTCCCTAACTGCTCCTAACCCAGACAGAGTCTATGACCCTGGAGGGTGTTCTTTGCAGTTGTTTGGGTTTTCCCCAAGAGTTTGGAGAAATGGCTTTTTATAGACTACATCACGGGCTGTGACTACACTGGCTGGTGCTTCTGGAAGCTCTAATCCCAAAAGAAACTCACCCCCCCAACACACACACACACACACACACACACACACACACACACACACGGTGAGGCCGTCATGCCTGCGAGAGCTGCACCATGCCTTTCCCATCAGATGTACAGCAGGAAAGTGCCTCTTTTGTAACATCCGACTGCAGATTCTGCTCACTGCCTGCCTCGGACGTTCATCTGCTACTGACAAGGTTTTTTTTAATCACCCAAACATCTAGTGACTCAACTAACGATGCTCTTTCCAGGGCTAGGTGATAGATTCTCTTCATTTATGGGCTAGTTCCAAAACTAGTTCACAAATATACATTGATGTACAGGAACAAGCTGCACCACTCGGAAAACTGCAGTCTATATTAAGTAAAAACAGAGGAATGAGCTGAGGGCAGTTGGCTGGGGTGGGCGAGTGGGGCACCCAGGGCAGTCTTGAAAGTGGGTAGTACTGACCCACAGGCTGTGACTCACTAAGGTGTGTCGTTGGGGAAACAAGATACACCAGCAGCTGAGAGGCTGGGACAATGCCCTGTTTCCCCCTCATTCTGTACAGCTTGTGCCACACCAGTTCAACCAAGTCAGGATGGGTGTTTCCTGGTGACCCATCCATCTACCCCCAAGGCTGTTGAGATTTTCCATCCTCTTCCATTTTCTAGCTCAGCATAACAGACAAAATTCAGTTCAGCAGCACATCTGCAGAACAGTCCAGCAAACTCTGTCTGTGAGCTATAAATAGAGACCTGCTTGGCGGCTCAGCCTGCCATGTGGACTCTATAGGGCAACTGCCAGGCGCTCAGCCATGTGAGGAGTTCACTTCTTCACAACAGAGGGGCTGTTGGAAGCCATGAGCGCAAGGCAGCAATGAAGACCACCTGATTTCTCCAAGACAAGGCTTCTTTCTGTCATCCAAAAAACCTCCAAAGTCCCATCCTTTGATAAGCTGAAGTGTGACACCATGTAATGAACAAGAAGCCTGCAACTGAGCCGATTACAAAACCCACTCGTGATGTTTTCAAACGGAAGGACAGTAATTCAGTACATTTACCCAGCACACCGGCACAACCTACACTGCCTGAACAGGAAACGACCCAAAACACGTTTACTAAACACGGAGGAACTTACTTTTGAGCAAACACTCAAGGGATGGTACTAAGGAATCGTCCCAATGTCAGCAAGTAATGGAAGAGCCTTGTAGTGTGATTGCAGGGGGTGAGAGGGAAAATTCATTTTGTGGAATCTGACAAAAAAAAACAAAACCCTCTCCACAAGCTTTGAAGGAGAAGAACCATTTCCTTCACATGTTCACTTGCAAGGGGGCAAACCAATAGTACCTCCTTTTGGGCATCAGAAACACAATCAGTTTAATTAAAGGCAGGAAGTTACAGGCTTCACATGGCTATTGAAAATATTTTTCCATCTTGCAAGCAATACGTCCCTGCTGGCAAAAATTCTTATCAATGAATCCACATTCAAATGACAGACCATAAATTATGCACACAAAACACAACTTTGACCTTGAATGGTGTTGCCTAGCACCCCATTATTGGAAAATGAGGCATCAACAACCCCACACAGTGGATCTCTGACTGCCAGTGGGTGAGAGTCTCCCATTTTCACTGCCCTTTAGAAGTGATACCATTGTCTCCAATACAGATTGGGAGGTTGGGGGGGGGGAGGCTATCATGAAGCAGCCAGCAACACATCAGCATTCCTGCCCCCTCAGAATTCTCTCTCTCTTTCTCTCTCTCTCTCTCACACAGAGGCAATTGCTTGTTTCCTATTTCATCAGACCTAAAGAAACTATCCAAATCTCAGAAAACCAAATAAGCTAAGTAAAAAGGAAACAAGACAAATGGCAAATATAAGGCAGAATCAAAGCAGAGATACAATAAAAAGGAGACAATTGCAGATCAGGGAGCTATTAACATGTTTATTACACAGTTTAAAGGGTGTTTGTTGTGGCTGTTTTGAAGCCTGGGTGGAAACTAGACCTTTTCTGCCTACAAGGTTTCCTTTGGGTAGCATTTCAGAATGAGCCTTAAAACACGTCTAGAATAAGGAGCCAAAGCCATTAAAATGAGAGGTGTTCCAACTCCAGCAACATGTCCCTCTCATTGGATGGGCAGTGTGTGCTGAGTACTCTATTTTGAAGCATTTACGGATCATGGTTTCAATGCACAATAAACCAAGCCCAGGAGCTTCAAGGGTGAAGGGACTGCTTAGAGGTTTGTGCCACTTTTAAAAGTTTTATTTGCAAAATCTTGCTTTTTGGGTTGTGACTAGAATCTAGTTGATTTCCAAGGGCCTGTTTGTGAATTGGGAGACCCGTTCCTGCCCCCTGTGTAAGATATTGGAGGTCTCATGGGAAACCTCTTACAAAAGGCTTTAAACAATACGTGACTGGCCATTGCTATGCAAACTTCCAGGGAAAAAAGACCAAACTGAAAAGGGGGGGGGGAGATCTGGTGCAGCCAAATCAGAGTTCTCTGAAGCCCTGCATCACTGCAAAGACTTGGTTTATGTATGTGTAGAGGGGCAACTATAAACAGAGGAACTGTTCCCCTCTCCCCCAACTAGGGTGGCTGCCTGCTGGAAGTTTTTTTTTCTTGTCACAAAAAGCGAATTGCAGAAACATGACATTAAAGTGAAAAATGATGAAAATCTCATACTCTTTTGCCTGCCTTGGAGTTTCTTCACGACCACACATCCCCCTTGCAATCCTGGGAGCTAATATTGTAGAAGCTTCCCCACTTCCCTGGGCACGGTCTGAAGGAAGCTAGCTGCAACGCAACAGCCTCGTGAGGGCTACAACTGGCGCACTCTGTTAGAAAAGAGGAATCCGCCTAGCTCCTCTATGAGAGAAGCACCCGGGGATGGTCATCTTGCTTAGCTAAGCGGGGCATCAACAGTTCCACACTCCTCTTCATCTTCTCATCACAGGCTCTGAGGTTTCAGGGATGTGTATACAACATCTGATACATGGCCACTGCAAACCTCTCCATCAAATTAAGGCAATGAGTAAAATACATAAAAACTAAAGACCACTATGCAGGACATCTACTGAGATGCAACCAAAAGAAATCAAGCACATGGTTTGGCCTTTACATGATATACTTAAAAGAGGAGGAAGAGGAAGACAAAAACACCAATAATGTACTTTACAGTAATGTAGGCTTTTTAAAAAGGTGAATCGGAAATTAAAGACTATCTTTTCAAGAAGGCTTATGTTGATAATTTTCTAAAGAAGAACAAAAGTTTCTTGGAAAAAGTCTTCTCTTCCACCACAGAACAACATGGTGATTTCAAGTTCTTGTCTGTCCTCCTCTGTGCTTTTTTTTTTTTTTTTTGGCTTATGGAATTTGTATTTGAGCAGCTGGGTTTCTCTCTAGGATTCAGTTTTATCAAAAATAGTTAATCCATTCATAGAAACAGCATAAAGTAGATCTCCTTTTCTCTTTCCTGTAGGCAGAGTCCCACACAGGGGTTCTTGCACATCTGCTTCATGTTTCCTTCTGCAACCAAATCCTCCTTTTGACACCAGTGTCTTGATCAGAGATCCACCTTCACTGGCACTGGGCTCAAGCAAAGTCCATTAAATACAAGGCTACTGGGTTCAGAAGGAACAGAGCTCCATAATAATGCAATAAATAGAGAGGTGCCACTGATGAGCAAGGCTTCTTGGGTTCCTAAGCAATGCACCAGAAGCAACCTCCTTTGTACCACAAAAGTCCAAAGATGTGAAGAGGTGACATGGGTGGGCCCATTTCATCATCTCCCTTCCCTATGAGTGAAAAGGGGTAAACATTCTGGGTTTTAGGGAGACTGGGTTCCCACATCATTTGCAATACTGCCTCCCGCACTGGGAAATATTTACGCTCAGGCCAAAGTCTTTTAAATATATTTTCAGGAATCCTTAATGTTAGTGTTCCAGGAAGAGGAAAATCACAAGAAAGGAGGAACTGAAATCTTTCCATTTCAAGGCTTGTTCCAGCCGCTCTTAAACTCTGTTGTCTTCCTCTTACTACAAATCATGTCCAGGAGCTACCGGAGGCACAAGGAAACACATTCTGGCTACATCCTTCAAGGCTTATTCCATCTGGCCTCCAGACACAATCTTATGTCTGGCCTGGGGGTCTTCCCTCCACAACCATTAAGAGCTGGGTGATTTTTTTCCACCTGACACATCTATGGCATTCAATAGTGTCTGTTAGAAGTTCCAGACATACGTACACTTAAAAAAAAAAAGACTGCAGGGTTATAATGTCTAGATAAGCTGTTAGGCAAAAAAGAAAATAAAGGAAAGTTAATTATTCATTATGGGGGGGGGGAGAATCAAGGAAGAGTCAGAACCTCTTCCAGTTAGTGACCAGCACCCCATGGAAGCTTGCAGAAGAGTGATGGCAGGATGGAGGTTCTCCTAACTGGAAAGGAGAGAATCCTTGCGGCTGCCCTAAGGATTCTCTGAGCCTCCTGCACAAGGCCCTGGAGGAGGCGGGCTGTCCCTCAACTAAGGACCAAGTAAGGCACTTGCTTGCATGCTTTTCACCAAGAAGGCAAAAGTTGTGTTGTGCTAGGTGGGTTCACAACCAGTGTATAAACCCAAGCTTTGTATTCTTTGCTCTTTCCTGTGGGAATCCCACCATTCAGGTTAAGCAGTCCATCTGCAAGCCACTCTTGCTGCACACCTACAAAGGGAATCCACAGAAGCCCACTTCAATTCAATCCAGCCTCTTCTGCTGCAGCTTGTGGCAGATTAAAAGCAGCAAAGAGCACACCACAAAACTACCTGCAGCAGGCTCCACAGGGGCAAGATACACAACAGGTGAATTGCTTTCAGTTCTTGTGAATAGGAGCTTAACCTACTCAGTGACCAAAACCATCTCATCTGAAGGTCTCTTAAGGAAAGATAGCCATTTACCAAAAAGGCGGAGGAAGCAAGAGGAAAGGAAACCTCATAGAAAGCAGAATGGCCTGGAATATTTTACAGCATCTCAACTCATCTGCATGCAGTTAAATCACATGGGCTGTGCTGGAGTCCTTCAAGACCAGAGTTGGAAGCTGTGTGAACCATGGGCAGAGGTAGGCATAAGCAGAAGCTCTTCAGTGGAACAGGGTGACCAAATTGGGTTTTGTGAACGTAGGCCCATATCTGACATCACCGTCAGGCAAGTGAAGTTGATACAGGAAAAAACAACCTCAGACTTCCTGTAATAATTGTGCATACTGAGGAAGTGGAGAGAGTCTAAGGCAGCCACAAGACCAGGGTTAAGAGTTTCTTTTGTCCTCTGGGGTTCTCTGTTGAGGAGCCACTCAACTTTCATGAGTATTTTGTATGAATAAAAGTCTCTGTGATAACAGTCACACAGAGTTCCTTCTCCTGAATTCATTCCAGCTTGCACTTTCTATAGCATCTGTTCACTTCATTCTCTTCCAACAGAAGTATGAATGTTGTGACAACTATCTTCGTATAAATATTTTTAAAGTTCAGGCTTCTCAGATTAACATCTTAAACCATCTAGTTCTTAAACCATTTGGAGTCAGCCAAACACTTGCGGTAACAAAACCTTGTCCACCAAAGCCACTCAGAATTGGCCCATCGGAGTTTCACCAGAGATCAAGAAATGTGGAAGATACCAGTGGAGCTGAGTTGTGTCATGTCGGGTTCTTGCTTCCCCTAAAGTTCTCTTTTCTGATTCAGGCTCTCAGGTTTCGAAGTATTTGTAAATTGCTGTAACATACAGCATGACATTCTGCCAATCCGGGCGCTCAGTTCGTACCATCTCATTAATATCCTACCAGAGAGAGAGAGAGAGAGAGAAATTTAAAAAAAAAACAGTCTTTAAGAGGGGATACATCTGCCAAGAACTTTGGAAAGTATTCTGCTCAAGCTAAGCATTAAGGCTTTGAGTGCCTCATAAGAAACACTATTATTAAGTCTATTAATAAACAAAACCAGGAAGGCTCTGCCTCTAATGATATACACTGCCAGGTTCACTCACGAGAAGAAAGCCTAGTCTGGAAAGTGTAGTTTTACAGGCCAAGAAGTGTCTGTGCTACTAGATGACATGTTCTGTCTTGCTTCTGCAATACCCAAACAGGACTGGCATGGCTGGACATGATCATGCGAGATTTCTGGCACTCTCCTGAACCCAAAATACCTCAAACGCACATAAGAGCAAGAAAAGTATGGAAGGATGCCAATGTTAAGAGGCAAGGTATGCTTTTCTCTCACCTGCGTGTTCTAGACCAGCATTCAAGGTCACACAAAAGTCACAAGGCAAACACCTACCCTTCAGCACCAACAGCTCCCCACCACCATTCATGGTCCACCCAGACCAAAGAATGCTTATGCTTCACAGCCCCCATCTGTTATACCACAGCAAATTTTGCAGGATGCATCAACAAACGTGTGTGCACCCACCCGTACACAGGCAACACTTTAGACCAGTGGTTCTTAACCTTTGTTACTCGGATGCTTTTGAACTGCAGCTCCCAGAAACCCCAGTCAGGACAGCTGGTGATGAAGGCTTCTGGGAGTTGCAGTCCAAAACTCCTGAGTAACCCAAGGTTAAGAACCAGTGCTTTAGACAGTGGGAAAGGAAATCTGCCTTCACAGAAATGACTCTTCAGACATGGGCTATCTTCCTCTCAGGGCCCTCCATTTTCATTTCATTTTTGGTTGAAGGTGTTTATGGTATTTCTCTCCAAATTTTCTTTGCACAGGAACTTCAAATATACACTTAACAGTGCCGTCATCTACATGTCCACTCTGAAATATGAACAACTGCCTTTTATATAAAGGGATATAAAGTGCCCAAGGCTGCAGAAAATCTTGCTTGTGGGAGGCACTTACCAAAGTGGATTTGATGCCAACACTTTCTGCCGCCTGGAAAGCCAAAGTGAAATTTCTCCTCTGAAAATACAATGAAGGTATAATTAAACACAATGGACAATGCAAATAGCAAAGGCTGCCTCAGAGATTTGTCCGCACAGTATCACTGACTTCTACAAAGCCATTGCTAGAGCACCTTTCTCTTTTAACCAGTGGTCACAGATTCTCCTCAGTGGAAACAACAAGCTGTCCTTGCTCACAGAGAGACCTCACAGAAAACAAACAGGGCAATTTTTTTTAAAAAAAATGCTGCATTGAAGGATTTTAAATGAACATACAATAGATGAAACATTAGGAAAAAGTGCGCATTAGAAGACGTGGTTCCTATGAAGGGGTACTTATCAGCCTCCACAAGAGGCTACAAGAAGAGCAGCGTATATGACAGCTGGATAGAAGAAAGATTTGATCCAAATTTCAAACCATAAAGATTTTTGATCCAAGTGTCCTCTGTATTGTACCTTGTCCTGGCTGTTCAGCTCTTGGTAGGGAATATGGGCTGGGAGGTAAGTATGGAGGATGGCGCAGAAAGCCAAGCCGTCATTCCAACTGCTGCTGAAGTTGGTGATATCAATATTCTAAAGGGAGAAAACAAACACACACTCATGTTAAGTTGAATGTTTAAAAAGAATACAGGTTTTCTTATTTCATAGCGACACCATGGCTTCATGTTGGCACTACAGACTTCCTTTTATTGCCATTTTAAAAAGCCAAGCTATCTTACGAATTAACTGAACCCAAAGGGGGAGTGGTGTGTGTGTGTGTGTGTGTGTGTGTGTGTGTGTGTGTGTGTGTGTGTGTGTGTGTGTGTGTGTGTGTGTGTGTGTGCGTGCGTGCGTGCGTGCGTGCGTGCGTGCGTGCGTGCGTGCGTGCGTGCGTGCGTGCGTGTGTGTGTGTGTGTGTGTGTGTGTGTGTGTGTGTGTGTGTGTTTTTTTTCATCCATCAGCCTTCCTTACCACTGGTTCAGTTGCCAAGAACAGATGATACAAATGCAGGAACAGGTGATACTTTTATTGGACCATTAAAAAAAAGTAAAAATAAAATAAAGTGAGCTTTTGATAAAAAAACCATCTTGCTCAGACTGTGCACCAAGTTCTCATGGGTAGTTCCAAAATTATATGATTCTGTTAAAGTCCCAAGGTTTCATGGTCGCTGTTGGGGGCCAGCTGTAGTCTGCAGTCTTGCAAGATACTTGTGGGGAGTGCTGAAGATCCACCGTATCTGAAGGGCCACCCCTGAAATTCAGTGGAGGTGGCTGCAGCTTCCTTCTCAGGGGCAGTCAAGGCATGTATAGCCACTCACATTGTACATGTGATGCACACAGAAATCTGCCCCCACTTAGCTATCTATTTTATTAGATGCACACTGATTACTTTTAAAGAACTTAGAATTCTGTAAATAAAGGAAAACTATTAAGATAGCAAGTATATAAATACCCTAAGATAAAAGCACTAAACGGCTTTATTATGTTGAAGACGAAAACCCCACAGCTCTAAGGAAAGTCCACGGCTTCAAGCTAAAACATCTTCCTAACACACCAGCGGAGCAGATCTTTTCTCCCGCCACTCTAGTCAAAGAAGATGCTAGCACCATTTTATGGGGACTTTACAATGATATTAGAAACCAGCAGCAACAACAAATGGCTCTTTTAAGACAGATTCTATGAAGAAGGCACAGAGATGAAGTCTACTGACTGGTGTACAGCTCTAGGGTCTCTGGTCAAGGACGGGGGCAGAGGCAAGACAAAACACCTGGCAGACCCTAGGCTCGGGAAAGCTGCATCAAGATATTCCAGAAGCAGGAACACTCCTCTTCCCATTGTGCAGACACTTTTCCCACTGAAAACACTTAATGTTTCTGGTCTCAAGCATTCATACGCCCTGGACTTGAAACTGCGCATCAGTTAGTAATGCTGTCTCTTAAGAACGTATTTTCCAGTCTGGGGACAAACGTGTCATGTACACCATAGGGAAGGGCATGCCATTTCATGTGGTTTTCAGTGTGCAAGGCAGAACATTTCAGGCATTTCCTGCTAGTTGCAAACATTGCAACTTGACACTGATCCAGTGCAAGCAGGTAAAGCTGCCCTGGTCCTGAGGGGAATGTTTTGGGAACAATGCAAGCTGAGGGCAAGAATGCTGACGCATCGAAAAGCTGACACTGACTATGCCAATGTTTGCTCAACTTGCTAAGCCACTGACGGCTAAGTAGCAGGGTCTTATCTTCCTCTGAATGGTGCTCAAACAGGAGGGCATGAGGTATCCAACGTTTTGCTGAGAGACCTCTTAGAGATCAACTAAATATTTGTCTAAGTTGTTTTCATTCTCACCTGTGTCAGCAAATAAGTTTTGGTACATGTAACAGACATCCATTCTGCCCAGGAAATTCAGACTTTGTAGGCTATCGTATTTATCTCTGTAGGTGAAACCGCCACAATATCCAGCAGGCAGTAGGCCCGACTTACTGGCAGGCAATACAATCCTCCTCCTGTGGTATAATGTCTTTCTTTCCTAGGCCTTTTATTCTGCAGTGGACAATGCAGAACACCTGCCAGGTCCAGGCCTCCAAGTGTGGGGCTCCAGATGATGTTGGACTCCAGCTCCCACAAGCGCTCATCACAGGATCTACCGGCTGTGGCTGATGGGAGCTGCAGTCCAAGAACATGAGGAGTTACAAGAGGGAAAGGCTTTTTTTATGGAAGTCCTTCCCAAACTGGACCTCAGCTTTCCCAGTGGGAAAGAAAGCAAGGCCATGCGGTCAGCAGGAAGAGTCCAAGGAAGCAGGCCTGCCTCCATTGCCCACAAAGGGCTTACAGCAATGGACCCTGCAATACACAACACCATTGTATGGAGCAGAATCAAGATATGGGCCAACAAAGGAGGAATGAACCCCAGAATCAGAGAGGAAGGGCAGCCATGTGACAAGGCCAGGATGAAGGGACGACTTTCCCAGAGGTTGGCCTCCATTCTGAGCCTGGTTTATCTGCTGGCAGTCCACCTGAGATGGAGATCATGCTGCTCCCTTATTCCTTTGGCTGAGGTCAAAACATCCCTCCCCTCCCCTCCGCCAATCCAAAAATCTAGATTTCAAATTTTAGCAGCAGGTGATAATATTCATGACAGCATTTTATGAACAATCTTGATGTTCCCTGTTTGTTTGCCAAATATTTTCAAGTTCTTTCCAAATGCATAACTTACATTAAGAATTCTGTACATATTTGCTTAAATGGCACCAGAAATGCTGGCTTTGAAGTTTTAGATTACTGGACACAGTAAAAAAAAATCAATAGCAATCAGATGCATTATGAAGAGAAACTGATGGCTGCTGAGGAGGCACAAACCCACAGTGGGAACATCCCTCCCAGTAGAGGGTAGTGCTGGCTCCACCAAGAGCAACTGCACCCACTTAATGGTTGCAGCCTTTGCACATTAGGTTACAAATGAAGATTCTGGGAAAGCGTAAGCAGTTGCCATATTTAGCATCAGGGAGGAATTGTTTCAGACAGGAAACATCTCGCTGCTACTGCAACATCGAAGGGAAAGGGTTTCGGCACAGCTGTAAATCCTGCCGGATGCAAGAGTGACGGATCAGGTGCAGCACGTGCTCTTCGGGCCTTTCTTCAACGCAAGGACACAAAGAACAGGACAGCTGGCGTGTGTGTGTGTGTGTCACTTGTTCCTCAGTGACAGAGCAACAACCAAGAGCTCAGGGCTCACAGAAGCTCACCGTTTCTCCCTGCTAAGCTGCGAGTGAACTGGCCCACGGGTGCCTGCCGACCCCAGGGAGCTGCTTACAAATCAACAGACTGACAGGTTTCCTATCACTGCACAAAGGGGTTTTTATGTGCATCTGCGTGTATGTTCCCTCCTTGATGCATAGGCTACAGGGCAGTCCAGTTTCTGGAAAAGTTCTAGTGGAATTTGGGAAAGGGATTAAGTGCGTGATTGTTTATTCTGAACTCTTGGGTGTTTTATCACTTTTCAGACTGGGCTCAGCAGCAACTGGCAAAACCAGAATTTAAAAAAGGAAGAAGCACACACCACCTTCAGTGCACATGCAGTCCTGAAGAGAAAGAAGCAGACTATCTTAGGTCCATCTGGTCTACCTCTTTGTCCCCAGAATGAGTCACACAGCACACTGCTCTACCTTTTTTTTAAAAGAGTAGCCACATTCTTTGAAAAGGTCTTGGTATTTTACCTAAACCGTAAAGTCATAGAAATTCACACCATAAACACAGATAATGCAAGGCATAATTCCAACAGGAAGGTAAGAATATGAAAACCTAACGCAACAATGACCACAGGCATCAGTGAGAAACACTCCTCTGGGAGTTCTGGACCCATCCTGTAGCTTCAAGCAGAATCAAGCAATAATGCTTTCTGGGATTGTACTGGCAGGAAGCAGCTACAGCAAAATTCTTTGCCTCCAGAAACATGACGGGAGAGTTTAAAAAGGATCAGACCTCAACCTTTCTGCCTAAGTTGCTAATTTTCACTATGCAGGGCTCATTAAGAAAGTCACCCTGCCTGTCATTTAAGAAGCAAGAAACCTGCCTCTTTCTAATCCTACTGTAAAAAACAAACCCGAAGACCAATGCTCCAGTCTCTCCCTGCAGCGATTTCCTTGATTTGTACAACACAGCATGATGTGGCTCGTTGTGAAGCAATTCATGCTGAAAGTCACAGAATTGCTGGCAGGTGGGTGAGTCCACCCAGCTTCTCTCACCTCCCTTGGCACCGCCTCCAGTTCTCACAGGGACCCAGGAAGATCAAAGCAGCCACATAATCTGCATGCACTAAAGGGCTTCCTGGCACAGGCTGCTAGAAACAGAAAGCCTTGAAATTGCTAAATTAAGGAAACTGTCACAGGCACCTTGCACCACAGTAAGACAAATCAGATGCCTTCTCGCTGAGAGATTTTGACAATTTTTGCTCAGAGTTATCTGGCACCATGCCTTTAAAAGCCAGGAGGGAAGTAGAGGGATCCTCCTCCACTAAGAGAAATCTAGTCAGAAATAGCACCATCTGCTAACTGTGGAGACACCAGGATATAAGGGAGGGGTCTTCTCTGCCTACATAGCACCACATTTCCTGTTGCATTAACGACCCCCCATTCTGTGCTGTGGCCTTTCAGCTTCCTGTTGTATTGTGAGTCTCAACCCACAAACAGAGCCAAATACAGCTGAAGGGCTTGAATCATGTATTCCATGCTCCAAAATGTTCAACAGAAAGCTGCTAAACAAATAGTATGACTTGGTCCCCAGCCTGACCTATTGGTAAAAGTGCCTTTTTGATTTTCTGGGGATGGGGCAGAAGAGTGTTAGCTGAGACAGCGAAAAGGGAGTCCACAGCACTATTGTCCATCAAAGCTTCTTGTCATGCAACAGGTTAGTTGTTAAGGTGACAGAAGACTTGTCCTTATTTTTGCTTTGCATTCCAACCATTGTTTAAGAAAGGCAAGGTACAAAGCCTTTTAGGCTGGGTGTACATCAGCTGATTAACTGCCCAATGGCAGAGTACACTGGAATTTGGCACCTTTCCTTCCAAAGATAGCTGTATGACTGCCACTGTAGAGGCAAGACTCCTGAGTAAGTTATCTTCTGCAAATTGTGGACTAGGAACCACCAGGGAGTAAGAGGCAAAAATTAACCTGCTTCCAGGAAAGAGGCAACTGCTCTATGAGAAGACGGCGTAAAAAAAGCTATCCAGTTCTGGGTTGAACAGGTGGCAGGGGCTCCTGGCAGGACGCAGCATGCCACTGCCTTTCTCATGAACAAGGCCCTGAACTGTGAAGCAGTCGAGCAAGTGAGTGTGGGCTGCTGGCTTTTTGCAGGTGCTCCTCTGCTTGTGCTGTGCAGAGGACAGGCCACAGTTACCTGATAGCCTTCGGTTTTCTTCTGACACCACTTCAGCAAAGCGTTCCTCTTGGAGCCGCCGTACTCCCTGGCCAGAGCAGACAAAGGGTCTTTCCTTTCCTCTCTGAAAACAAAGAAGGGTGTTCATAGCTCACTCGGCATCATTTGTCAAATTAAAACACTGTTTTAAAAAAAGAGGCAAAATTTTCACTCTCTGTTCTGGCTCCTCATCACTATATCATCTTTATGCACAGTAATATCATCTACACGCTTCCTACATGTACTCCCGCCACCTCCCACAAAACCCACTGACAGGCAGCATCATGTTCTGCACACATTCTGAGCCTGCCTCAAACCTCTCCCCTCCTCTCCCAGGCAGGCCTACAGGCTGGTTTTTGCTCGATGTAAACTCCTCTGCAAGGGAAAGGAGGGAGGAGGGAGCACTTTAAGTGAGCCTCTCTCTTCAGATTGCATTTTGAAAATAAACTGATGGTATCTCCCTGCAACTCATGGCTGCTTCACAAGGTCACATTGAAAGGGAAAGCCAGCCAGGACGTCCACTGGCAACAGGCAATTTTCTGTGGAACCTGGAAGACAGAACGACACCTCAGCAGCCAGGTGGGGGGCTGCCAGAGCAGGTAGCAGCCCTGCCCCTTTTCCCTGCTCTAATTCAGAGGGACAGGCTCACCCATAAAGACTCTCCACCCTCTACAAGTGGAATGGAAATGGGAAAGGTGAAGCATGATGATGTCATGCTATGCTTTATTTTACTACCCAAAAATAGACTCCTGAGAAACGGGAGGAAGACTCTGGAAAAGTGTAAAATGACGTCCTAGAAGGGAAACAAGAGCAGAGAAAAGGAAGGGAAAAGCTTATGTGGGACCAATTCCCAAGGTACACAAATGTGAAATAACACAGTTGCCTCTAAGCATGTGCAGTGTGTCCTTTCTAATCCCCATTCTCCTCTTATGGCAATTACTGTAAATCCAGGGTCTGAGATTACCTGGCACACCTCTGGAGAAACATGTTTACCTCCTCTGCTCTTGCGTGAAATCTGGGCCTCAATTTACGCAAAGCAATCAAAAGCACACACCCAACCATAGACAAAAGAGCCTTTCTTTTCCAGCATCTCCTAATTGGTTAAAAGATCAGTGGAACTCAACAGTACCTTTGAGAGCGCTGTGCTATAAACCCGCAAAACTGTCTCAAAGCCTCATTTAACACTTTAAAATATATTTTTGTTTTGCAAGAGAAAGGAAATGCTTGTTTTATCATCAATATTCCATGAAGTTAGGTTATTCCTTGAAAGGAGAGCACTCTTGTGTTCAAAAAGGTATCCAGTGAAGCTGTACATGTGGTCTTACGCAAGCACTGCCCATGGGCATTTCTGTGGGGTGCAGAACACATGCTGGGTAACAGCCCTGGGCTGGCAGTTCCTGATGTACCTGAAACTGGTGCCCACAGGGACCATCTGCCCTGGTGGGTACAGAAGGACTGCACCTCTTCGTGACAGAGGGAGCAATTCCGCCATGCCCGAAGCACCCTGTTCCTCCCTTAAGAATGAAGCCTTGCACTCTACATGCCATGCAAACTGAAGTGGCTCTGTCTTTCTGGGGCTGATGGGCATGACTTTTCCTCTCTGTGTGGAATCTGTGCATGTGTGCAGCTCCAAGAGGCGCAGCTTTGGCTACATGAACACTGAAAGATTAAAATCAATGCTCATATCAGGAGTAATGAAAACACTGGACTATGTGCTAAGTTAAGAACGTAATAGAACTTTGAATCAGATTTCTTAAAAACAAAAAACTAAACATGCATAGCATTGTCAGAGAACAGTACGGCTTGTTTCTAAATTCCAGTAAGGAACACAGTTTATGTCAAGTTCTTTGTTTTGAAAATAGTGTTTCAGGAAACAAATAAAAATGGACTGTGTGGACACAATGAAAAGAGGCTTACCACAAATATTAATCTTACTGGTGAGTTTGTTAGGTCAACTGCATTCCAAACCCAAGCCTTGATTAATGGCTTCATGTTGGCACTACAGACTTCCATTGCCCAGCTCAGATTTACAGATTCCCCCTCTCCTCTTTAGTCCTCAGGATATTCTTCCTTACGTTTAAAGTGGGGGAGGCATGAAGTAGTTCTACCTTCTTTTAAAATCTTTCTTCAACATGCAGCCTTTTTCATCTGCTACTTCTTCTAACACCACTAAGGATGGATATTGACATGGGTACATAAGCAATTAACTGTCTGTTAAACGCAGTTCCATGGATCAGTTAAATTATATACATGCTTTTCAATCACTAAACAGTTGTTTAAGTGGTGCATATAAAGGGTTATGGTTATATATACACCACTTAAACAATGGATTTCTATGTAACAACTACTCTTGGAGCCCATAACAATGATTAGCAACTGATCTAGTGATACAATGATTGCAAGGCATCTATGCAGTGAACTGATCCATGGGACTGCACTTAACAGAAGTTAAATGCTTATGTACCCATATCAAGATCCAGCCTTAGTGGTGTTAGAAAGAGTAGCAGATGAAAAAGGTCACATGCTAAAGAAAGAGAATGATGAAAGAAGATAGAACTACTTCACCCCTCCCCTTCTTTAATCTTTTCCCCCAAGGAAGCTGGGAGGAGAGAAATCAATGAAACAAGGAAGGCTTGTTTCAGGCCAGGATAGGTAAAGAGATGTTAAGCCAAGCGAAAACATGGATGCTGAACGGTTTCATGTCTTGTAGCCAGACAAATGTATCCTTATGTGTGAGAAGAGCACAAGATATTCTTTCAGACCCTCTCTCGATAAGCTCTGAGAATTCCTGGAGAACAGGCGAGGTGCCTGAAGCACTGAGGAGAACAAATGTGGTCTCCCATCTTCAAGAGCAAGGAAACCACAGATGCACAAAACTGCAGGCCAATTGGCCTGAGCTCAGTAAAAGGCTAAAACAGATTTAAGTGCTCAACCTGTCACAGCTGAAACAGAATGAAAAGAGTATTACCAGTCAGGATGTACTCAGAACTATTTGCTAAGAATAAGTCATGCTGGAACAGCCCTTTCTCCCTTTCTCTTTTAATAGAATCAAGCAGATTTTGGGAATGCCAAAATATTACGTATCTTGATTTCAGCAGGTGGGATTCCCCCCCCCCCCCAATCATATTCTTGTGGGCAAGATGACAAAATATGGACTGTTGGGTGAATCCACAGCTGGTGGACCCAGCATACCTGAAGAAAAACAAGAAAATTGAAGATCCCCAAAGCCTTGAAGGATAACACACTATATTCAGCACCTCCTTGCTTAGAAAGCAGCCCGCTTCGTGAGATGCACACACCCCGTGGGCAGCTATGAATGACTCTTTTATCAACCCTCACAGACATTTTGAACTGGCGTGTCACAGCGGTCTGTTTTTTTTTTAAAGAATAGTCCTGATGAGGGCAAAGAGAGGATGCTTATCAAATCTGCAGATGACATAAAGCTGGAAGGGGCAGCTAATATTACAGAAGACAGAACAAGATTCAGAGGTCAGGAGAGCAGAGAACTAGGCTGAAAATAACAAGCTTATATTCGACCCAAGTGTGGGCAGCGTTCTGCATTCAAGTACAAAGATTGAAAGGTACAAGTACTGTATAGGATGAAGGAGAGCTGGCTTAGCAGAAGGATCTCCGATTCCATGGAGTTCAAGCTCAGTACCCAAGTCAGCCCTACAAATGGGGCTGTTAAAAAGCCACCAGACCCTTGGGCGGTCTTAACAGACACTGCGGCCAGAGGACAGGACAGAATAGTCAAAGTTCATTCAGGCCAGATGTGGAATTCTCTGCCCTGTTCTGGGCACCTCATTTGAAGAAGGACAAGCTTGTATCATGTTCAAAGGGGTGGGGGTGGGGACTGAGTGATGAGGAATCTGGAGACAAATCCCTCTGGAAGAGCTGGAGGTGGTAACCCTGGAGACAGGAAGACTGCCTTTACAACAGGAACAAGTATCCCGCGGGCCGTCATGCAGAAAATGGAGCTCACTGGTTTCCTGTTATTCCAAAGGGCTATATGAGAACTAATGGGCAGAATCTGCAGGGAAGGAGATTCTGGTGGTGACAGCTCAGAAAAGCTCCTGAGGGCCAGTGCTCTTTTATAGCAGTTGCTCACAATTGCTGGAGATATTTAAAAAGAATTAAAGAATGTTGCAGCAGGAGGTTGGACTAGGCACCTCCCCAGTTCTAAGATGTCTAGAAGCCAATGAAGAAACCAGAGGAAAAGTTGCCTGGGAGAGAAGAGTTATTCTCCAAATCACAGAGCACGGCAGCTTCAACAGGCAGCAAGCAATTCTGGCACTCTTCAGTCATGTGCTGACCCGCTTCCCAGCTCCAGGGTTAAAGCATCGTTAGTTCATCAGTGTCCAGTGACCTGGCATGCACACAGCTCTATTCAGTGGCCCCAAGAGAGAACAAAATTAGAGGCAAAAATTGGGGGGGGGGGGGGGCGGATAGCCAAGTGTGCCAGACACTCAGGCAGGAGAAAAAAGCTTGCGCTCATGGAGCAGAGCGCACAGTGCCACTTCCACCTTCACAGCTTCTTACCTATTCCCTCAGAACTTTAATCTATTTATCCATGGTCTATGAGAACACTTTTATCTGCCAACAGCACCCAAA
This sequence comes from Pogona vitticeps, assembly GCF_051106095.1. Taxonomy (NCBI): domain Eukaryota; kingdom Metazoa; phylum Chordata; class Lepidosauria; order Squamata; family Agamidae; genus Pogona; species Pogona vitticeps. The sequence continues at coordinate 383,369 of NC_135796.1, forward strand.
AGCTGCAAGCCCTTCTGTTGTGAAGCCCCACCAAGCCCTGCCAGAATTGTACCTTATGCGATTACGCGTCGTAGGGGTGACAGATGCTGTGGGTGAAGAAGAGAGAGACAACTGGGGTGAAGTGGTTCCCATTGCAATGAGAGAAGCTGGGGAGGCTCCATCAGGAGCCGAAATGTCCCGCTTGATTTCTTCACTGCTTCGCCGAGACACTGGCAATAGAAAAAGAAAACAGGTTAGAGGACCCACCTACCCAAATGCCATTAAAACTACTTGAATGGTTGCTTTTAAATATATTCATTAAAATATACATATTTAAAAATATATTTTGCAAATATATTCTAAAGATTTAATAACTTCTCTTGAAAAAGTGTGCTGCTTCTATACTGTCCCATAATGCATAAAGCACTCGCTGGGAGGTTTACAATTATGCAGCTTAGACATTCCCCCAGCCCCCAACGAGCTGGGTACTCAATTTACCAAAAAGGATGGAAGACTGAGTGAACCGTAAGCCTGGCTACCTGAGAATTGAAACCTGGTCGTAAGCACTTCTGGCTGCAGTACTGCAGCTTAACCACCGCTGCACCATGAGGATCAGAGAAGATGAGAAAACCATCTTATTTCCCCAAGCAGCACTAACCGCCTACTCTGCATCATTTGCTTGCAGAAAAAGTGCTGTCAAAAATACATTTAAATTACACTTGGACACAAACACCACAACTCAGAATTCTAGTTTTGAGGTTCCATTATTTCCATTTGGAAAAAGGGGGAAAGGAGTGAACATGAAAGGCATCCTTCTGCTGTAACTGGTCCGTATTTATTCTCTCAGTTTGCAAATACAGGTAAATGATGGCAAGTACTTCACAGAAGGGGGGAGGGAGTTTCCTCCAGAAAGCCACCGTCCTCCAGCACAGCAGTCCCTAGGCAGGGGCTTATTCCTGCCCCCTCTGGTGCTATCCCCACGTGATACGACCTCATTGCCTTTGCTGCAACATACATGCCAGAAGAGCACGGTGGTCTCTGAGCAGGATGCCTTTTGTAATTCGAAGGCTGCCCTGCCCCTTTCATGATGCCCCTGGCCCCATTTGCTGCCTCTCAATACAATTACCAGAGATGGACTTGGCACTTTCCATGGCAGGAACTCTTGGCAGAGAAGCGGGTCTGCTGGTAGAGGAAGTTCGCAGCAAGTGGTCTGCGTAGAGAGGGAAGGAGGGTCAATCACCTCTCTAAGACAGGCACAGAACTGAATTACTGACAGGCCCTGCCCATTCTCCCACCCTGTTGGGCTGCTGCTCTCAACAGGGACATTTGCTCTGGAGGCAAAAGAACTTCCACTGGCTTCACTCCTCCAATCATGAGCGGCTGGTCTGAGGGGTCCTTGTGTAAATGGTCATAACCAGCAGCTCCCGTCACTAATGGCTAGTGATTCCTGATGTTATGGTTCAAAGCCCCCGGAAGGCGCCAGGTTCCTTACCCTAGTCTGTCCATCCAGGACACAATCCTCTCAGGAAGACCCTTCCTTCCTCATGTCACAATGATAGCCAGTAGGGTTGAAGGCTGAAATTCTCTGTGCTCACCTCTTGGCTGCAGAGGTCCTTCCCAAGGGAGGTTGAGAGTTAACTCCCTCTCTCATGTGATTTTTTTTTGTGTGTCATCTAAGAAAGCAAGCTCCGCCCTGGCATGTTGTGACTTTTTTGAAATCCAATGTTCATTTTTGGATTGTGTCATCTGCTGCTCCCAACCATGTCTTCACTACAATGGTTTACCCTTCTGTAGTTTTAACTTGTTATAAGACACCCTGAGAACTGCACTGCTGTGGGAGAGGAGAAATAAACAAGCATGCCCATGCAATCCTGATGGGCCATGTGACTCAATCCACAATACCTTCTGTTCCCAGTCCATAAGTACCACAAGCCTCTGCTTCTTTACCACTTGGTACAGCAATGCGTCAGGGCATGGTGGTGCTGCGGGCTAAACCGCAGAAGCCTGTGCTGCAGGGTCAGAAGACCAGCAGTCGTAAGATTGAATCCATGCGACGGAGTGAGCGCCCGTCGCTTGTCCCAGCTCTCACCAACCTAGTGGTTTGAAAGCATGCAAATGCAAGTAGATATCATATCTCTCCTACTCTGGCCATGCTGCACTGGCTGCCCATCCATTTCCGCATTGACTTCAAAGTGTTAATGCTTACATATAAAGCCCTAAATGGTTTAGGACCTCGATACTTGGTGGAACGCTTACTCCCAGCTAGTTCTACCCGTGTCACCCGCGCGAGCCAGGAGGTGAGGCTGAGGAGCCTGACGCTGAGGGAGGCCCGGAAAGAAAGAGCTAGAAACCGGGCCTTCTCGGCGGTGGCTCCTCATCTCTGGAATAACCTACCTCCGGAGATTCGCGCTACACCCTCGCTGGGTACTTTTAAGAACCAACTAAAAACATGGATGTATAGGCAGGCCTTCCCTTCCAGTTAATTCCTGTCCTCTTTCCTTTTTTTTCTCTTTATTTGATATATTTTTATTTTTCCCATCTTATAGACTCATTTAATTAATTAACTGTTATAATTTTTAAAAGAAGTTATCCTTATGTTGTAAGCCGCCTAGAGTGGTCAAAATGACTAGATAGGCGGGGTATAAATAAATAAATAAATAAATAAATAAATAAATAAATAAATAAATAAATAAATAGGGACCACTTCGGTGGGAAGGTAACAGCGTTCCGTGTCTAAGTCACACTGGCCATGTGACCATGGAAGATTGTCTTCAGGCAAACGCTGGCTCTGTGGCTAGAGTCGAACACGACTGGATAAAAATTGTCAAGGGGAACCTTTATCTTTACCTTACAGCAATGCCACAGGCTGGCCACCTCCTACATAGAGATTTATCCTTTTCAGTTTCCTTAAATGTAAGCTTGGCTTTATGCTTCCTTTCCAGTGCACGGCTGTTCAAAGAAGAGCCAAAGACGATCAAACTCAAACCATTCCTGCAAGCCTGAGAAGGCTTTACAATGTAAGGCTCCAGCTGACCTTTGTCAAGCTAAAAAGCAAACTGATGGCTCTGGTCATAGGAAAACTATTCTTGAGAAAATTCTATTTTAAAAGCCCTCAATATAAATCAAAGAACTACACCCAGTAATAAGAGGGCGATTCATTTGTACAGGAAGGGCACTTTGAAGGGAACGTTTACAAGCAAAACAATGCTACCAGCACTAGAGAAATATTAGGAAATGGAGAAATAAACACTAGGTATGTAATTCATGTTGCTGCAATACAAAAGCAGCTTTCTAATGTCTTTTTCCTTTTTGTTAAAGGGAGGGCCTGTGTGTGGCTACAAAAGCCACAGAATTAATAATAGGAGAAACTTAGGGCTGAAACTAAAGAACCATGCAGCTGGTCCTTCCTACCCAAAGGAAATCTGACCGTGGGATGCACCGAATAGGGCCTGGTAACTCCTGAAACCAGTGGAATTCCTTTCAAGGCAGTTGGTGATATGGTGTTTAACGGAGAGAAGGGAGGTCTGGCTCCAAGGAAGCCAGCTGAAAATTCCACCAAGAAACATGAAGATGAAACACAATTTCCCTCACCTTTCTGATCCTTAATCATCCTTTGTTCAAATCAATGTTCAAGTTCAAATCAAAAGAAATTTATCAGTTTTAAAACCTCAATTCCTCCCCATGGTGCTGTGTTACAGAAACCTCCATTAATTCACCACCACCCTTCTTACAGTGAGTGCACTTAGCAGTGCTTCAAAAGACAAATGGGACACTGGGAGAATGGTGCACATGTTTTGCTAGAAATGCATGTTCATGAGCTTGCAAGCCTATTTTTTGTTGAGAGATTCTTTACATGTATTAAAGAGGTCACCATATTATTTCATTCCCATCTAATGTCCGAATACACTTTCACAGGGGAGTTGATCTGTGGTTCTGGAGACAGCGAAGCTGGGGCAAGACCAGGTTGCCCTCAAGTTCTATCAGGTCACTTGGCTTCCCCCAAGCAAGCAAAAATCAAAAGAACAGAGAAGAAACAGGTGTTTGACACTTACCAGCTTGCCTCCTCCAGCAGGTGCCCACTCAGAAGCAGTGACTGGAGGAGGCAGGGCACCTGCCAGAGGAGGCAGGGCCAAATGTACACCCCCCAGATACAAACAGGCAAAACCTAGAGAAAAAGAGCTGCTCTCTCTGTTTCTGCAAAAGAGACCCTTCTTCAATCTTCTTCTATTCAAGTTGTCATTTGTTTTAACTTAAAGGCAGCAGCTGACGAGCACTACAGGAACATAACGGAAGAATGATGACACAGAAAGATTAGTACCTTGAACAGGAATTTCTGTATAGCTCTGTCGTTTGTCTGACAAAGTGGTGAGGGGCTTCGAAGCAGAAATTGACCCACTGATGGAATGTCTCTGAAAGGAAACAAAACCAATTATTGTTAAAATAAAGGAGACAATGGTAACTATAAATTAGCTCACAATTTAAGCATTATGACTCTGAACTTTGGAAGAACAACTCAGAGAGGCACTCCCACCAGTGAAGCTGAAGCCCTCATAGCCCAGCTTAGGGCTCAGTGGCCTGCAGGAGAGGGAGGGGGGCCTGGCGCTCTTCACACATTCACCTGCATTGGGGACACTGCAGCTGCTGGAGGGGTTTTCAAAGGGCTCGGGCTCAAGGGGGTACGAGGAATTGTAGCTGCTGCAGGACTAGGAACTAAAGGGAAAGAAAAAAAGAGGAACAATAATAGTTTTTTTTATCTTTAACATTTCTGAGTAAAATCTCTTGAGTTTTTTTTTTTTTTCATATACACAGAATGATTCAGAACTGGCAGTCATTTATTACATTCACAGAATCTGGAGGTTAGACCAGTCCGGCTATAGTATACAAAGTACATACAGTGGTGCCTCGACTTACCATTTCAACTTCAAGTTATGACTACCTCCGGCCACAAAATTTTGCTTCTACTTGCAACCGGAGCTTTGAGTTATGAACAGAAAAAGGCAGGGAATTCAAATTGCTAACCATTGGTGGTGAAGAGGCTGCTTCTTTGTAGCTCTTTCACCCCAGCAGTTAGAGTGTGGGATCGGAGGAGGCTTCGGACTGCCTGGTAAGGCAGCTTTTAAAAAACTGTTCTGGGTGTTTTTTCAGCATGGTTTTGGGCTGGGGGGTGTTGTGTTTCTGTGCTGTGGTGGGACTTTGTTTTTGGGGGGTGAGGTCTTGTTTCCAATGGGTCTTGCAGGGTTCGTTTGCTTTTTGGGGTTTTTTCCCCCAAAGTGTCTGGCATGGTTTGTTTGCATTTTGCTTTCCTTTTTTTTTTTTTTTGCATTTCTGAAAGGGTCTTGCACGGTTTGTTTGATTTTCTTCTTTCAGCCGGAACGGATTCATCACATTTCAATGCATTCCTATGGGAAAGAGTGCTTCGACTTACGACCATTTCAAGTTATGACCCAAGTTCCGGAACCAATTAAGTTCGTAAGTTGAGGCACCACTGTAAACTGATATTATGAGAAAGTTATGGATTTCCCACCACGTGATGCTCACAATCTACATGATGTGCCTTTCTGTAACCCTTAATTCAAGTTAAGATGGACGTTTTTAGTCAACAGCTTTTATAGTTTTTGTAACTCAGACATGCACATGATTCCAACCCGCAAAAGAACAATAATCAACTACATGGGCACCAATACAATAGGAACAAGGCGAAGACAGACAAACACATACAAAGATAAATAAATTTAAAAGGTGGCTTAAAATGTAGAGAAACAAAACTTGCCAGACACAGAAAATCTTAGAAGGAACAGGATTGCTGGAGCAGGGGCGCAAGATTTTTGGTTTCTGAAACTGGAGCATACATTAACGTGCATCTCTTCAAAATGCCTCTTACCTGGCTGGGAACTCTTTTGTATGAATCTTACTATAGGAATGCTTTTTCTGTTCAAAGAATTAACAAACAGAACTTTATGTGGTTCCATTAAAAAAAAAACATTACCTTGGGAGGCACTGTCAAAAGATTTGATGAGCGTTTTCACCGTTGGTGTTGGCTCTGAGGAAGTAGATGACCTGCGGCTGAGCCCCATTCCTTGCCTTAGAGCTGCCAAGTCTCTTTCTACGGCATTCATGTAGTTGTAAACTCGGCCACGCTCCTCTTCCTGCCTGAAGACCAGAATGAGGCAGGGTGTTAACAGGCTAGGAAATGTTTTATGTCTTACCCACCCACCCATCAGTATGCACCTGAAGGGCATCTGCCACCTTCGGAATCTAGCTTTCAGCAGGCAAACAATAAGCCCCCAAAAAAGCTTGAAACATAATTTGAAAAGAGGACATATTATTTGTGGGTGGGCGAAGACACCAAATTCCTTTATAAACTACAAATGTCTATGGGCTGGAGAGAAATAAACAGAACTTAGAGATCAGAATGCTATGGGATACATTTATCATCCTGGCTTCAGCAAGAGAAGCCCTCAGGAACTTACTGAAGCGACAAATGCCTTTGTGTGAAAAAGTCAAAACAGAGAAAACATGAAGGAGAAGTGGGCAAGCAGAATGTCCGCACATGCTGCTGCTGGGACAGGTTTAACAAATGGAGTCAGAGAGAAAATGAGAAGCATTTCAGAGCAAAGCAGCAGCCTCCCCCTATTTTGCATCTGCCCTTCCCCATCTGCTCCAGGAGCTTTCAAGGGGCATGACGATGGGGCATCCACAGAGCAGCATTAAACGGCCTAAGGTTGTGCCCTTTTACAGAAGCAGTCTCAGCAACATTCGGGTCAGCACGCCGGGTCAGAAAGGGACTGTTCAAGTTTAGCTGCTCTCCCCCTTAAAGCTGCTTTCCTTAAGGCTCACAACACTTAGTACAAGGCTTGTTAGAAAGAGCCAACAGCTGCCCTGGAAGCAGTTGGGCCATGCCTTCCCAAGCCCACTGGGGGGAGCCCTGAGCTCACCTGCTCTTCAAGGCAGGCCCAACTGGCAAAACAACCTTAACAATGAAGTGAAGTAGCAGGGATTGAGAATGTGCCATTTTAAGCCTCTGGAAAGTGAAGTGGAGCAACAACTCCACCCTCAGATTGCTTTGGTCCTTCCGTTCATTCCCCGCTGGGATTCTGCTTCTGCTTGTTCTTAAGCCAAGAGCCCAAAATTTGGGCAAACGACTTGCCTTTTCTCAAAATAAAGAGAAGTGCCAAGATTCTATAAAAAGCAGACTCCATGAAGCGTCTTTTGCCAGACTGAAACAGTGAAGGGGGAGGCACAAGGGCTCAACAGACAGACAGACACACACTCATTCTCTCTTTCTTTTTACAGGGAAGGGTGAAGATGAGCAGTACGCCTGGAAAGAGACGGCCAAAGTGGGAAAACAGGAGAACTCTGCAGGCTCCTGAGGAAGCAAATGCAGCACTTGGGCATTCCTCTCAGCTCCCCAAGCCTGGCAATCACAATTCACAGTCAACCTCTCCAGCCTTGACTCCAGCAAATGATCTCTGCCTGCTGCCAATTCAAGGTCTGTACCCTGAGTGATGAAAAAGACAAAAATAGGCACGCTTCATTTACTCCTTCAGTGTTTTGGGGTTTGGGGAGTTTGTGGAAAAAATAACTAGGAGAGTGCTCAAGAACCTAGAGGTGAGAGGAGCTTTCTTATATGAGCTTTTGTTCCAGTTTATGCTAATGGAGAGACCCAGCAAAAACGTGCTCCCAAACACTGATGGGAAAAAGTGGGCTGTAGGAAGAGAGCCAGGAAGGAAGCCTCATCCAAAAACAAGTCTGCCAGGCCTTATTTCTTCAGGGGGGGGGATGGTTTTTGTGGAGGTAAAGACCCTGCTTCTTGCTGGGCAAAGAAAGACAGCATTTGCGCCAGGACCAGAGTGGACTGCTGAAGCTGCCGAGCAGAGGGAAAGGAGGCTTTTGCCAACATGCCTCTTCCTCACATCTCCTCCAAAGAAAGGATGCATAAGGAGCCTTGAGAATGAATGCAGGCTGCAGCCTCCTTTCCAGATGTACAAGAGTTAGGCTTTCAGGCACTTAGAAGTATTTTTGCTGAAACAAACATTTCAGGCAGCTGATGTCCCTCTCTCAGAAATATAAGAAACCAATCTTTAAAAACATTTAAGGGAATCCTGCTTGCATGAACCTACTTGCGTGATTTGGTTTCTTCCAACTCTTTTGTGAGCTTCTCGTTCTTCTCTTGAGCTTCATGAAGCCTGCGTTTTAAGTCACCAATTTCTTCTTGGGCCTCAGATTTTATGTCATTTGCTATGACCACTGCAGTCTGTAGATCAGCTTGGAACTGCCGCCACTCTGCAGATTCTTCCTGGAAATCAGGAAAATATCAGAAGAATGAGCAAAAAAATGATTTTCCTTGGATTCCATGACTAAAATGTGACGAGCTATAAATGGAATAAATCTTGCCACCTGTTGGCGAGACCTCATCTTCCAGAGGCACTGACAGACCTCACCTTCACCTTCCCACTGCCCCTCATGCACCCCCATTACCATATAAATGCATTGAATCAAACAGGGTTCCCTACCCTCAGCCGCCTGTGCAGAGCCTTGATCTCTCTTTCCATGTCATGCTTCTGGTCCTGAAGTTTTTTGACAGTATCTGGCAAAATAAAACCATGAAAAGAGTTAACTATGCACACATAAACCCATTTGATAGAGGCATTAAGGGTAATACTTTTGGTTGTTGTGGGTTTTTGGGCTCTTTGGCCGTGTTCTGAAGGTTGTTCTTCCTAGTGTTTTGCCAGTCTCTGTGGCTGGCATCTTCAGAGGACAGGAGTCAGAACTCTGTGCTCTGGTGCAGTTTGTTTGGATAGTTGAGTATTTATAGTTGTGGGATCAGCTTTTGTCCTTTTCAGGAGATGAATGATTGTGGTGATCAGCGTGTTTTTTGTTGTGGGTGTATTGTTGTGATAAGAGGGAGAGATTACATGTCACTGTGATAGATGGGTGTCGTTAGCTGGTCTTTCGTGTGCAGTGATAACCAGTCCTTGTAGCTGGGTAGAGTTCATTGACCTTTTGCAGGCTGTATTTTTCAGTGCTGGGAGCCAGGCTTCATTGAGTTTTAAACTTCTTTTTTGTTGAAGCTTTGCTGGTGTTTGGATTTCAATGGCTTCCCTATGCAGTCTAAAATAATGATTACTGGTGTTGTCCAGTACTTCAGTATTTTGAAATAGAATTTCATGTCCTGCTTGTTTTAGGGCATGTTCATCTACTGCTGATTTTCCCAGTTGTTTTAGTCTGCAGTGTCTCTCATGTTCTTTGATTCTGGTGTGGATGCTGCATTTTGTAGTTCCAATATATACCTGGCCACAACTGCAAGGTATCTGGTATACTCCTGTAGTAGTGAGGGGGTCCCTTTTGTCCTTTGTTGACCATAACATTTGCTGTATTTTTGTGATGGGCTTGAATACTGTTTGTAGGTTGTGTTTTTGCAAAAGTTTCCCCATGCAGTCCGTGACCCCTTTGATGTATGGCAAAAATATTTTATTTGTGAGTGGCTGTTTTTCTTCTTCAGTTTGATGTTTTCTTAGTTTGATGGCTCTTGTGATTGCATTTTTGGAGTAGCCATTTGCCTGTATGGCCTAATTCAGATGGTTGAGTTTGGTACTGAGAAATTGAGCTTCACAGTTCCAATTTGCACAGTCTACCAGTGTTTGGATAATGCCTCTTTCTTGCTATGGGTGGTGATTGGAGTTTTGGTGTACGTACCAGTCTGTGTGGGTGGGTTTTCTGTAGACCTTGTGTCCCAATAGGAGATCAGTTTTCTGTATGACCATGACATCTAAGAAAGGAAGTTGGCCCTCTATTTCTTTTTCCATGGGGAATTGTATATTTGGGTGGATGCTCTTGAGATAGTTTAGAAATTCTACCAATTTTTCTTCACCATGGTTCCAAATTGCAAAGGTGTCATCCATATATTGGACCCAGACTGTGGCTGTGAAGAGTGCCGAAGCCAGTGCCTGTTTTTCGAAATGCTCCATGTAGAAGTTTGCTATAACCGGGCTGAGGGGGCTCCCCAAGGCCACTCCATCTCTCTGTTCATAGAATTCATTATCCCACTGAAAACAGCTGGTTGTTAGGCAGTGTTGGAAAAGGGCCTTATCTTCTGGAAAAATCTGCTGGATGAGTGTCAGAGTGTTCTTTACTTTAGTGAACAGGGATACTACATCAAAGCTGATCAGTCTGTCCCCAGAGTTGAGTTTAGGATGCTGATCTTGCTTATGAAATGTCCCGAGTCATTCTACACACTGATCACCATAACCACACATCTCCTGAAAAGGACAAAAGCTGATCCCACAACTATAAATACTCAACTCCCAAACAAACTGCACCAGAGCACAGAGTGCTACTCCTGTCCTCTGAAGATGCCAGCCACAGCGACTGGCGAAACTTTAGGAAGAACAACCTTCAGAACATGGCCAAAGAGCCCGAAAAACCAACAACGATTAGATCCCGGCCATGAAAGCCTTCACGAATACAACTATTGTCTTCTTTTGTTCTTAAGTTTTCTTAAAAAAATATTTTCTTAAACATCCTTCATCTACAACTATAAACAGTTGTAATTGTTGTAGCTTAAAAAAAAACATTCCCCAGAGAGGGATGCCCATCGGAGCTCGAGAGAGGCTCTACTTACTCTCCAAGTCAGATATGATGAGGTTGTCATGGAGCTTCACAGCTCGATGCTGCTCCACTTCATCTTCCAATTCAAAGATGGTTTCCTTCATATCGCTCCTTTCTGTTTCTTTTTCCTCCAGCTCTGTCCGAAGTTTTTCTAAGGTTGTATTGAGGTCCTCAATTTGTTTCTTTGCTTCCTCTTGAAAAGCTCTGTATTCATCTTCTAGCTAGTTGAGAAAACAGAAACAGGTTTCACACACTCATCCTCCATTGCTCCACGTGCCTCTTCCAAACAAGACTCTGACTGTGAAAGTCGTCTCTTAACTCAGGACAGCCCTCACGTCAAGATCTCTGAGGCATCATGTCAAGATCTCTGCAGGCCCAGAAGACAGGAGGAGAAGCAATGGCCACGCTTCCTCTGGGGAATTAAAAATCAACCAACCAACCAACCCTGCTCTCCTCCCCCTGCAAGCATTCACGGCAGGGGCACACAACTTCTTCAGGTCCAATGGCTACCAGAAGCACTGCCTTGGAGATGAAAGGCCATAAGAAACAAGTTTCTTTCACTAAAAATATAGCTATACTGACATGACTTACCAACATTAACTCAATGTGTAGAAGGAATAGGAGGTCAAATCTTCCATTAATAACCATCCTCACAAATGGGAAGACACAATATAACCATCTAGTCAATATAATTGGGCAAAACTCTGAATCCATTGTTTGTTTCCCCCTTCCACTGCCCTCAAGAGGCTTCTCTCTGTTCCATTACACTTTTAAAAAGCTTTACCTTGGCAATGGTGTCTTGCAGGCGATTGGCATCGTTACGCGTATGAGCTAACTCCTCTTGCAGGCTACTGGCTAAGGTCTCTGCTTTTTCCTTGTCCAGCCTGACATTCTCGAGCAAGTCCTGTATGTCAGATTTGTCACCAGAATTGTGTATGGAATAGAGCTCGGTGACTTTCTGCTTCTCATGCTCCAGCTGGGCTTTCAGACGGTTCATCTCAATCTGGTCACTGGCAACGGTGGCTTTGTATTCCTCCAACGTGGCCGCAAGAGCAGCCTTGCTTTTCTGTTCGGACTCCATTATCCGTTCCATGTGGTGATTCCGCTCCTTCAGGGCTCCAATCATCTCCTGGGCTTCCTTGTTATCTTGTTCCGCCATCTTCAATGTGTTGCTCAGATGCTGCTGCACACCCAGAAGCTGTTCTCTTTCAAAACGTGCATTTTCTGCAAGGTCCATGTATCGTTGCTCTAACTCCATGTAGCGCCCACTTTTCATGTCTTCGTCGGTAACACAGGATATATGATGCTCCTCTAAGAGGGAGCGGAAATACTCAATCTGTCGGCTAAAGTGTTCCAACTTATCACTCTGTTGGCACAAGGACTCCATTAGAATAAGCTTTTCCTCTCCAAGCCTTTCATTCTCACTATTCAGCTCTTGAGTAATTTGCTGCAGGTCTGCAAGTTCCTGAAGGGTTGCCTGAAGCTCTTCAGCCGTGCTGTGCTGGTTCTCTTCCATCTGGTGGATACGTTCAGTCAAACAAGCCACAGAGACCTCGCTGGCGTTGCCGCTGCTCCCCTTTCTTGACCTCTCTATGCTGGGCACCCCCTCTGACTCTGAAGAGGACGGTGCATCTAAGGCATCATCGCTAGATGTGAGTGGCTGATAGACTTCACTGCATTCACTGTCCAGGTTATCCATGGAATTACTGTGTTGATTGTCCATCAAGGTGTTCTCATCTTGACTCAGAAGATCTTCCATGGAACCAGGGGCAGAACCTTCTACTGAGGAAGTAAGGGTGCCCCCACCATCACTGTGACTTCCGGCGGTCATTTCTGGGCTCAAAGACTGGTAACCAAACAGCTTTTCAGAGTTGTCAAGCCTTTGCTCCAGAGAAAACCCCAGGGCATTCAATCGGTCCTTCAACATCCGATTCTCATTCTTCAGCTGGCTCAGTTCCTCCCGGATGGCAGTGTTCTGCTCTTGCAACTGCAGTAATGTGGACTCCACATCTGTTGGTTGGTGGGCAACAATGACTTCTTTCTCCTCAGACTTTTCATCTCCCTCAAATGGGTCCTCGTTGAGACCTAGCTGGGCACGCATCTCTCTCAGTTCATTCCTCAGGTGTAAGATCTCAACATCTTTTGCTTTGGCCAAAGTCAAAAGATCCTTCACTTTTGCTTCCAAAACAGCCTTGTCACTGATCTGATTGTCGGATTTTGACTTACTCATGCGAATGTCAGGATCTGGATTTGTACGGCTACGGAAGCGTTTTGCAAGGACTGTATCGTTGCTCGTCTGCCCAGTCAAGGGCAACTTCTTGCTTTGCGTCAGTCGGGAACGATCACGGATCCTTTCCCGAGAAGAGCTGGACTCCTTATTTCCCGAGGAAGTGCTACGTTTAGCTGTAGAATTTGTACCTGTATTGTTTTAAAAGTTTAGAAAACCATTAAATTGCCATTTATATTTTATACAAGGTTCCCAGGATTGCATGACTACAAATTATCTACATATAGATAAATGAATTATGCAGATTGCATATATAGACATTATTCATTAAAATGGATAAAGGATCCAAATTCACTTCTAACATTATTTGTCATGACTTAATGATCTTCACATAAAAGGCTAGAATAGAATTCTTCAAAAATGTAATTGATTGTTCACAAGCAAGTGTGCTTATGACTGTTCCTGTCAGGCATGTTCTGCAGGTAGAAGTAGCTAAACAAACTTGGAACTTAACAAGACAGAGAAGTGTATTATTATGACTCACTACAACCCCTGGCTTTTTGCTCCTCTTACAAGTAAACATTTGGAAACCCACTTTAACTGTAGTCTAACCCGGAGCAGGCAGCAAAATCGTGTCCAAGGGACCCTTCCATCCCTTTCTACACCTCTCTTTGGACCTCTGCCTGCACCTGCCATTTTTGAGGAGTGATGGGGTTTTTTTCTGGGTTCCAAGGAGACATATGATTCTCATTCTCAATGTTGAAAGCAGTCTTTGCATGTCACATTTTCAGAGTAAATGTCCTCAAACTGAGCATTGCTAAGCAAATGAAGTCAGTTAAAATATATTAATTCCTTAGCGCTTAGATGACTTGATTCAGCATCCTTTCCAATAAAACCACCTACCAAACAGGGAGGTATCCCCATTCTTTCCCTCCAGTACCCCAAATTGGAGGACAAGTAGGAGACACGCAAGATTGCTGTCTGTGAAGGTCAATCTTTCAAAGACATGAACAGTCATTTGATCTAAGAAAGCTTCTTATCTGTCAAAATAAAGTCTTGTGTGCCGGTATACATTGGCTTCAATATCTCATTTATTTTAGCACAAATAAATCAGACTATGACATTTTAATTGCACATTGGGATTTACTGATGCACAGCTGTGCCTAGCATCTAACAAGGCTTAGGAACTGCCTGTCAATTCTCTCACTTACTTTAGCATCGCAGGCATGGCACTGTCTGTTGAAAAAACTTTCATCCATTAGAAGCCACTCATGCATACTTTATTTCAACAGAGATCATGTTCCACCAGGGTATGCTCTGCTCGGAAAATATATGACACTGAGGTCTCTTTAAATTGGATGGGCAGTTCATACACAATACAGAATATTCTACACCATAACATTTCTTATCTCATCAAAAGGCCTACAGTGGGGGAGGCTGGGCTGGATAAACCCCTCACAGGCAAAAGAAGCGATGAGCTAAAAAATAGTGGAAAAGCAGGTTGGGTCTCCCTGAGCCTAGATCTCCAGCTAGGCACCAACCCTTTCAGCAACCTTAGGCTTCTAGTAATCCTTCCTGCACAGTGTCAGCTAAAAACTCCACTGCCAAATTCCTAAACAGCCATCTAGACCAAAAAATTGTGTGGATTTTCCAGCTGTATGCCAAGGGCCTATTAAAACATGTGTTCAAGGCCACTGACTCTAGTCCTCTTCTATAAAGTCATGAGAGGGAAGGCGCAAGGGCCCCTCTTGAAAGCCAGCCCCAACCTTTGCTTTTGGGGGCATCACCTGCCTCCACCCCTTCCACTGCTGAGAGATTGTCTTCCAGGCTGCCGGTTGTTTACCTGTCAGAGGCTTGGCTTTGTTCTCTGCGTTGTTCATGATGGTCCCTGTTGCAGAAGGTGCCGTGGAACTACAAGTGCTTTTTTTCCCCTTGACACCGTTGCTCATAGTAACTCCACCAGCCATCCCAGCTAGAAGATCATCATTGCTCTTTGTCTGGAGCAGAGATGAGATTGGGCAGGAAATGCAAACAACAGAAAGAACATGTCTCAATGGCAATGTACAAAATGGATTGATTTCCCATATAAAACTAGCAGTAGGATCCAGGGTTAATCAACACTTAACACTCTGTTCAGTGGACCGCTGTCTTTTAAAGCTCACAAACAAAACAAAACAGCAATTTAAAAAAGAGTAAGAATAAGAAGGGACAAAGTGGATAAAACAAAATAAAAGACAAACAGCTGCTTCTCCATCACCATCTTGTCCTCAAATCCCTACCTATACTGCTTCTCCTTTAAAAGTGGATAAGGAAACTAGGCTTATGATTTATCCTTACACTGTACTGTTAGAAATCTGAGAAGTACAGATTAAAGTTCCACCCAGGTTGAAGCCAGCAGGATATCACTTGCACACAGAAACTGATCTGAGCCATCCTTCGCTTCACAACTATAGTATAAAAAGGGAAGAGCACACAAAACAACTCCTGATGTCTGTCCCAGCAATGTTTCAGATTCCAGCCCCTGCAGTCGCTGGATGCAGCCGTGTGCAATTGATGGCTGCAGCTTATTTTGCCTTAGGAGGACACAGTGGAAGCCAGGTAAGGGCATCCAAGAAGACAATCAGACTCCAGTCTTTTCCCAAAGCCCAGCATGTCTGTCTGTAACTCAACAAGATCCTGAAGGACCAAGGCTATCAACTGTAGTTTATTCCTGGGTGGCTGGGCAGCACAACCAGGTCCCACCAAGAACTGCCTATGTACCAATTTATCAGGCCTGCTTTATACACAAGTTGTTATTCATGCCTTGCAATGGAAAAGAAGCACGGTTGCATTGTACTTGAGGGCAGGGTGCCCTTGGAAAGCACTTGCAAACTTCAACAAGAAAGGAAGGCAGCTGTTAAACTTGTGGAGGGCAGGGAGATATGATCACATTTTTTAAAAACTCCACAGTACACATCTATGGACAAGACAAGAGCTGGTTCTAATTATCTGGGCTACGTTTCTCCAAAAACCAACATTTCTGATGTCTGGAGATTAGGCCTTCTTCCGAGTCTGATATTAAATTAGGTGTGGCTGGTTCAGCCAACAGCCGACCCACTTGCCTGGAGTGAATGACCCAGCAAGATGTGCCCTGGGCTGGCCCTCAGAAGTATCATATTTGCTGCCAAAGTGGCAGATAAAGCTAATAGTCATTCCTTTTCACTTCTTCTGCTCTGGCAACTGTCTGTTGTGCAAGCCCTTGTGCTCTTACAGCGTCTGTGGGGGTGGGTGGGCACTTATTGACCATTTGCACAATAGGCACTCCAATTGTTTTGAACAGGCTAACTTCTGCTGATGCTACAGAAAATTGGAAATCATGCAGGAGTTTCATGGGCAGAAAGTTACATTCTGTCCATTTGAAACAAGATACTGGCCAATATTTCACTTGGTACAGGTTATCTAGTCTTTTCATTATGAAATATTTCTAGATTTGGTTTATTGCTTATGCTTATGTCACATTTCATTTGTGATGTTATGTCTGTTTTTACTTTTGAGATTATTTTGCCTTAAAAACACAGAGCTATTGTCAAAACAGAAATATGTTCCATCCACTTTATCACACAACACATTTTTCATTTTCACTCTGTATTTGTTTCCCCCCCAAGAGATATCTCGTTAAAAAAATATATTTAAGCCTTTTCTCCACAAAATGTTTTCAGAATATTCTCTTGTTCTAGCTCTGCATTAGTAGCAGCTGGAAACATTCACATTCAATCTACTGCAGAAAAGTCTCATGATGTTTAACTACTCAAGGAATTAATGGTTCACAGAAATACAATGGAGCAAATTGCACATCCTTTGATAATGTTGGGATTGTGGTTTGTCTAGTAAAACTAACAGCTTTGCGCCTACAAGCCCATACATGTTAACCTTCCTGCATTTCCACCACACCTAGGACGAAGAGTTGAGCAAATTAATTATAGACATGCTATGTAGGTAATAAGCATGCTTTACTGTGCCAAATTGGTCAGGTTGTAAAACATTAGCGTGACTCAGCTTGGAAAAATCTACACTGGAAATATTTAACAGTATTAGTCATGCTCCAGCCTTCCAAATCCTAAACCTAATGAAAGGATTCAAGGATTTCTCTCTCAGGGCTCTGTATATCTACACATGGATATAGGGACACAGTTTAACTAGCAGACTGGAAGAATAGAGGAAAAATCTATTATAAAACTCTTGTGCTTGGAGGTCAAATCTGTTCCCTTTCTAAGAAACTCTAAAAAGGGAAGGAAAAAAGAAAACATTTGTGAACCTCTGTCTTACCTAAACACAGTATCATACAAATATTCTATTACTAGTCCAGAGATTTTTAAATGTTTTAAATTTTCTTTTTACTTGTGGCTTTAATATTGACAAATGCTTAACTGTTTTTAATATAGTTTTTAATGATATTTTTAAAACTGTGATCATTATGTAGTTTTAATTGTTGCGAGCTACTTTGGGCCTCTTATTGAAAGAAAGGGCATATAAATAAAATATATGAAAAAATAAAACAGTATCTTTTGTTGCAGTTGTTGTCTTGCCCAGAGACTGTTTGGTCTCATCCCGTCTGGCACACAACCCCGCCCCACAGCCAGCTAAATGGTTTCTGTCACATTACAGCAAACATTAATATTGTGCTGCAGGGAGAGAGAGAGAGAGAAGATGGGGATGCTGTTTTTAATAAAAACACAGAAAGCAAGAACTGGCAGGAAGGATCAATTGCTACAGGGGGTAATTATTTCCTTCACAATGGCACTGCGTACTAAAATCTGTTTTGCATCTGTTGGTTTTGCCTCTTGTATCTTCTGGATAATCAATACAATCTTACCAGAGACTGATAGGTTGAACTTCCTTAAGTGTAACAGATCCATTTATGTCAACAGTTCAGAACAACGTTTTTAACTGCAGGAAGTTTTCAATTTTTATGGTAACTACTTACTGAATGTATCATTTTAGAAACAAGACAGATACATCAGTAAGGCAATCTAACTTGGGCTGATACAATGTGACCCATCAAAGCTAGCCTGTGGCCACCCACAAACCAGAATAAAAAGGAAGTTGAAATGGGATGGCAGACTTGCCTTTCTGTTAGTTTTAAGCAACTGTGGCAATAGCTATGTGAACTCATCAGCATCTCACTAACTCATGAGGCACTGCGGAGACAAGACTGAATTTAGAGGTGTCCTGAGCACTAGACACAGGAGGTCAAAACTGGCCTGTTAGGTGCCATAGTTCATCAACATTCTACAGAAATGAATAGTACCAAATAACATCCAGTTTAAAAATGTCAGTCATCTAAAAGACAGAAGGACATGAATATATACAAAACAAAATAAAACTGCTTTTTAAAAACCGTGAACACACCACCATGAAATCAAATAATCACAAGCAGTACTTAACAAAGTTTTAAAAACCTTCCTGCAATGGGAACACCCACACACACTTAATTGGATTGTCATTCTGCAGGCAATGACAGAGGGTGAATTTGAATCACATGGGAACCTAGTAGGAAAGCATATTATGACCTTACAATGAAAACAGTTGGAGTGCTCAAGAGAAAAGTACTTGGACGCCCATTATTGGACAAACCCCTCAATGATACATTCCTGTTTTTTCTCCTGTTACAAAGACAACTAGAAATGGTCAGAGAAACATTACGAAGATTCTAGCCAGGTCCATCAGGATGGAATATTGAAGACGCAACATCAATCCAAATCCACACCTGGCCCTTTCATACCAGGCACCAGGATGTCAATTTTGTTTAAGAAATTTATATTTTGTTCAATCGTACATGATTTTAAAGTGATTAAACTGAAGCTCCCCAGAGACTGTTGTAATATTGGAATCCCATCTTTGATTCTACCCATTCCATTTTTTACCCCAGAACTAGGTACACTAGCAACCGTATTACTTCAAATGTAATTAGGGGGAAATAATTTGGAGATACCTTCAATAACGATGGTGTTGTCCCTGTTTTTGAAAGTTTCGTCACCGCAGACACTGTGGAGCCGTTTTCCGGTTTGACTTTTTCCAGCGGTAGTATTTTATTTATTCCAGGCACTTTGGGCGCTGAACTAACGCTCCGGCTTGCTTTCTTCATTCTTGGCTACCAGCTTGATATGCATTTACAAACTAATCTGGAAAGAAAACATTTTATAAACATTAGGATGACAGAGCAGCACAGCCAAAACGTTACAAGAAACAAGAACCTTGCTACTGCCAGTTGGCAAGACAGAAATCTTCATTCCTTGAAGCATTTGCTTATGGGAGCCAAGTCACTATACTATTGATGCACGGCTTCCTAACACTCTAATACAGTAATCTGATGTGTATGCTCAAATAAATAGGAAGAACCATCTTCAACCAGGAACAGTAGTTCCTTATTTAGAAGTAAAACATGAGTAGAGCAAACCTGTAAATATTTAGTCTTCAGAAAAGAATTAATTAACTGCTTGAAGGGGATCTTATTAAGATCAAAAATTTATATACAGTACAAATACGCTAAATAAAAATTTAAAACTATTAAACACAATAATGTTTCTGGCATTCACAGTGGGAAAAACGGTAATAAAACCAAGGACTAATAGTGAAGGAGCCATCATTAAATTGCTCTCCTTAGTATTAGGCTGTTTTTCAATCAAGCCTTATCACAATAATTTAATGCAGAAGATATTTTTAATGCCCAATGGACATCTTGGAAGAAATTCTCAAAAGAAGGCATTCATGCGAAGTAATGGGGAAAGCCTAATTCTTACCAACTGGACATTTCGCCACCAAGCCCATAGATCAAACCTCAATTTCACGCAAGTCTAGTCATAGGTTAAGTCTCCGTACATTACCTTCCTGAGCTGCAAAGCACAAAGCTCAGTTCCCTACACTACTTTACCAGCCTTTAAATACTATACTTGGGGGTGGGGAGCAAAAGGTTACTCTCCAGATGTTGCTGGATTGCAGCTCCCAGCATTTCACACCATGGCCTTTGCTGGCAGGAATGATGAGATCTGGAGTCCAACAATATCTGGAGAACTGCTTGTTGCCCATTCCTGCCCTCAAACAAGCAGCTTGTGGGCCAAATGGAGAAACAGGCTACATCTGACCAGACTGAAGTCAGTTCCTCCAACCTGTCATAATGCCATCAAAGCTATCTGTAGCAGTAAATTCCACACAATGGAATCTGTACAAAATGACACATCTTTAACACCAAGACAGCATAGGAGAGCAACTATGGCCTGAAGTATCAACACAGTTCTATTACCCTAACAGGACAATCCTGGGCTTTTCAAAGGTTACTGGATTGCAACTTTTATCATCCTTCCCCACTGATGATGCTGGTTGGAGCTGATGGGAGCTATTATTCAGTAACAATTGGAGAACCACAAACTGCTCACACTGTGGAGATGTCAAATATATATAATTAATAGTTAGTTCCTCCCTCCTCTGGCCCCATTCTTAACCTGGAATGTATCTCAAAAAACACATTAGTAACTTTCAATTAAGACGGTTGCATTTTATATGCCAAGAATGCCAGGCATAAATTCAAGATACGCTGTTGAAATATTTCTGTGCTAGCCCAAGAGGAGAAAGCTTTTACCTTTTAGCTTATAAACTGACTTCCCACCAATGTAACTCATACTTCAGAAGTTTAGAGATCAAATGTCACCTCTGATAACCTGTGCAAAACTTCAAAGCGTCATAGCTGTCTTAACTGACTAGTCATGAGCAAGCTGCATAGTCCGAAGGTGTCCCCGAAGAAGGGAATGGGGAACCACTTCTGAGTACCCTCTACTGAGAAAACCATGGAAAAGATTGCCAGCAGTCGGAATTGAGTTGATGGCACAAACATACCTACTTTAAAGTAAATTACACTGGGTTCCATGGCATTTACTCCCAGGGGAACATGAATAACTCCCTATGTCCTACAGATGAGTTGAACTCCAATTCATGGACAATGGGAGTTTTGTCCAAAGCATCTGACAAGCATCAAGCTGGGGAACAGGTTTGCAACCAAAGAACTGCATGGCCTGAAAACAGAGTATGTGAAGAAGTTCTAGACCATAACTTTAAATTAAAAATCTGAGGTCCTATCACAGATACAAGATTCTGTTAAGCCTCATAAAATCAACACTAACATCACTGGGGAATGGTTTACAAATTTACAAGCATAAGAAAGAAACTTACATAATACTCCGATTTGCATAATGTTTAAAAAGTCAAGACAAACATAACGGCCAGATCAAAAGCAAGCAGACAAGTAGCTCTGATGCGCAGGATGGTCTTTTAGTGTTTTTGTTTTCTGAAAGTAGCTATCCAAGTCTCCAGCTTAAGCTGCATTTGAAACTAAGAGGAGGTTCAAATGCAGTTATTATCATCATCCAATAATAGCAAACTCAACTGACTCATGCACCCAAAATGATGTCAAACCATAAGAGGAAGTAAATAAGGAGGATGAAGCAATCCCAAGGGTTATGGAAGCACTAACAAAAATACACACACACTCAATGAAAATTCCTCCCAAAACAAAACAATTCATTTGAGAACCTTCAAAGACAAGCATCTACATCCACAATCATCAACTGGAAAAAAATCAATACCCTCTAGCCACTAGTGTTGCTTGGTCAACATATTCACAGCTGGTTTGGAATAAAACTTCTACAGCAACTGTCAGGGTTTCCTCCAAAACAGTGGTTTCTAAACTTGGGGGGGGGGGGGGAGAGACTTTGAGGAAATTTTAATAGGATGCAACACTGTTAAGTTTTTATAAAGAATTTTTTTAAGAGTTTAAATATATTTCTGTGTTATCGCTAGAATTTAACATTTCTCAAGAAAAACTATTTGTGCTTACCCATTTTAAACTAATTTTTGTGGGTTTTTAAGAAAATTGATGAATCTTTGTTAAAAGGAATTTGAATGAGGTGGAGAGGTATTGAAAGTTCCTCAAAAAATCAAAAAGAGAGCATAGTGCTGAAAATGTGGAGACTTGATGCTCTTTTACATGAGCTAAATACTGAATGTTTGAATTCTCTCAAAGGGCTCAAACGATTTCAGAAATTTCACTGGAATACCAGTGATTTCCACTTTAGAGTAAACCACATGTCACAGATGAGAAGACTATAAAACCAATGTCATATGCCCCTTGAACTGATAATACTTGCCCAGGATGCTTCAGGCAGAAGAAGGGCAGTTCTACTCCAATCAGCTACACAACTGTTGTCTATCATCCCCATGTACTCATGCAATTTGCCTCTAACTATCAAACATTGGGTGCATGTGTGTGTGTGAGGGAAGAGCCATAACTGTTACTCACTGCGTGTAACTTTCTTGAAGCATCCTATTTTCCGCAGGAGGGTTACTTTTGAAAGAAGATGCTGGACAGCAGTTTTGACTACATCAGATAAATCCCCAAATCTTATGTTAGCCATACACATGCTTTGTTACCTTAGTCAAGTTCATCTCTCTTGGTTTTCGTTGCTCTAGTCCCCAAAATAGGAGCATAAAAATATTATATCATGCCACTGTATTTGATTTTTATTCCATCTTGCTTCCAGAATTGAGACTCAAAGCAGTTCACACCATGAGTAAAAGCATACATATAAATTAACAGTAACTGATACCTCCCTCTGATCCAAAGGCCCTTCTTCTCAGCAGTAGTCAACTGCCAAAATCCTGCCAGAATAAACAGCTCTTTTTCTATCCTGCCATGTTGTTTGTTGTAAATATTGCATTTTAATACAATTCACAAATACTTTGAACAACTAAAATAAGTACTATATTACTGTAATAAATGTACTCTATCCTTTTGGGGATGTCAGTAAAACCATTGTGAAAACACTACAAATCAGCATCCCAATATTCCAAGTCTCTTCCTTTCTGGAGTACAGTAAAAGTGTGCTGCTTATATACCGCCTATAGTGCTTAAACCACTTTCTGGGTGGTTTATAATTTAATTATGCCGGCCACAGATTGCCCCCCTGCCTGGTACTCAATTTACCAACTTTGGAAGGATGGAAGTTTGAGTCAACGTCAGCTACCTTAGCCCAAATTTGAACTTGGATCGTGAGCAGAGTCTTCATTGCAGTAATGCAGTTTAACCACTGCACTAGTAATTTTGAAATATCTGTAGTAGTATTTATTATGTATTGTATGCCTTTCTTTTCTACACTAGTGTATGTTTAGAGCTGGAGCTGTACCTTTCATAGGGACACATTTATTTCAAATGAGCTTTTAAAGTAATTCTATTCTAACAGGCCCTCTTATTTGTTTGTATTTTTATTTAGTATTATTTAATAAGCTGTCTTCAGCCCCATCTTTTGGAGAAAGGGGGTATATAGTTCAATAAATGAAATAGGTTTTCTAAGAGGTAGACATGTTAGTCTGTTTCAGAAAGCATTACAAAAATAAAAGCTAAAGTACCATAGCAACTTTGAGTAATAGATTATATTTAGTGTGATTTTTGTGGATTATAATGTATGTTCTCAGACATATGCTTAGTTGTTAAGTTGCTATGCTTGCCACAGCAAAAGTATCCATAGACTGTAGTCCACTTGAACTGATGAGAGACTGAAGCTGAACAGCAGAGCACACCCTCAGCATGCAGAATTTAACTTGAACTACTGCAACACATATGAACCATTCTTTGTGTACAGTACATGACATCAAAATCTAAAGGAAGGCCCAGATTTAACTACAGCATCTCTAGTAAGTGCTGGGAAAGATGCCCACCTGTAAAGCTGCTGTCATCCATGTATACATCAGCGTTCCTCAAAACAGCACCTTCAGTAGGGGATGATTGCACATTTAACCCAATGCACCTGGAAGCCACTAAAGGTGGGAGTAGGCAGTAACAATTCTTATGAACAATTTTTACTTAAGGCAACCCTTCTGGGGATTTTCTACCTATCAAGCACTGGGATGTGGCTTACACTTCCCTTCCTCTGCTGGAACATGGGGGCCAGGGTGCAAGTGGCTGAAGGCTAAACAGGCTGGCTTTTCTCTTAGGAAGGACTCAGACTCCTAACTGCTGGCTTCCCAGGCAGATCCTTAACTAAGTTAAGCCCGATTGTGTAGGTGGTACCTGAGCAGGATCCTGACTCCGGTAAATTCCAAAGAGCCTTAATTTGCAAGCTGCCACCAAACTCTTAGGAGCCTGCCATTTTTGTCTCCAAACACTAGCACTGCTGATCCTGTCACCTATTTGGAGAAAGCCAGGTGGGCCTGTTTTGGGCTGCTTTTCACAATAAGAAAGGGCTGGGGGGGGGGAGAGAGAGAGGGAGGCCGTAGCCTCCTCGTGCAACATCCATGGGCGAGAGTAGGCAACCCCTCTCAGCTGAGCCGCTTGGGGGACTATTTCAGCGACTCCATAAAAAGGCATAATGACCGGAAAAGAGAAAGCCAGGAAGGCAAAAACCCCCCCGCCGCCACTACCCCCACACCCCTTCCATGGAGGCCCCTTTGGGGCCGAAAAGAGCCCCCGCCCGGGCAACACCCCCCCCGAGCGAACCCACGCCTGAAGTCGGAGCAGCTGTATTGGTAAACAATGCCGTGGGTTTACCGCCCCGCCCTTGGCAGGAGGGATCCCCCAAGGGAGGGGGGGTCGGGAACCAGGGGGAGGGGCGACCGGGAAGGAAAGGGGGGCAAGGGCAGCCCCCCCAACCCGGGAATAGGCGGAGGGGCATCCGAGAGCACGGCCCCCCTTTCTTTGATCCACGCGGCGCCCCCCCTCCCTCCCCCCCCATCCTGAGGAGAAATTGGGGTCGCTGGGGGGGCGGAGGGGAGGGAAGAGACCGTTCACCCCTCCCCCTTCTCGGCTCGGCCCTTACCGGACAGCGGCGCCGCCTCCTCTTCCTCCTTCTTCTTCTTTCGTGGTCTCTTGAGGGGAGCAGAGGGGAGGCCGAGGCAGCGAAGGCGCTCCGGAGCCAAAACGACGACAACCGGGGCGCTCGTTAACTCCCCTCTTTTTTTTTACCTCAGAGTGCCAGGAGCCGTTCTGCGCAGGCGCCGAACCCTGACAGTAAGGCGCAGGCGCCCTATTTGGGAGACGCAGGAGTTGAGGGGAGGGGCGGCCGAGGCTCCTCTGCGCATGCGTGCTTCAGGGAGGCGGTGCCGCCGCCAAACGCCTCAGGGCTCCCAAAAGGCGGGAAGAGCGCGCGCTTGTGGGAGCTCTGAGGCGTTTGGCGGCACCACCTCCCTGAAGCGAATGGAGGGAGGGAGGGTGTCCTTCTGCTCCTCTCTTGACGCGCGTCGAAAGAAAGGAATGGGCCCGGGCTCGGTGTTTTTTTTCCTCCCCCTCAGCCGCTGAGGGGAGCCGGGGCGAAAGTCGGAGGAAGCGGGCGTTGTTTTCGCCGCCGCCGCCACCTCAAGGGCAGGCTGAGGAGAACGGAAAGATTTATCCGTTCTCGATACTATACTTGATTTCGGTAAGGATTTCACCCTTCCATCTATTTGGTAGTCAGTGTTTTTTTTCATTTGTTTAAAATGATTTATTTAACATTCCCTACTTCTATTTAACTTTCGCATTTGATGCTGTCAAGTACTCTATTACTATATTTAATAATTCTTTTGCTTAAAATATGTTTGCCAATGTTTAGGGTCTTTATTTAATGCCGACATTTAATGTTTGTTTTATTTGTTTAAATCGCAATAAGTAGTTTAATTTCTTTGAAGTGTTTTTAACGTTTAGTGTTAAGGTTTAATGCCATTATTTAATGTTAATTTTACTTATTAAGCTTTATATTTCATCCATGTATTTATTCAACATTTAATGTGTCTGGTGGGTTGATGTTTTAATATTTTAATCTCTTTAGTATTTAATATTTTAATCTCTGGCCTCAGGCGGGGGCGGTAAAGGTCTGGAGGAATATCCTGAGGCCCCTGCCGCCTCTCGGTTTCTGCTGTCTGAGGCGACTGCCTCCCTGGCCCAGCCCCATCCAGAAAGAGCGGGAAGCCCCCTCAAGGGGGGTCAGGCAGCCCTTGTGGGGGGAGAGGGAGGGCAGAGTAGAGTGGAGGGTGGGGCTTCTCAGAGGGCCGGCCCCTCTGAGCCTCTCAGGGGTGGGGCACTAAGGCTGATTGGCCCAAGAGGATGACTGGGGGTGGGGCTGATTTGCATAAAGCAGCAGGTGTGGCTTTATTTATTTGATCCACCTTCACTGGCTACACGGAATGAAATGCATTGTGTGAACCATTTTTGTTGTGGCACATCGACTATGGAATTCTCACAGGGAGCTTAATTGGTCCCATTCTTGCTAGCTTTCCAGCAAGTAGTAAATAATTTTGTTTCACCAAACATTAGGATTGACTTTCAACTCCCTTTTTTCTTTTGCAGTGGAGCAATTTGATTGATTTTACTCTGATTTGCATGAAGTTCTGACAGTTTTAAATTGAAACAGACCACCTTGTTATTTGCTGCAAAATGGAGACCCTAATCAGTTTTTCAAGGTATGTGAGATGTTCTGGGATTGGTCTACTACTACCATCCTCTAGTGAGTTTCTGTGACTGCATGGGTATTTGAACTCGGGACTCCTGAACCCTAGCCTGAAACTATACCATACTGGCTTCTTCTACCTTGGAAAGACCGAAAGACACTGCAAAAGAGATTTTATGTATTAAATGCAGTAGGACTCCCATATCTAGTTGTCTCGTGTGCTCCCAGGGGCATCTGGGCCACTGTGAGATACAGGAAGCTGGACTAGATGGACTCTTGCCCTGATCCAGCAGGGCTCTTCTTATGTTCTTATATCTGTGGAATGGTATCCACGGTTTAACTTATTCACGGTCTGAAAAAATTAAAAGAAAAAACCTAGAAATACATATTTTCACAATTGTAGTTTGTAGCAAGCATTGTGAGTAAAAGCAAAAGAGAAATAAAAAATAAAAGACAAAACCGTGGTGTTGGAACTCTTGTGAAATACATAGCAGGGGCCCTGGCTCCCTCTCACTAGAGAGGGTAAATGCATAATGAAAATACTTTTTCTGGATTTTTCTTTTCTTTTACCATGCTATATATAGCGTTTGCTATTTTCCAGGTCAGTTTTCCTGTTCACTTTATTATCAGGTGCTATTCAAAGATGTTTAAAAATATTTTTGTGTATAGCTCCAAACTGTTTTCAGTAAATCACTATAGTATACTGTATAGCACCAATATTTTAATAATAGATTGAAATGGTTCAAAATGTAAAGATGGTGCCTTTGCTCAAGAACAAGGGAATGAACTTTCTGAAGTCTGGCTGTGTACTTTTTATATAACAAAACCTAAATTTTCCTCTTGATCACAGAGAAGGACTGAGTGGTAGACCATCTGAGCCTCACTAATGAAGCTTTCGGTAAAAGAGGGTGACACAAACATATACACATTTAGCAACTGTAGAAGGACTAAGGTAAGAACAAGCCCTTTTATTTATTCAATAATCCATGTAAGTAGCCATAAAATACATAATCAGCCAAAGCCAAAAAAAAGAGAAGGCACTACTAAGAGAGCTCATACCTGGGAGGGAGAGGTCCTTAGAGATTTAGGATTTGATAAATACACACAGGAATTGAGCGCAGTCTTGCAGGAATCTGCAGTTATTGAAAACTCCTTTAGGTGAACAGGTGTGCAGAAACCAGAGTGCCATACTTAAGACTTGAGCACAATTTTGGAAATAGCTATGAAAAGGGATAACTTCCTACAGTGACAAAAGACCATAGCGTAAATGTAGCAAGTAGAAAGTCTGCTTATGTGGAGCAAAATACTGGCTAATGTTTCAGTTCAGGTTCAGTTTATTTCTGGTTTTGAATAAAATGAAGGTGATTATATATAATTTGCAGCAAGGGAAAGCGTTGTTTTAAAAGACTCATCCTGGGAGCATGACTGTCAGTTTTTCTTTTAAGAAAATTATGGAAAATTATGGCTTTTGAGAGTCCCGTAGGATGCTGCAAATTGCGTAATTTTGACCTCTGGCACATTGTCACAAGTCAGAAACCTTCAAAAAACAGATAAAAAGCTCCACAGATAACACTCTTGATGACAGTCCCTGGGCTCCAAAGTATTCTAGAACTGGGGGGGCGACAGGGTGTTCTTAATGAAAATGTGTTATGTTTTCTTGAAGAACAAATCAGGTAGGCATTCAGAGAATATTTTGTTTCAATAATGAGCAACTTTACAGCCATAACGAAGGATAAATGTCTATACAAGCTAAATGATTTTGCTGCAGAACAACTAGCAATGAAACAACCGAAGGGGAGGGAGGAATGCTGGATTTAATCCTGAATGGCACCCAGGAAATAATGTAACATGCAAGTGTGGCTGAAGTGATTGCAGCCATCACAATGCTGTCAAATTTAATTTATAGATAGCAAAGTTCTAAGGAATTGTGACACTGTCATGTTTTTAAAAAATAATGGTTTAAAATGAAGAAAAAAGTAAGGTGGTGTGTGTCATGACACTTTGTGTAGGAAAGGAAATATGAAGTCCAGGCAAAGCATCACTTCACTATTTTACAGCACTTCCATTAAATAAGTTTCTCCTTATTTACAAACATAATCTACACTCCTGTCAGTTGAAGAATAACAAATCTCTATTGCACTAGGATATTTTGTTTGGTCTTCAAGAAATGTTTCATGTATCTGGTCTAACGTAGCACCTCATAATAAATAAACAGTCAGGCTTATTAAACAGATACAGAAGAAATTTATTTAACAGTGTGTACAAACAAAGGCAACAAACGCCTTGACTCTCCTAGTTTCCAAATACAGATTTTCAGTCTTCTTTGCGATCTATTTTTTGAACACATAATTTTGCTTATTCTTGGAAATATTCCTGATAGATAAAAGCACAGGAAAACATTTGCTTTCAACAATGGTTCCGCGTTCTCAGCATTTCTTTTCTGAATCAAGAGTATTTGGAATACTGAAGCAAGGAACATTGAAGCAGTATAAAATACCAAAGCAAAATGCTTTAGAACATGAAGGCAGTGTCAAAAACAATGACAACAAATATAAGCTTTGTGGTGAAAACCATGATGAACCACTAGCGGCAAATGAAAAAACCCTCCTGAAAATGCCAGCACTGGTAATATAATTTAATTGTATTTATATTTAAATAAATAAATCTACTTTTCTCCTTTCTTCTGAATTTAACAAGGATTATAAATGCTTATAGCAGAGAGAAGGAAAAAGTTACAAATGCTACATACCCCAAAAAGTCTTCATGAAAACATAAGAAAAAGTAGGCATTTTTCTACTTGGAAAATTTCACCTTAATTCCTTCACTGTCTGCTTCAGTTGTACATCTCAGCATGTGTTGTATAGTTTGATTTGGACATTCTTAGATTCAGTTAATAGAATCGCTGCTATTCTGGAGAACCTGAGTGATAAATTTCTAGCAAAGAGGTCACTTGTTGGCACTAACCTCATAAACTTAAACCAATCTCTGCTTTGCATGGCCAGTCTCTGGAAATCAGGGCTACTCCCAGATCACCTTTTTAAACTTCAGGTTAGCAACTATCATGAGACACAAACGAACTAAAACTGATTACCATTTCTCTGGGACAGAAGTCAATGTGAAATTAACTCTTGCATTAAAGTACTTAAGTAATATTTAAATGGATGAACTTTTAGTCATGCTCATTGCCAAGATTTCACATGTGCAGTGACAGCACCCTGATGTTAGTCAAGGTGTAAAATACAGGGTTGCGGTTAAAATTTTGAGATTGTATACTCAAGGATGGTTGAAGCAGAGTGACAAAAAAACCCCTCCATGTTTCCCAGCTTATTGAAATGAGATAATGCCAGAAGTTCATAACCTGTAAGTCACAGGTTAATGAAAGATTTATTCTGAAATTCCTGGTCAATAATACCCTATCTACTGCCCTTTCCATACTATAACTCAGAATTATGTCTATTAATTTCTTCTAAATTTATTATAGCTTATTCCGACTATAATACAGTTATACAGGTTTATGGATGCAATCATGGGGAAGCAACTCCATTCTCTTTATATAATCATCCTTAATGAATCTTCATCACTAGAAACAATCAGTCAACAGGATCACTTCCCTTGACCGAAACAGACTGTTGCCTTACTAGAATGTGTGCATCCACTCTGAAACCCATCATTAAACTATGAATGGATAAAATGTTGGCTTACATGAAGTCTGGTTAAAGGGGAATTGTCAGCAATTCTTCTCTGCTCAAACACTTATGCTCTTAATTTATTGAGGTAGGGCTGATCATTTGGATTAGCACTCCCTGCAGAGACTATTTCTCACTCAATAGTTCAGGAAGACCAAGAAAGATATTTTATGAGAAATGGTCATAACTACTAAAAGTCATTTTTCAAATTATAGTTCCATTCATAATGTGCGGTGCTATCCAAGTAACTTTTCTCAAAGGAGTTCTCATACCATGAAGTGGTGAGTATTTGAATATATGGGTAGAAGCTAAACATAAGAGGCTCTTGAGTTATTAATCTTGTCTCAAGGGTTGAATCCAGCCAAAGTCGTTGCTTAAGCAACTTAAGACCATTCTTAATGGAGATTCTACCATACTGCTTGGCAATCTGTTCTATTGCTATACCTGTCTGATGGTTGGAAACCCTTCCTAATTTCCAGCAGATTGTTTCAGACTAGCGGGGATCCAGCCTATAAATAAGGCATATTTTTGATATCATTAGGTGTCCTCTCTTTTATATGGACTAAGTAAGTGTGCATTAATTGTCAAGACACTGATCTGCATATGAGGAAACGTATTTTGGGAGACTGCTCACAGAAGGTTTGCTTCTCCCACAAGTATACTGGTTGTATCATAGCCCTTTTACTTTGTTTCATGGACTGTACCACGTCATTGATAAGCAAATTCCTTTCTGCAGTTGTCCTTCCCTGAGATGATTTCTGATAATACTAAGGTGTAACGGAGAGTTAAAATGTGGGTACTAGCTTTTAAACACTGGAGAATACAGTATTTGCAGTTAAGTTGTTGCCTATAATCAGAACTTAACATATATGGAAGGTATGAGTTTGCATCTTTGTTTTTCTGGACTATAATTTCCTAGGCAGCAAGGCTAGTCCAAAAACACAACAGTGCACACCTCTAGCAGAAAGGGTTACAAAACCTTCTTCCTGGCACTTTTTTTTCATACATTTTAGTTTTAAAAAACTTGTGTGTGATAAGTTTTACAGGAAACGAAGCTGGAGAGTGAAGCTTATAATACAAAGTGTGAAGTATTTTTAAAAAAAGTTTGTAAGCTCCCAATTTAGCTAACTCAGTGAATTATGGTTTTGTAAAGGACAGTATATTGTAAACGAGCAGATTTTAGACCCTCTTCTCTGTCACAGCCAAGGACCTGACAGCACACAGAAGGGAGAAATCCCCTATGCTTGCTTATTTTTTCTGAGTAACAGCCGCACTTTTAACAAGATTTCAGCAACTGTCTCCAAATTTGTTTACGGAATTTTGCCTCAGGGAGGGACATGCTTGCATGTTTGCTTTGGACAGCACAGACTGAGACGTGACTTACCTTGCCTGACCAGGGAATGTATTATGGTGTACGATGTCAAGAGTGCTACTTTGGTACTAGGGCAATGACCAAGTTGCCTTTGCCTGATGCACCGGCATCGCAAAGGGACTCAAGGAAAGAGCAAAAGGGGATACCCAGGTGGGCACTGCAATTTGTGATAGGTTACCTTGGGATAAGGATAACCCTTGTATGGTCTAGGAAGTCATGTTACTCACACTGAAAGAGTCGCATTAGTTGCCATCTGTTTTAAGGATTCAGTTTAAAGAGCTCAGTGCATGACTATGTGAGGAAGTACTTGTCTCATTATCAACCTGTCCAGCTGTTAAGATCTACAAGAAAAACTTTCTCAGAGCTACTGTTACCTGTAGAAGCCTGCTTGATAGGCACACAAGGAGAGGACTTTCTTCTCTGCTGAACTAGACTGCCTGTCACTATGGCCAAACTCCAGAATGCATCTTCCTTGTAATCACAGTAGGTCCCCACTCTTGTCATAAACCTTTTATTCAATCACATCATTTTCATTTGGTCTTTTAAATTGTTTTAGTAGCTTGATTTTTGCTTTACTGTTTCTACTTTGATGGTTTTAACGCTTTATAATT
The DNA here is from genome assembly GCF_051106095.1 of Pogona vitticeps. Classification (NCBI taxonomy): domain Eukaryota; kingdom Metazoa; phylum Chordata; class Lepidosauria; order Squamata; family Agamidae; genus Pogona; species Pogona vitticeps. Next base: position 415,294 of record NC_135796.1, read on the forward strand.
TTGAACACTACACACTGCATTATTTTTCTGCAAAGGCAATATATAATTTTAAATAAATTTTAAAACATCACTTCACAGTTTAGGCAGAGAATGGGATACAGGCCTCCTCTAGAGGGAGGGAAATTGAACCTTGGGGTCCTATGAAGTGGTGATGAGCGTGTCATCCCACCAGGACAGCCAGTCATTGGTGTCACCTCTCATCCTGAGTGAGGGACAGAAGCTATACTGATATGGAAACCAAGATACTGAAAGGCAGACATGGTGCTTTAAGATGATGCCAAACAAAGGAAATTAAAAAAACTTTCACCTAAAATTCTCATACTTTTACATTTTGTTGCCTGTATAAAAGTTTGTTTTAAAAACCAGTTTAAATTGGGTGCACTAGTTTTTACAGCCCAAGATCACCACTTCTAAGGAAAGCACAGATTTATATTTTAAAAATCAAATAATTAATGCTTAAATTAATTATGCAGTTCTTCCCACATCCACATGCCTGCATGTAAGAATTCACCTAAGTGTTGAAGTAACCCCCTTTAGGATTACCAAAAGCAAATTGTCACCCTGACAGTTAAGCAACATAAAGAATCAATTCAATATTAAAATTACAACTGTACATAAAGTTAAAATAATTTGAAAAGAAAATTCAAACAAAGTAAGTTGGCACATTTTTGTAGTATTGCTTTTCCAGTTTTAAACTGCAGCCATGGATATGTAACAATCAACAAGGCAAGAAAATAATATCAACCATTCCAGAAAAATTGAAAATAATGAGACAAAAAGGCAAAGCCCTTAAGGAACTGTTGTCTCAGAACAGGATCAAATCAAGCCTCCAAACCTCACCCCAAGTTTAAAAAATGTTCACATACATGTTAGCCTTTTCTATATTGTCTGTGATTTTTCAGGGAAGCTGGCTGCCCTTTTTTTAGGAGCATGAATCTACAGCTCAATTTTGCTGACTCTCCACAGTCCCCACACTGTATAATAGTAAATGTAATTATGAGGCAAGCAGGGCCTACCGTATCTGCAGGTGTTTAGAAGGAGGGGGGAAATACCTGCTTCTTCTGCTCTCCAGATGAGCAGGGATCTGAGAAGTTGCTTGGAACATTATCCATGCAAGACTCCTAGTTATACCAGAGGCAAACATCCTAAAAATATGTTTGTGTCAATCTACGCTTGCCCATTGATCCAAAAGCCAAGAGAACAAGGCAGACTCATTTGAGACTGGAAACACAGTCTGTAGCCCTGATCAAATGAAGAATTCCAGCCTCTGAGCTCACCTTCCACCAGCCCTGCATGAGCCGGTCCCAAATTCCCAAAGAAATAGTGGCTTGATCCACTACACTGATAATCTACAGATGGGGTGTGGTTCAGAAGCTCATGTCCTGTACTAAGTGAGAAGGAAAGGCAGATCCTTTGTTCAGTCATCTCCTAGCCTTACAGTTTACCTCGCAGTGTGTCAAAAAGAGACAAAGCATAACAGAACATTGTAGTTTGGACAGACCATCAGGTCCTACTATAGAAACTATCCAGGTATATTTTACATCAACAAAAGATAAATAATAAAAGGTGAAAATTAATAACACGTTTAATGCCTTTGAAATGTTTTGTAGCACTTTTTCAAGTGGCTTGTTATATCTGTAGCTTGTTATATCTGTATTAGGAGACACAAGAAGTGTACGGCTAAGTGAAACGAATAGCCTCTTTCATCTAGCAGCTTATTTCCTCCCATGTTTAATCAGGAGCATTTGGAAAGCCAGCCAGGAAAACATAAATGCATCCTCCCCCTCTTGCTTCCCAGGAGCTGTTACTAAGATGCATGTTACCTCCAATACTGAAGAAAATATATCATCAATGTGACCAAGAGCTATTAGTTGCCTTAACATTCATGAAATCCCCTTTTAAAGCAGTTCATTAATGGCCTCCTGTGAACAATTTTACAGTTTGCCTTTCTGGATTAGAGAGAAGCAACAGTGCAGCTGGGCAAGAAGACTCAGGCCTATTTGAGCTTAATAGACACATTATGTCTAAACCACGTCAGTGTCATAGACACAGCATAGACACCTAAGGAGGAAGAGACACTAAGCAGTATCAAGTTCTTGTATGAATAATTTACAAAAGTGTGAGCAGTTCTCAAGGATGGCAAAAATTCTCCATTTAGAACTTCAGACTTCACAATAGCAAAAGCAACTGGCAAGACACAACAGTAAGAACTGAAATGGCCAGCAAAATCTGCATTGCTCCACAGAGTCATCTGCTGCATTTCAAAATTATGTGAAACCTTACGAAAAAATCTCTCCTCAGTTCCCACTTCCAAGCCTCTCTGAATCAAGCCAACAATTTCCTTTAATTTCTTAGCCCCTCACACTTTGATAAGTATGAAAGAATCTGTCTCCTTTTGTTATCCATGAGCAGTTTTTCTTGATAAAACTGGCATCTAAAAATTATGCTGTATGACCAAGAGAAAAACCAATAGGCGTAGTTTTTCCCAAAATCTAATATAAATCAGAACAAAAGTTACACCTTCCTGTCCTGAGACTCAGCAATTAAAAGTTTCAAATTTCCAGTACTGATTTATTTCTAGTACTTACAGTTCACTGATAGTTGAAATGGCTGCTCTGGTACCCATTTAATATGGAATGGCTGAAATTTCTGAAAATACAGAATGCTCCCTGCTCAATCATCATCATTACAGATTATTAAATATCATATCAAAACATGTCTATTTACTAGCAAAAAAGGGGTAGAGATGGTAGATATATTTTCCACAAGCAACAGACCTTTCTGAAGGACAAACATAAAATTCAAGTATCAAAAAGGTTATTCTGAGAAGAGTTTGGGTTAAGCAGCCAGAGAGATAGTCACTGTCTTTTGTACCTATATCTTGGGGGCGGGGGATGTATTTATGACTTAGTTGTGGTCCTTATACCAGCACAACCACCTACTTGGGTATAGGAATTTTTAAAAAAATCTTCCCCTCCCCCACCATAAGGGGTTGGGAGAATAGACATATACCCTCTTGCAAGTTTTCTTTTACATTTAGAGTGCCTGAAGCGTCTTTCACACTGGCATTGCCCATTCTTTTAGGTCCATACAAAAAGAGAGTACAGTCACCTCCCCCACCCTTTGCTGTCATCTCACCCTCCCTCTATCTCCTCTAGCACACTGTTTTTTAGATTACACATGATGAAACAGGGCATGCCTCTCTTACAAACCTTTGCCTCAAAAGGGACCAAAAAATGGGAAAATGGGATTTGTCATTCTAATGGATTTCTGGGACAAAAACAAGAGGTTTGTTATGGAACCTCTTATTTGTTTATTTGAAATAAGCTTTGATGAACTAACAATGGAATTCCCAGATAGAGGGCATCACTGATGAATAGGTTCTGAATATGGACAGTTAAAAACCAAAGCAACAGTAGCTATTAAAGCTACAATTTTGATATATCCTTTTCCTCTTCACAAGTGGTCCAGGTAGAAATCTCAAAGCTTTCCAAAGATAAAATTAATTCAGCTTAAAAAAAAAAACACAGGAATCTGTTCTTGCACATTCTCCACAGAAACATTTTCTGCTGTGTAGTGCTTCCCTCTGCTGTTAGAAACTCACAGCACAGCTGCTCTGGCCCAGCTCTTTTCCTGATATCGCAGTTGTGAAAGGAAGGAATCTCTTCTTTGTAGCAAACAAACAAAACCCTTCATCCATCACTGCCCGATGAACAGGAGAGGAATGAATTGCCTCTTTTCAGTACAGAAGGAGAGGATGGGAATTTCTAAAGACAGACAGGTTTTCCACATTGCCAGAATGGGGGAGTTCAAACCAAAAACACATCTGACACATTCGTCCAGTGACTGGCCAGGCTTCTATACTTCTGTAGAGAACAGGATGCTCTGTCTCTTGCTATCAGGAGTGGGGATAGTCTCTAGCTGCAGAAAGTAGAGGAGCACTTGAACCTGGAAGGCAGAGGAGAATGAGGGTCAGTTGGAGAGCTTACCATGGAAGGCTTTTACTTGCCAAGTTTTGGGGAAACAGCTGTGTTGAGGCAGAGTTTTATCAGTCACATGATTACAAAGTTTATTTTATTTATGGAATAAATATACATTTCTATCCTCCAAAATAGTTCCCAGAAGATCATATATAACAAAGTTAAGGCACTATAATAAATGAAATGTGGAACCATACAAAACCAATAGGAAAGAAGCCAACACCAGAAATAAAAATCATAATTAGAAACAGCTGGGATTTCATTAAGAGTTTCCGCGTTACGTTGAAATTACAAAATTAGTGCCAGGTTAACCTCTTTAATTGGAATACAGCCACTAAAAAGGGCTAACTGCTGGTTGTCACCCATACATGGCACGCACAGAAGGGCCTCTGACAGCAGAATGGTGAATTTTATTTCAGTACCACATTCCAAACTGTGGAGGGATTTAGAGGCAAGCACCAGCACAGTGAATTGCCTATGCAGTAATTGGAAGGAGACACAGAATGATCCTAGGAACTAATCCCAATTATTAATCATGATGTTTTTATTTTGGCCACCTGCAGTTTCAAACAAAGCAGCCTGCATAATTCGTCAGAATAGTCCAAGTAGAGTTCCCTAGAGCTTGGCTAAGTGAGGGTGCGACACAGGGGACATCACTTGCACAATGTTCCTGCAAAGCACATTGTAGCAAGGCGGCTGTTTATGCTTTCACTGGCTAAACTGGATCCTGGATTACCAAATTTGCTTTTTTAGAGGAATGCAGCTTCTGAAGAGACACGGTGCAAATGTCTAATATCAAGCACTGGTTTGGCACATTTTTCTGTTTCACAGGAATTTAGTGAAATGGAGAACTGGGTGTAATCTGAATATCAGTGCCCCCTCATTCTGTATCTCTGAATAATGGCAGTCTGTACTTCCGTGTAGAGGGTACATGGGTAACCCTGCAGGAAGGGAGGATGGACATTTCACCTGGAAAAGCTCATATTGAACAACATGCTCCAGCAAGATGTAAAGCTCTACCTAGAAGCACTTTCCCTCTAATCTTCCCATCAAAAAAGAATCATGAACCTTGCCCAGGTGGACAAAGTTTTCTTTGTCTTTTGGCCACTTTCTATGTGCAATTAATACAATTTTTTCTGCACCTAGTCCCCTTTTACCTGGGACATGACTTCTAGTGACCAGCTATCAGTCATGGCTATTGGTTGGGTTGGATTAGCAGGGATTTTACTGTCCTTTTCAGATGGTCTGAGCAGCGTTGGTCCAAAAACAGTAGCCAGATTGTGAAGCGACATCTTGTTGATGCTTTCCTTTTCAGCGACCCTAAAGCAATTTGTGCAGAGAAGACAATGCCTGGTGTTTACAACATTGCAACATGATTCTATTCAAACCTCTTCTTACAACTTCACTGCTACAAAATCATAGTTTAAGTTTTGAAATTGAAATCAAGACATGAGCCAGTAAAAGTCTGAGTTGATGTAAAAAGCTCTAAATGATGGCATTTCTCATGGTGGCACAAAAGACACAAGTACAGAACTATCCATTAATCTAGGCCTTATCTTTGTTAAATTATCAGTGTAGGCCAGTGCCTGGAATCAAATCTACATTATGGACTTCATAGAGTTGGAAACGGTTCCATAGGTCATGTATTTCAGTTCTGTGTTTCAGACAAGGTATGACAACTGTATTTCTGAGAGATACCTCAGCTGAGCCTTTGCTTAAATACCTATAGTATAATACAGTCCATCACCTCTGGCAGGCTGTTCTACTGTCAAACATCCCTGATTGGGAAGAAGTTTCCCCTAATGTCCAGCCAAAATTTGCCTCTTTATAATTTTATTGGTTTGACTTTTGCCATCTGAGGGTAATGAAAGACTGAATTGGTTCTCCATATTCTATAGGACTCTGGATTCCTAGGGGAAAAGATCACCTCTTCTCTAGACTAAAGATACTCAGCTCTTTGAACCTGTTTCCTTGTGGAATTAGGTTTCATCACCATACTTGCTGCCCACCCCCTGGACATGCTCCAGTTTTTCTGTATCTGTCTTAAAATGTGCAGCCAGAATTGGATATAGCACTCCAAATATAGATGGACACAGAATAGAGCAAAACTATCACGCTGCATAACGTCTAAGGGTGCTTTAGTTTTTTTTTCTGCAAATACATCAAACTACCCCTCCCATTCTGTACCTGTACTGTTGTTTTGAACCTAAATACAAGACTCTAACTCTATTGACTTTTTCAGTTTTGTTAGTTTCAGCTCAGTCTTCGAGCCTTTCATGATAATCTTGCTTAATGTTGTTATCTACAATATTGACTTAATGTCATCCACAAACTGACTAAGCATCCTGTCTATGTCCTCTTTTTGTTGAACAAATATTAAACAATACAGGGACAAAAATAAAATTCCACCAAGACTTGGTGCAGAACCATTAATGAGCAAGGGGACTGGTTGTTCAACTAGCTATGGTCCCAATTAACAGTATTATCAGCTTATGTTTTACCATCTTGTTGAAAAGTAGTCAACTTAGGAGATCTTACCAAACAGTGAAATGAAGATATATACCTTATATATTTATACAGTATATGTAAAATCAGAACGTGGGGGGGGGGAATAGGTGGTAGAAAGTTCTCGTATTTACTGGAACATGGTGCTTCAGTAATGTTTTTTTAAGAGTGGTCTTAACCGACCAAATAGGCGGGATATAAATTAAATAAATAAATAAATCATATCATTTATATGCTTCAAAAGTGAGATACCCAAGAAGAAGAAGTCCTGAATCAACAAATTAGAGAGGATAAGAGGATTAAAGGCTTAAAGGTCAAAGGAGAAGAATTCAAAATCCAAGCCTATACCGACGATTTAGTAATAATCCTAGAAGCTCTTCTGAAGTCAATAGAGATACGACCGTGTTTCCCCGAAAATAAGACAGGGTCTTATATTAATTTTTGCTCCAAAAATACATTAGAGCTTATTTTCAGGGGATGCTTTATTTTTTTTTTTCATGCACAATAATCTACATTGATTCAAATACAGTCATGTCATCATCTTTTGGTTGCTGCACAATGAGTCCCTGGTGGAGACAGGGCTTCACATAACTGGGGCTTGTTTTTGGGGTAGAACTTATATTACGAGCATCCTGAAAAATCATACTAGGGCTTATTTTCAGGTTAGGTCTTATTTTTGGGAAAACAGGGTAGTAGATACAATAATAGATTATGGACTCATGTCAGGTCTCAAGATAAATAAACAAAAAACAGATTTAAATCAAAAACATGATAAAAGAAAAAGAAGAGTTGCAGAAACACTCAGGATGCCAAGAAGTATCCAAGGTTAAGTACTTAGGAATCTGACAAAGAAAACAAGCACGTTGATAAAAGAATAATTATATGGAAGTAATGAAAGGAGTCAAAGCAGATTTACAGAAATGGTCTAAACTTCACTTGTCTTTAGTGGGTAGAATAGCGGCAATTAAAATTTACATTTTGCCAAAGTTGGTTTTCCCTTTTCAGACGATCCCAGTATTACTGAAACAAGATAACCAGTAAAATTGAACAAGATAACCAGTAAATTTGCCTGGGATAGAAAAAAGCCAAGAATAGAACTTAAAGTTCTCCAGGACAACTAACGAAGAGGAGGTTTTGGACTACTGGACTGGATGAAGTATTATAGAGCAGCAACTTTGACCTGGGTGAAGGATTGGATCACTTTGTATAACGGGAGACTTTTAAAAATTGAAGGGCATGACCTATTGAACATGCTACCACACACAATTAAAAAAAACAAGGTTTATTTGATTTTACATAACCGCAGCAAGAATTTCTTTAGCAGTTGGAAGACCACAGAGTTACCGACAAAAGAGGAATTTCTTGAGAAGATTCTAGACCTGGTAGAAATGGACATCTTGACAGACACACTAAATGACAGAATAACAGGAGTAGAGAAAAACAAATGGGAACTGCTTTACACCTGGATTAAATCTACATCTACTTTAGAACAGATTATATCCGTATTATATTAGTTAGAATAGGATGAGATGAAATGAATTGTATATACTGTGATAAACCTATGATTGCAACAACACATCTGATGTAAGACCTTCAACATTACCTTTTCAGATGATCGAGGAGGAAAAGAAAGGTAACTAGGTTTGGTTCTGGAAGAGACAGTAGTAAATTCAGCATACAACTTTCCTTTGCAACAGGATCTGAAAGTGCTGGAGGAGATAAGGAAAATTATAGTCATGATGGGAGCAAGATTTTTTCTATTATGCATTTTCCACAGACATGAAAGTGTGTACACATGATGTTCTGTCAAGTAATGAGGGAACCCAGAAACCAAGTTTAGTAGAGATACTTCCACAATGCTCCCACCCACCAAAGCTCAGCTGCCGTGATGTTTCCTGGCCACTTAATTCCTTCCTTTTCAAGAGATCTAAGGGTAACATGAACCAAGGGTAGATGTCTGAGGATGCAACTGACTTCTGATTTGAAAGAACCCTTCTAAAGAAACAGACTGCTTGGCAAAATCTGAGCCAGTTAGTAGAAAGGAAAAATCAGTCTTAAGGATTATTAAGAAAGTGATCAAGAACACACAATCCTGCATATACTGAAATTCTGTTACACAACTCTTTGGTACAGCCACACTTGGAATATTATATGGGATTAGGCTTGCCATATTGCCAAAGGGATACTGTCAGCTAAGTGGGATATGATAGATCATGTGGCTGAACACAACTTGTTCTTCCCAACAACATTAGAACATGGGGTCACCTAATGAAAGCAAATGGTGGAAGATTCAAGCAAGAGAGAAGGAAATCTGCACATATCACATAATTCACTTATATAATTTGCTTCTGAAAGATCTGGTGAAAGCCTCTGGCCTTTATGACTCTGAAAGGAGATCAAGTGGAGTGACAGAGGAAAAGTTCATCAATGAATGTCAACCCCTCATGATATGGTAACAAGCTACATCCAGGTTCAGAGGCATCAGACCACTAACTTATTAGCATGCAAGAGCAAGAGAGTCTCACATTCTGTTTGTGGGCTGCTTCTGTATGTGATTGACCACTGTGGAAAATCAGATGATGGTCTACTTCGGCTTTTGGACTGATTAAAAAATGACTGTTCTTATGTTGAGTTGCTGTGCATGCAGACAGGCTGAAAGGGGACAAATTTATGGATGTATGTAACTTTTATGGTATATGGACACTCTGGAGGAGCTTCTGTCAGATATATTTAGCTTAATTTCCAACTACACAGTCCTGAAGTGATATGTTTGCAAGACATCATACTTGCAGCAACACTAGTACATACCAATGCCTTCAGCAAAGTTGGGATAGAGTTCATCTGTAAAGAGGGGTTCAGGCAGCTCTCTGAAGTAGAGTTTTAGTGTTCCGGCAATGGCGTTGACATCCATTTCATTCATCATGACAGAGACATCTTTGTTATCTGCAAAGACAACAGAAGACAGAGGGAGGGATATGAGGGAAATAGAGATTTCAACTCCTCAGACATTTTTGAACTTTCTCTTTGTCAACATTGTTATTTCCTCTATCAGGGCAGAAATTATGGCATGGATTCTATATCATGATTTGAAGAACTATGTGTTCCTTCCTATTTAGTACTCACCATAGTTTTGTCATGATGTCTAGAATTATGCAAAGTATGGTGGCTACTAATCAGAACTGTAAAATATAGTTTACAAATCAGTTAAGTGGATCTGCCCCTGTCAGAGTGGCACAGTTTTATCAGCAACTGTTCCAGAAGTTCCTTGTTCCAGTCCTAGCAGTCAAGTAAATTAGGCAGAGACAATTAAGTCTATTTACATTTACAGTATATACAGCACCAAGAGCATTACAGTCCACAGCCATTTACATTAGCCAAGAGAAGAAATCATTATATAGTGTCTATATATGCTATCACTGTCCAGTCGGTTGTCAGAGGCATTACATCATCGTCACCTTTAAGATGTGTATTCCAGTATCCTTGTCAGGCACACCTGCTGACACTTTGTATGTGATCTCTGTGCTTAGTGTTCATGGCTGTAAAAATCAGGTTCCATTTTATTTGGCTTATTTTATATAACCTGACAGCCCTCTACTGTGTGCACATCTTTAGCACAATGAGGGAGATTGACAGGTTCAGGGAAGCTGAAAGCAGTGCCATCAGAGCTAGACTTTATTACATGCCTAGACTCCTAGAAGGGTCACCCAAAGCAGAATTGTCAACGTTGAGATACCAGACAAGATGCATCCATATTCTTCAGGAATGAAGAAGAGAACTGGCCTTTGCAGTGGTGATGGGGGCAAAAAAAATCCTGAAGGGTAGCTACAGGGCAGCAGAAGTAACCACTGGCTGATGATCGTTCATTGACAAGTCATGACATTTAAGCTAACTCTTTTTAGTACTGCACCGAAGAATACTGGTAAACCACTTCTGAATAAATAATTTATACTTTGAAAACTCTAGGATGAGACAGTTGAAAAGAAAGGAAGAAGTAGTGCCTGGAGATGACACTCCCAGATCAGAAGGCACTCAGTTGACTATTGGGAAAGAGCAAAGGACAGCTATGAATAGCACTGTATGTAAGGAGCTTGATGCTGCACAACACATAATTGGAACATGCTGTATAATATGAATCATGGAAAACTCAAAATAGTAACACAAGAAATGGAATCTCTAAACATTACAAAACTTGCTGTCAGCAAACGAGTGGACTGCAGTGCATCTTTTCTTACTTTGAAAAATGAAAACCTCAGAAGAAATGATGTGGCTTTCGAAGTGATGGAAGACATATCACATGCAGGTAGGGGCAATAATGAACATCTGAGCAAATAACATCAATCAGACTTATTGGAAAGCTTAGCAACATAACCATAATTCAAGTTTATGTTCTAACTACAGATGCTGAAGAGAAGAAATAGAAAAGTTTAATGCAAATGCCCAGGAGGAAATTGATCACACACCAGAACAGGATGTGCTGATTATCATAGGTAACTTAAATGCAAAAGTAGAAAATAAAGCTGAACCACATTTGATCTAGGAGTCCAAAGTGAAGCAAGAGAGTATTCACAGAATGTTTTGAAGACAGCAACATTTTAATGCAAAGAAATGCTTTGGGCAACTGAATGGACAACTGTATGCATGGATTTCCCCAGATGGCTAATCAAGGAATTAAACAGACTACAGAAGCAAAAGATGAAGAACTTCTATTCCCTGTGCAAAAATGGACAGGATAATATGGTACAGACCATGAATATCAAATATTAGAGTAAAGCTGAAGAAGAACAAAAAAAGAGTCGTGTTAAAATAACATTTAAATATCATTTTTGATCATTTGAAATCCATACAAAAATAGATTCACATTACTAAACTCAATTGATCATAAACCAGAAAAGCTGTTGATTGAAGCAACAGATATTATTATGGAAGAATGGGAGGAAAATCATTCCTTTAATTAAAAAAAAATACTAGATGTATGACTGATGAAACTTGAAACTGTTGATGACAGCAGTAGAATCAAATCCTAAATGAAAGTTTTAGCAACTGTTACATAGAGACAAAGAGCACTGTTACAATAATCACTGCAAAGAAATACAAGAGAACAACAAAAAAGGGAAAACAAAAATTTGTCTTCCATAAGAACTGAATCAAAGGGAAATATACACCTAAGTTAATCATTCCGGAAGAGTAATGTGAGGACATATCATCTGATAAGATAATATATTTTGGGAACAGTATACAAAGAGTTATTAAGAATAGATACAAGGATGACGGGTTCTTTTGAAGAAGAATCCTGTGATGAAAACCCTGTAATATTAAAAAGCGAAGACCAAGCTGCTTTCAAAGCACTCAGAAAAATATGTCACAGGAGGTAGATAGGATGCCAATAGAACTGCTCCAAGCTACAAAGACTGAATTTATAAAAATCCTAAGAAGAATATGCCAATAATTACAAAAGAATTTGCCTCAGACTAGAAACATTCTATACATATCCCAGTCCTAAAGAATGAAGATGTCAAAGAGTATTATAACTACAGTATTAGACCATTGCATTAATTTCCCATGCAGACAAAGTGATGCTTAAGCTTTTGCAATGAAGAGTTTTTAGCATGTATGGAACAAGGGATGTTCAAAGTGGATTCAAAAAGAAGAGGCACTTGGGATCATATTGCAAATCTTTTGTCTACTGGAACTGATATGTGGTGCTCTGCAATGTAATGGACTGGCAGTCAATCCTGCCTGGATTAAAAATCTTGGTCAACCATGAAAACTGAAAAAATTTGGCAGTGTTGAACCACTCCTGAATATCTCGCATACTTTTGAAAACGTGATACAACAGGACCTAACAACTGCTGCATCTTAAAGTTTTAGGGAAAAAACAGTCTGTACTTTATAAATTATAGCAAAACCCTTGACTGTGTGAATAATAAAAAGCTATGGATTGACTTGAAAGAAATGGGTTTACCACATGACTGAGTTGCTCTGAACATCTTCCTATATGTTCAATTTGTACACAGAACACACCAATCAAAACACTGGATTAAATTATGATAAATAAAGGGGTGAAAATTGTTGGAAGAAATATCAGTTTAAGATATGTAGAAGGCACCATATTGTAACAGAATGCAGCAATGATTTGAAACAATTATTGAAGAGAGTTAAAGAAGAAAGTGTGAAAGCAGGATTACAGGTGAACATTGACAATACAAAATTAATGAACACAGAAGTATTAGAGAACTTTCCTGCTGAGAATGAAGAAATTGAAATAATGAGCATACTTTTGTAACTTGGTTAATTATTAATGGGTATTGCAGCCAAGAAAGTAGAAGATGACTGAAAAGGGCAGCTATGAAAGAAGGAGACAGTATCTTTAAGACACAGACTGTTACTGGAGAACAAGAACATCCATAGTATGGTGTTGCTGATTACTATATGTGGATGTCCAAGGTAGACAATGAAGTGAACTGACCGGGGGGGGGGGACCCAACTCAGAGCTTTATGGATACCAGACAGATACATCAGTAAAATCAAGCCTGAACACTCACTAGAAGCAAAAATGACTACACTTAAGTCATTATACTTTGGGAATACCACGAGAAGACTTGCTGGAAAAGACAGTTATGCTGGGAAAAGGTGAAAGCTGCACAAAAAAGATCAAACATGAGATGGATTGACTCAGTAAAGGAAGCTGTAGCCTTGTGTTTGCAAGACCCAAGCAAGGCTAATAATGACTTTTTGGAGATCCTTGATAGAGTTGCCATAAGTGGTCTCCAATGTATATGCCACTCCTGATTTGCAGTTACCCCATCTTGCCTGACTCAGATGTTATGGAACATTATGGTTAGTGATAAAAAGGGAGAGGAGGAAGGAATCTGCATGAGAATGGAGGAGGACACATACAGTACTGCTGCAGATCCTCAGTTTCAGGAGTGCTGCTGCTCTATAACACAAGCTTCAGCCTTTGGTGGACCTCAGGTTCCATCTTGCCTCCAATGGTTTATAATTTCTGTACGCAACCATTTCAGGACCACTTGGGAGCATACCATCAGCTCACTGACCAATCAGCTCTATGTTTCATTTACAGCTAACCCAGAAGTAACAGTTCAGTATTTGAACATAGCAATGAGCCAGATGAGAGATAACAACTTAAAACTTAATCTAGACCAGGCATGTGGTTGACCATACCAAGTTTTAAAAGTTTTTACTTCTTACTGTACAGGACAGAATTATGCTTCCATCCTCACAAAGTAAACAGCTTGAGAGTAGGTTCTCTTCAGGTTCATCATGAGGATACATTGCTGTTTTCTTGGCTGAGTCTTAGATTTGGTATAAATAAGTAAGCTGTTGTCCAAAGAGTAGGACATGTGTTCTTTAAGAATATAGACAATTTGGAAGACGAAAAGGAATATGATAAGTAATGTATAAAGCAAATTTGAAGGAACACAGTATGTTTAGTCTTAAACAGAAGTAGAGGGGACTTAATAGTACTCCCCATGATTTGTCTCACCAGTGGGTAAGCTCCTTGATTTCTAATTATTTGCAAGCATCTTTCCAGCATTATGATTCTGTGACACAGATGGTGCATTAGGAGCAGGTATTAGAAGCCATAGTGCGGAGATCATTTGTACCGAACCATAAAACCTCTGAAACCAATGAAGAATCAGAGTTGATGGGCAGATGGATTGGTTGTTCTGGCCAGTATGCTTGACTAGAACACCAGCTTGATTCATTCTTACTGGAAGGAAAAAGTTTAGAAGTAAATACTCACTGACATCAAAAGCAGCTTTCAAAGCCTGGATGTCGGTGGCAACACCAGAAACCCGGTAGATGCCCACCTCCTCCATGCCACGGCGTTCTACTTCCTCCACACACTGACGCACAATGTAAGGCACCTTTGACCGCTCTCTCCTGCAAGAAGAGCCCAGTTCAGTAAAGGTGGGGGGCACATGGATAACAGGCTTTTGTTCTGCTTGAGAAAAGAGGCAACACTTTCAGTAGACACTCCAGCACCAACCAATTCCACCAAACGTGAGCCTTTTTCATATGAGAGCTATACCCAGTAGCCTGTTATGGCATTTTTTCAAGCTTAAACAAGGATCTACTCTCCTTTCCTGTATTTATAAGTTTACCTATAATGATTTTCTTTCCCCATTTATTTTTTTAAAAATCCATCTTTTTACAAAATTCATTACATTCTTAAGCCTGCAAATTCCCCAGTTCTTCAAAGTTTCAAATTTATTGAAGATATTTTTTTGAAAAAATGATGCTAGCATCATATTCACTGGTGTTTGTTCTCCAGAAAGGGATTTTTTTTTTTTGAGAATATTCTTTGCCCCACTGTTACTTTTGGACAAGCTGATTTGACATATTCTTCTAACAACTCTCCCAAAGTTTGTGCCAAGTTGTTTAACCAATGGTTACTGGCATGTGTAATTATGTACACATCTCAAACTACCTTTAGTTCCATGGAAGAACTAGTCTGTAGTCTGATACAACATTTACCCCTATGTCTGATCTGCCCCTAAGCATGTGGTCATCATTTTGAGGCCATTGACAATATCTGCTATGCTTTGGTACAGAGTGTAGAGATGTGCATAAAAATAGCAGGTTCAGAGTTGGCACTTGCATCTCCCATCTGAACACCTTCCATAGGCCCCACCACTTTCTGATACTGAGCTATCAATTTGTTTATTTAGGCAGCTAAACAAACCAAACATCCATTAATTAGCCACTGATTAATGAAAATTTGCCAGCAGTTACATGCACTCCCAAAATCCTGAAAACAGAGCTTTAATTAGCAGCAATTAATATCATCACAGCAAATCCAGAGCTGTACAACAGGATTTCAGATGTTATCTCACTCTATTTTTAATTTAAAATAAATATGTGCTTCAGTAATCATGTTTCTGCCTGATGCATAATTGCTTCCTATGAAATTTGCCAGCCCCAACAAACAATAGACTGGAACACACATCATGACAAAGACCAGGGGTTAAACTAATATAGTAGAATACAGATGGTGTGAACATTTCTGAATGGTGCAGTTCAGCAGCTTGGAAAATCCCAGGGTGAGTCATCTCCCAGCAAAGGAAAAGCCTGGTTCCTAGTTCCAGATCACTTCAGGCAAGGTGATATTCAAAGTAAGTAAACAGATTCCGTGCAGCAGCACATGACATATTTATGTTGCTCATGTGAAGATGATGAATAAAAGAATAATCTGTTTTTAAAAAAGCAAGCACAAGAAACAACATCTGCTTGTGTGGATTTCTATTTTTAGAAAAGGTTTTGTGACTCACTTGGTGACAACAGAAATCTTTACTCCAAAAACCCCTGTTTGCTTGCGAGAGGGCATCCTCTTCAGGCTGAACTCCCTGCTTGTGAACTTGACGGACAGCTTCACTTCAACCTTGGAAATAGGAAACTTTATTATTACTCTTTGCAGCTAAAGCCATTCTTCTGTTAGCTCTTCTGGTGACGAATCACCACAAAAATACCACAAGCCATCATGGGCAGGAAGTGGGCTTGGAAGCGAGTGATCCAAGTCCGTATCCTTGCTCAGCCCTGAAGTGCGCAACCAGCAGGTTAGTTTTTTTCAGCCCAAACTGTCTTCTCATGGGAGAAGCATAAGGAAGCTCAACAGAATAATGTACAACTCTCATGCACTAGTCTCAGTTACATGATGCCACACATGTCATGTCATCACCAGCAGTCCTCCAGCATTTCAGAGCTGCACACTAGATATCAAAAGAGTGAAGCTCTAGTGTGAAAAAATACAGCTCACACAAAAGGATGAAGGAAAAATAAAGGAAAATATGCTACCAATCAACAGGCCACTTGTATGCATCATTTTATACCTTATACAGGTATCTAAAGCTTGCCAAAAAAATTTTTAATATTCATAATGGTTGATTAAAGGTATCACCTGATCCTGCATTTGTACCTTATACTGTATTTGCTGTAAATCTGATTTCAGATGCTTACTTCTGATAAACTCTTTTTATTCTAACATGGCACTATATTTAGTAATACAGTATTTAATAAAACTTACATGCTGTTTATATGAACATGTTACTAGAACGCATGAGATGAGCAGTTCATTCTTGCTTGTAGAAAGTAGCTTTAAATTCAAATGCCTTAGTACTGATTAATCAGAGACACCTTTGTGTCAAGTGTAATCAAGAAATATAATACTACAATAAGCAAATGTCTGTAAGGATTTGATACCATGCACTTGGTTTCAAAAGTTGCTAGTTGTCTTGGCAATTTTTATAAAGGAAATGGAAGAGTGAAAAATGTTTGAATAAATAAGACCATGGCTACGATTGTAGCTCTGTATGCAGGATTAGATCTAGTACTATTTTTCTATTTAAAGAAGAACATACATAGAAGTTAAACCCTACTTCTACCTTCTACCTACTCCTTCCTTCAAACAAAAAAACAAGAACAGCTTTTAACCTCTTTCTGGTGAGCCCCAGAATCAGAAGTAAATCCTACTAGCAGAAATAAATAATAATTGTGTGTCATCAAGTCAATTCTGACTTATGGCAACCCTTATCAGGGTTTTCCAGACAGAAAGTACTCAGAAGTGTTTTCCCATTCCCTTCTTCTGGGGGCATCCTGGAAACGTGCAGCTTGCTCAAGGCCACCCAGGCTGGCTCTCTTCACAGGAGGCACGGTGGGGAATCAAACTTCCAACCTCTGGCTCCAGAGCTAGATACCGAACTCACTGAGCTATACAGCCAGACACTGGCAGAAAAAGACCTTAAAGTGGCTTTGGATGAAAACATTATCCCACTTCTTTACTCAAGCCCCTTAATAGTCTTATGATGGTCAGAGCTAGTTGTATTTTAAACAAACCCCCAGCAGCTTGTTTATGCTTATAAATTCCATTACATTTGGAGGGGCTTCCCCAGGTACAACAATAAACTTGCCAGACAGATTAAACAGCTCTTATTGAAAAAGCCATGTCCAAATTCGTCCAACTGATAAAGCTTCATTGTGTGATACCCTTTCTCCTAGAGCTATACCACCTTTACTGACACATAAAGAAAAAAAAAAGGTACAGGGACTCAGCTGTTAAGAGACAGCCCTGAGCCCTGGGGTATCAGGCCACTGAGTACCTCTTCTCTCCAAGACCCTCACACAATGTGCTTCTTGTTAATTTAAATTTTTTCCACAAGGCTTCACTGTCTCCTGCTTGGAGCCCACTAATAAGACAACCTGATGGACCAAGGACTTTTTTCATATGGTCACCCGCTTCAAGAGGTCAACAGCCTCAGAAGAAAGACATCATTGTTCAGGAGCAGCAGTCCACATGAAGGAGCAGCTATGACAGTCCTTTACTGTGCCTGTTCTGTACCTTTCCTCTCCCTCTCTAAACAGAACATAATCCTGTCAGAAATGCAGCCTTCCATCCCTTCCACTCAGGACATGTGCAGGAGCTCAGAGAGAGACAGACAGCTTATGCACTTTAGGGAAAACACAAAGGCAGCATTTCAGATAGGCTGTAGATGAGAAACAGGAAGATTGAGGAACTAATACTTACTGTTCTTCCTGATCAGCAACAGACTGTTCAAAGATGCCATATGTGCACACATGCAGGCTGTTTCTGCATAGTACACAATCTATTCAGCTAGTTCCCTAGCAGAGACTAAAATAGCTGCAGAGTTCACATACTTGGCAAGAAGCTGGTTTTGTGTGTGATACCAACAAGGAACCTCCGCATGTCTACAGACACTGTTCCTTGTCTGCTGAAGAATAAAAACTGCTTTTTACTGAGAAGGAGTGCAAAGCCCCCAGAAGCTAATCAGAAAAATTGTGAAAGGCATCCAGTCCATCATTTTAAATTCTGAATGTACTTACTCCATTCATGTAGATGACTGTGCGTTGCCAGTCTTTGTCTTGCAATGCCTGTGGATCCAGCTGGGGAGGAAAAGTTAATCTTTTAGCAAGTAAAGCAACCAGTCACAGAGCCAATCAGTTACCTTGAATTAGATACAGTGGTCACATTTAATTAATCATAGAATCACAGAATAATTGAGTTGGAAGGGGCCTATAAGACTATCAAGTCCAACCCCTTGCTCAATGCAGGTATCCAAATCAAAGTACTGTAGATCTGACAGATGGTTGTCCACTTTTCTCTTGAATGTCTCCAGTGTTGGAGTGCTCCTCACAACCTCCCAAGGTAATTGGTTCCTGTTGTGGTGCTCTAACAATTAAGAATTTTTTCCTGATATTCAGCCTAAATTGGCTTTCTGTAGCTTAAACCTGTTATTATGTGTTCTGCACTCTAGGATAATTGAGAACAGATCCTGCCCCTCCTCTATAGGCCTATCTTTCAAGTATTTGAAAAATGCTATCCTGTGTTCCACCTAGTCTTATTTTCTCAAGGCAAAGCATGCTCAGTTCTTTCAGTCTTTCTTCATAGAGCTTGGATTTGAGTCCCCTGGTCATCTTTGTTGCTCTCCAATTTGTTGGCATCCTTCTTAAAGTGTGGTGTCCAGAACTGGACACAGTACTCTAGATGATGTTTAGCTAGTGCTGAATAGAGGTAGACTATTAACATAACATGCAAGTCATGTTACTTAGACTTACAGAGATCAAAGGCACTGGAAAACCTTACTAGGTCTCCCATTAAACCAAAAAGCAACATCATAACTTAAGAGTCTCAAAACAAAATTTTCATCACAGCACACTTAGATTTCTGTCATCTTTTATACAGAACAACTGAGAGATTCTTCTACGTCAGACCCTTCTAAACATTCTACTTTGCTTGTTCAGCCTTATTTGAGATGTTTGAAAGTCTGCTATACACATCTAAGGCCAACTTCCCTCTCTGGCTTTGATAAGGCACTAAAGCTGTCCCTGAACTGTGCTCCTCAGATGTTTGCACTTTGGATGGGGTGGTTGGGGAAAAAGGCTCACAGAAAATGCCCCTACACCCCCCGCCCCCAATTGTGTACACAGAAAACTAACTTGCCAGCGAAAGTGCTAGGAATAGTTTATTAGCCCACTCCTGCTTTCTGCAAATTCACTATTTGCAAGAATGAAATACTGTATTAGCCTCAAATCAGATTAGAACCTGCCTGCCACCTATTGCTATCCAAAATGGAAGCAGCTTATAAGCATCACATACAATATAGAGCTAAAGTCTGGTGGGCTAGGCTGGGGGAGACGGGCAGGTACAGCTAACCTTTCCTGTGTCACGAGGCCATGGATGGATGTTCCCAGCATTCCTATGTTTTCCAGTTGAATCCAGCTGAGTCCTGCAAGAACAGCTGAAATATCTGAACACTCCCTGAGTGGTGAAATGGGTCATCAGCAGCTCCCACATCTTGTCATGCCACACAAGGGACTTGCAAATCTACAGTCTCTCCTCTAGGTTTTTAATGCAAACTTTTCCGGAAGAATCTGCCCACCCCCATATGACCAGCCAAGTTCTCAATGAGCCATCTGTCATTTTTCCCAAAAGGAAGTAGGAGTTTACACTCATAGAAAATTCTCTCATTATCCTTGTTATGTTCCCAGAATTGAGAGGAAATGGCTTTTGAAGTGTTTGGTTTCCTTTGGGGAACTACCGAGTGCAACACCCTCGAATGGCTTTCAAGAACGGATGAAGAATGTTGTTTGAAATGTTACTGTCATAGAGCTATCAATACACACATCCTTGCGATTTTGTGCCATGTTCACGTGCACCACAGCTACTGAGAAAATAGACACCTCCTGCTAAGCCATGGGTTAAAGTATGGGGATGCATTCTGACAAGTAAGCCTTGGGCTCCCACATTAACCATATACACGCAACTGTATAGAGGGGGGAAAGTGCATCTTCTCATGATCATCTTGGAAAAGGATGGGTTGGAGGGAGCGTGTGAATCCAAGACCTGCTGCAGCTTGTCCTCATAACACTGAGCTGTGGTTTAATGTCCTATGAGAACCTATCTGTTGTCTGAAACGTAAGCATTACAAGACCCCATGCAAAGCCTTAGTGAAAAGGTTTCCTATGTAAATGAACAGAAATGCTGCCCAAGGCATTGTTTTACAACTAAGAAAAGAGGATCCTAAATTAGAAGATATTCTAAATGGGAAGAGATTCAAAAGTAGAGCAGGGCTGGAAGTCCTGCCACCCCAAACATAAAGAGGAATATTATATACACCTTGGCTCTTAAAAACCAAGCACACTTGTAATACTGAAAATATTGTTTTTTAAAAAATACACAAACCCAAGAAACACCTACTTCATAGAGGATATCCTCCAATTACCATTGGTTTGAATATCTAATAATTACTTCCTGGTCAAGGGAAAGTCTTTCCCATCAGACTTGCAAATCTAACAATGAATGACACAGTCCTTTTGTGGTGAATTTTCATCTAGCATTTCCAAATTATGGCAAGGCAATTTAAGAAAGCTTACTAGCTATTAGCAAACCCAGAGCATCTTGCAAAAGCCATCAGCAAGCCTCCTGTGATGACCAGCTACCAAATCTAAGATGATTACTGGTGAGAGCTGTCTTCAAACCACCAGTCACCAAGCCCAGGTCATACACTTGTGATCTTGAACGCTGCATCACCTGCGTGTTTCTCAGGGAAACAGCCATTTTTACTAGCTCTGCAATTGGCAGGATCTATTCTATAGGCTCTACCCTGTAATTTATCTTATTGTGTTTAAATGGCCAGGATGCCACTGGAATATGTTGACAAAACAACAGCAGACCTACATACAAATTCAGAAATCGTAAGTCTGCCATTTTGACCAAGAAGTTGGAACAATCACTATTTATAACTTTGAACATCATGGCCTATCTGACTTGTCTTTGGTTGGAACAGATATAACACCAAACTGAAACACATTAGAAAAGAGGGTCTACTTCTGGATTTACAGACTGGCTGCCTTAATACCTCACAACGTGAACCTAAGAGACAACAGATGACATTCATCTGATTTAGAATGCCCTGTCCTCTAGGTTTAGTAACTGCCATCTTGAAAATGGCATACTTTTACCAAAGCAACTGAAGAAGTAAAAAGCCGAAGGTTTTGCTAACATATTTCATTACTTTCACTTGTTTGTCATTCTTGAAAGTGTATGACGTAAGTGATCTTGACTGAAGTGGTGTTAAGTGCTTTATTAAAAAACCCACATCTGTTTATATACATCATTGTAAAGATACATAACATAAACTATAGCTATTTATAAACTAGCAGATAATAAACTAACGATCATTGTACAGTCATAAAGCAGATGTTGAGATAAATTAAGACGTTTGCAGTTTATGTCAAAACTGGAACAAGGCTTCTCTGTAATTTGTTTCTTGGGAAGAGGTATTCCTAAAGTCAGCACCACTTGTTCCTTACTCTTTATTTTTCTTTTGTTTTGGCCTGATATGCTAGCACAGACTAAAACAGCTGTCTCTTCTACAACTACAGCTTGTTCCTGGTTTTTAACAAATTCAGTATCTGTAGGATATGGCCTAATCAAGAGGGCCTCTGCAGAGGTTGGACAGATCTGAATGGAATAAGGCTCTCTCTCCAGTCTCCCAGTCCCAAACAGTTAGGCCTTAGAGGGTTAGAATCAAAACTTTAAACCTGCCCCAGTAGCAAATTAACAGCTAGTGTTTTTTTCAGCATCAGTGATATGCAGCAATGGTTCCAGGACCATCACATAGTAAACTCACCACTGTGCTAGGTGCAGGTTCATACCACAAATACAGCAAGAACTGGAGGTAAAATAGAAGTCTAATTAGTGATGGGTGAATACCAGCCAGTTCAGTGTAAACTTTGTGTTACATTTAAAAGCTGTCACAGCAAGCACACAGAAGCCAATCTCTTTTCATGCTGGAAATGCTGGCATACACATGCTAATTCTGTCAATATGTACATTGCTGACCAGGTATGCGAACAAAGATTCTAAACACTAAAACAGCTCCAAAGCAGTGTTAATGTTTATAATCTATGTTTATGTTTTGTTTATTCATTTATTTAAAATATTTTACCCTTCCTTTCTCCTTAAAATGACCCAATCTAGTTTACACCATTAAAAATACAATATTTAAAAGCTAAAAACAGGAAGTACACAAATGCTAAAAAGAATTAAACAATTATTATATTAAATAGAGTCAGTACTAAAAACATATTTAAAAGCAACAAAGCACAACAATGCTCTGCCACTGCTCCTTCTCCTGACAGGCCAGGCTGTTTGGTCTGTATAGACAAATATTAAAACAAAGTGTTGTCTAAATAATGAGGAAACAGTTTGAGTGTTTGGAATCAGGTTCTAGATACTGAACCTGAAGGCTGAGGCCCTTTAAACACACATGCTGGTCTAATAATAATCAACACAATATCCAACTTCTTCCAAATATATTAAAGCATATAAACAATAAATAGCTACAAGAATGAGTCTTGGAAAAATATTCCACAGAATCTTCTCAGGAGGAAAGATCAGGCCTGATAATGCTAACCAGAAGAAATGACAAAAGACTAGAAAGGAAATACATGTTTAGATGAATTAAATTCTCTAAGAGTTGGCGTCCTATTCCACCATGCTTTCCAGATAGCCACTTCCATGGTAAACATGAATGGTGGCAGATAAGAGCAGACAGACCAGGCAACCCCAGTCTGCAAATCAAGACAAAAATCAGACAGCAAACGGAAGGGCAGAGTGTCAACATCTTAAGCTTATTAAAAGTGTGTCTTGACTGGAAATCTCAGAAGAGACCTGGGGAGAATCCATACTGGAACTTTTTTGTTTCTCTTGAATCACATACTCTATATTTTGCTTGGACAACTACTGAAGTTGGAACATACTGCACTGGTTCCTGTACATTTTCAGTCCTTTCATTGTGCTAGTTAGCAGCTATCACAGATATTTGGTTAACCATCATGCTAAACAGATGGTGTTAAATGATCATAATGGTGATATCCTGCAACAAGATACAGTGCATTTTTCTGGTTGGAAGAACAGTGTTATGGAATATGCAACTTGGTTGTCAATTTTTCTTTTTAGTCTGCTAAGTGATTCTACTTGCCTCAATTATGAAACAACAGGGAGCAAAGAAAAAATGAATTCTTCATTTGGCTTTACACCTTCCTGACTAGCCAGAAAAAAAAAATCTATGAAATGTTACATTCAGTTCTTTGGAGAGAAGGTTTGAACAACACAGAAGTGTTTGATGCCTGTGTTAAATCACTGCATAACTGACAGAGGTGTGAAGAAATCTTTGCAGCAGTGACCAACACTATATTTAAACAAACTTCCCTTCCCACCCCTTTTGCTGTTTCTCAGGTGGACAGAAATAAAACAACAACAAGCTTTTTCTTTCTAAGGAACAACTGAAAAAGAAACAAGAAATGGTGGTGATATGCATACGGTACTGCTGTGGGCACTGTGAAGCTTTTGGTAATACAAATTGCTGCAGCAAAACAGAATACATCACGGGAGAGCAGCAGTTATGTCCTCCATGCATTTCAGTGGATTCACATATTAACTTCTTCCATGTGAAAGATTGTGATCCACACAAAATTCAGCCTTTTGAAAGGGCTTCAAGCACCTGGACTGCCATCAAAGCCACCACTGAAGTGTTGGGCTTGTGGAAAAATGCCTGGATTGCTACTGGGCAATCAGGATCCCAATACATGTTTGATTCTCTTAAAAAACATCTTGTAAATAGTGGCGAAATCACGAAGGAATAGGATCAGAAAGCACTTATGCACATGCAGCCTCAGGCATGACAAACTGAAGATACTTTTAGTCCAGCTATTGAATGTAGTGATCCTTTGACATTATGGATGTATGCTTCTGCCCAAATATAAGGTTCTAGACTTTCTGAGTATATACACTGAAAAACCACCTAGACTACCAAGGAGAAGAAAGAAAGGCCTGGACCTGCAGGAAAACGTTCACTTGTCTACAGTTAGTCTGGAAATGTAAAAAAAAATACTGCTCAGTTATGCCTGTCATTAGATGGGGAGGGAACGTGCAGAGATTTGGGGCTAGAATATCACACAGTGTGGACTGGAGGGAGAAGTGGAAAATACTGAAGCAGAAATATGGAATAGATGTTGCGCAAACCTGAATGCTGTGAACCCAGAGATCTCACTTTCATATCTCATCATGATGGACATGAAAGTGAGATTTTGAAGCATTTGGAGTTCCACCTATTGTGAAACCTCTACTTCATGTTGGACTCACTGGATGTTCTTTCTGAGAAGGAAGTATCCTGTTAATTCAGCAGAAAAAAACTGCTTGAATAGTGCAGCGACTAAAGGACAATTTAATCATGCCTCTGCAGCTGTATTCAAAAATGTCTAATGGAGGAGCTTGGCTGAAACCTTCCTCTGTAGGCTAGATCTGAAGTGTCAGCTACCATTTGATGCTAAACTCCAACCCCAATGGTTTGCTTTCTTACTCTGTCTCGCTCTCCTGACCATGGCAGTGCACTCTGGTTATAAGGGAAGACACACTTCGACATTGCCTCTCCTCACACAAGAGGACCAGCTTCATATGGATACTTGGGTAATGAGGTTCACCATCCTTCTGCTAATGCACTGCTTTATCCCAGTATCAGGATACAGTTTCCACCTAACTTCCCTCCCTTGGCAGTTTTGGGGAAACTGCCAAGATGAAGGAAAAACCAAGATGATATAAGAAGTGGAGCAGAGAAACAACACTTTTACACATCACATTGATTTCCAGGAGCAGCCCGGGACAATCCTGCTACCAACAGCTTCAGTAATATTTACGGTAGTGATGAGAATAAATAATATGAGCTATTTTAATGAGGGCTGAGCAAGTAGCACCACACACAGAGGATAAAAGCAGTTCACCTTTGAAAGTCCCCAGATGTTGAGCCAAATGGACTGAAACTAAGTAGAAGTTACAGTTGTCAGTAGAAAGAAACTGACTGCAGGCCCTTCATTTTAAATTAACCAACCAGCATTTACCTCATTCAGAATACAGTATGAAAAAGCCAAAAAGTTGCAAGGCCTCCTTTGTTTTTCTTGCTACAGACATAAGAAAGTCTTTGATTACCTCAAAAACCAGGGACCGAATAACATGCTAACATGAAAGCATTGCAGAAAAGTTGGGGAGGTGATATGTGATAGAAGAGAAACATACCTCCCAACTCTAGCTTCCAATAGCGTCTCGTGCTAAAGAAAAATGATCTGCAAATACAGACTGATGGTGAATTGGGGCTATTTTTAGTGGGAATGGAAAACTGGAAGGCTTCAAAGGACTAGTAAACCTCCCTGCAACATACACACATAAATTGTGGTGCAGAAATATTGCGGAAGCATCTGTTGCTCGCTGACAAGCAGTGTCCTGAACAAAGAAGACACAGTTTTCCAAACAAAGAGCAGATGACAAAACAGGAAATACTGTGCTGCTGGTGCCCATGGAATACTCCTCTGCCTTGACACACAGGCTTTGCTAATGGTTTTTTTCCTCTTATTTAGCATGCATGAAGCAGGAATGTTTAAACAGTGCTCACTCAGCTCAATTTGCCTAGACTCGCTGCTTCTTCACCAGCAACAAAAAGAATGGTGTGATTCTCAAATCCCAGAAGTGAGAGGTGGAATCCCTAGAAGTTGTTGTAAATTCCCATCAATTCCAAGGAAATACAACTAGCTTTTCTCCAAGGAGAGACCCTTATGGCCAAACAAGCACTAGAGTGGTTTATTCAGATGAAGAGGCAGTGAGGTTCACTCACTTCAGTCTCATAGTTTGAGAAACACTCCCAGAGATACTCAGAAATGCAAAGATAGGCAAGACCAGCACAGGAGGATTCTATCCAACTTCGTTCTTCACAACTGGGCCTTGGCTACTGATTAAAGAGCAGTAAATATCAGCATCAGCACACAAAGATCAAACTGATCACATTTCAAGACAAGATAACTTTACACTTTAGGAGATGATGCCCTCACTCCTAAACCCACTGAATTGCCCAGGGAGCTGGTGAGGATACACAAAATAAGAACTGCTTGAACTGTACCCCATAACCCATGTTACAGTGTATTCACTGTGATCTTCCAGGCAACCATAAGCCTTTGTGAAAAGTACCCTACTGGCATAAAGGAGGCCTTTTCTGAAAGCCTTCTTTGCATGCAGCTGGACATTTATCACACGGGGAGGAAAGGGTTACATCTTCACTCTCCATCTGCAGCAGTTTTATTTTTTTCAGAGGAATCTTTTAGCAGAGATTAGTTAATTGCTCCACTGGGGCGGCATGAGGCTTGGGCACTGCATACAGGTGAGCTGCAATGCATAGAGAGAAAAGTGCTGAACTCCCGGCTTCATGTCTTTCTGTCATCTCTCAGTCCCGCTAAGGATCTTTTAAGAAACACAACTGCTGGAGGCAACTAGCTTGCTTTTAGAAAGGAATAGATAGCAACAGCCCACCTGGATTTGGCCTTTTCCCATAATTCTGTCTGTCATCTCTCCATCTTCTTTGGTGAACTTGGTTTTGTTATAGCACTTCTCATAGCACAGGACCCGCAGAGTCTGTGATCCCTCTAGTTCTATCTCAAATTCCTGCAGAAAGAGTACATTGGCTGAGTTAATGGAAGGAGCACCATGGAAATCCAACAGAGAGGTAATTAGTCAAAACTTCATGTTCCATAAGAGCTGTGCACGGGTGGTAGACTGGGTCCATGTCTGGTAAACAATAAGAGAGTTAAGATGACTGACACAAGGATTTGCCTCTCATAGGACTGGGCTCAGTCCCCACCTTACCTAGGAAAGATAACAGCAATTTCAACATTTTCATTAAAGATACATTAAGAAGTAAAATATTTACAGTAGTTTTAAAGACAGAAGACAGAATATTGAAACTAAGACATAAGACATAAGACATAAGAAATTTATTTGTCATTGCGCTCACAAGTGGGTGCAACGAAATGAGGTGCTCTTCCCCAAGGTAAAACTGGACAACACTACAAAAAAAAGTTAAAATATACACAACTTTCACCATCCAAATATAGATACCCCGTTTTCTCTCAGCAATTAAAATTCCACCAAAAACCTATGGCCCTGCATTTAAACTCAATACTGCACTTGGGTAAAAACTGTTCTTGAATCTGCTTGTCCTTGCTTTCAATACCCTGAATCTCCTTCCTGATGGTAATAGTTTACAGCCCCCAGCCAGTAAGGTTCTACCTCGCCACGGTCTGTTAACTTCACGGGGTGCGTGGGGTTTAGGGTCAAACCCGACAAGCAGATCGATAACCGTGCACCATGCAACAATCGTAAGAAAATTTCTGCCCTAAAGCTGGGCACCTGGAATGTACGGACAATGACCCCTGGCTTTCCTGACTACGGCTTTCCTAACGACCTGCAAGAAATAGACGATGTGCGCAAGACAGCTGTCACTGACATGGAACTGAGTAGACTGCAGATGGACATTGTTGCCTTACAAGAGACAAGACTGCCAGACTCAGGATCTGTCAAAGAAAAAAACTTCTCATTCTTCTGGCAGGGAAAACCATCGAATGAGACCAGGGAATATGGTGTCGGCTTTGCAGTCAGAAATACTCTTCTGAGATGCATTGTTCCACCTACTGTGGGGAGTGAAAGAATCCTGTCTCTGCAGCTCCACTCATCAGCAGGACCAATAACCCTCATTTGTGCATATGCACCAACACTGTCATCCACTCCAGAAGTGAAAGACAAATTCTATGACGATCTGGCAGCTACTATCCAAAAAGTCCCTGAAAGAGAGGCACTGTTCATTCTTGGAGACTTTAACGCTAGAGTTGGTGCTGATCATAATTCTTGGCCCACTTGTCTAGGCCGTTTTGGCATTGGAAAGATGAATGAAAATGGCCAACGCTTGCTGGAGTTTTGCTGCTATCATGGTCTTTGTGTCAGCAACACATTCTTTAACACGAAGCTGCAACACAGTTTCCTGGAGGCATCCAAGATCCAAGCATTGGCATCAGCTCGATCTAATCCTCACTAGACGTTCCAGCCTTCCTAGTATTACGATCACACGCAGTTACCAGAGTGCTGATTGTGATACTGATCACTCCCTGGTGTGTAGTAGAGTAAAACTACGAACAAAGAGAGTATATCACACGAAAAAGGAAGGAAGACCACGTATTGACATCAGCAAGACGTGCGATCAAAGAAAAGTGAAGGAATTTGCCCAAGCACTTGAGGAAGTCCTTCCAGGTCCGGCTAATGCAAATGCACCTGAACGATGGGAACACTTCAAGAACACTGTCTATAACACCGCCTTGTCCACCTTTGGCAAGAAGACCAAAAAGATGGCTGACTGGTTCGAAGCCCATTCAGAGGAGTTAATGCCAGCCATCGAGGATAAGAGAAGAGCTCTAGCAGCATACAAAGCCTGTCCTAGCGAGTACAACTTGCAAGCTCTTCGAGCTGCTCGCAGTCAAGTCCAACAGGCTGCCAGGAGATGCTCCAACGATTATTGGCTCCAGCTCTGCTCTCAGATACAGTTAGCAGCGGACACAGGTAACATCAAAGGAATGTATGACGGTATCAAGCAGGCCTTAGGTCCAATGCAGAAGAAATCTGCTCCCCTGAAGTCTGCTACAGGTGTGCTCATCCAGGACCGAGCACAGCAGATGGAACGCTGGGTACAGCACTACTCTGAGCTATATTCCAGAGAGAATGTAGTAACCGAAGAAGCATTAAATAATATTGAGTGCCTGCCTGTCTTGGAAGAGCTGGACAGCGAACCAACCCTAGCAGAAATAAAAGCGGCCTTGGACTCCCTCGCCTCCGGCAAGGCACCCGGAAAGGATAACATCCCCGCTGAAGTGCTGAAATGCTGTAGGGAGATCATCACCACCGAACTGCATGAAGTCTTTTGTCTCTGCTGGAGGGAAGGTGGAGTACCACAGGACATGAAGGATGCAAACATTGTCACATTGTACAAGAACAAAGGAGACAGGGGTGACTGCAATAACTACCGTGGCATCTCTCTTCTTAGTGTGGTAGGGAAGCTGCTTGCCCGTGTTGTGCTGAAGAGGCTCCAGGTGCTTGCAGATAGAGTCTATCCAGAATCACAGTGTGGATTTCGAGCTAATAGATCCACCACTGACATGGTATTCTCCCTCCGACAGCTGCAGGAGAAATGTAGGGAACAACAACAGCCACTCTTAGTGGCCTTCATAGACCTTACAAAAGCATTTGATCTGGTTAGCAGGGATGGCCTTTTTAAAATACTTCCCAAGATTGGATGTCCGCCTCGTCTCCTTAACATCATCAGATCTTTCCATGAGGGAATGAAAGGCACTGTAGTTTTTGACGGCTCAACATCAGACCCCTTTGACATCCAAAGTGGAGTGAAACAGGGCTGTGTCCTCGCACCAACACTTTTTGGGATCTTTTTTGCTGTCATGCTGAAGCATGCCTTTGGAGCTGCAACCGAGGGCGTCTATCTCCGGACTAGATCAGACGGAAAGCTCTTTAATCTCTCTAGATTGAGAGCGAAGACCAAAGTCCAACTGAAATGCATGCGGGACTTCCTCTTCGCAGATGATGCAGCCATTGTTGCCCACTCTGCTGAAGACCTCCAACAACTCATGAATCATTTCAGCAAGGCCTGCCAAGACTTTGGACTAACAATCAGCCTGAAGAAAACACAAGTCATGGGCCAGGGCGTGGACTCACCTCCCTCTATTACCATCTCCACACAAGAATTGGAGGTTGTTCATGACTTTGTGTACCTCGGCTCAACCATCTCTGACACCCTCTCTCTAGATGTCGAGCTGGATAAACGCATTGGCAAAGCAGCCACCATGTTCTCTAGACTCACAAAGAGAGTATGGCTCAATAAGAAGCTGACGACACATACGAAGATCCAGGTTTATAGAGCCTGTGTTCTAAGCACACTCCTGTACTGCAGTGAGTCCTGGACCCTTTGTGCACGGCAGGAGAGGAAGCGGAACACCTTCCATATGCGCTGCCTCCGACGGATTTTTGGCATCACCTGGCAGGACAAAGTTCCAAACAGAGCAGTCCTAGAACGAGCTGGAATTTTCAGCATGAATACATTACTGAAACAGCGACGTCTACGTTGGCTCGGGCACGTCGTGAGAATGGCTGACGGTCGGATTCCAAAGGATCTCCTCTATGGAGAATTAGTGCAGGGAAAGCGCCCCAGAGGGAGACCACAACTGCGATACAAGGACATCTGCAAGCGAGATCTGAAGGCCTTAGGAATAGACCTCAACAGACGGGAAACCCTGACATCTGATCGTTCAGCCTGGAGGCAGGCGGTGCATCATGGCCTCTCCCAATTTGAAGAGACCCTTGCCCAGCAAGCCGAGGCAAAGAGGAAGTCACAAAAGCAGCGAAACCAGGGAGCCGGACAGGGGACAGACTGGATTTGTCTTCAGTGTGGAAGGGACTGTCAGTCTCGAATTGGCCTTCTCAGCCACACTAGGCGCTGTTCCAAGCCCTCCATACAGAGCACACTACCATAGTCTTTCGAGACTGAAGGATGCCTAACTAACTAAGAATCCTTAGAAAATACAACCGTTGTTGTGCCTTCCTGATTAACGCAGCGGTGTTTGCACTCCAAGTCAGGTCATTTGTTATGATAGTCCCAAGAAACTTACATTCAATCACCTGTTCCACACAAACTCCATCTATATACAGTGGCTGAATGTCTGCTCTTTTTTTCCTATAGTCCACTATGAATTCCTTGGTTTTTTGGATGTTAAATAAAAGATTGGTTTTTTTGCACCAGCGGGATAGCTGTAATACCTCGTCCCGATACGCAGACTCATCATCCCCAGAGATAAGTCCTACTGATGTAGTATCGTCTGCAAATTTGATAATCCTATTACTGGGATGGTTATTGGTGCAATCCGATGAATAAATGGAGAACAGTAGTGGACTAAGGACACAGCCTTGTGGAGTGCCAGTGCTGAGTATCTTGTCAGTAGAGATGTAGTCATTCAGTTTAACCCTTTGTGGACGATTTGTTAAAAAATCCAAAATCCACAGACAGATAGAATCTGGAAAATCAAGATCTTTAAGTTTGTCTATTAATCTGTGGGGTATAATGGTGTTAAAAGCAGAGCTAAAGTCCGCGAACAGCATTCTTACATAATTCCCTTGTGTTTCCAAATGGGATAAAGCCATATAAGGCACAGTATTGATCGCATCCTCGGTTGATCTATTTTCTTTATAAGCAAACTGAAGCCCATCAAAGGGATCAGGAAGGCAGGAGATAATATATTTCCGAACTAACTGCTCAAAGCACTTCATTAAGATTGAAGTTAGTGCCACTAACTAGTGAGAATCATAAGTCAGCAGAAGAGCAGTCTCATGAAAGCTCCTTTCCTACTGCTCAGTTCTGCACACTTTCCCTCCCAGTGCCAAACCTGAGTCACAAGTAACTTAAAATGCATTCTGTGCTGCGTAGATTGTTGGGGTGGGAGATGGGCAAATAGGAACAGTGCCTGATCAGTTTGACTCTAAATGTGCCCTTATTTTCAAACTGTTATTAGGAAACTTGTATTATTGATTCTTACATATTTATCATTTGATTGAACTAAATTAAGCTATTATTGTGAGGAGGAAAGTCTTGAATGATACTGAACTGATTCTCTGATTGCAGTGACTCTCATTGTAGAGCAGATTTTGAAGGGATTTGTATATCTTCTCTCACACACAGATACAAAGCAATATTTCAATGCAAGCTTTAGGAATCATAACAAACTCCTATAAGACTATCTTATCAGTGGCTTTGTGATATAACAATTGTACCACCCATGTTGGTCCTCTTGTTCTAGACCATCAGTGATCAGCCTGTGAATTAGCTCAAGCCCTGTGTGAGTTGCTGCTTCAGGCAAGAGCTCCGGTGTGTGATTATTCAGTGAATTTAGCAGTCATATCAGTGCTCACTCTGATTTACTAGTGACAAGAGCTCCTTTTTATGAAATTATGTACAAGTAAAACATTTTCTGTATACTACTCTTAACAAGAATAAAATGGTGAAAGTTTTTTTAAAAAAAATATAAAATTCCTTTAATGGAAGAACTGCTAGGTTCATCATCACCCACAAGGAGCTCCTGAAGATACACAACAATTCACAGAACAAGCATCTTGTGCCAGCAGCAATATTAGCCTTCAGCATTAGCCCAAACAGGCAATGGCACAAAATGATTCTCTTTTTTGTGCAAGATGTAGCTGAGTGATGTGCTTTTACATTTCCTTCTGGCCTTTGACTCTACCAAGAAGTCTAATCTGAAATGAATGGGAGGGACAGCACTGCCATATTAACTCCAAAATTAGACAGCTGTATTTTCATTGTTATAAGTCTTTATACAGAGACTGCTCCGGGAAGATTGAATTCACTGACTACTTAAGAATTAACCTGTTATAGAAACCTTCCACAGGAATCAAGAGGAAGCCCCCAATGCACACAAGAAAGCATTTGGAACATGCACAAACAGGACCCACCACCCTGTGTATCAGCAGTGGCCAATGGAAATCCAGGGACTGCTACTGCCTACCTCATTCCAGTTTGGCTCAGATGTGTCTCTG
The DNA here is from genome assembly GCF_051106095.1 of Pogona vitticeps. Taxonomy (NCBI): domain Eukaryota; kingdom Metazoa; phylum Chordata; class Lepidosauria; order Squamata; family Agamidae; genus Pogona; species Pogona vitticeps. The sequence goes on from NC_135796.1 coordinate 448,297, forward strand.
TAAACTCTTGTTTTTGCCTTGTTTACGAAGTACCCAAAAGAATCTACTTCTAAGGTGCAGTAGAGGTCTAAAAAGAGAAGGATGATAAACAAGCAACAACCCAGTTAGGATCACCTGTACCTGTTATGGCTGCACTGATCAGTGTCAGGCAATGGATTCACCCTTTAAAGTGTTGATTGCTGGTCAGACATACAACCATAACCATACCTTATGGATAATTATGCCAATATAATACTATCTTTACTGCTCCTGATCCATTTCATAATTGAATTCAGAGTTCTGGTTCTTACAAAGCCCTTACCAGTTCTTATTGATATATTGAATATGTCAGAAGTCAGTATCTGAAGTATTTGAACACCTTATATACTGCCTGGACCTCAGATGATCTGCTCAGAGTACCACCACAATCTGTATTGTTGAGGGCATCTAAGTGGGTCCCTGGCTATGTAGTCCTTTCTCCAGGCAGACTTGCCTGGCACCTAATCTAATGTTCTCCAGCAGCCAGAAATGTTCTTTTAATTTGGCAGGCCTCTAAAATACAAACAAAATGATTTTAAGATGCTAATCTCTGCTTTTCATAATGACTTTACCTTTTGACCTATGTGAACTGCACATACCACTGTATGTCCAAATAACAAGACAGACGGAAAATAACATAAAAAAAGACTACTCTGTTGATAGCATTTTTAGCAGAATGCTGCTGGATTTCCATTTTGGGGACTGGAATTTGGCTTTGTTGAGCTAACAATTGAATTTGGGGAACAAGTTGTAATTTGGTAAATGAAAATCATTTGGTGAATAGGTTTGCTAATGAAATCACAAAACCATAGTAACTCATTGCAGGAAATCTAATTAATTTCCTTCCCCCTTATAACAAAGACTATAATGTTAACAGTAGCTTCTTGTGAGCACCCAAAGTCCCACTTGGAGAAGAGGGTAGAACTGTCATAGGAGACTCACTAAGTTGCTAACTGTGGCATTACACCAAGAGCAATAACTCCTAACTGTTTGCACTCTCTCTGCCTCTCTCTTTTTTACACACACACCCTCTCTCTCTCTCTCTCTTTTCTGCCATGCAATTATAACTCACTTGAACTCTGCTTGAAGCCAGTGGCTGAATGGACAATGACATTCAGGAATCCATACAGACCAGGAGATTCATCATCTGCATTCAAAAACATACAGAAGTGAAATAACAACTCTCAGCATACTGACAGAATCCCCTAAATATGTTAATATAACAAGAATTTATTACATGTAATCTCTTCACTTCCTGCTCCTTTTCAAGGTGGAACAGCGGCAATGATTTTTCCCAGGAGGAACAATACAAGGTGCAACAACCCCAAGCATGATGCTAGAAATTACTTCATGCTGAGAACACCCTATGCTGTGGAATAATGCAGATTATGCTGGTGACCAGCTGGAAATTTTCCTGTGCTGTCCACTATGAGAAGTAGACCAGTACTAGGTGCGATGGCAGATGAGGCTGACTCGACAGTTCTTACCTTCTTTGTTTATTGTAAGGGGAATGTGATGCACAGTCTGAAGTTTCACACAGGAATTTGTCAGCATCTGGAGCTCCACTGAGGTCAGTGAAAAGCTTTTGAAGCCTGCAATTCAGAAAAGAACCACTATCAGAATGAAGTCAGTGAACTCATGAAGATCAGAAGACCACTGAGAGCAAAAGCTTAGACCACTCATGTCTACCCCCTTTCTTCTACAAAGAACTCTATTTAGAGGAAGAATGTTGGGAACAGATAACTATAATTCCAAGCTCCCAGCTAACCATTACTTACAGGAATCCACTGGCAGCTATTGGAACAAAAAACCATCATCCAATACAACAAGTTGCCCACCTACTCTTAGGAGTGGTGGAAGATATGACCTCCAGGAACACAGCGTGCTTCAGAAGGAATATCAGTGGGATGCTCTTCCTGGGCCAGAAAAGCAGCTGGAAGGTTTAGGTACATAATAGACTTGTCTCTGTCGAAACCAAGCTATACTCTACTGCCACAGATTGCCAGCCCCCACACCTATGCTCGAGGGACATGTAGTGATCCAAAGAGAAACAAGTTTAGATGTGCAGAAGATCTAGTCCCAGGACACGCCCTGATTTCACTCTTTCCAGGATGTCCTGCTGGCTACCGGAGTCAGAGGAAGAATACGTACATTTCTTCTGCTGCTCCCGGATGATCTCTCTCCACTCTGCTCTTTCATAATCAGATGAGATAAGGAACGTGTAGCTCTGAGTGATCAGGAAAGAGAAAGAGTGTTTATTTATCTTGCAAAGTCTTGTTCAACTTCTCAAGGTAAAGTGCAAAAAACCCACAAAATATGTTAATTCATGAGAGACCAGACAAAGCTCACATTGCTTATACAGCTTCCTTTAATGTAACAACAGCATTTTCCTGGACACACAAAAAAGAGCACTCATAGTTTTATAACACTGCTATAGGCTGGAGCTCAAGCAAGCCAGGAGTTCAACACTCTTGAAATGTCTTCCTGAAAACAGGTCCAGAGAAATGTGACTTGGTGCCTAAACCTAGCAGGGATTCAAATGTGTGAACTCCTGTAGGGAAAAAATCTCAGAGATGTAGTTTTCACTTTAGTAGAAAGATAATCTGTCATCCGTCAGTGTATCATATGCAAGTGAAAGAACTATATGAGCCAACTGGTAAAAAATGGAGTGACTATGTGTGCAGGTCTATGCACTGTGAAAAGGTGTCCCAGATGAATGATACCAGTCATATGCATGCTTGCATTTTTACCAGGCTGTTTGCTTCAGATGATGCTGGAATAGTTTTTAAAAGATATATTTCAAAATGCATAAAGAAAAAGGATCCCTGGGTTTGAAAAATCTAGATGAAGACCCAAACTCTCTCAAGTTGACCCCTAAAGGCATACATGACTTCAGCAACAACAGGACAAAATATATACATAATTGGCAGGTAGGTACCTACCATGGTCTACAACCAACTGTTTGCCCTATACAAACACATAGAGCCCTCAGAATGTTACAGGACCCTGGGCTCTTAGCCAGCAGCTAGGTTTTATGTTCTGGCTTGTCAACAATTTTGCTTCATCAAGCTCTTTTTGCATTCTCCTACCAGAAATTGTAAGAAGAAATTGGAATCAAGCAATTACTGGTATTTCTACTTCACTGTTCCATGAGACAATTTTCAAAGTTTGCAACAATCCCTCCAAAATAACTAATGTTACTTTCAGTTTTTTCTTGCTCAGCTTCTGGGCTATGAGGAAATCTGAAAACATATAGTGGATCTGAGGAAAGATCCCAGAATTGTCCAGAAGCATCGAAAAGCCAGTCAAACAGGTCACACTATATTCCTCTAAGCAGGATGAAACACAATGCCTTGTAAAGGTCTGTGACTGACTTAGGGAAATGCAATAATAAGGCAAAAAAGATATTTGATTCCTTGTTAAAGTTTTGCATCACTTGCTAATTGCAGCACAAATGGAAATAGTATTTTAGAAATGAGGAAGCTTCACGACCTGACTAAAAAACTATCTGATGACAATTTCTGGCACTACAGTGGTGCCTCACATTACGATCGCTTCGTTTAATGACGAAATCGCATTACGATGAACTTAATGATGTTTCCTATGGGGGAATTTCGCTTTGTGATGATCTTCCCTGCTTCAGGAACCGATTCTTCGCAAAACGACGATTTTCCAACAGCTGATCGGCTGTTTCAAAATGGCCGCCAGGTAAATAAAATGGCTCCCCGCTGTGTTTAGGGACTGATTCCTCGCAAGCCAGGCAGTGAAAATGGCCACCCTATGGAGGATCTTCACTGGATAGTGAGTTTTAAGCCCATCAGAACGCATGAAACAGGTTTTAATGTGTTTCTATGGGCTTTTAAATTTCGCTTTACGATGTTTTCGTTCTACAGCGATTTCACTGGAACGAATTAACATCGTAATGTGAGGCACCATTGTATATTGGATAATCACAGCAGATCCTGATGTAGAAGGTATGGTTCCAGGAAAGTCAGGTGACAGCAGTGGTCAAGAGTGCTGTTGCCCAACTTCAGTGGTACACCAAGTGCATCCCTGCCTAGGGAAGTTGGGCTTAGCCACAATGATCCATGCCTTTCTTACCTATCTTTTGATTAGACTATTATAACACACTGAACATGGAGCAATTTGTAAAACTTGTGGCATAATCTTTTCTTTAAATATTTGTTAATAGACTTCAATAGTTCTTGGACTGGAGTATTAATTTTATGAGATTCCATAGGCTTCTGTATAGATTATTTAGGTTAATCTTTCTAGCTCCCCAGTATATCTATCATCAGAAAAATCTGCAGTTCTCAAATGAGGTTTGCCTCTCTAGACAGTAACAACAATATTTGGAAATGAGAAATAATAAACGTGATCATCCCTCTTTCCTAAAATCTTCAAATGAAGTTATTCCTTCATTTGAAGCTTCCCCCCCCCCCATATGATATCATCTTAGAAATCTCCAGGATTGCTTTCAGTAGTGTCCTTGAACAATGCTGATCCCTTTGCACGGACAAACCAAACTGTTCTTTCTGCAGCTTTTTGTAAACAAAGTCCAATCCTTTTCCAAAATGCACCCTTTCAAACATTGCAAGTGTCAGTGAATACAGAATTATTGAAAGTGAAGACAAGCCAGGCAGAGACATTGTGAAGAACAAGCCTTAAGGCTAGAGCAAGCAATAATGCACTTTTCTGAGGTTAAAACAAACATTTCAATGCAAACTGGTGAGGAAGAAAAAAACCCCACACTATTAAAAGCCATGCAAAAATCATTGTGAAGGATGCAAGATCATCATCTCTGCAGATCATTTTAATAAGGAGGTGGATACTGGGGCTTCTCCAGTGTTTTAATTTTTTAAATTTAATTTAATTTAATTTTTTTTTGCCTATAACCCCTATCAGCACGTCCAGTGGTGTGAACTTATGAGACTTGCAGTCCAGTTCAAAAATGGAGAGAGGACATAGTCCAATTTAAATGGATCTGACATAATTATTCCTTTGTTCTCTAAAACTATAAAATGGCAGCATTTAAGAACATCTGAAACACAAGCACTTTGAGTTTCTCTCTCCCGGGCCACAAGAGGAAAAACAGGGAGGGATCAGCGGAAAAACACCAGTATCTTTGTACAGGAGACATCTGAAAGCATGAAGCCCAAAAGTCTTGTGATGTGACTTTTATGTGGGGAACAGTTGCATTGTAGGGAATTGATTTGATGTTATTCTAGGTCCTCCATCTGCAAAACACTACACACCACCACCTGCACCATATGCATGCACACTTACAGTGCTGACATGAAAAGTGTTCCTGATTCCTACAGCTAGCAACAGAAAGGGGAGAAAGGGAGAACTCTAACCAGGATCAACTCACTCAAATCCTGTTCCAGAAACTACTGAACAACATAATTGAGCCTCCAAAACTGGAGTCAAGTGAAAATGGATAACCAAAATGAAATAAAAAGCAAAGTCTTGTGGCACCTTTCAAACTTTCAATGTGTTTCAAAACAGAAAATATTGTGGCATCTTGAAGACAAACGAGTTTTTTTAACCTGTAAAACAAAGTTAAAACCAATCTAGTCTCCTCCCCCCCCCCCAGTACTACTGAAAAGAACAGTTAACATGGTGCAAACAACTATTGTCAAGAAGATGGTGTAAATGAAGATGGACCAAAAAGGACAATGACCAGGACCAAAATATGAAAATGTGTTTAAATACTGGACTGCTTTGAAGGAGATTTTGATATATAGCTTATTAACTCTGCACATACAAAACTCCATCGTAGTCTTACATTAATGAATAACAGCGGATGCCATTTTCTTGCAATTGTCCCAAAGCTGGAAAAAAACTAATATGTCTCGTGGCAAGGTCTACTACCTCATGGAGACTTGAGCCTGGAAGTACATCAGGAGCTGTCACAGCCTTTCAAAGCAATAATGTTCTCCTTTAAAATACTGCTTTCCCCATATGCATGCAGCACTTGTGGTTGAAAGACTCTTGAACTTTTTTTGGCGGGGAGTCCGAAATAAAACACCTAAGTCCTACTTCCAATTCGTTTCCAGGATCACGGGACTGCAGCTAAACTCGTGGACAACATCCCATGGAGACGCAAACATAGAAGGCCTAATGATGAAGTAGTGTGGAGTAGAATTATAAACCTACCCTGTCCAAACCTCATTTTTAGACACCCAAAGGGCCTCTCACCTTGCCATTGCGATTATGCACTCGGAAAGCCATGTTTGGAGACATAAGCAGAAGCAAGGATTCCTGCTCCGACAGCTTCTTTTTCAGTCTCTCCATATTCTTGCTGCCCTTGTTAGCCCTCTGAAGGAAGAACAGACAAGGAGGCCATCACGTCCTATCCCTGTGATGGACACAGGAACCTCAGCATTTCATTTCCATTAACATCTCTCTCTCTCTCTCTCTCTCTCTCTCTCTCTCTCTCCCTCCCTTCCTTCCTTCCTTCCTTCCCTCCCTCCCTCCCTCCCTCCCTCCCTCCCTCCCAAAAGGACCCACATTGCTGGTGCAAGCCATCTCCTTGGCATTATGCTTCCCCCATTTCATCACTGGTCCCTCCAGCCAGCACCCTCCCTCTCTCAACTGAACCTCCTACATGCACAAGGTCCTCTGGCACCAGAATCCTGGAACTCCTATGAACAAACTTGAGTGCACCAAATAAAATGCTGTTCTGGGGAAGGAAGGCATTCTTAATGCTGTGATTGCCAACACTACTGGCTCCATGCTAGATAAGCAACAGTGCCAGGGGCAGCAGCTTGGAGACATCACTTTCCTACACATCCTGCCACTCATTCTGGGTATGGATTTTCTGTGGCACAAGGAGAGCTGCCAGCTTTGCCCAGAACACCCACAGGCCACAGGTGAGGCTGTTTTGGCACACATTCACTTAGCTAGCATATTTATCCTAAGCAACTGCTGAGGCTGCATAACTGCTAGAAATATAGCTGTGACCAGCTGGAATTCCTCATCCTCTTAGACTGAGTTGCTGGCAAGTTTGTTAATGTGCCCCCAAAAACACCATGTCTTGTTTTCAAAAAAGTGGGCTGCATTCCATCAGAGCTCATGCAAAATAAAAATGTCTAACTGAGGTGCCAAAAGATTTGGTTTTGCCACAAATACCTCCACACTAATGTTAATGCATCATTATTACTCATCACCACCACCACCACCATCCCTCCAGCTTTACTTTTTCTCTCTGGATGTCACTCTTGAGTTGTGAAATCTTGATCTTCATGGCGTCCAGCTCCTCATCCGGGACAAGGGATATGCTGGGCACAGCCTCCGAATCGTCTACCATCTGGAAGCTCAGGTCTGCGAGTGGAATGTACCATTTGCAGTCGTACTGTTGGCTTTTCCTACAAGAGTGGGAAAGCAGAGGGTTACCAGCCTGCCCCTCTGCTTACTCTGGTTGTTTAACTCCCTATAGATTTTCAAAATGGCACTGCAGCCTGTACTCCCTGTGGTATCAGTGTGAAAAGGAAGACTGTCTAGAAGGGAGCAGGCAGGTCAGCAGATGCACAGTTTTCTCTTTCCACGTTTCCACATTTCTGCTGCATCAGTCGTCCCAGGTGACTCTTCCTGACATGCTTTCTTCCCACCCCTTTATGTCCTGGGCCCACACAGTCAGACATTCCTGAGGAAACACAAGACAGCCTCACCCTCCAATCTGTTTCTTGAGCTTGGCACACAGGAACAGGTCCGTAAAGAGGAAGACATGGCGCAGTTTGCGGGCTCCCTCCACCAGCTCCACCATGAAACTGTCTTTCAGGAGCTGACGGTGCTGCCAAAAAAGACAAAGCAGCTTTGAGCAAATGAAGAAGGTGAAGGTCAGAAGCAAGGACTGGGTGTAGAAGGGACAGGAGTTGGCCTTCAGCTACAGCAGTCCTAGATAAGGACTGCTGTATGTGCCCTATCCAGTCAAGCATGGGAAAGATGTGCATGTGCCCTATCCAGTCGAGCATGGGAAAGAGGTGCTGTACAACTGAAGGGATGAGGCACCAACATAGAGTTAGAGGGCCAAATCAGATTCCTGAGTGATTCAACAGAGGGAGAATTCAATCATAGCTGTTCAGAGCCCATATAATTCAGTAGTAGGTCAGAAGGTACATCAGGCATCAAACCAGGGGAATATTGAGTAGAAAACATGGGGCATGAAAACAACAGTCAGCCAATGCGCCAAGAAGCAGAGGAGCAAACAACCAGGGCTAGAACAAGAGCACAAGTTTTCCTTGCCACAAAAAAGAAAGTTCAGAGCAAGGTGTTGAATGTCCCTTCCACTGTGAAGGCATCAACAGCTGTCCAAAGAGCTTCTCTGCCAATGTGATTTGGTGAAAGGCAAGAGAAGAGTCCAGAACCTCAAAAGAGCTCATTGAGATAAAGGCTATTCCCTCAACATACATGGGCACACATGGCTATGGCTGCTTCTCAAATTTAAAAAACCTCCATCGGCAAGAGCAGCAAAGTATCCAAAGAAACAGCTGAAACCCTACCACCAGTGGAGTTTGATTTGCTGTTTTTCCTTGGCCACAAAGTCTGCTCCTTGTTTCCTCAATTGCCTACAAAAGAATAGACACCTGTAGCCAAACCTCTCTGGCAGGCAACCACAGGCCAAATCAGTCATTATGGTATCACTAGCTTCTGTGCGGCCATGACTCCAGAGTGAGAAGTGCTGTGCTTTCTACCTGGTACTTGCTATGTACCTAGTATTTTCACTGGATTAAACTCTCCAGTGCTACACTAAGCTCGTCTGGACCCATGTCCTTGGAAAGCTGATCTGCAAGAACCATCTGCCAAGTGCTTGCCATTCCACCTCAGAGCCAATAGCCTGCATCTTCCTGGGCTCCCCCTCCAAAAAGGGAAGAATGCCCCTTGAGAGAAGACAGTGTGGGAAAAGGCACTGTGGAGCATATCTGCTGGCCAGGATTTCTGGGAGTTGAAGACCAAGAACATCTGGAGGCCCAAGGTTGAGGACCCCTGCTGTAGAGGACAGATGCCATTTTAAAGATATATCCCAGAAAAATTCTGAGCAGTGCAGTTCAATAGAGTGGCAGAGAAACTGGGCAGTATCCAGGACCAAACTTTGGACTTAGGCCTAGAAGGGCAAATTCTTTCTCTGCTTTCACTCATTATAAGTCCTGGGGTCTGCAGATAAATTCCATGACAAATTATCCAAGATTTAAACTTTCTCATTGGTTGAATGTCTTTAGCTGAAAGGATTCCATGTCAGTTACAATAGTAATAAGACTTGACAAAATGAGAGGATTGGACTGACACCAAACAGCTCACAAAATGTCTCCTGTTTGCTGAGGGAGGAGTGTTGACACCCGTACCAGAATTGTGTGACACCAGCCCACACACTCTAGGGAAATACTTGCAGAGACCCTCCAACAGGACAGTCAGCAGCTTGCACTGATTACTGTTCCCACGTCAAGCACCCTGTCCATAGAAGCCACTTCCACATAGCAGCCACAGGGCCTGAATCAAGGTCATCTAAAGGAGGACCATCCCAGAGGCTCCCACCTGTATCTTGGACCTTCTCTGCATTGCTAGCTTTGTACCTGTTTTCAGGGATTCGCTAGACAGGCAAAAATTCTCTACAATCCTTTTTTATGCCTACAGTGAGTTTGCTGTCAGATATCAAGGAGACCACCAGAGGGCAGCAGAAAACTATCCAGAAACCTCACCTGTGCAGGGCCATGACTTGGCAGCAATGCTCCCTCCCCCTTTCTGACCACACAGATTTATAGATGCTAGGGAGTGGCTGAAGTCCAAACATCTATGGAGCAACACATCCATGAGTACCAATAAAGATGTCACAAGGCTCGGAGTAAGCTTTCAAGGACTTAAGAAAGCTCTTTGACTAGGGATTTGAGTTTTTTTATGGTGTAGAGAGAAAAAACTAGGCCAAAGAGTCAACCATTACAGTGCAAGGGACTGCACCTAAACTTCCTAACAGAAAATTCTATGTATCTCGCCAAACAAATAATCTCAGAGTTTCTTAGGACAGCATCCTACCTATTAAAGAGGAATCAAACTGTGTATTGTGAACATTCTCCAGGACACGAGGCTCAAAGGAGATACTGCAGGTTAATTTCTTGAATTCCCAGGAGTAATATTTTGGATCTGGGATAATTCTGAAGAACAGTTTTCAGCAAAGTGATGTAGATCTCATGATCTCACACACATGAAGACAGCCTCATCCAAATGTAATATTTGCTGAAAGCTCTTTGTGAGCTCAGCGGGGGAGGGGCAGCAGACACCTTTGGATGGAGCATTCCAGGTGATGGACTCTACAGGCATTCCCATTATATAGTCAACACAGTCCACAAGATGATGAAAGCAGACAACACAAGCAGCAACACAGAACCCAAGTAAAATTTCTAACAAAGGCAACAAAATACCTCTCTCCTGCTCAAGAGAGCAAGGCAGAAGGCACAGATTTAACAGAATTTCATCCCTAAAGGACAGCAGAGTTGAACAGCAGCAGTTCTGCCCCCAGTCCTGTGAATGAACCATTCACGGGCCATGCTTCCCAAGAGGATGGAATCTGGGGTAGATTTACCCCACCTTGTCCTAACCCATCTTTGCTTAACAGGGTGTAACATTTCATCAAAACCATACAAAACTGATTTGGACTCAGGCAGTTCCATAAGTGTCCCATCCATTCAGTGCTCAGACTTTTCATACTCGTCTGGACCAAATGAGAACACTGGGCAGCCCAAGTCGATTTTTATTATACCTGCTTTAGAGGTAGCTTTTAGAAAGAGAGAGAACGATGAAGATGCAAACACCCAAGTAGCATTTACCACCTTGCAAAATGTGCTTTTCAGGCAGCATTGCCAAAGCCTGGCCCAAGTTCAGGTTCAGAACTGCTGGCTGGCAACAGGAAGCATCAGAAGCCATCAGGGAGCTCAGTCTGGAGGAGAATCCCTGCCCCCCTCACCCGCTTTGCCGAGGCCTCCACAATGCCAGCCTGCATTAGTGTCTCCACAATCTCTCTATACTCATTTGCCCCCAAGGATTGAAGATGCCAGGCAAAGACAAGGGGGACGTTTTACAATCCACCTCTGAAGTGCATGGGAAGGAGTGTTTGCACAGAGCCATAAAGCAAAGCATCTCTTCAACAATACCAAATCCTCATTTAATATTTTTAAAGAACAAATGCTTATGAATTAGAATGCAAAGATGCACTGCTCCTCCTCTGGGTGCCAGTGTCCTTGTTTGAGTGAGACAAGCAAAATGTTCATGGGTTTCTGTTTCCCATCTTGTGTGTTTCAGATGCACCAGTTCAAGACCTTGATGCCCAGATGACTTATGTTTCAAGTGCATCTGTTGCAGCACTGCTGATATATCCATGCACCCACCCACCTCATCAACACCTCTCCATTACGTCTGCTGCTTGGAGAGAAGGCTGTTTTTGTGTTGGGCACTGGGTATCCACACAGCTTCAGCAAGCCTGAGGCTACTTTGACCTGCCACCGGCCAACAGGAGACTAATTTGAGTGTGTATTTAGGAGTTGCTTACAGAGCCAGCACACAGAACCCTTCAGAGTGGGAACCAGGAAATGTCCTGGATGAATGAGTAACATCCCTACACTGCTACACCCTACACACAGATATAGCCTTTTAAGATGTGGTTGTGCTCAACCCAACTTTCTGAGCAGTGAGGAGTTTGACAGATGCAGTGCATAAACAGGAACCAAGATTTTTCAGCGCATATTTCCCACATCTGCTGAAAATGGCACATACTTGTTTGAGTCAGCCCTTCAGATGACCTTCCTGACTCTCTCCCATTCCCAACCCTAGCAGGGATGGGTGAGGACTGAACTTTGAAAGGCATGAGGGGTGATGTCTTCTTTACTTCTGGTCAGAAACACAGAAGTGGGGAATCAGCTCACAAAGGAGGCTTCCATAACAGCTCAGTCACCAAGGAGGGGATGGTGGCTTGTGTCTACTAAAGATAGAGATGGAGAAGCCTACCAGAACAACAGCAGGAAGCAGCCTAGCCATGCCTGTTATTGTATGTACCTGATTACAAAGCATTTTCGCAAACCACAGCATATGATCCTAAAAAGCATGATGCAAGTAAAGCCTCACCATTTCAGCTTCCCCTATATCAGCTTGTGGGCATCTTGCCATCAGTGGCATGGAGAGAGATGCAAGGGCAGAAAGCGAGGCAGATGGCCAGGCTGTGGTGGCACATTTGGGTTGGGCTGTTAGATGCATTGCTTGACCACACCCACCCCAGTTTACAAGCTGATTCAAAGTACATGCCTGCCGAACCATCAGAAGTGCAGAAAGGCCGAGTAAAGCAGAGTCGCCCCACCCACAACCTCCAGGGACAAAATGAAGAGCAGTGCCTGGCAGCTGCGGGAGAATGAGAAAGAAAAGCCTGTGAAATTAAGATTCTGGGAGAAAAGACCCCTCTCATCCCACATGTAAGGAAGCAACACCTCCTTCCCAGAAATATTAGCAAGCTGCCATTTCCCGCCAGCCTTTTAGAGCTGTAAACTGTGGCAAAGAAAGGGTGCCCCACAGAGAGGCTGAATGCCCCCTCCCTCTTTCCCTCCCCGCTCATTAGGATGCTGCAGGGATCTCTTCAAAGCCTGCATATCCCAGCCAGAGACACTCATACCCACTCACAAGACACACACCAGGACCTTGCCAGCTGGGAGCGTCAGTTACAGTTTAATCAGCATCCCATAATCTCACCTTCAGCATCTTATTATATATCATTCTGCAAAAATAACCATGCCCATAGGAAGGAAAGCACTTCACATCCTGCCTCCTCTCCACCTGCCTGTGAGGGGTGGCCACTGAGGCAGGACGATGGTAGGAGGCCCAGAGCCTCGGTTGCTGACCCACAACCAGAACCCCAGTCCGTCTTCCCCAGGCTAATTGCAACAATACAATAGCCAGAAACCAGGCTCCCTCCAAGCTGGCCTTCCGTTCAGCTCAGTATTCTCCAATGGCCTGCATCAGCCATTCCAACCTTAGCAGTCTGCATCACCCAGAACTCAGCCAATGTAAGAACATGTTATACTCAGAACATCTGGGTTGGAGGGGGTGTCAACCTGAAGTAACACCTTGTGCATCTGATGAAGGACTGGGCAGTGTGTGTGGACACTGATGCCAAAATAAATGCGTGCCACAGGACTATCTTTACATAATCCAAGTGTCCACCTGTGGCTGGCAACCCTTGGGAACTTACCTCTCCTTTCTGTATGGTCATGGACTGTCTCCTGGGTGTGATCTCCTCATTGATGCTGGAAAGGAAGTTCTGAGAGATGCGGAGGGCGTCCTGCAGGAGCAAGTAGTCTGGGTGGCTTGATGGAGTGTGTTTCAGCAGATCCTGCATCATCAATAGGAAGGAAAAGGAAACCCTCAGGGGACGGCAACTGCTGAATTCATAGGTCTCCACAAAAGAGGCACAGAGACTCACCCTGGGGCAAAACTTTCTTTACTCCAGCTCACATCCTTTGTGCATCATCAATGCAAACACCATTAAGAGCACTGCTGTTACCTTGCCCAAGGAGTTTTAACAGCGAAGGAGCTGACAAATCATGGGTGGGAGGGAGGGAGGAAATGGAGGTGGAATGCATGTGAACCAATGTTGTTTACAGATGTAGGTTCCATGAAGAGTGAAGTCTTTGGAGGAAGAGAGGGAGAAATGGAAGGCTGGAAGGAAAGGAAGGGCCCTTTGGAAGAAGGACACTTTGGGTGGGGTTTGGAGGGCAGAGATAGAAGAAAGAACATTTGGAACAGAGATATATCAGGCTGGAGAAGATGAGATGCTGTGAATGGCTCTGAAGGTTCCAAATCCCCTCGTGCCAGGTGCAAGAGGGGACAACACTGACATGAGGACCAAGTATATTTCTTTTCCATCAAAACCTAGCAAAATCCAGCCATGGAAAATCTACCAGGCTTCCCAATCTGGACTAGCTCTCATGTTTATACAGATGTGCAGTTATTTTTATGTTTTCTAATACAGTTTTGTGTAATGTTTTGTTGCACTATATCAAATATGTGGCATGGAGACCTCTCATGCAGCTGATAACCCATTATGAAACTGCCAGTGATGGCATTGTCATCTCCTGCCTCCTCCACCATCACTACCCAGAGGAAACCTGATATTAACCTTTTCAGCTTAGTTTCAGGGGAAAAAAGAAACAGCAGGAGATTATAGCCCTCTTGTAGACTCTTAACATAAAACCCCCATAGAAATAGTGGCATATCAAGCATCAAGATTTACATTTCCTTTCAGGGGAATTCTGAGTGTCTCAAATCACACTGGGAATACATACAATTTTTTTTAAAAGCTGCTGCTTCGGTGCTCATGTTTGGGCCAGATTTCAATCCCTTTTGCTGTTGCCTGCTGCAAACAGAGTTTGGGAATTCCAAACAGGGAGAGAGAGAGCTGTGTGCTGATGCTGACCTTGCCTGCAGAGACAGTTACAGCGCTGACCTTCAAAGCAACTTACGTGGAGCACGAGGGTACTGCGTGTGACACGGTCCACTGGCTTGTAGAGGAGTGCTGAGGAGAACAAAGGATGGGGGAGAAAAAGTTCACCAGCTGCCTTCAGAGCCACACAAGGATTGGTCAGGAGAAAGGGAGGCTCATAACAACTGTGAGACCCTTTGCAAAGCCCCTTGGGCAACTGGCAGGCAGGATGGTGTAACCCCTCATCCCCTTGGGCTGCTAGGGCAGAACATCACAGCCTTCCTGTTGCCACACAAATGCCACCCCTCTGCATTCTATTCTAGCCCTTCCTGAGATCTGCTTATCCACAGGACCCACAGACAAGACTGCTTCGAATTTCCACCCGTGAATCAGAGGGGCCCCATCCTGACTGCAGTGCAGTTCTGAATCTGAGCTGTGCCACTCACTTTCTAGGGAGTTTTTAGTTGTCTGGTCTTTTGAATCCTTGGTGCTCCGGGCCTTCAGGTTCTAAGAAAGAGTAGAAAACAGATTTGATACCTTCATTTTTCTCTGCAGTTTGAGAAAACATCACAAGCTGGCTCCCTACAAGCTCAGACAAGCTCCCACAGCCCACAACCGTGGCACATGGACAAGCCACATCATTGGTCAAAAAGGAGACACTGCACCAAGCCGATGTTGCTTTTCACAGGCTGGTTGCCAGAGCAGAGACTCCTGTCATGTTACAAGATAGTAACTATTTTGGGAGGTGGCTGGAACAGGCAAAATCTTCATTCCTAGAAAAGCATTGGAGAGAGCTAGAGGATAGCCCCTCACTGCCTCCCAGTAGAAGTATTTTGCTGTAGAGGAGGCAGCATCTACAAGAGACAAAGACCTACACCCAAGATGCAAGGAGAAATATTTAAACCTTTCCCATCCTCAGTACAATGGCCTACGAGGAAGGACAGAGAACTCTCCTTTGATACAGCCACAGTAAGCCATGGACTTCTGGGAAGATGTTAGGAGGGGGGTCATGAAGGACCAGGAATGGCCTTTAAGGACAGGGGCTGGAGGAGGTTTCTCCTTGCATGGAAATTAATGCCATGATAAAAATAAGGAGGGAAAGAATTCTTCAGAATCATGAAGATACCTGTAACCCTGAGGAGACCAAGAGGGGACATAAGACAGGTGAGGAGGCTCTCTGCACCCCTGAGTTTCCAGAGCTGCTTCAGAACTAAGATTGCCTCTGTCTAATGCAGTGATTGAGTCTTCAGCCTTTTCTTCAGCTTCTGTGCTCCTACCCTGTAGGGGTGCAGAGAATCTGCCCCAGGGAATAGTGTGGACCCAAACACCAGGAAACGGGCCCAAATGCAAACTGCTGGCAGCACCCAGCTACATGTAGCAAAGCAAAGACTGCATTGCAGGGCATAAAATCCAGGCATTTCTGGGTTCCTTTGGAGGGAAGCCCAAACAAGCTGTTCCTGTCAACAGGATTTCCCTCCTGGAGGAAATTGAAGCCTTAACACTTCCACTTGAGAAACACTCATGGCTGAGAAAATAAACCCTTCTTCAGGAGCACCCTTCCACCTTCTGACTAATGAAACCTGCACTCTATTTGATGGATGGGAATCCTTGTGGCTCAAGTGGGACTCCTTATCACTTGCTCACATCCCTTTAACTTAGGGCAATATCACTGCAGAATACCAACTGTTGTATCCCAGCTTTGCCCAGCAGAGCAACAATGTCAAGACTGCTAAAAGCCCCCCCCCCAGCAAAGATGGCCAACAACTTCATTCAGCCTTGCAGACAGCCTCTGCTACTATGCAGTCCTGCTCAGAGTCAACCCTGACACAAGAACAAATTCCTAACCACTCTGAAGCAACCACATGCAAGATCCATGGGCCTGAATCCCACGGGGACCCTCCTTCTTGCCACCAGCCTGCAAAAAGAGAAGAGCGGGGGGGAGGGGCAGGTCACAGTTGAAAGAGGTAGCAACGACAGGCACCTCCCGAGGGCCCATCCAAGCCCACGAAGCAGATGGAGGTACAGCCGCCTCTATGGCGTATATGCCTTGGCATCACAGCATTACCTCGGAGATTTCTGCGAACTGAGCGTTGGCCTGACAACACTTCTCTGCTGTCTCCATGGCAACCTCATAGTTATCCACAAAGGCCCGATAGACTCCCAGCTGGCTGGCCTACAGGAAGCAAATGGGAGAGGAAAGCAATGCAAGAGAGGAAGGAGGAGGAGTGAAGAGGACTGTTTCCCCACACCCCACCGTGGGCACAACACAGAACATGTCAAGAAGGACAAAGGGAGATTCCTGGAGATGCTCCTGCATCATCTCCCCCATCGGAAATTATAGGAACAATAATCAGTCCCCTCCTCTGCTCAGCACCTGTGCACTCACATATGCACACACATTCATATACATGCCCCCATTCCTCAATGGCCAGAGGCAGTCCTGTTCATATCCCAATTTGTGGAGGAAGAGCTCCCAGGGACCAGTTCAGGCAGGGAAGATTCAACTGGGGAGGGAAAATAGAGGAGGCAGCACAAACAAAACACCACAGCCCTCAGGCAGCCACAAGCCAAGGGCCCACAAATCTTGAAAAGCAAAGAGCAGAGACCAGGGCAAGGGGCATACAATCCAGAGCCCTTGGCTATGAGCTACCCTTCCAGCATTTTTAAGTTGCATGGAAAAGCCACAGCTCTCTGCTTTAAACTGTCTCCTTCTGGAACACGTCTGGGAGCTGAAAAACACCAGCAGCAGATGAGTAGCACACAGTCCAGGCACATTAACATGGAAGACTCATTTGACTGCTATCCTCCAGGGAACCAAGGTTGAATTCTCCACACATATCCTCCCACTCTCATGGAACCTTCACAACAGCCCTGTGAGGATGTTCAGTCTGAGCAGCCCAAAGGGAGAGCAAAACCCAGCTGTCTGAAAGAGGAGGGAGGCGAGGCTGCAGAAGAGCAACACAAGGGTCAAAAGTCCCAGAATAAACCACTCTTAACCGTGGGGACTTAGCTGTGATCTCATTTGCCGACTTGGAAACAGAAGCCACACTCCAGGCCAGATGGCAAACCACTGAGCTCAGAAAATCCCCAAGAATGTTCCAAGCAGGTCTGAACATTGGAGCAGCTCTCCTCCTCCACAGTCCGCTGACTGGGCACATTGCCTTACAAGAGCAGCCCCAACTAGACCACCCTCTCTGCAGGAGCCTGTGCTTCCAGGAGAAGAGGCAGAAACACCTCACCAACAAAAGCGCCCCCTTCATAATCCTTCCTTTACCCAACAAGCTCCCCCTCTTCAAATTCTCTGCTGGTTCTACAGAAATTCAGTTTGTTTACTTTGAGGGTTAGGCTTCCTCCTGGACATGACTGCCATTTGTGTTAAACAGGCCCGAGAGAAGGCCTCTGCCAGCTGTGTCGCAGAAGACAGGGGCTGTTTTCTGAAGTCTTTCCCTCTGGCTGCCAGGGGTCTTGGCCCTACTTCTCCCCCACTCCAGTGCTCCCTGCCCCCAGCAAACCTGACAGGCCTGGCCTCCCACCCCTCCAGCAGGCTCAGAAAAGCTGCAGCAGCAGGAAAATCCACTAACAGGAGATAGCAGAGCTGCATGAGGTACTGGTCCCATAATACCAGAGGTCCCTTGCCAAAAAATTCCACCTCAGGAACACAGTGTTGCTTTCTTTGAAAGGAAAGAAAGATGGAGAAGGGAAATCCCCAGAAAGTGGCCAGAGTCCTTTCCATAAAGTGACATGTGCAAAGGCTTGCTAGTGGAACTCCCTGCACAGGAAAGCACCCGCTGCACCTGTGCACACTGGAGGGATGTGGACGCGTCTTGGACTAGGAGGGACTTCTCAGGACAGCCAAGGGGGCTGTGCCCCCTCCCCAGGCTGCAGGATGATGAGTCACAACAGCAAAATGGTGTTCAACAGGACAGATGGGGAGAATGGCAGGCATCGAGGAGAACAGGAGGAGACTTTCCAGGGGCCTCGGCATCATTTCCCTCATGTGCCTCCATGTACTTCAGAGCACAGCAAGCAAGGAAAACAAAGCCAGAAGACAAAAGGCAAAACCTGCCAGCCGAGACTCACAAGTCCACACACAGCAAGATATGCTAGTGGCCCTGGAGGGGACTGACCTACTCTCAAGACACAGAACTCAACCACCTCCATCTGCAGGGCAGGACCATTGCTAGCCTTCCCACCTGGGTGCCTTCCTGGGTCCCACACATCTCCCCCACCCCAGCTGCCATCTCTCCTAGCCCCCCCCCATGCCCCATAACCCTGTGACAAAGGACAGCCATGGGGCAACCAGGGTAGGGGTGGAGAGGCCCTTTTTTCAAACAGCCGGCGGGATGCACAGGGTGGGGCTCACCAGCTTCTGGAAGAGGTCGCCCACCCGCTGCTGGTGACTCCACTGCTGGACTCGCGGGAGGAGGCCGTCGTAGAACTCCTTGTGGATCTCGAAGAGCTCTGGCACTTTGAAGAAGATGGTCTCAATCTGCTGGCTGGTCAGCACAGGCTGGGAGGTGGTGGCTGCAGCCTTCAGGGGTTTCATGGGCTGGAAAACAATAATCAAGGACCACTCAGCCATGGTTCACAGGCAGCATGCCCACACCTGTGTGTGTGTACACACCTAATGCATTCTCCTGGCCTCTCCCTGCCCCCCATGCTGGATCCCAGGGCTTCTGATTGCCCCATCTGGAACCAGATTCTGAGAACAAAGCCCCCACCACCACCTATACCCAGAAGGACTGTTGCCTCCCTGCAAAGCATTCTCAAGGCAGTTCTTTGGGTGGGCTCCAGTCAAAGGAGCATGACATGCACACCAGCCCTGCAACATCCATGCCTGACTCCCCTGCCCTGCCCATGGGCTATGTGCAAAAGACTTTCCTGGTGGATTGTATCCCACAATGATATACAGGCTGGCCCTGAAACTAACACTGCTTTCTGTGACAGGCATACATGGCCCTTACCAGCAGCAGAGCCTCCAGGTGGCCCAGGTAGGTCTCCTCACTGGCCAGGATTCCAGACAGCACCCACTTCCTCATCTCCAGGCCCTTTTCCAAGTCTGTTTCACTCTAGAGAAAAGAAGGAAGAAGGCAACCAAAGGTAAGAGGTCAGCAAAAGGAGGGCAGGATATCAGGAACGTTTTCTTTGACAGATATGCCTGGGAACACCAACAACACAGGCTGCCTTTGTGGGAGAGGCTCAGCACCTGAACCCTAAAAACAGGAGGGAGTGTCTGGACTCCAGAAGCAGCAAGCAGCAGACAAGTGAAGGAACACCGGAAGGAGGTGAGGGAATCTTGGTTGTATACTTTGCTGGTCACAGTAAGTAGCCCAGTTGTAGGAGACAGACCTCACTGGACCCAGACAGGCAAGGCCAAGAAAGCAATAGCTTACCACCAGCGCCCCTTGCTGCTTTAGCTATCTGGTGCTCTTTGCCACTTGTGTAGGCTCATGCCCACCGACTTGTCAAGCACAAGCCAAGGGCCGCCAGTGCCAGCTGGCTAAAACATGTGGGAGAGCCCACAGGCCAACACCTTCTGGGCCCTTTGGGACTTCTATAGCAACACTGGGCTCAGGGATGGATGGGCTCCATTTGGGCTTGTGCTTGAAATCTCAGTTCAACATCAGTTGCATTGTCGGTCCATCAGAAACGCGAAGCTATGATGTGCCTGCCATGCAGTCTCAAAGGGGGGGGGGGAGTAAGGGCCCTTGTAATATAAAGGGAACTAGTAAAACCACAACGATGGCTGCTTGTTTGTACTGATCAGGGCCCCCTCCCTTTTGCCTCACCCCTCCTTATAGACACAGACATTCCCCATGCATGGGGGAAAGTAAAGGCTGCACATCAAAAAAAAAAAAAAAAGCCGAGCCTAGCAACAGATGCAGAGGCCAACATGGTCTTGGAGGTAGGAGGGGAGTGAGCTTTTCCTCATCAGCCATCTTTGAGGGTTCAGGTTTTATCCTCCCACAACAGGCTGCATGGGGGATCCCAATCTCTGTACTTGCTGGTCCCTGCTACCAGATTTCTAGCATTTCCCTTAGAACAGGGCGGGTGAGGATTTTGGCCACTACTCCCAGAGGTGTGAGCCAGCTCTCAGGCAAGGCCTAGGCTCCCTGCACATCTGGATTTAAAAGTAAGTGCTGGCTTTGGTTGCAGCCACAATGCTAAATATTGAAAAGACCCTGTTTGCTGGTGAGGCAAGGTGTGCAGGCCCACAAGGCTCCCATGGGGATCCAAAGCTCTCAGCTGACCCAGCTTCCCTTTGGACCACCTTGGGGAAGCCTCACTGCAGAAGTGGTCCAAACTGCTGAAACCCCTGTTTAATCAGTGTGGTCTTTGTCCTTTGCCTGGAGTTGATGTGTCCCCCTTTCTCTTTGGCCCCAGAACCACTGGGACCATGTGTGTCTCCAATCACTCTCCTCCCCCCCACAAATAGACCCAGATAGCAAATAATAGTTTTGAAAGGCGTTAGGATTCAAGGGCTCCTCAGAACATCTGTTGGATCAACGCCCTTTGCAAAGTCTGGCCCAAATGTCTTCAACTGAGTTATCCAAATATTTTTTTCTGGCTATGGCAATCACCATGTGCTGCCACCCTTCAGTCAGGCAGGCAGTGGCTCCTCAAAGCCCTGATCAGGCAGAAGGACCTCTAACCTGGTTAAAGGGGGCTGAAGACAACCCCCACCCTGCCTGGATTTCAGTTCAGCAGAAAGAATAAAGATGCAGAAACACAACAAATGAATCAAAACTCCCCAGCCGCTCCCCCTGATGCTCCCTTTAGCTGGAGGAACAGTTGTTTCCAGGGGGTGGGTAGCTGCGGGGGAGGTCTCTACATAAAACCTCTCCCTGCTCCCCAAGTGACTTCAGTGTTTGCAGAAGCTGCTCAATTTGCACATCTGAGCAAAGCTTTTGAGTCAGGCAAAAGAAAAAGAGGTGTGGGGCAGGGGGAAGCAGACACAAGAGAGACCAGCAGCCTGGAAATGGAGGAGAGAGAGAGAGATTGCTTGCCACTCCTTCCTCTGCAGGCAGTGCATTCGTTTTCTTCTAAGTTGAACAAAACTCTGAAGCCCAGCTGCCGGCATCCTTTTCTGTGGCTCTAGCCAGCTCTGCTTCATGTGTGGGGAAGTGCAGGGAGAGAAGCCAACCATGTTTATAACTGCCCAGTGGGTTGTGCCAGCCTAGGCTCAGAAAGACCCTGTACCTTCAAACAAAAGCAGCAGAGAACAAGAAGCAGGTGGTGGGGATGGGGAAGGAGAAACCCACCCGAACAAGTAGGCAAACGTGGTGTGGAAGTGAGAGACCCACAGGGAAAGGGGCTTGCCTGGGAGCTCCCTCCCCCACCAGAAGACCCAAGAGTGTCCCTGCAGTAGCTGGACGCAAGAAAGGCCTTGCTCCCTGCCCACCTCCTGCCCTGTAAGGAAGCACTTGCAGGTTCCCCAAGTTTTGCAAAAGAGCTCTTATCCAGGCTGCCTATGCAACGGCCACAGAAATCTGTCTACCCTACTCCCCTTCTCCCCTCAGCTGCCCGCCTCTGCCAGAGGCTGCGGTGGCGAGGGCAGTTTTTGCCAGTGATGAGCCAGGCCTTCCCTTGCAATCAACCAGAGGCATGCCACCTCTGCTGCCAAAGGGCTCTAGGGCCTCCTCCTGATTCCACAGATATTGGGAGAAGCTGTTCTTCCTCAGCAGCTGGGCAGCAACAGCTGGTTGCAACAAAGCATCCCCCACATGCCAGAGCGGCACGGTGTCCAGCCCAGGGGGCAACCCTCCACCTTCTGAAGTCTGCTTGCAGGAGCAGAGTCTCTTGTGGGGCAACACCTTCCCTGTGAGCCAGGCTGGTACAATTCCTCCTACAGAATTCTCCCAAAAGACTGGGAAGCATGACTTTTCTTCTATGGGACTGTTTATGTAGAGCTAGGAAGTGCCTGGCTTTCCAGGCTGCTTTGCCTGACTCCTCTGGAAAGCCCTCAGAGCCTCCTTCCTCTCCCCAGACCAGTGAGGTCCAGAGGAACGGCACCCACCCTGTGATGTTGCACTGCCTCAACCAGCTGTGCTGCTATTCGAGCACATCTCTCTTTTACTGCCCTCCCCCTCCCTCCCTTTCCCCCCTTCTTTTTAAACTACTGTATCCAGAACTGGGAAACCTTGCTTCTGGAGAGTTTAACATTCAGAATCTCCAAGGAGGTTATTGTCCAAAATAACTTTTTAATGCTCTGGCTTGCCTCAGCCCAGGTTGGCCCAAAAAGTTCACATGCACAAATGGAAAGAGTTCAAGGACAACAGCTGGCAGAGAAGAGGTTTCAGGCTCTGACCCAGGGCTTCTGCCCCAACCGGAGCCACTGGCTGCATCTCCATGTGCAGAAATGTGGCTCTGTCAAGCTTTGAGGCCAGATCTGGCCCACGTTACAGATATTCCTCCCCCCCCCCCGCTCAGTCAGACTCAGGGGAAATTAAAAGGCCTGATTTCCTTCAACAAACAGCTGCTGCTACTCAGGAGTGGTAAAACAAAAAACGCCATGAAAGGGGGTTTCATCTCTTTATAAGGTTGAAAGGACCAGGGAAAGAGCCGGGAACTCCCAGCAGAGAACATTCAGAGAAAAAAGGAGTCCTGTTGGGCTTCGCATTTCTTCGCCGTCTTGTTGGGAGAATGGCAGCTTTGCTTATTAAGAGCACCACGTTGGCTAAGCCCCAGAAGGCAAGGCAGGGCCCTCCACCTTCCCGCTTGCTCTGTGCTGAGCCACAAAAGGAGACAGCTTCCCTTCCAGGGGATGTTCTGTATCACCAAGGACAAAGGGAATACATATGGAGCAAGCAGAGAGTTACCTTCTGTCTGGCTTCATCCCACCCTCCCCCAAGTCCCCCACTGACGCCAAAGACAACCTGACTAATGCTCAGCTGCATGACAGGCAAGGCGCCTCCGGGAAGGTCAAACGCAGGGAAAGAGCCTTCCTCGCTCTCTTCCTGGAAAGCCAGGCCACGTACAGAGGGGTCAAGGGCTTAGCAGCAAGAGGTGCTCAGCAATTTTTCAATGTTGTCCATTTTTCAATCCCATGGAGAGTCCTCTAGGACCCTCTGCCCCCTCCTTTGTGCCAATCGCCTGCACAAGATCAAAGTTAGACAGCACAGTGCTTGCTTGTGCCTGAAAGTCCCCCATCTGCAGAAAATCCCATAGTAAGTTATGGAGCTGAGAAGCATTCAGTCACAGCCCAACTGTGGCAGTGGGTTGCTCTCTGGGGAGCACGGGCATCGAGAGACAGGCATAAGGTGGCCCAGTGAAAACCTAGGGCCAGGCGCAGAAAGATGCCACAGACCACGCAAGAGCAAGGGGAATGACAAGGGCAAGGCCCCATGTTTCCTCTTTCACTGGGAAAAGGAAACGGGTTCCCAGCTCCTCATGCAGTAACAGCAGGCCTGAGCCCATGGGGAAGGCCTGCAGGAATTCCCCATGTCAAAGTCTCTCCAGAGGATGCTGCATGGCTTCAGTATCCTGTACAGTTTTGACCACATACACACCTACATGGAATCAAGTCAAGCAAAATACCCAAAGGAAAAAGTCATGCTGTTGCAGAGTCATTTCAGAAGAGAGACAGAACTGCTAGAGAGTGGCTTGCCCTGCCTTATTTCTGCCTTCATCTGTTCAGACACCCTCCCTGTCACAGCCCCCAGGCTGCCTCTTTTCCCATTCCTTCCCCAGTACTCCCCACCCCACCCTCGTGCACCTATTACCTGTCAAAACACCTCACCACAGTGAGACCAACAAACAACACTCGGGCTAGTTGCCTGTTTTGGTGCAAAGTTGCAGGCAGCCCTCCCTGTTGGGGAAGAAGTCCTCAGAAGAGCCAATGCCTACAACAGGCAGGAGGAAATGGCCCCTTGGACCCTAAAGCCTTTGGGCCCCAATTCAAATTGTGCAAATTCCCCCACCTCCATTGGACACTGCAGATCCCTCTGCCCAGGGTCAGGGAAGCTAGAGGTCTTTATTTAGGGTACCACCTGGTTGTTGCCCAAGGCATCTCCAGCCAGAAGGATAACGGCGCCGCTCTCCACCCAGGCCTTTTCCAAGTTCCACCTTTGAATGGGTAGATCACATAAGGGACTGCAAGCCTGCAGGTCCCCAGGCCTTTTCTGCCAGAGGCCACCCTGGAAGGTGAACAGGCACTCACAGATTTTGTGGACTCCAGGGAGCCTGAGGAGAGGGTGTCTTGAGTACTTCGGCTCTTGGAGCTAAGATGAGGGGAGGAAGAGGGGGAGTCATCAATGTAGGGCATTGTGTCATGGTGCCGCCGCTGCTCTTCAGCTCTGTCGGCATCATAGATGTACCCAGGCGACATCCCCCCAAAAGCGACATCTGCAAAGGAAAAGGAACAAATGGGTGAGAAAATTATTCATCTGGTCATCTCCTCTTGCTTTGAGCCTTCTGGGGCTTTCTGTGGATGCTGCATCTTCCTGGTTTTTAATTCTAGGCTCTCCTACTTCTGGGTGTTCCTGTCATTATAGCTTATGAAGAACATCACAATATCTCCTAAATGCACCTTCAGACATCTCCCGCTGTCTTCCAGGTTGAGTGAATGGTTGTGTAGAGGGGCACCCTCTTCCAGACTGCTCTTGCCCCAGGGAACAACCCTCATGAGCTGCAGAGAGCCACGTTTAGACAAAAGGCCTAAATAGCTACTCATCAGACCGGGAGGCCTGGTGGAATAGAAGACTACCAACTGCTTTCAGTACAAAACAGTAGTGAACTTGTGCAGGAGTGACTGACAAGGATTGTTTGGCTTTAGGCCACTTCAGGGCCTCCCCAAACATTCAGAGCAGACTTTGAATCTTCAGGAACATTTCTCCCTGCTGTGCAAACATCATCCACAGGTAGGTAGAGGTCAGCAGATAATCCAGAGACCATATCTCCCACCACCACCCTGTGCTCAGAGAGGTTACATACAGAGCCACAAGTTTTCCATGCAAGACATCATAACGACGTGGATGGTTGTCTGTCCTGAGATTTCCTGCTTCTGTGCCACCAGTGCTAGCACCTTCCAAAAATCATTCCACATTTCACTTGTGCTGAATTAGAACATTTACCATTTTGCTTCCATTAATTTCAAGCAACACTTAATCAGAAAATGCATACAGCAGATGTTCTTTCGATATTTGTGAAGCCGGGAAAATGCTTGAGGCACCTTTGAAAGTGAAACTGCTATTGTTTGGCAGGTAAGTGATAAATGCCAGTATTTATTTTATTTTCAAATTACAAGAATAATGTCTAATGTCAGAGGAAACACTCCACAAATTGGTTGTTGTGGGTTTTCCGAGCTCTTTGGCCGTGTTCTGAAGGTGGTTCTTCCTAATGTTTTGCCAGTCGCTGTGGCTGGCATCCTCAGAGGACAGTACTCTGTGTCCTCAAAGTGCTGTCCTCTAAAGATGCCGACCACAGAGACTGGTGAAACATTAGGACCACCTTTAGAACACGGCCAAAGAGCCCGAAAAACCCACAGCAACCATTAGATCCCAGCCGTGAAAGCGTTTGCGAATATACTCCACAAATAGTTATAAATGATGCCTGCAAAGTGACAGGTGGGGGAGAAGGAGAAGTAAGCATTGGGGGGTGCTCCTAAGCAAGAGGCAACTGCAGGACACACCCCAGCCCCCTTATCTTTCTGAAGGAGGAATCCTTGGCTGGAGACAGAGGAGAGGTTACTTAAGGAATGAAAAAGATTTTGAAGGACAAATTCTGTGGTGCACATGCCACTCACAGGCCTATCTCATGCTGCAAAAACATGCATGACCAGGAAGGTGGCAGGACAAGAAAACCATAAGCAGTGTCTGCGGGCTCAGATCATGCATGCGCATCTTCTGTATCTAGACATTACTGCTGCTTTTAAACATCTGAAATGATTCTGCAGTTCCCATCACTATGTTACTTCTAGGGGCCGCTGAATATGTATCCAGGAAGGACTCTGGTTCACAGTCCTAGTTGGGACAGAGTACCTGCAGCAAAGGCCAAGCAGCTCTGGGTTGGGGTAAAACGCAGAAAACTAGAAAAGCCTCGTCTTCTCTCTTTTCCATACCAGCATCAAGGCGAGGCTGGTATATTTTGCTAATCCAAATGCCACACCCACCATGACAGTGCCCCAACTGTCCTTATGACATTGGGGAGGGTCTTCCAAGGCTCAGGGGTATTTCCCTTGCCCCCTGAAAACACCACTGTCTCTCATCAGTTGCTTCTGCAGCCCTTAAAGGCACCATGAAAATGAGTATCCAGCTCCCTCCTGCTGCTCCCTGCCCCCACCCCCCCCCCACACACACAGATTGGATGAGGGGTGAGACACTTCATTATTTGCCATTGGCCACGTTTAGCCACCTTGCCCGAGCATCTCAAGCTGAGGTTTGCACCAAGCACAGGGGCTTCACATCCCACTGCTGGACCTGGTGGCATCCACAGCCCAAAGCTTCTCTTCTATTGTGGGCCAAAGAGCAGAGAGCTCATAGTCCTATCCAAGCTGGACTTGGCTACTGCATCTCCATCAAGCCAGTGTCTTTCCTGGGATATCTGCACAAGGGGGGGAGGGGCAGGGCAGCTTTGTGGATCTGTTCTCCATTCCTGCCAGCCCTCTTTCCCCCCCTTACCCAGAAAAGATTCCTCCTCCCCCCTTTAATTCTACAGAAAAAAAACATACGCCCCCACCAAAAGAGGCAGGCAAGCAATATAGCCCAGTAGAGGAGGCCAGAAGGCCAGCTCCCCTTCTCTTCCTGACCAGCCCCCTCCCCATGGTTGCCAAGGAAACAGTGAAATCCCCCTCCTTTGCTAGAGAAAGCGGCTCAGCTCCCAACCCTTTCCTCCCAAAGGAGTCCGGAAGGCAAACACAAAAGAGGAATGCGAACAGCAAATGCCATATCTGATGAGGCGCTCACGTCATGTTACGCTCCGCCAGCCCTCACCGCTCATGCTCCCAACTCCCCTGCCCAGAACTGCATCTGAAGCACAAGCTACTCCATCTGCAAAGCAGGGACCAAACCTGTCAATGAAGGAAAACCCACCTTTTGCAGATTTCAGATGACTGTGTATACAGCCCCCCCCCCATGTGCACACACCAGGAATCCTAACAGCCCTCCAGGGAGGCTGCTGGCTTCACGCGTGTGTGGAGGCCAAAGATCTCCCGTGACAACATGCAGTCCCTTCAGCTTGGACAATCATTGGTGGGGGGAACGGAGACCCCTTGTCACACCAAAGCTTCCTACAGGCCTCCAAGCCATGCAAAGGCAAAGGCACTTGTGAAAAATTCCCAGGTTTCCATCATACACAGACAAAGACTTCTATGGGTACCCAAGAGCATGGGGGGAGGCAGGGTGTGGGAAGGCAGTAAGTGGGCATCTACTTCCCATAACAACCTTTCAACACTTGCAGGCACTATAAGGTTCCTATGGGTAGGTCAGCCCTTTCTGGGGCTGAGAACTGCCCCAGCTCAGAAGGAGGAAAGCTACTCGTGCTACCAGCCCCCTCCCCACCCTGCTGTTGCTGCTGCTGCTGCCCAGGCAGCAAAGAACTCCCTCTGCCTCGCCCACCCAGGGCACATGGTCCCTCCAACCTTGCACCCATCTGGGAGACCCACCTCTGTGCACAAAGGGAGCAGCTCACCTTAAAAATAAAACACCTTGGAGCAGGTGACTCTCATGGGGGCACACCAGGTGCCCCAAAGCCCAAGCCGAGGGCTCCAGGAAGCCTGCAAACCAATTGCAAAGGCAGCAGCCCTGCCCTCCAGTGGCATATGGCTCCCACATTCTGTTTACCCAACCATCAGGGGAAAAAGTGTGCAATACACCCAAGAGTCATTCGCTGTCCAGTTTCTAGTAAAGTAGTGTTAAATAGTGTAATTCTGTGCCCATGACTCATGATCCATCCAGCCTCGTTTCTTCTGTATGTTAGTTTTGCCCCAGCCTTTTGAGACAGGCGTGGATTTTCTTGACAAGAAAGAGCTCACACGAAGAGGGAAAAGGCCTTCTCTCCTAGAGGCACAGGCAGCCGCCTAAATAAATAATGTGCCAAGCTGTCTCCAGCTGGACAGCTGTAACATAAGATGCCCCTGCAGATCAGCTCCCTGGCAGATGTGTGGTTTTTCCACTGGCTGCACCTTGCATCTTCTGCTCCCACTGATACGAAGAGGAGGCGTCAGTGGTCCTGGGCATCCAGCAGGATAAGGCTGGTCCTGGGCCCTGGCACGCAGCCAACACAGGGGAAAGGAGAGCCAAGCTGCTGGAGCGGGAAGCAGCTGCTCCTCCACTGGAAGACCTTCCAACCTAAGGAAGAAAAAGATGAGGCCCTGGAGAGGCCAATAAGCTGCTCCTTCTCTTCCTCTTTGCTTTCTGGCATCAGCCACTTGCAAAAGGCTTTCACTTGCATTCTACCCACCTCCGTCCTCCAGTAGGGGAGGTTCAGGAAGCTGGGGTGGGGAGGGAACCAGCCTTGCCAAAGAAGGGTTGCTTTTTTTCTGCCCAGCTGCTTGGCATATTCCTGACCAGCAGTGTCGTGCCAGGCGCAAAGGGAGAAGAGTCCCTTCCATGAAAGTTTAATGCTGGACCATTTTGCAGAGGTGTTTGCTGTAGATGGTTGAGTGGCAGGAGAGGAAATAATGATCCATTAAGCAGAGTATTGCACAACCTTCATTTTCAAGACAGACACCTGCTCAAACCTGCTTGCAAATAATAATATATATTTTTTAAAAACCCTGTAACAACAATTTTTGTTGTTTAGTCCTTAAGCCGTGTCCGACTCTTCATGACCCCATGGACCAGAGCATGCCAGGCTTTCCTGTCTTCCACTGCCTCCTAGAGTTTGGTCAAATTCATGTTGGTCACTTCCCTTCTCCTCTTGTCTTCCCCCTTTCCCGACATCAGGGGTCTTTTCCAGGGAGTCTTCCCTTCTCATGAGATGGCCAAAGTACTGGAGCCTCAGCTTCAGGATCTGTCCTTCCAGTGAGCACTCAGGGTTGATTTCCTTCAGAACGGATGGGTTTGTTCTCCTTGCAGTCCAGGGGACTCTCAAGAGCCTCCTCCAGCACCACAATTCAAAAGCATCAGTTCTTCGGCGGTCAGCTTTCTTTATGGTCTAGCTCTCACTTCTGTACATCACTATGGGAAAAACCATAGGTTTGACCAGGCGGACCTTTGTCAGCAAGGTGATGGGTGCAACTGTATGGTAGCAACAACAGGCAGGGCATTTTTTTCAGCCCATGGGTTTGTTGGATCATTGTACCCATCAGTTCATGTCTATCATAGTCCTGGAATTTTCCTTACTGATTTTTTTTAATTGCTTTCTTTTTCTTTCCTTTTTTTAAAGATTTTTTTTTATTAATACAAAATGAACCTACTACTACACCAAAAATCCTATATAAAATACAAAACAAAACAATAATATACAATTACCCTTGTGCACCCCTCACCTTCAGGACTAGCATTACACTTCGTTCCATTCATTTTCACTCCAAAATTTCATTGTTTCTTCCCTCGGTGTAAACCCCCTCCCTCTCCAAAATACATGTTCCAGAAATACATTCCATATTTTCTTAAAATCATTGCTTTTCATTTGGCCTCTACTTATTTTCATATCTCATGTCAGTTTATCATTAATTGCCATGTCCCATAATTCTCTATACCATTCATCCAATTTAAATTGATTGTCATTTCTCCAATTCCTTGCAAATATTATCTTTGCTGCCGTAATCATTATTACTATTAAATCCTTATTTTCTTTCACCAATTGATCTTCCTTAATCAGATTCAGT
Organism: Pogona vitticeps; assembly: GCF_051106095.1. NCBI lineage: Eukaryota > Metazoa > Chordata > Lepidosauria > Squamata > Agamidae > Pogona > Pogona vitticeps. The sequence continues at coordinate 478,539 of NC_135796.1, forward strand.
AATGCTATTACCGGAGACACTTGAATATTCAATCCAATTATTTCAGATATTTCTTTAAATATTAAATTCCATTCTTTCTTTTTTCACATAACCACCACATATGTAAATACGTCCCCTTCTCTTTTTTACAGCTCCAACATAATGTTGACACATTTTTATCCATTATATTCATTTTGACCGGCGTGAAATACCACCTCCATATTACTTTATACCAGTTAACTTTTATCCTTACTGACATGTTCTTCATAATTCTCTGATCCCATATTTTATCCCATTCTTTTTAATTGCTTTCTGTTATTATGTTTGTGTTTGCCACTCAGAGTAGTAGCTTTGTTACTAGCTGGAATGGGATAAAAATATCAGTCAGTCAATCAATCAGTCAAAATAATTCTGATAAATAAATATTCCATCCTCTGTTTTATTTCTCTTTGCTCTTGTTAATTTAAACTTTACGGCATTTGTTTTTATTACATGTTATTTTATCAGTTGACTTTGTTTACAAATGTGTGTGTGTGTGTGTGTGTGTGTGTGTGTATGCATGAGTCAATGGGCCCAAGGTGGATGAAACAGATCATATGCAGAGATAAACTAAAACAACATACAGGAAGACCAGAAGATCAAGCCGGACAATCAGGAAGGTCTTGCATGTGGTGCTAGACAAGTCCCTCCCCTCCCCCCCCCTTTCTCTCTCTCTTTGGGCCTCACTCCAATCCCTCATAACCTGAAGATAATGTTGGCCTGCTTTATAGGACTCTTGTGAAGACTGCAAGAAAACATTGTGCCTGCAGCGCTTAAAAACATCCAGAAGTTTTGAATGACAATAGATTATAAATGCAGTGTGTTTGCCCTCCAAGTCCAGGAGAGCAGCCACTCCCAGGGAGCCCCAAAACCACAAAGAGGGCCGGCCGCAGGCATCTGAACACAAATGCCCAGCCGCAGCCATGTCTCTTCCCCCCCCCCCCACATGTTCCCACTCGGCCCATTGTGGGCACACCATCTGCAAACAGGAGGAGGAACTGGCTGGAACAGCCTGCGCTTGGCCGCCCCACACCGTCCTGCAACCAAGCCGCTTCCTGAATGCTTGGGAGAAGCTGGAAACCAGCCCGGGAGCTTTGGGCACCAAGCAACAGAAGCGACAGCGGCCATGCGGGGCCGGAAGGGGGGAGGTTTGGAGGAAAGGGGGGATTCTGGGGGATGCAGTGCAAACAAAAAACTTTGCCAAGCTCTCCTAAGCCATGGCCCCTCAGTACATGGACTGTGACCCACACCTGGTCTGTGCAGACGTCAGCTGGACCCCCGAAATCCCTCTGCCCACTTTAAAGGCCACACAAGCCTTCTTGCACATCGACACACAAATGCACTCACACGCGGATTTCTGGGAACATGTGGGCGGTCCAGCCGGTGTTCAGAGCTCCCAAGGAATGTGTTCTCAACCCTTCCACCTCCGATGCCGTTTGGCAAAACGCAGCGCAGGCAGGGAGGCCAAGAAGCAACCAGGGTGGAACCACCCAAGAGGCCTCTCGGGCAGGCGGGCTTATTTTTAGCCCTCGTTTTTGCCAAGAGGCTCGGCCAAGCAAGGCTCTGAGGTTCACCCTTCAGAGAGTCCCCAAGACGAAGGAAGGGCTTTTCAGAAACCGAGGCAGCGCCTGCATTACAAACTTGCACAGAACCAGCCCGCTGGGTTTGCTGTGGCTATTAATGGGCTGCTACACTCCTTAAGCCCTCAAGACGCCAGGGAGTAGCAGCCAGCCCTCAGCTGCACAGGCTTTCCCAGATATACACTAATTCATCTCTGAACACGTGGAATGGGGGAAAAAATCAACATAACCATCCACTGCAACAACCTGTCACTTCCATTACCATCTTGGGTCTTATACAGCCCACTCCCACGCCTTTGGCCACGTACACTGAACCATCCCACAGTGGGAGTCTCCAAGGTTAAAACCAGCCACCGTTCACTGCCTGCCATCCCGGCCCTTCAGAGAGTGTTTCGGGGGGGGGGGGGGAGGAAAAGGAGCTGCAATCATCAAACCAGGGTCACAGGTGGACTTGCATCAAAACTGCCAGAGATTTGAAGGCTCCTGTGAGACCCAGCAGGGCTGAGGAGGAGCCCACATGACTGTCCTCTTTTATGCCCTGGTGCAGGGCACCAAGTACGTTTCCCTTCTGCCAGCTGCTGGATGCAAAGGATAGCCCTCCCCCACCCCACACCCAAAGGCAGACACACACACACCCCACCTCCACCCTATGAGATGCTAGGAGGCATCCTGTCCGCCCTCAGGAGCGCCCACACCCAGAAGTGACGGACTGGGCAATAAAGCTGTGTCCCATTCCTTCCATCAGTCTGGAAATGTCATCTCACCTCTTTAGGCGAGTGGGTGTAACGGGGGAGGGGGGGAATCCAGAAACAGGCTCCTTGTACAGGAAAGGAACCAGAAACTGTCCACGCCTGAACCGGTCCAACCTGTTTGCTGGACAGACGGGCTGGGAGGACACTCAGCCTCCAGGGCATTTAGCCATGCTCAGCATTGCGGGGTGACAAACACACACCCAAAACAAGCCATGCAGTTTTCAAAAGCAGCTCTCTAAACTGGAAAAAGCTGGCTGGAGAGCTCAGTGGTTTAGGTCTCTGGCCACAGAGCCAGAGGTTGGGGGTTTGCTTCCCCACTGGGCCTCCTCTGAGTAGAGCCAACTTGTGTAGCCTTAGACAAGCTGCACAGTCTGAGGGCAATCCCAAAAGAAGAGGAGGAGGAACCACCTCTTGAGTACTCCTTACCTGGAAAGCCCTGCAACGGTTGCTGTGGGTTTTTCGGGCTCTTTGGCCATGTTGTGAACACGGCCAAAGAGCTTGAAAAACCCACAACAACCATTAGATCCCGGCCGTGAAAGCCTTCGCGAACCCTGCAAAGGGTTGCCATAAGTCAGAACTGACTTGAAGACACATATAAAAGAAATAAAACTGAAATAAACCAACAAAGAAGACTGAGATTCTTCTTCTCATGACCAGAAACATACTACAGAGGAGGGGGGGCATGGAGCCCTAAGGACTCCTTCCTTCCTTCACAGAAGGCAGGACTAGCTGCTGGTGGGCCCACAGGCTGCCCCCCCCCTTTGGGCAAGGCAGAACCGCTGAGCCTCTCCCCGCATCCCATCTTGTTGCTGAATCCACACAGAACTCCATCTGCCCGGCAGGCGTTCTCCAGCACGGCCTGCATCTCGCCGCTCCAGACAAAAGCTCTCCCGGCCTCATCCACCCACCAGGCAGTGGCGGTTTTCTCTTCGCTTGTTTGAAAGTGTGTGTGTTTTGAAAACAGAAGACAACCACAACAGGTTTTGCCCTGAAGTATTTGGCTTTTATCCTCGCCAAGCTAGCATACAGGGACCCCCCAAACATTCCCCACATGTCACAAAGATGTAATTCATTAGGACAAAAATAGGCCAATGCGGAGCCGCGACCAAGCCTCGCAGACGTGGGCAGAGGGGCTGATCTTGTGGCAGCTGCTAGAATAAAACAGAAGGGAAAGCGCCCAGAGGCTGGTGGGGGAAACTGCAGGAGGACTGCTGGGGGTGGCAAGTGGGGGATCACGGCTTGACCTCCGGGCAGCCCTGTCAGCCAACGGCCCTGGGAAGCAAGGGCTGAGACATTGGGACATGAAGAAGCTCAAAAGATAAGGACAAACCCTTTGCCCAAAGCAGGTACCAAGAAGGAGCCACGAGGTGGCCCCACTGAAGGGCACCCCAGTTCTCCCCCCCCCCTCTCTCTCTCTCTCTCTCTCTCTCTCTCTCTCTCTCTCTCACACACACACACACACACACACACACACACACACACACACACACACACACACACACACACACACACACACACATATATATATATATATATATATATATATATATATATATATATATATATATATATATATATATATATATATATATATATATATATATATATATATATATATATATATATATATATATATATATATATATATATATATATACCGGAGAGCCCAGGGGGCGAGGTGGGAGTCACCCACTTTGCTTCCATTCTGGTAAAGATGCTTGAATGGCTTTTGGCAATCCCTTCGGTGCATGGAGGGGGAGCCACCTTCGAAGCCTTGGCTGCTTAATTGTGGTGCGATGCTTCCTCTCGGTCTCCTGCAACTGTACCTTCACCAGTACACAGCACAGTTTGCCCACCTCTCGGCCTGACTTCTGGAAAGCATTCTAGGTAGGGTTTCCCTTGAAGACTGTCTGGATACTTGCAAGGGTGCAGTTAAGCAGACTCTATTCCCAAAACCTTGCAGGTTTTCAGGGCTGCTCTTAATAAAACAGTGCACAGTGCTAACGGAGTGGTGTATAAATGAATTAAATAAAGAAATAAAACAACTCTGACAACTCTAAACCACTTGAGATCTGGCTGCTTAAGCCCTTGCCTCCCCCATCACAAGCCATTCAGAAACACAGGAAAAAGGGATCACCTGCCGCCTTTGCAGGGCTTTCTCTTCTGTTGCTCCCAAAACCCTGGGATGCCTTTTTCCTTCCTTCCTTCCTTCCTTCCTTCCTTCCTTCCTTCCTTCCTTCCTTCCTTGGTTCCTTGGTTCCTTCCTTCCTTCCTTACTTACTTACTTACTTTTTTACTTACTTTTTTACTTACTTTCTTTCTTTCCTTCCTTCCTTCTTTCTTTCCTTCTTTCCTCCTTCCTTTCTTCCTTTCTTTCTTCCTTTCTTTCTTTCTTTCTTTCTTTCTTTCTTTCTTTTTTCCTTTCTTTCCTTCTTTCTTTCCTTCTTTCTTTCTTCCTTCCTTTCTTTCTTCTTTCTTTCCTTCCTTCCTTCCTCCCTTCCTTTCCTTCCTTCCTTCTTTCTTTCTTCTTTCTTTCTTTCCTTCCCTTCCTTCCTTCCTTCCTTCCTTCCTTCTTTCTTTCTTTCTTTCTTTCTTTCTTCTTTCCTTCTTTCTTTCCTTCTTTCCTTCCTTCTTTCTTTCTTTCTTTCTTTCTTTCTTTCTTTCTTTCTTTCTTTCTTTCTTTCTTCTTTCCTTCCTTCCTTCCTTCCTTCTTTCTTTCTTTCTTTCTTTTTTCCTTTCTTTCCTTCTTTCTTTCCTTCTTTCTTTCCTCCTTCCTTCCTTCCTTCCTTCCTTCCTCCCTCCCTCCCACTGGAACCCCGACTCTTTCCACTTTCCCAGAAGGCCTTTATGCAAACACCCGCTTTTTAGTTGGCCTCCTGAACCGTTCCACCCATGTCATGTTGTTTTCTTTCACGGCTTTTGGTACTTTGCCCTTTGGAGCGACGTTGCCTGAAGGGGCTCCTTTAAATATCCATCACTAAGAGGAAACGAGAGGCACAGATTGATTCATCACCGCTTTGACTCAGGGCGGCTCTGGTGACATCACAAAAGGGGAAAGACTTCCAACTTTATGGCCACAACATTTCTGCCCACCTTCCTGCTCGGACATACAGCCTCACAGACTGTATTTCTGAGGAAAACTCAGGGAAGGGAGGAAGAGGGGGATTCTTTCAAGGGAAGACAAACCGTTTCCAAGCGCTTTTTTTAAATCAGCTGGACTCAAGAGCAGCACTGGCTTTAAAAAGGCAGCTGAGGAGTTCAGCCCCAAGGATGCAGATTAACCCCCCCCACACACACACACACACACACACGGGGGACGACGAAATGCCCATCTGGGGGAGGGCGGGAGCTTCCCACCCTCAGCCGCCATTTCATGGCCAGTCTTATTTGGATTGATTCTTGGCTGTCAGGCACAAAGCAGAGGCTCCCTTATTATCCCTTCCTCCTTTGGGACACTGGAGGTGAGCGATAAGCTGCTTCTTTGGATCCGCAGCAGAGAGATAACAGGCACGGCTGTTTGAAAGAATGCGGCTTTCCCCCATGTTCTCCCACAGAAGCAAAAGCTACAGAGCTCCCCTCTCTCCTCTCCCGCATAAAAGGGAAGCCAAAATTCTGGGGCACCTTTCACAGAAGAAGCAAGGGGTCCCCCACCCCACCCCAGGAAATCTGCTCTGCTGGTGCCGGGACCATCGCTCTTCTGCCCCACCGGCCTGCTCTCCTTCCACTCACTCGAAACACAGCAGGAAGGACACGGGGCAGGAGCTGGGTATTGGGAGCATCCTATCACACCCCTGCTAAAACACCTGCCCCCCACCTCCCTCCTCCTCTTTCTTGCCCTCCATCCGGGAGTCTGTGTTGGACTTTTCAAGCCCATCCGGTTCAGAAGTGGCAGGAAATCTTACGGACCTCCAAATCCCGGAGGGCTGCCCCTCTCCTGAACACACCCTCTTCTTGGCTCCTAATCCACGGGTGATGGAAATAATGGAGAGGGTCTCATCCGTTGCTGCACCTAGACCAGGAAATCACTTCCCCCGCATGCATCTACTTCACATCCTCCACTCTGAACTCTGAACATTGTCTCCTTATCTGTCATGGCACCTTAAGGACTAGCTGCTATATTTTAATGTGAGCTTTCATGGACTGTCTGAGGAACTGGGCTTGTCCACAAAAGCTCACATTAAAGTTCATATTAAAATATAACAGTTAGTCCTTAAGGTGCTACAACATTTTTGTCGTCTTCTTCTTTTTTTTACATTTTCTTTTGTTTTTGCCTTTAATGGACAGCCAGTCACTCTCAAGTCTATCACGCTTGCTTCAAAAGACCACATTGATGGCATTCTGTGACTTGTCTCTAAAGGTCTCCATTCCGGTGCACGTGGACTTTATGGTGCTTTGCAGCGACCTGTCAATCAGTCAATCAATGTTGTTTGTTTGTTTTAAAGAAAAGAGAACTGGAGGTATTTCAGAACAAGTTTATATTGATGAAAATGCTCCTGCAATGTTCAGACCCAATTATATACATGCGGAAAACTGAAGGCAGCAGGAATAGAGGAAGACCCAGTACGAGATGGGTTGCTTTCCTAAAGGAAGCCATGTCCTTGTGTTTACAAGAGATGAGCAGGGCTATTGACGACGGGACCTTTTTGGAAGTCACTCATTCATAGGGTTCCCCTAAGAAAGATGGAGCCTTTCTTAGGTATTTCCAGGAAAAAAACATTCCCGTGTCCACCCCCTGCCACGCCAACAGAGCACACGAGAGGAAGAGAGGAAGGGAGTTTCACCTCCACGGGAGAATCTCCATCCGGCAAACAGGGGTTCTGTATGAGGCCTCCGGACGATGGGACTGGATAAGAGCCCTCCTCAAAATCCGTGCCCAGTTGCCACCTGGGAGGTGGGCAGCCAGCTCCTGATAAGCAATACAGGATACCACCTAGAGGCAAGGCCAACACCTGCCCCCCCACGACACCCCAGCCCTGAGCAGTCCTTCTTCAACCCCCCAGGACAGGCTCTCCTTGCAGCCGGAGGAAGTATTTGCCCGGCTTCAGAGCCACGGGTCTCCTGGGGAGGAACAAAGCCCCTCTCCTTGGCTGGGGAGAGCAGCCTCCGGCAACAGGGTTACAAAGCCTCTCTCTTCCCCCAGAATGGAATGGCGGTGGGGCTTGAGGGGGAGGGCTGCCTCCCGACCCCCGAGACAAACACCACTTGAGAGAGAAGCCGCCCCCTTGATGTCGGCTCCTCAGTCACCAAGCGTAGGGACCCATGGCTTCTTGGAGTCCTGAGTACCTCTCTCAGAGTCCTCCTCTTGGCCTCAAAGCCCCCCCCCCCACTGAGCTGCAGCACTCCTGCACCCTTTCACGCAACCTGGGTCAACCGATCCCTCACCTGCATGTGGACGCCTGGCGTCTCTCTCAGGCTAATCCCTCTTCCTCCTGACAGGACCGTTTCCTGCACCCTGTCGATCTTCACCTTAAGCCTTCTGCCCACACACCCCGAACTCAGCATGACAGGAGAACGGGGACACACACGCACCCCACGCTTGGCACACAGCCAGCCCACAATGCTGCACAAGGCGCCTACCCTCCAGCCCCAGGGGGCGCCTTCCTCCCCACACCTTCCACCGCACACAGCAAATAAGATGCGTCGCGGCAGCGAAGGACCCCCTGAACCCGGCTGGAGGCAACCCCTTGACTGTGAGGCGGGAGCTCCGGCCAGCCCCGTCCTGGACCATCTCCTGGCCAGGAAACGTGACCGTGCTCTCTTGAAAGGCCTCTGTTTCTTCCCCCTGGCTCTGAAGCTGGCTTTTGAAGATTGCTCCAAACCTGCTTTCTCGCCCTGTTTAAATGCATTAGACCTTCCACCGCACGCTGCTCTGAGGACTCCGTGGGCAGCCGATACCACAATCAACAGACATTTATAGGATGAACGATCCTTTGCCTGCCCCCCCTCCCCCGCCGGTCAAGTGGGGCAGATGCCTGGAACTCAACGCAGGAGGAGGCGGTTCAGCTGACAATGGCAGCAAGCAGAGACCCTCGGCACCACCTGCCACAAGGAGCGAGGCTTTGGCCACTGGCCTGCGGTGGCCCTCAGGGTTTCCTCTTGCCCCCCCCCGGCCCAATTAAAATGCCCTACAAGGAGGCAGAAACGAAGGGAGAGAGCGCCAGGCGGTGCCACGGGAACCAGGCCCTCCTCTGAAGGGGCCCTTTCCTCAGCACCGCCATCCTCTGAGGAGTGCAGAGCAGCCGGGCAGGAGGTCCAGAGGTGCTGGCCTGGAGATGAATCCCGGGTCCTCCAAACAGCCCCATTTACCTCCCCCCCCCGCCCATTGTCCTTTCATCAGCCCTCAAGAGGGAACATTTGTTTCCGACAAGGTTACAACTTGCTTTGAATGTTGCTCCAGTTCTTTTCCTTTTTTTTTCTAACCAGCTGCCAATTTCTTTGCTGCCTTCAGTTATCTGCTCCTCCATTTATACTGCTGTGTGTTTCCCATTGTTTTCTCTCGGTGCTTCTTCTCTCCGTCTTGGAAGGTGCCTTGAGGGCTGCGAGCGGAAGAGCAGAAGACCATCAACGCCGCAGGGAGACCATGAGCCGAGCAGTACATCAGAAGGGAACAACAGCCCCTGAATTGGGGGAGGGGGGGCGGAGGTAACTGAGGACCCCACACACACACACACACACTTCTAATGAGTGCTTGGATGTGTTTTAAAGAGGAACTGAAGAAAACAGCTCACCCCCTTCTATGCACGTGCACACACATGCACGCCCAAGACGAGAATTGTCAAAAGCCACCTCTCTGCTGACAAGGGCCCGTCCTGCCGCTGCGGCTGCCAAGCACCGGGGACAAACGCCTTCACAAACCCGCCCTCTGAAAGCTTGCACTCTTGCAGCCTTTTGGTTGATTTCAATCCAATTTATACCCTCTCTGTAGGTTCCAGATCTCGTCTGGCGCCCACAGACCCCGGCTGCGACACCTTGGCTTTTATACAAGCTGTGGTTTCAAAGGCGCTGGTTCTCATCAAGTCCAGTATCTGCCGAGATGCTAAATATCAGCCACGAAGACTTATTCCAGGCCAGCAAACCCACTCTCCCCTGGTCAGAAGCCCAGCCCCTGCCCCTGCCACAGAGGAAGGCCTCCCCACTCTGGAGTCTCCACCTGCCCTCCCGTGTTGGCCACCCTGAGGACGCCGGGCCCAAGATGGCCGAGCCTTGCAGAAGGCCAAGCAAAGAAGGCCTCCAGGCTCATATTCCTGCCTTGCTCCCTTTTTTAAGAAGTCAGCATTCATGGAATGGGGGAGATTTTCCTCCACCCACACGCGCAGGTACCTTAAGTAATATTTTACCACTATGAGCAGAACTATCAGAATGGATGGCTTCCCAAAAATGCAATTCTCTGTCCAAACTTTTTGCCAGCATCTTTCCTATCTCAAAAAATAAAAAATAAAAAAATGGGCAGGAGCCCACAGGTCACTTGCTTCCCACCCTTACTGTTTGGGGGGGGGGGAAATCTTAGGGGATCATCAGGGAGAGATGATTTGTACACCACAAGGGGCTTCTCAGTGGTGGCTCCCAGGCCGAGGTGGTACCTTCCCCAAGAGGCTAAGCTAGCCGGACCCTGCTGTCCTTCCAGTGGTAGGCAAAAGCCCTTCCTCTTCAGGCCCAGGAATGAGGGAATGAGCTGCTGAGGAAGGATGATTTAATGGGCCCTGATTGGCCTTTTAAAATGCTATAATGATTCTTATATCTTTTTTCTTATCATTGGGATTCAATAGTGTAGCTTAAATGCCTTTAGTACTTGGTTATCAATTGTTTTGGAAACAGCCTTGGGTCCACACACAGGGAGAAAAGCAGCACAGAAGTCAAAGGCAAAAAATAAAATAAAAAATCTGAACAATAAAAAGCAAGATAATGCAACCTTGCCAAGGAATCTGAGGAATCTCCTTCCAGCAGGAGGTGTCCAAAAAGGCCCAGGACCTCGGGCAGGAACAGCCCCTTGTCCCAAAACACAACAGCCTTGTTAATGCAGAAGATCTTCCCTCTGGAACAGGCAGGCATTTGCCCCCAAAGCACGTGACCCACACGTCAGACCCCCTGAGACATGGATCCTTCCTGAGACACAAGGAAACCGTGTGAGGGCCATGAGCTTCCCCAGCCCCGGAACCAGCCATCTGCTAAGTCTCTTCATGCTCCACATTAGGAGCTGAAACCTCTCTCTCTCTCTCTCTCTCTCTCACACACACACACCTTGCATTTTACATAAAATTCAGTTCTTTAAATCCAAAACACAAGATGATTCTTGTTTGTTCACTGGATTTTGTTCCTTGGAGTGTTCCTGCCATTAACCACCCCCCCCAAAAAAACCAAGGATCTTTTCATTCTTGTGTGGGAGCAAAAAAGGAAAAGAAAAAAAAATCAAAGCAACCTCCCCTCTCCTGCCCCCCACCCCCCCCCAACCCCCCATGGGCTGTTTTCTGGATGGAGTGTCTCAATGGCTGGAGGGATCCTGTGTATGAGAGAAAGTGGCCACCATCCTGTTCAATTCTAAACTCATCACAGCAGCCAAGAAGAGCGCTTAGCCTCCGATCCAAGCTATGTACTCTCTTGGCCAAGGAGAGAACCTTGGTGTGGGCAACTCACAGCGGCCCAGTCACCTCCAGAAGAGACCCAAACAGGTGTGTCAAGGCAGATCTGAACACCACCACTGCCCCCCCCACCAAACACTGATCCACAGGCACAAAACTCAAGCAGGTGAGAGGGAAGGAAGGGCAAATACTGCAAATACCTCCGCCAGGACCAAGCTGCAGCCCTTAAAGGCAGGAGGTAAGTGGGCTCAGCCTCCAGGGATCTGGACAGCTCCGTCATTGGCACAGTGTCTCCAGGCCAGGGGCAGAGAATCCGATCCCTATCCTGTGTGATCCAGGAGATCACAACAGCCACGCCCTCCCACCTGCCTGCCTCTGCGGGAGAGTGATGCTCTGGCCTCCTCCTATGGAGGCAGGGTCGAGAGGGAAGCCGGGGTGAGCAGAAGATGTGGCCCACACTGGTCCAGTGATGCTGCCGGCCACTCTCACACCCCCTCCCCACGCCCCCCCCAGCATACACAGAGAAACAGCTGGGCAGCTGACAGAAGACGTGAAGCCCAAGAGGATGGGATGAGACCAAACCGGGCACCAGGGACAGAAGGAGCAGCCAAGGAATGGCTGCGGGGCCAAACAGCCCCCTAACCCGGCGAGAAAGACCTCCTGGCCCCACCTCGAAGGAGGTCTGACCCCCCCCTCCAATCCTCCCACACATATACACCCCCAGCCCCCCCCTCCGTGTCCCCCAAGGCCTCCCTCCCCGGAGGGACCCACCTGCCTCTCCGTGGAAGCAGCTCTCCAGCAGGCCGGCTCGGACGGAGGGCCCCCCCGGGGGCGGCGGCGGCTGCGAGGCCGGGGGCGGCGGCGGTGGCGGGTGGTGGCGGTGGCGCTTCTGGGCCTGGGGGGTCGGGGGGCTGCTGCTGCTGTCGAAGGACTGCTGCGAGTTCTGCGAGGGGGAGCGGCTCTTGTCCCGGTAGAGGCGGCCGGCGGTGGGGCTGGGCGAGACGTGGCTCGAGGGGCCCGAGGAGAAGTCCTCCTCGCTCGAGGTCAGGTTCTCGTTGGAGCTGCAGTCCGGCGTGTAGCCCCCGCCGCCCCCGCCCCCGCCGGCCTCCTCGAAGCTGCGCGGCGAGTAGGAGCGGCGCGGCCAGGTGAGCGGCTCCCCGCCGGTCTCCCCGCCGCCTCCCCCGCGCAGGAGCGGGCCCCCCCGGGCGCCCCCGGGGCCCCCCTCGCCGCCGGGCCCCAGCCCCCCCACGTAGACGCTCTGGTAGGGCTGCAGGTCCGCCCCGGGCGCGGGCCAGGCCGGGGGCGCGGAGGGGGCGGCGGCGGCGGCCTCCAGCAGGTGGTCCCGCAGGAAGCGCGCGTTCAGCTCGGCGTCCTCGTAGTCGCCGTCGTAGCCCCCCCAGCCGAAGGCGAAGCCGAAGCCGGCCGGCCCGCCCGCGTCGGCCGAGCGGCCCCGCAGCGGGGGGAGCTTGCGGCGGGCCTCCAGCTGCATGGCCTGGCTGCCCAGGGAGCTGATCCGCTCCGAGACCTCGCGGTCGTTGACCTTCACCAGGCCCCGCTCGTGGTGGTACTCCAGGTTCACGTAGAAGGGCTTCTCCGGGGCCGGGGCCGGGGCGGCGGCGGGGGACGCGGGGCCGGCCGCCTTGCCCTCCGGGGCCCGCCCGGGCGCCTTCTTCATCCGCTCGAAGGTGGAGCGCAGGGCCGCCACGCTGGCCCCGCCGCGCTCCTTGCCCTCCGCGGCGGCGGCGGCGCCTTCCTCCTCTTCCTCTTCCTCCTCCTCCCTCGACGACACGCTCAGGAGGCGTTGTTGCCGCCGCCGGTGGCTGCCACCGCCCCCGGGACCGGCCGCCGGGCGGGCCTTGGCGGGGGAGTCCGGCCCGGGCACCGACGAGGCGGACGCTCCCTTCGGCTTCTCGCGCTCACCGGCCCCCGGGGCCTGCGGGCTGCCGGCCTGGGAGCCGTCGCTGTGGGCCGAGAGTTTGCGGAGGGCGGGCGGGCGGGGGCCCCGGTGCTGGTGGTGCTGGGGGGGCCGGTCGCCGGGCGGCGGCGGCGGCGGCGGGGGAAGGGGAAGGGCCCTGGCGTGGCCGGGCGCTTGCCTGCCCGTCTCCCGCTCCTCCTCTTCCTCCGAGGAGGCGGCGGCGGCGGCGGCGGCTGCACCGGGGGCGTCCTGGTCCCGATCCTGCGCCTCCGCCTCCTCCTCCTCCCCGTCGTCCTCGTCGTCCTCCTCGTCCTCGTCGGGCCCGCGGGAGGCGCGCTTGAAGCCCCAGCGCTGGCGGTCGTAGCTCTTCTTCTCCTTGGCCAGCAGCGTCTGCAGGTAGATCATGCGGAAGCGCTCCTTGTTGACGGCCAGCTCCAGGCGCCGGATGGAGGCCTTGCAGCGCTCCAGCTCCGCCTCGATCTCGCCCACCGAGCGCAGCGCCATCTGCGGCGGCTCCGAGTCCGCGAACTGGGCGCGCCACGCCTCGGCGAAGCCCACCGGGTCCACCATGGCCGGGGCGGCGAGGGCGGCGGGGGGGCGGCTCCTCCTGCTCCGGCGGCGGCGGCGGCTCCTGCTCCTGCTTCCTGCCGGCACGGGGGGCGGCGGCGGGCGCTCATCCCCGGGCCGGCGGCGAGGGGCCGGGGGGCGGCGGCGGCGCTTCGGCCGGCTCGCTCCTCCCCCGGCGGCGGCGGCGGCCCATCTCCCGGCGGCCCGGCCGGGCCTGCTCCTCCTCCTCCGGCTCCTCCTGGCGGCGCTGGGGGTCGAGGGAGGAGGAGGAGAACAAAGGGACCCGCCGGGCGCCCCCCGTCAGGCAGGCAGGCAGGCAGGCAGGGACGGGCGGGCTGCCTTCCTGCTCCTCCTCCTCCTCCTCCTCGGCCCGCTTCCTCGCTCTCTCGCCGGCTGGCCCGCCCGGCCCTTACGCCATGCCCGGCCTTTCCGGCTCTCGGCGCGCTCGCTGGCCTGGCCTGGCCGGGGACCGGAGCTGGAGAGGCGGCGGCGGCAACTTCAGCCCATCGCGGGCTGGGCTGGGCTGGGTTGGGCCGGCCCCTCTCGTCCGCCGCGGGGAGGGGAGGGGGAGGGGGAGGGGAGGGGGCGGGGCGCTCGTCCCCCCCTTAAAGGGCCCGCGGGGAGGGGGCGGTGCCAAAGGCCGGGCGAGCGCGCGGCGGATCCACCTGCTGGCCGGAGCGGAGGCAGGGTCTCCGGGCACGGGCCGACTGCCGGGGGGGGGGGGGACGGCGGCGGCAGCTGCACGACGCGGGCCGGACCGGGCGCCCTGGGTGGGGGCCGGGGGTCCCGAGAGCCGCCGAGCGCCTTCCGTCCCGTGCCGTCCAGCCTCCTCGGACGCCTCGAAGGGTTTTCCCACGGTACCTGAGAAGCTCGCGGAGAAGTTTCCCTTGGACCGCCCAGGATTTGAACCCTCTGCCGGTCCTCCAGCCGCCGCTCCGGAGCGGCCTCTCCGGGACGCCTCCAAGAACGGGCGCCTCGCGGAGAGCCTGGCAGAAATCCCCCAGAACTGTCGGCCGGAAGACGAGCCGTCCAACCCCCGGGCCCGGCAGGCAGGCAGGGAGGCGCCGGCGGGCCTGCGCGGAGGGTTCCGGAGCGCGTGGGGGCTCCCCTTTCGGGCCGCTCGCGGAGCCCTCCCTCCCTCGGTCCGTTCCTCCTCCCTTCCCCGGGAAGAGCGGCGGAGCCCGCGGCGCGTTTGCGGGGCGCCCTCTCGCGGGCGAAGCGCCCCCTGAGCGTGTGCCGGGTGTGTGTGTGTGTGTGGCTTTGGCGGGCCCTCCCCGGACCTCGCCCGGCGCGCGGCCGTTCTCTGATCGCGCGCTCAGCCCTTGCGGGCAGCCTGTCCCCCCCCCCCCGAAGCACAGCGCGGGGCTCGTTGCCGCAGCAGCCACGCCGCCTTTGCAAGGGGTCGCTCTAAATGGGGGGGAGGGAGGGAGGGGGCGCCCCCTCCCCAGAGCTTTCCCAGCCCTTGCCCGGCTCCCCTCCTCCCACCGACCTGTTGGGAACGAGCCCTGGGCAGGCGCGCCCGGTCAGGAGGCTGCTTCGTCCTCCCATTGAAACCCCGGAAGAATTGTGCATATATATATATATATATAATATTTGGAGATGCAGAAAGGGACCCACCTGCCCATGTGGTGGAGAGATGAAATCAATGTATTCCTGGAGAGGAAAGGGGTGAACAGTTGTAAAAGGGTATTATTACTGGCTACCTAGATTGTACGGGTCTTCAGTGTGGAAGGGACGGTCCCTCTCGGATTGGCCTTCCCAGCCCCATAGACACGGTTCCAAGACCTGACGGAAGGAGGCCTAACATGGTCACCTTGTCCCAAGGGTGAAGGTGGCACAGGTGGGGAAGGTTTAATTGGTATTGTGTTTAGTTAATACTGAATTTGTATTTCAATTTGCCCGTCCTGTATACCAGCTGCAGGTGTGTCCTTGTTTCAGGCGCCGCCCCTCCTGCTCTCGGCACTGGCCTCATCCTTGGCTCCCACAGGATCTCCTCTCCTGCTCCTTCCGTTCTATTTTCCTGCCCAGCCTCGCTCTTCCACCCCCCACCCCACCCCTTGCGCTCCTCCTAAGCAACGCTGTTCTCTGTGTGGCTAGAAAACCAGGCCGAGGAGAGGAGCCAAGGGTCCCCCCAAGCCACCAGCCGCCTCCTCTCGTCAGGGCATAAGGACAGCATGGCCAGATCTGGACCAGAGTGTCTCTGCCCACCCAGCTGTCCTTTTGGTCTCTCTGGAGGCTCGCAGGTGGTCACCCCCAGTGGTGGGTCCACATCTGGGCGGGGGGACGACACTGTGGATGAGCAACCCTTCCCTGTGCTTCCTCTCTTCCAAACATCTCTAGAACACTTTTTAAAAAAACTATTATGAAAGTCCAAGACCAGTTTATGGAACGAAAGTGGCAACCACACGGGCCCCAGGAGTCCCTTTGGGTGAGATAAATGCCAGAGAGGACTAGCCCAGGGGGAACGGAGTCTTTATTTTATTACGCACATCTTTGGAGTACACTCGGCTTTTGGAGAGCCGACAGCTCAAAATGTTTTCTTTCGTTTCTTACAGGGTACAGAGCACAGCGGGCACCAGCAGCGGGATCCACAGGGGCAGAACCGTTGTCTCCCTGCCCCAGGGAGGAAAGCCACGCTTCGGCCAATCCTTCATCCACAGTTTTTTTTAATAGATTCTTAAAGTTGTTCTTAAGAGCCATTTGAGCAAACGGCCGTCCTCGGGACCTTTCGTGGAAGTCGGGCCTTTTTGCCAAGGAGGTCCTTGTTTCTGCCTTGCTCGGTTTCAGTGGGAGGCACTCCCTTCCTTCCCACACAATGTGGAGCAAAGAGAGGGTGTCCTCCCCACAGGAGTGGGGATGCTCGGAGGAGGGCCCTCCAGGGGTCACAACAGACCCCTCCCCCAGTGAAACCAGAAGCAGGAAATAACTGGCTTTCCTTTAACTGAGCAAATAGTTTGCTAAAATAAGGCCATTTCTTCTTTTTGAAGGGCCGGGGGGGGGGGTCTGTTCCTAGGGGCACGACTCTTCCCCACTTCAACCCTTCCCACTTCTGCAGAGGCCACCTGTGAATGATAGGCCACATTATTCTCACCCCTGCCATAAATCTGTGACCCGTTACAAAAACAGCAGCCACGGAGTTGGTGCCACTCTTCTCTCCTCCCATCCCGTGGCAATCTGGCCCTGCCTCCTGGGCCACTGCCAGTGACGTGCAGCACAGAAGCAGCCATAGTGTGTCTGGACGGCACAGTCACAGCAGTCTGAGGCCACTTTAATTGCCACTGGAAAGTCATCCTTCAAAGGAACCGTACGGTTAGGTTCTGGAGACCAACAGAAAGCCGATCAGCCAACTCTGGGAAGTGAGAAAAGGCCTTGCACTGCAACACCACTCACTAGTTAAGGGTTTTCCTCTTCTAATCAGGGGCTATCTATAACACCTGATTTTGAAACGAAACTGTTTGGTCACAGAAAATGTAAACAATGGAATTTGCCACCACATGAAGTGGAGGAGGTTGCCAAGAGGGACAGATTCAAAAGCAGTTTTGTCCCACTTAGGGTAGATGGATATGCCAGCCGCTACAGGCCCTAAAGGCTACGATGGGGTGATCCTCAGGGTTCAGTGTTTCTCTGAACCCAGCTTTGCCGAGGAACTGCGCGGCACGGGTGGAGGAGATGAGCCATCTCCAGGGGCCTTTTTGGAGAGCCCAACTCAAGCCCAAAGAAAAGGCAAAGTGGGGGGCGGGAGGGAGGGAGGGAGGCATTCCTGCTACAGTTGCAAGGGAACGAATGGTTTCTTCTTTTTTGCTAAGTAGGGAGGGACGCTGGTGTTTCCTTTCCTTGCCCAGGGCTGGGGGTGTGGCTTCAGGTGGGCCACGTACCAGCGGACCGGTTTCACTGGTGTTTCCGCCTCTGCAACAGTTTGGTCGGCAGGTGACCAGGTGGCGAGAGGCAGTTGGCCACCTGGCAGGTTGTCAGCAGGGGCGGGCAACAAGCCGGCAGTCCCTCAGCGTGTGGCAGGCTTCTCTCTCCTTGGCCACCCTTGTCTTGGTGGCCAGATTCCGTTGCTCCCAAGTCCCTCACGTGTTGCTTTCCGCACTTCTCACCTGACCCGGGAATTGTAGACTTTTAGAAGAGGAAAACCTGCTCGAAAACCGCCCCCAAAGGACTGCCCGCCACCTTCCAAGAGAGTCTGCTTCACGATCCACCGTCTCTTACCCCGAGGTCCTGGCCCAAGGGTCACACCACCGCTGGCCGCTAGCAGCAACCCCGGCTGGCTTGACATTTCGAAGCCTCAGAGGAAGTTCCTTCCATCTCTGCCAGGAGAACAAAATGCCCGGATCAGTTCCGCACAGCCCCATTTTCTGTGAAATTGCGACCACAGGGCGAGGGGCACTGCTGGGCAGGATGCTGGAGCAGAGAAAGGTGGGGGCTGGAGCTCCCCCCCCCGCCCGAGGGGGCCACCTGCCAGGAAGAGCCCCCTGTGGCACTGCTTGGTCTTGGCACTGTTTGTGGGGGTGATGGCATATATCTCAAAGCTGAGTTCACTACACAGTAACAGCCGTTCGATCCCACGGTAACCAGGGTGTCTTAATCCTACGGAAACTTGGCATTCATAGACCAGGATGGAGATAGTTAGAATTTTCTGCGTGCATTCCAGAGAATCCAAACCGTCTCATTAGGCAGCAAATCTTAGGGTTCTTTAAGCTGGAGCCACTGCAGGGACAGGGGGACCCAAGTGGAATACCTGGGCAACGTGGGCAAAGTCCTTCATCATGTACTTTTGAAGGGGAGATCCCCCCCCCCCGCAGTGAAAGGCATGAGACTGACGGATGCCTGGCTAAATTCTAGCCTTCAATCCTGCACAATAAAGATCCATCAGCCTGGCAGCCTTGGTGCTTGAAGCATGAAGGCTGCAACATTGCAGGTGCTTCGACATTATGTGGGGTTGAGTTTCGGTCAATTTGATGGGACCTATTCCTCAGCAAGCCATCATCCTTACCCTGCAAGTCTGGAAGAAAAGATGAACAGAATCTGGCCCTCGCCATCTGCCTCCCTTGAAAGGTTACCCGGTTAGCTTTCCTTCCCCCCCACCCAAGCGAGCAAAGCTCAACCTACTGATGAGGTTTCCGGTCCCGATCTGAGCGGTGTGGCAGCTGCTCTTCTGCAGCTCCATCAGGACTGACTTTTCAAAGGCCAAAGCAGCCACACGGAAAAAGAAATCCTTGACGTTTTCACCTGCAGAAAGCGAAAGAGGGAAGTGGAGGTTGTAACAGGACTTTTCCGTGTGGGGGATCAACCCACTTAGGGCCAAGGCAAGAAATCCTAGTAGCTGCTGCATTTCAGAGGCTGTGTCAGGTGTGAACTCTTGGCTGAGAAGAGTCCATGCTTTCAGCACATGCATGAAACTGAGAGGCCCGCATCTGTGGTGCACATTCTGAAAGGGTCCCCCTGTGACCTCAGAGGGTTCAGCTACATTGAATACCAGCTTTGCAGTTAGGAGGAGCAGAACTTCCTTCATAGGCAACAGACATTTATTTATCCCAATATGAGGTTTGCTGCAGCTCCAAAAGTGGAAAATTAGTTTGCCTTTGTATAACGATTAGATGCCCAAAGCTTGATTTCCAAGTTGATTGTGCAGGATGCCACAGCCTCAAAGGACTGCCTCTCTGGTAGAGTAACATTTTAGGCTCTTCTAAGTGCAAGGTGGATGTCTCCTCCCGTTGGACTCTTCCAATGAACAGGCGCCAAAGTGCTCCCTTGCCGTTGACCAGGCTCCAGCGCCATGCAAGACAGAGGGAAGCCTGGTATGTTTGGCCCAAGGAGGAGACGGCTCGCAGGTATCCTCATTCCCCCCCTCAAAATCCCTCTCAAAAAACTCACCACCCTGTGCCACAAGCTCAACTGACCTGTTTTTGCTGAAACGGACCAGTACTCGGCCTGCATCCTGTTGGCCATATGGACGGCGTCGGCTTCTGTTCGCTCACACTCCGCATCTGACTGGAACACAAAGGGAGGAATGCTCAGACCCATCTCAACTGCCAGCTCTGCATTTCCCAAGGAAAGCCGGGGTGGATTTCTCTACTCCAAAACAGTGAGAGTGGACTTTTCCTGCATGGGGTTGGTGGAATTCACGGCGCCCAGAGGTGGGGATGGCCAGCCGGGGAGATCCAGGCTGGGGAGGAGACAGATTCTCCAGCACCTCCTCCCTCCCACCCACCCACTTATTCCTCCCTAGGGAATTGGCTGGTCCAAAACACTTGGAGGTCGCTCTTCTGCCTTAGATGGCGAGGCAGCAACAGTGGTTGCCTAGCCATAGCGATGCACTCGGCCAGTTAAAATTTTAAAAAAGATATATATCTAGGAACAACATATACTTTAACTAAGATGTTCTTGGACTAACAGTTCCTCTGTGGACCCAAAGGAAAAAGCTCAGCACAGGTGTTGGTCTTTGCAAAAGGTTGATTTGCAAAAAGGTTGATCAAGCAAGCCCCCGTTCCAGGGTAGGAGGAAGGATGCTGGACCAGAGGGACCCGCCCAGCCGCCTTCAGTGAAATCCTTGGGAGGCCCATTCGTGCCGCTCGAAGAGGACGCGGGCCAGGTGGGAGCCAAAGCACCAGAGTGTTGCTGGTGGCAGAGCCAGCTGCTGAAGGACAGCGCTCAGCAGCCAGGGACGGGGGGGGGGGGATTTCTGCCAGGAGAAGCGCTGGCTCGGCTGCCGGGAAGGGAGAAAGGCAGCAGGGTTTCACCGCTTGCTCCAGAGGGGCAACTGGCCCAGATGTTGACATTTCCTAGGAACTGAAGGGAAGCGGCTGCATCTCCAGGAAATGCTACTTCTCTCAGGTGTTCCAGCCTTTCTCACACTTACCACGAGATCTTTCTTGGTTCCCACTAGAAAGATGACCCTGGGCCCCAGGCTGTTCTCCCGCAAGGCGTCTTCCAGCCACTGCCTGAAAAAGAGGCACCAGGGGAGGGAACTCACAGTCCAGGGAGACCCGCCTTGGAGCCACCTGGAGCGCGACCCCAAGGGGTCCTGCTTGGACACTGGCACCAAGCACAGGTAGAGGGACACACACACACCCCGACAAAAGGTGCAGGGCTGAGCCAAGGCCGCCAGGGGCAGGCAGAAGCCGAGCAAGGAAGGAACACGGCAGGACGTCCCGAGCTCAGAGGAACCGTTTCTCTATCCATTCGGGGCCCCAACCCATCCTGCCTCTCAACAAGCAGAGGAAAGCTCTGTTACTCTCCCTCGATAGACTAAAAATCCTCACAGAGAGGCTTGTAACCCAAGGGCTAGCCCGCTTATCTCTAGACAAGCCAGAGGATCTGGCCAAACAAGGCCCAGAGGGGCAGCCCCCAGATTCCAACATCCCATTTCGAGCCTTGGCCGACCACGTCCTTCTGGGGGCCCATGGCCTGCCTGCTGTTGAGGCTGGGAAGCCAGTGGCCCTCCGGATCGTGCTGGGCCAAGGGCCAGAGGGAGTGGGGTCCCTGAGGATGCCCAGAGGGCCCCTAGGCCCCCCTCTTGGCTCTGTTCCCCCAGCCTGGGAAATGCTTTTGCAGGGGTGAAACTGGGAGGGCTTACACGGTGTGTTCCAACGTCTGGATATCAGCCAAGTTGAAGACCGTGATGATGACTGCAATGGAAACAAGGGGGTGAGGGTGAAAGGTTGCAGGAGACGACTGTTTCGGCTTTGACTCGGCAGAGGTCAAAGGATTTTGGGGAGGGGGGCTCCCCTTCCAGGCTGCTGGGGTGGGGTGGGGGTGGGGGAAGCCGAGGCTCTTGACTTGCCTTCTGCTCCTCGGTAGTAAGCCGATGCGATGCACTTGAACTTTTCTTGACCGGCTGTGTCCCATCTGTGCAAGAGGGAAACCAGGAAAGTCAGCCCACCCTAATGGGTGCAAGCCAAGGGGCCACCCAGGAGGAAGCAAAGACAGCCGCCAGAGATGGGGACGAATAAAGTGGAGGCCCGCCTCTCTCTTTGGAAGGCAGGTGGACAGAGCTGGCCCCTTGGACACCAAGAGAAGACCAAGTCCACCTTCAGCCGTTCGGCCTTCCTTGCCTACAACAGGACCGGGGGGGGGGGTCAGGGTTGCCTCAAAGAAAGAAAGAAAGAAAGAAAAAGCAAAAAAGAACCACAATTCCCAGCATTTCCCTGAGAGTCATACTTCTGTATCTGCTTGGGGGGTTTTGTTTCTTGTTTTGTCACTGTGGTATGGGTAGAAACAGCGACCCAGCGGTACCTCTCTGAAGAGCTCCGAGCTTGTTCATGTTCTGCTCACACATTCCACATGCACGGGTCCAGCCCAACTTACATCTGGAGACTGAAGGGGACTCCAGCGACCTCAAAACGCTCAATTTCAAAATCCACTCCAATGGTCGCCTTGTAATCTCGATCAAAGGCGTCTTTGCAAAACCTGCAATGAGAAAATGGGAGGAGGAGTCAGGGAACCGAGGGAGGAGAGCAGAGAAGGAAGAGGAGAGAGAACCTGACCCAGGAAGCAGTTGTTCTCTGGTGCTTATTTGTTCAATGGAACTCTTTGGATGCTTAAAATTCCTGCTGATGACCATGGGGACTGGCCTGCTTGCCTGGGGTGTGTGTGTGGGGGGGCTGGGGAGATGATTCCTCTCCTTGCACACAACCAGTACAATGGGCAGGGTCATGATAGCAAACACTGGTAGACTGCACTCAGACATGGAAGAGACACATGTCTGAAGCTTCAGGTGTTGTCACTTGCTGTTGGAGGTGGTTTAAGTGGAGTGGCCAAGGGGACGTGGGTGTGTGTGCTAGAAGCGGGGCTGGTCAGCTGAAAGGAAGCACAACACACCGAGACCAGGGTGCACGTTTAACCCAGAGGTCGAGCAAATCCTCAGGCCAAGATGCTGATTAACTTGCTCCTTCTTCGTATTTAGCCTGTGAGAGATTTTAAAAGGGGGCTTCTGTTCTCTTAATTTGAAAGTTTGCCTTAGAATGTTTTCAAATGTTTCAGACACTGTGCTATAACAGAGAGAGAAAGAGAGATTAAGCTTTGCATTTGAGAGAAGGCCCAGTATATGCATTTGAAAGAATTTTGAAAGGTGGACCGTGGTGTTGGGGTGGAGGGAAAAAAAGTGTGGGGCTTTTGAACGGCTCAAGACGTCTATCATGCTGGACTCGGCTCCGGGACATCATGACCCACCACACCTTGGTGTCAGCAAAGAGTCGCCCATTCTAACTCTCTCCCCCACCCCAAGCCCTTCTCTTAGGTCTTTTGGACCCACAGAGCGAGGGCTGATCCGGGACCCTTCCTTGCCCTGGGAGGAAAGCGGCAAACAGTCTTTAAGGAAAACGAAGCAGAGGAGCAAACAAACCACCCAGCAAATTCAGTCTCGGGAGCCTCCCTACCTGTTGATGAGGCTGGTTTTCCCAACGCAGAGGTCACCCACCATAACCACCTTGGACATTTTGAGCCTGCAACACAGAGGAAGCCACATCGTTACACATGGAACTTTGTTTTTGCTGCCTCGGGAGGCTTTGTGTGGTTTGGGGGCTCATAGGCCTGGGATTCCAGGAGATTTTGCCGGGCAGAGGAAACTCTCCTCTGCCACCCCTGGAGGTTCAGGACAGGACAGGACAGGAGCATTCCCTGGCACAGGAGCGCAGGTTTGCAGACCAGCAAAATTCTGCATGGCGACAGGAGCTCAGGTTTGCAGACCGGTGAGTTGAGAGAGGTGCCTGAAGACAGCTGTGCTAGAGGAAACTGATAAA
The DNA here is from genome assembly GCF_051106095.1 of Pogona vitticeps. NCBI lineage: Eukaryota > Metazoa > Chordata > Lepidosauria > Squamata > Agamidae > Pogona > Pogona vitticeps. Next base: position 501,690 of record NC_135796.1, read on the forward strand.
AGAATTGGTCTCCGGCCTGGCCATTCTGGGCCAAAACCAGGCTCTTATCTTGCTGGAACTGTGACCCCTAAATGCCTCCCCCCAGGGCATGGAGCCCCAGGTTGGGAAGGGCCCCTCTCCTTCCTTCAACGTACGGCTGATCCTAAGGTCTGAATTTGACCCAGCCCTTCATTGAGCGCAAGAGGAAGCATCACAGCCCTTTGAATGGACTTCCAGCGCGTCCCCTTCTACATACACAGGGCATTGCAAAGCTGGGCAGGCAACCCAAGGGGCTTCCAGGCAAGTGCGAGGGTGGAACCAGAGGTTTTCCAGATGTTGTTGGGTGGCAGCTCCCATCCTTCCCAACCTTTGAGGCCAAGACGAACGGGAATTGGAGAGGAAAACCTTGCCCCCAAGGACTTACCAAAAAAATTAGCAGCATTTGGTAAGCGCCTATTTTCTCAATGTGGGCTCGGGGGAAACCCAGTCCGTGGCCACAAAGGCAAAGGAAGGAAAGTGAAGCAGAAGCAAAAGGTCAAGAGAGAGACACCGATAGAGATGGCGCTCTAGATAGAGATGGCGCTCTAGCAAGGCCCTCCCAGTCTCCTCCAATGCAAAGCCCAGCCCCAGACTCACCCCACAGCCCCCAGGCTCCTCGGCTGGCAGGCATCCTTGACGTGGTAGAGAAAGTGGTCTTTCAGCTGGAGCGCCGCCTCCGGGGTGTACCACTGTGGACAGAGGGAGAGTGGGGGGCTTGGCCGTCCATCAGCTTAGACCCACCCAGGGCTCCCCCTTCCCTGAGCTCGGACAACTTTGCCTCCCCCAGAGCGATGGGGCTTCACACATCCTCCTTTGACGGAAAGGCGCGCCAGAAATTCCAACCCAAAGCGGGCCGTTCCCTTACCTTTGGGAAGCGGGAGATGATTCTGTCCCTGCTCACAGGCGGGCCAGCGTGCAAGAGAGGGGTGGCCTTCATGGCCCAAATGCCTTTTCTGCTGAAAGGTACAAAGAACACACCACAGGGGTCCCGAGATGGACTCTTCCTTCTTGTTGTAAGCCGCCTAGAAGGGTCACAATGACCAGATTAGGTGGGGTATGTATAAATAAATAGATAAAAGTCCAGTTTTTATATATATATTATTTTATTATATGTGTTTCAGTTTGTTCCAACTAGTACTGTTTTAACATGGTGTATGCTTACTTGTATTTTAATAGTAATACTGTATCTGGAAGCACTGTGATTTTAAACATAATGCATTTTTACTTGTTGTCCACCACCCTGATTCCCTTCACTAGAAAAAAGGTGGGACATAAAATAAGCAGGATAGTTTAAAGACAAAAACAGGGGGGAAAGGATGCACAAACTTTAAAAACAACAGCATAGCATTCCCTCTTAAAAGCTCTCTGCAGCCTCATCAACAGCTCAAAGAGAAGTCTTGGCCTGCTTGTGGGAGGACAGCCAAGAGGGGACCAGCCTGGTTTCCAGTGGGAGGGAGTTCCCCAGCCTGGGAGCAGCCACCAAGAAGGCCCACTCTTGTGCCTGCCCCAAACACATCTGTGAAGGCCATAGGGCCGGGCGTAAGGCTTCCCTAACATATCTGAAGGCTGGGGGTGGGGGGCTCCTATGGGGTGAGAAGGACCCCAAGCATATTGGGCTTTATTGCTCATAACCAGCACTTGGAAGCACATGGTCGGAGAGACGGAGGAGAAGCTTTCGGATAAAGAGGCCCATGTGGCACATTGGGGGGGGGGAGGAAGCGCACACACTTCCTATGAGGGCCTCATCTCTTAGCAACCTGTTCTTTTTCTGCCTGGATTAAACTTTAACTTCCCCTCACCCACCCCCACCCCATGGGAACAGAGCCCAGGCTTTGAAAAACAAAACAACAGAAAGGCGGGGGGGGGGCAGATCACCACAAAACACCCCCAAAGGGGGGGAGGGAACCCAACTAACCCAGCGGGGGAGGGGGGGCGAAGGTGCGGCTTTCCCCAACCCGGGGGGTTCATTCCTCGCTTTGAAAACCTCCTGGCCCGGGAAGGAAGACCCGAGCGCTCACTCTCCCCGTGTGTGTGCGTGTGTGTGCGCGCGCTGCGCACCTGTCCATGCCCGTGGGGGGGGGGGAAGGGAATCCCCTCCAGCTTCTCCCCTTCCCCGCGAGGAGCCCGCCCAGGGTCTTCTTGGAGGGTCTGACTAGCGCCGCTTCGCGGGAAGCCTCCGAGCGAGTCGACCCGGGAGCAGCGGCGGCGGCGGCGGCGGGGGGGGGGCAGCAGGGCGGCTCGGCCCGCCCGCCTCCCTGCCTCCCTGCCCGGCCGGCCCCGCCGAGGCCCCCGCGTCCCGGGTCGAGGGCAGCGCGCCCCTCCAGGAAACCCGACGGGCGCCCCGGGGCCGCGGCGGAGAGGCGGGAGCGCGCGCTGGGGTGGGGTGGGGGGTGGGGGGCGCCCCTCTCCCCGGACCTTGTCCTGCCCTGCCCTCCAGGCGTGGATGGGAGCACCCAACCGACCACCCAAAGGACTCACCCAACCGACCAGACCAGGCAAGGCCAGGCAGCGAGCGAGCGCGCACGCGAGGGGGGCCGCTTCTCCCGCCGGGGAAACGCCCGCGCCGGCTGCGCCTCTTGCGCGTGGCCATGGCAACGGGAGCGCGCCCGCGCGCCCCCCCTCCCCTCCGCCCTGAGAAGGAGGAGGAGGAGGAGGAGCGCCCAGGGCTGTCGCGCCGACCTCACCTTTCCTTCCCCCCCCCACCCCCGCCGCCGCCGCCGCCGCCCGAGGGAGCCTGGCTGCAGGGCTTCGGACCTAGTGTCCCACCGGAGCCCTGGCCGGGGAGGAGGGCGCCCGCTGTGCCAGAGGTGCCCCATCGGAGAGTGGAGAGGGCAAGTCCTTCTGGCTCTTAATTCTTCTTCTTCTCCAAAGGAGGCTCCTGATGCAGGGGTTCAATGGCGGCAGGACTGCGGGGAAGCTTCTGCTCCCGGCCTGAGTGCGATCCGGTCGCCGGCTCCAAGTGGGCTCCCCCTCCCGAAGTCGGCCGTCAATGGAGCAGCCCCATCTTGCTGGGGACAATGTGCAGTCTGCACCATTAAAGGCCACTTCTTTATCACATTGAAATACATAGTACAATACAGTAGGAGAATTATCCGGGAGAAGGATGGTTTCTCCTTCGGGTAAAATGGTTCTCAAAGTGAAAACACACAACAGAGGCAACCTCAAAATGAGAAGCAGAACTGGTTCAGCCAGTAAAGGGCATGCGCTCATCTTTTGACACACGCGCTTCCTAAATTACAAAGCAGCTTTCTTTTGTTTAGAGATTGGTCACCTGGATGTACGATTGGTGCCATTTCTATATTTGTTTATTCCCCCCCACCCCAATCTATGCACCAATCTTCTTAACAGCATACAGCACAAAAACAATACGTTCACGGGACAATAAAATATTTTACATAAATGATCAAATGCAATCAAACCTAGGAACAACCCCTAGACAATTTTCTCCCAGCAGGACTCAGCAAAATTCACTTCCTCGGGTGGAAAATGTTCCTGCAAGGTCCCTGGAAGATCCCGGCCTGGATCAGACCATGAGGTGCGCAGCCAAAGAGCCATCAGCAAGGCTCGTGGCTAAAGAGAGAGAAAGCGCGACCCTCCCTGCCAGCCTTAGTCAGAACAGCCAACAGGGAGGAAATGTCATCATCATCATTATCATCATCTTAGAAGGGCAGAGTTGGAAGGGACCCTCTGGATCACTGCCTCTACCACCCTCTGTCAAGGAGGCCCTGTAGGGCAGTGGTCCTCAACCTTGGGCCTCCAGATGTTCTTGGACTACAACTCCCAGAAGCCTTCACCACCACCTCTGCTGGCTAGGATTTCTGGGAACTGAAGTCCAACAACATCTGGAGGCCCAAGGTTGGGGACCAGTGCTGTAGGGAATCGAACTCCCAACCTCTCGCTCCTCAGCCAGAGACCTAACCTACTGAGCTATCCAGATGATGAGGGCAACTCAACATCTGGAAGGCTACAGTTCTTGAAAGCCCGGGTTCAAGCCTGAACAAAGGCAGGGGGAGGGAGCCAATCCATTTTAGGGCCAACTTGGAGGGCCAGCGGTGCTCCCTGGGAATTATGGGATGGGTACTCCAAACTCCTTTGCAAGCTTGTCTGGAATCTTCACCGGAAGGCTGAGTGGACCAAATACAATAATAATAATAATAATAATAATAATAATAATAATAATAATAATAATAATAATAATAATAATAATAATAATAATAATAATAATAATAATAATAATAGCCGTCCTCACCGACCGTGTTAGGAGACGCCTCTTTGTCAGGGAGCAGGCACCCCCCACCCCACCCCACCCCACTTCCAGAAGCGGAGTCCACTCTGCTTTGGCGGCGGCGGCTCACTGCCCACTGAGCGTCTGCGCATGCGCCCTGTTGGCTGGGCATCCAAGAAGCCTCCCGCGAACTACGCTGTGTGCGTAGCCCCTGATTCACAGAACGGGGGGGGAAGCGCCGCGGTTGCTAGGCAACTGCGGCACGCGCGGCTCGAGCGGCGCTGTGGGGGGGGGGAGAGCGCGCAGTCAGGGCTGCAGAGGCGGCCTCGGGCGGACCCCCGCTTTGCATTCTCGGGCTCCCCCTTGCCTCGTTTCTGTGGGGGCTTTTTTCCGGCCCCGAACCCCCAATGAGGCTGTTTCAGGGGCTGCCTTTCGATTTATTCCTGCTTTTTTCCTTTCCTTCTCTTCGCGGGAACTTGCATTTCTTGCTACCTTTAAATCCCGCAGTCCCTCCTTCCTCGTTGCTCCCTCCCTGCGAGAGGGGAGGGGAGGGGAGGGGAGGGCACGGCAGGGTCGTGTTTTTTGCATCTTAAAAAAAAAACCACAACCCTCCCAGTTAGACACGTGTCTTTCCTTGGAATCCCCACCTAGGTTGGAAGCCAAGACACGTGTGTGTGTCTCTAAGTGAGCGTGTGAACGCGGCTGCCGGCGTCCGGAGCGGGGTCTCCCGGGCGTGGGGGGGCGGGGAGGATGGCGCACCCGCGCATCACCCTCCGGCTGCCCCCGGACATCGACCCCACCAAGGCCCCCGTGGCCTTCGGCCGCCGGGCTCTGCCGAAGCTCAAGGAGGAGCTGGAAGACCCGGAGCTGCTGACCCGCCAGCGGGCCCTGATGGCCCTGGGCGACCTGGTCCACGACCCGGAGCACGCCTACCAAGCCATCAGCCTGGGTGAGGAGGAGGAGGAGGAGGAGGAGGGGGCCGGGCGGGGGAAGGGGGGGCAGCCCAGTCCAGCCCAGTCCAGCCCCCGCCCGGGTCAGGGGGCGCCCCGTCCCCACGACAGCGGGTTGGAGCGGTTTAGGACCGCTTTAGTGGAGGAGGAGGAGGGGCACCCATCATCCTCGTCCTTCTTCTCTGGCAGCAGCAAAGTGCTCTTGGACTACATAGCCCAGAATTCCCCAGGGAGGGTGGCCCAAAGCGCAACCCTCCGTGCCTCTGATTCTCCAAGGGAGGAGGAGTCCATGGGGGGGGGAAGCGAGGGCAGTTAAACGGGTCCCCCTCACTAGCAGGAGGCCTGGCAGAGCTTAACCCCCACCTGCCTGCTTGGGGGGGGGGCAGGACATTGCTGTCCTCTGCCCACCTCTGGCTCCCTTACAGAGCCTGCCTGGATGAGAGGCTTCTTTGGGCCACCCTGCCTGGAGGAATCTGTGCCTGGAGGAGTGACATGGCAGCCCACTAAGGCCCGGGCTAAGAGAAATCTCTTTTTTTGGGGGGGGGGGGTTGTCCCTTTCAGGTGTGCTATGAGCTCTGGGCTTTGGGGTGTGGGATTTTTTATTTTTTTATTTTTTGGCCAGTTTGTGTTATGCAGACAGAAATGGGCACTCTTGCCTCTTTGAAAGCTGGGGGGGGGTAGTGGAGTGTACATTTGATTTTAATTTTTGAGGGTTCCTAAACTGCTTTGAGACCTGGGTGAAGGTGGGTGATAGGAAAGCATGTGTTCCCCTTCCTGTGCCCGTTTGGACCTTGGGCCACCGGAGGGAACCTTCTGAGTAGCCCCACCTGGGCGCCAGCAGCCCCCCCCCCCCCCGGGGCACCCAACGTGGATACCAGGTTCACTTTGCAAAGTCTTGTTTTTCCAGCAAATGCAGAAGGCACTTTTTGAAACCCTCCCTCATGTAAATCAGCCTATTGTGTTTGTTATGAAAAACACAGTCATTGCGTACTGCGTCGACTTTATTTATTGCTTCACATCGTGTCTTTTATTATCGTCGTTCATCACTGAAATAATGAAGTAAGCACAGCTACAGTTTATGGCTACTCATAAATAAACAAAACGATGTTTTCCAGGGTTTATGGATACTTTGAAAAATTTGCTTTCGGACCCAGACAGCACCGTGCGTCGAAAGACGACAGAGGTCCTGTACCTGATGGCAATGCACAACGTGGGCAGGTGGGTTGCCTGCTGAGAACCTGCCTAACGTGGGAGGGTGACGAAACAGTGGTTCTGTGGCAGAGTTGGATTGCCCGGAAAAGATGATTTGAAGACTTCCTCCCTTTCTCCGTTTAGGACTGGGTTCTTAGAGCACGGCGTCATTCCGGCTCTGGCAAAGCTCCTGAATGACCCCGTGGACCTTTGCCGGTGGAACATGCATTATGGGCTGAAACTTGTGTCTGAATTGCCAGCAGGTAGGAGGAAACAGACTTCAGAATATTTATGGTGCACAGCGCAGGGATTTCTTTGCTAGCAACATGCTTTGGAATTGTCTTGTGATGGTTAATATCTAGCATCTGAATCCTATTATTTTGGGGGGGGGGGTTTGATGTCACGTCTGTGCCGTGCACGTCTAATGCCGCACTGCATCGCGCGTGGTGCCTCCCCAGCATCTGACCGTCTGCCTGTCACTTTGGGGCTCCAGAGAGGTTTTGCACCGGCTGTTTTTCATCTCTGCTTCGCCGCGTGTGGCTTGGCTTTCTTGCTTGAGACATCTGGAACGAAACATATATTGGTGGGAGTGGCTGTTTCACGGCTTCATGGCCTGCATACCATGTGGTCTAGACTGGGACGAGATTGATCTCTATGTGAAAGAAGGTGGGGAGGAATGGGTGGGTTTGCCTTTTGCTTTGCAGTGTGTGTGTGCGTGTGGGTTGCCTTGTCATCTCATCCCCCCCCAATTACTGTACATTATAGACCTAAACCCTTTTATGACCCAGCCTGTCTCCCCAGGGAATGCTAGTTGTAGGATTACAGTCCTCAGCATCCCACTAAGTGACAGTCCACGGACGCGCCGTGACACGTGGATTGGTACAGGCTTGTGGGATAAATTTGCTCTGCAAGGCTCTTGGTTTTTGTTAAGGTGCAAGAGGTGTTGGCGTGTGTGATTTACCTGCGATTTTGAGAGATAATGTTTTTAATGCTTACCTCTCCCCCCTTCCTTTACAATTCTCTCAGTCAAACGAACTCCCCGTGCATTTTCTGAGATGGGGTGGGAGTGTGAGAGTTAAACTCGTTAGCTAGCTGTGACCTAGACTGTTGGACACCATCACTTCAGGCTGAGGATCATGGTTCCTGGAGCTTTCCCAATGGGCAGCACTGCCCCTCACCCCAGGGCCCTGCTGGGAAGGGCTGACCAGGCGTGGTAGCCCAGCTGCATCCGGGTGGCCCCATGTGTCTCCTTGCCCCCGACTTACAGGGTTGCCATCTGAACGACTGAGCCTGTGGAGCAGCACCCGCATGAGATGTTTCCTCTCTAAAGACCCAACGCTCGGTGGCCCCATCGCTTTGTGCATTGTTGGCTGCTCATCCTCCGTCATTGTTTTTGCCCTCTCCACGTCCTTCCTGACTCCCGGTCCCTCCGCGCAAAGACACCCCCCGTGGCTTTCCATTGAGGTCAACTGCTCTTTACGGGAAGGGAAGGGCTTGCCGGTCCCTCTCACCACCTAACGTGCTGGCAGCACACAAACAGCAGCGCCAGGACAGTGTGTCATAATTTATTTTAAAAGTATGTGTCATGTGGCAGTGAGCGCCGTTGTCCCTTGGTGGTGCCAGAGCCTCACAAGCAGCTTTTGCAACGTCTGCTTCGGAGACACATTGCTGTTGGAAGGTGTGTGTTGTCTCATTTGCTGACAGACTCAAAATGAAAGAAAATTGCAGCAAAGGTTGCCTGAGAAATTTGTTTCAGTTTTGCAAAATTCTTTAGGCGAGAAAGAAAGAACTGAGAGGGAAAGACCATGGAATGCAAAGTGGCCGATGATCCCTTAGTCTTCCCTCCAGGCCCACTTCTTACATCAGGAGGACCGGCGCATCTCTGCTGGCTCACCCAAGGAGGTCCGTCCCTGCTCTAAGCAATCAGGCAAGCCGGGGTGGGAGACCTGGGTTGAGGAGAGAAGGAGTCTCTGGGCTCCAGGGATGATGGCCAGCTTGATGCTGACCTGTGGAAAAGGGAGTCGGCAGCAGCTTGACCTGTTGCTTACCTAAAAGGGCTGGTCAGCCCCTGGCCACCAAAAGCAGCCCTCGGGGATGAAGACAGGGCTGTACCTCGGCTGATGGGTGCTCAAAGCAAAACAGGCGCCAATATTTTCTCCTGCATCGATCGTCCAGAATAATCTTTTGTGAGGGTTGTTACAGGTACACATACATTCCCTTCTTAGAAGAATTAGGAAATATTGGGTGGCCACTGATATAGATTTGCTACTCTTGGATTGTAACGAGACCTTCAGGACGATGGGAAGGGGATTCATCATCATCACCCGAGAGTCGCCGCACACTTTTGTGCTTCTTCGGCACCACTCCCTGCTCTGTAATGCCCACCTTGACAAAGACATCTGTACGGATCGAGAGGGAGCTTCTGCTTCTCAGAGTTTAGTGATCTTTGAAAGATAGATCGCCCGCTTATGGTCTGATCTCCCGGTGACCCCTTTTCCAGGCCCAACCAAGCCATCGCTCCAAAAGCAGTTTTCCCTTGCGTGTTTTAAAAAAATGTTCTTCTCCTGAGAGCAGAGGCTGCTCTCAGGAGGAGCATATTCACCAACCCCATCGCGATGAAAAGGAAAGTAGCAAGGAAGGAAGGCACACTTTGCCATTTGCCTCTTTATCCAACTCTCTGTGTGGGCGGAGTAGATCTCGTAAAAAAATCAGTCTGGGGGGGGTAGAACTGATGGGACAGGCGCTGTTTTGCATCCTGGCCTATGAATAACAATTCCAGTCAAATATGGGGTTCAAGGCCAGTGAAACTTCAACCCTAGAGTTATTTCCTCGTTCCCTGTTGCTAATCCATGGGCAACATGAGTCATCGTTCAGTCAGACTCAATTCGCACCCGTGAGTCGGACTCAATTTGGGGTGGTTGTTTTTTCAAGGATTCGGACTTGAATTGCAACTCGGAACCCACCCACTGCCTCCCTTTTTTCGGGGGGAAATGGTTTTTAATAGGGATTCAGAGGTGGGGCTTGGGACTCAAGACGTCCTGTTGGAAGAACAGCGGGTTGAAGCTTATCAGAGGCAGCAATCCAGACACAGGGTGTGAATTAAAACAAGGCAGACAAATGAACAAAAAACAAAACAAAACACCAAGCGCACCATGGACTAGTCAGGATCATTCAGGTTATTTATTTTTGTAAAGTGGACAGCGGGCAACATTTGTCATCGTTCACTGTTTCCTGTTATGTTTTTCGTAAAGCCCTTGGCTGAGAACGCCCACCCTTCTTCATATAAATGGGAGACAGAGGGAGGGAGAACAGTGTGTGTGTGTGAGAGAGAGAGAAATAATACATGTTTATGTGCTTTACGGCGCTTGAACATATATTTACACATTTAATTTACAATGGTCTGTTAGAAGTCTGTTTTGGGGTCCAGGGACTGAAGGAGTCACATGACCACTGGCCATATGATCTATGTGAGGTTTTTTTTTTCCAATACGGTCACACACAGAGCTTTTTAAGCATTCAAACTCAACTGTAAATGTACTACAGTAATAAGGTCACCCAGTATTATTAATTTTTTTAGCACACCGGATGAAAAGGAGTAGAGAGATGCATCACTTCCATTTCCTTAATTCCACTAACTTTTTTAAAAAAATTAAATATCTAGACATTTAAATATTGTTCATACCACTCATCAGTTCACCTAATAATTACAGCACATTTTAAAAAATAAACACCAAAAAAGAGAGTGAAGGACAGAAGGCTCTATCGTATAGTTTTGTTGGCTCCTGTGTTTAAGAAAAGGCTCTTTGACCCACTTCTCAGCATTTCTGTGAAGGAACAGAATTATCCATTGGCACACTCATAAAATCCAGACATGAAACAATAATTAAAAAACAAACAACAAACACTTTTTATAACCGTGTGTTTAAAAAATAATAATAATCCAACCAACCACTTATTAAACTTTTAAAGTTTCTGTGAAAGAGCACATTGTTTTTGGCAACGACGGCAACAGAAAGAAAAAGAAAATATTTTAATGTATAAAATGCCTCATTGGTAGAACAAACACTGGCCACAAGTGGGACTCCAGTCTCTTGTTTCTTAATTTTTACTGCCCGCTTTGAAGATGTGAACGGCAGAAAGGCCTCACGAGGTCAGGGTGGCCACTCCCAGCACCCGTTGGCACAACCCATTCCTTCCACGGGTGGAATGTTGGTGATCAACCAGGAGGCAAAGTGGACATGTGTGCCTAGTGGGTGCAGGCCAGTATTTACTGCAAGCTACGTGCCCGTGGCAGCAGGACCGACTGGTACGCCACCTACCAGCTGGTGTGCCAGGATGTGTGCGTGAGGAACAAACCCTGTGCTCGGCTCAGCCTGCTCTCTCTCTCTCTCTAGAGCCTCTGGTCAGGAAAAATACCTTTGCTTTTCCGGGGGGGGGCAGTGGGGAGGGGGATGTCACAAGGCAGCCCCTCTCCTACTCACCGGCTCTGTCTCTTCCCCAAAGGGATCTGGTTTCCAGGACAGTCAAGGCGGCCATCTGTCTCATTTCTACCCAAAGCCCGGCTGCTCCACCAGCTCAGAAGAAAAAAAAAGGATGAAACAGACCGAATGAGCAAGCGAGGACGGGACGGTCATCAGTTGCACTCCCTGGCAGTTCAAAGCCTCCCTGTTCGGAAATCAGGAGGCTGGCTTGTCCCAGAGCCTTTCTCCCCCCTGCCCCAAACCTTGTGCAGGAATCAGCCCAAGGAATCAGTGCGCATATACTCCTCCAGATCGCTCCCTGCCATGGCGAGATCTTCCCAGTTCTGCCCTGTTGTTCACCCGGCGTGCTGGCGCCCTGCCTCGTTGGCACTGCCTTAAGAAACCAGACGCATCCGCTCAGATCCTCAGCAAAGGCCGATGTACTTGAGATTGTTCTGAATGATGACGTCTGTCACTGCGTCAAACACAAACTGGATGTTACTGGTGTCAGTGGCACAAGTGAAATGGGAATAGATCTCCTTGGTCTCCTTGTTGCGATTCAGGTCCTCAAACTGGCGCTGGATGTAGACCGCCGCCTCCTCGTACGTGTTTTGGCCTTTGTACTCGGGGAAGCAGACGGTCAACGGGATGCGGCGAATTTTTTCTGCCAGGAGATCCTTCTTGTTCAGGAAGAGGATCAGGGAGGTGTTTATAAACCAGTTGTTGTTGCAGATGGAGTCGAACAGACGGAGGCTCTCGGCCATGCGGCTCTGCGGGAGAGGACAGAACGGTCAGCAGGAGGGCCAAACCCCAGGTGGACAGCCACCGCATGCTAAGACTCCCCTCTTTCTCCTCCCAGCTGTGATAAGGATGAGCTTTATTCCCCCCCCCAAAGAAGTATTCATTTGCATAAATGGACAGATCACACACCCCAAGATCTCTCTCCCTGACAGAATAACCATTTGCGAAATGCAAAATCTTAGGTTTTCCAAAATCCCATTGGTACAAACACTCCCACCCCCATGAGAAGAAATAGCCATGTGGAATTAGGTTGAACATCATTATGACTATTGCATCTCTAGAGCAAGTGTTTGGAGATTTAATGCTTTCCATCCCTTACTGAAAGAGAGGCTGTCAAAAACTGCAACCGCATGGATGCCACCCTTTTGTAGAAAGCCATCGGCCGAACCACAGAATTCTGAGAACATCAGCCTCTGGGATCATAAATACGGGAAAGAAATCCAGGCATCGACTCTGAAGGAGAGCCGACAGTACCACAGCCATTAGAACGATTGGTGGCGCGCCTCTCGGCTACGGGTTGGACGCCAGGGCATGCGGATTTTCTTCACCAGGAACACAGGAGATCACCCTGAGTGGGACTAGCCTAGTATTGTCTGCTCTGGCTGGCAGCAGCTCCAACGGGGCCCTCCCACCCACCTGCTGCCCAGTTCTTTTCTGGTGGGTAGGTGCCCTGGACCAGACCTGGAAAGGGAAGCATGCAAATCTTTAGTTCCTCCTGCAGACTTTCTTGTCAGCAGAACGCGCCTGTATAAACATGGGACTCCTTTTCTCTTTACAGTTTTCTATGCAGGAATGGCTTCTGTACAGAAATCTCACTTTTCGAAACACCCAGAGACTCAGTTTCCTGACATAACATTGTTACTACTCTCTCTCCCATGACCAGCCTGATTTCACCAAGGAGCTGTCCATGGTACCTGTTTAGCTTTCAAGGGATAACAGCTTTTGCATGCAATTCCGAATGACGGTCCCCAAGCGATTCCAGACCAATCATTTGTGCAGAGTGGAACGGAAGCAAGGGCTGTTCTAGTGCCCAGGTATCATTTCTTTGAGACACTTGCTCGGCAAGGATCTTTTACTTCTATTGTCTAATACAGTTGCTTAAAACAAACATTTTGAACGCACTGCGTATAAAATACACACATTTTTTCTAGGTGCTGCCAAGATGAATATATAATTTAAAATAAATATTCATTTGTTTAAATTATATTTATTTATTTGTTTGTTTGTTTATAAAGCACCTTCTGTGGTGCTCAGGTGTGGAAACTCTTGAACAGAATGCACGCAATTGATAATAACGTGAAGGGCTTCTTACTTTTTTCTCTTCTTACTTTCATTTGTTCTATAGCTCAGAGATCTTAAGGATTAAAAATTCTAATTCTGTATTATAAGACCGTGTATTCGTATAATCTTTCCCAAGATGTTTTGTAAAGATATTGGGTCAAACGGTTCTTGGATTGGGGCCTCAATTATATGAGATTCCACCGGCTCCTTTATGGACTATTAAGGATACTGTTTCAAAAAAATCTGTCGCTCTCAGACTGGCTTTATGCCTCCAGAGATTAACAACAATATACAGAGTGGAGAATTAAGAGACCCCGAGCTGATAAGCTGATAGGCTGAGGTGCCGCTTCCATCATCCTCTCCCACTGCACACCCAGTTTCTGCCAGAATCGGAATCCTCCACAGCCCATCCGATGTCACGTTGGTAGGAGCCCCAGTGGTGCTGGGGAGTGACCTCAGCCCCTTCCCTGGCACAGGCCTGCCATGGCGGGGTGGGGGCCACAGAAGGTTTTCCTTTACTTCTACAAATCAGGATCCCTGAGTTCCCAGGAAAGCCAATCCTTTCTCCCAAAAGGACACCCACTCCATAACAGACCATTAAAAAAAGGAAAGGAGGAGAGGGAGACAGACAGAGGGAGAGAGAGAAAGAGAGAGAGAACAGAGAGAGGGGGGAAGGAGGGAGGGAGGGACAGAGAGAGGACAACACACACACACACACACAGAAAGAGAGAGAGAGAGAGAGAGAGAGCCACTGCCCAGCTCTTGCCTTCATTCTTTGTGCGGCTGCGCTCAAGGTATCGGTGGGGATGAAAACCCAGTGAGCCTGGACAGAGCCCAGCCGAGACGAGGTGCTTTTCATCCGATTAATTTCACTGAGGGGATTAAGCACAGGCTTGATGGGATTTAGAAGTGTTTGACTTCGGCTGGATTGCCTCCAACAGCTGGTTTTCGGGAAACCTGCGTACAGGCATGTCTTCAAGCCGTGCCCTTTGGAAGTAGGAGAGCAAGGTGACCGGGGCCTCCTCCTTGGCATTCCCCCCCCCCCACTTCTCCCACTGCACCTATTTGTGTTGGTTGTGTTACAACTTGCATTGTGCAGTGTGTCATTGGCCAACCTCCAAATAGGATTTTTTTTTTATGTGAGGAGGGCAAGCTCAGCAACCCATTACCCCTCCATCATCCTCATTCTCATCTCTTTCCTTGTGTGTAGAACGACAGTCAAGGAGATCCTCTTTGAGATGTGGCGGCCCTCCATGGGAGGAGAAATGCTGGCTTTTGGGGGCTAACTGATGGCCCAGGGAGAGCCTTCACCGCCGGCGAGTGTCTCCTCTTGCACCTTCCCACTCACCCCACGGCGACAAAGGAGGCGAGACTAGCGGCGTTTCCGTCGCTTGTGCTTCTTTGGCTTCCATCCGAATGCCTGAGCGAGGCGTTGGATGCTCTCCTCCCAGCCCCCGTTTCGTTCCTCGACAGCTTTTTTTTTTAACAGGCTGATGTCCAGGACTGCACACGCTACTCTAGAGGAAGCCCCACTGCAACACAATGAAGGGCAAGGGTCATCCTGTCCTCCCCCAGTACACTCACACTGAGCACCTGCTGGCATTTCAGGGGCGGAGGGCAGGAGGAGCTCCCTGCTGCTGAGTTACAACCCTAAGACACAGAGAAGAACAAAAAAGCGAGGTGCATCTGCTTTTTCCACTTGATTGCCTGGGGTGTAGCTGCGAAATCCAGAACTCTTGCAGGCCCAGTGGCTGAATTCCATCCTGTGAACTCAGGCCCTGTTTTCCATCCAACTGAAGTCGCTTTGCCTTCGCTTCTTGTCTCCCGAGATCTTGGCTGTTCGTACCCATTTTAGGTCCTCTGAGGGATTCCTGCCCTCTTCATCTGAGGGGTCAAATCAGACGATACACTTTTCTTGCTTTATGCAGAGGAGGGTTGAAAGCGGTGCACGATTTTCCTCTCCTACATATCATGCACTTAATGGGGTTCCATTGTTGTTGCTGTCTTCTGTGATTGGCCTCATTGTATGCTAAATGCACGTTTGATTTGCTGGCTTGATTGCTAAGCACAAATTCTGCTCCTCCTCCGGTTTCTCCTACAGTCACGGATAAGATGGAAGCGTTCAAGACACTGGACAAAGAGGAACCATGGATGAGCTCTCTCTCTCTGTGGGTTGGTTTCTGCCCCGCCAAAAGTGCCATCATCATTGAGCCCACATTAATGAACTGAATTAAGCCACTCTTGTTTGGCAGAAATTGATCAGTGAACCACATATAGGCAGAACGAGCAACTGATGTTGTTTTTGTTGCATGCCATCAAGTCACCTCCAACTTATGTCAACCCCATGAATGAGCGATTTCCAACATACCCTGTCCTCAACTGCCTGGCCCAGCTCTTGTAGACTCAAGCCTGTGGCTTCCTTTAGAGAATCAGTCCATCTCATATTGGATCTTCCTCTTTTCCTGCTGCCTTCAACCTTTTCCAGCACTCCTATCTTTTCCAGAGAATCCTGCCTTCTCATGATGTGTCCAGAGCAGGGCAGCCTCATACGGGTATTTTTAAGCTTTTGCCAAATCAGGAAAGGGAAATCCTTTAGGTTTCCCTGAGCAGGTTAAGGGCAGCAATTCAGTGCTGGAGCACATGCGTTTGATAGGCAGAAGGCCCATTTCTGGCCAAGCCCTGGAAGCATCTCCAGGAGCGCCGCTGGGAGAGACCCCTGCTTCCTATGTCAGAGAGCCCCACCGATTGCTGTTGGCAGGCCGTTCCCTAACACTTGAGGCTCCTCTCTGCTTTTTGATCTCTGGAAAACGCTCCCACCTCCTCTTTATCATCATCCAATCCCTTTAAGAAAAGATTCCATTTGTAATTTAAAAGTAAAGATGCAAACAAACATGTAAGAAAAAAATATTTTGAATTAAAAATAAGCACAAGCACTTTTTCTTTTTAATTTTGCTCAGGAAATAGTAGGTAGAACCCCTTGTTTAATGTCTCACATGGCTTGAAAACTCTGTTTGGTTGTCTATAAGCCAGGTGTGATGTGACAGAGCAGCATGTCATGTAACATCAGTTTAAGAACATTTCCCTTTTGCAGTGGGTCCTTTTCCATCCTGCCTCTGTTGGTACCCCTGTAGAAGAATGGTCTTGGGAAGAGATTGTCCTAATTAATTGGTCTACGAATCATTCTGAAAAAGCATCAGACTGAACAGAAGAGGGTCTCTCTCTCTCTCTCTCTTTCTTTCTTTCTTTCTTTCTTTCTCTCTCTCTCTCTCTCACACACACACACACACAGAGAGAGAGAGAGACCTTTTAAACTGCTCGTTTTCACTGGAGACCTCGTTGATTCTGGTGGCTTGATTATTCTTAAGATACTTCCATTGCTTTGTTTGGTTTATTTTAACTTGTTTTTAATCGGTCTCCATGGAGGTTTGCAAGAGGTTCTGAGGGCTGCTCCTTAGGGGGAAGCCAAAGGAAGAATGGCTGGAGAAAGGTGGTGCCTGGCGGTCGGAGGAGCGTCCAAGACCTTGGAGGACAGGAGAGGCTCTCTAAGGTTTTAGAAGTCCTGCTTTCCACTTCCCGTTTTTATTAGCTCCCGTCTGAGCCTTTGGGCTTTCTTGTCAAATTGCAAGCCGCCCTGAGCCTTTTAAATCAGGTCGGGATGTTCAGCAGTTCATCGGGAAGCGAGGAGACACTCGTTAAGCACTGTAACCAAAGCTGGCCCCGTCTCAAGCTTCTCTCCAAGTTTCCATGGAAATAGCAAGTGTTATTAGAGGTGCTAATATATTCCGAAACCCGGAGGAAGATTATCAATGTGGCAGATGCTGTTGGCAGCGGAACAGGTGCAGAGAAAAGAGCGTAAGCTCTACCCAAAGGCTCCCGTCCCCGCATGCTCATGAGTCTTTGCCCATGTTTCCCAGAAACCAAGAGGAGAAATCTGCCTTTTTCTGCAGAGATGAGCTTCTGAACACCGCCAGTGTGCGTGGAGCCTTCCTGTTCCGCAGATGGTGTTCTGCTGGGGGGCGCACCCCTCCGCCCAGGGTTCCCGTGGTGTGCCGGCAGATGCACGGCAGAGATCAACATGCCTTACTTTCATGGTCTCAAAGATCTGCAGCCCCTCCCCTGCCCATATGCCCTGATCCCAAAGAGATGCGGGGGGGGGGGGGGAAGAGTGAAGGTTCTTGAGGCAGAATGGAGGATCCTCGAAGCCTGGCCATGATGGGAAATATGCCATTTCCTAGGAGGAGGGGTGGGGCTGAGCAGGAAGTTACCATAGCAAAGGTTGTGCGTGTGGGGATCCCCTGTTCTGAAACTAGCACTGACGACTGGTAAAAAAGGCTTCAAGCGTTCCGTGACCCCAAAGGCAGAGGCTTTATCCCAGGAGAGGGTTCAAGAGGAACAAGAGGGGATTCAGATTCCATGCAAGATCGGAAAGCTTTGGCTTCTGCATGAATGAGCCCCACTGAGAGAAATCCATATTCCACTAGAACGGCAAAGCCTAATTGAGTTAAAACTGGTAGACTAATCAACTGGAGCATTAATTAAAGTGATTAATTAGACAAGACAGAGTAGCCTGTTGCTATGCAGGCTGCAAAGACAGCTGGTCTGTGTTTCCTCTTTCGGTGGACCTTTGGCCTCACGGTTTCACCTCTGAAAGTAGCGCCGGTGGATTTTCCTCAGCTGGGAGATCACCCTGCTTGAAAACAAACCAAGGGCTCTCCCTTCCACGGACGGCCTTCCTGCCTCGGCAGAACCCTGGACAAGGAAGGCATTAAATGTCTTCGAGGAGACCTCCCATACATTTTGCCCACAAGCCTGGCGGTTCGCACTGGACATGCCCTTGAAGGCATGGGATAACTTCGTGTTTCTGGTATTACACGGGTCCTTTTCTAGGTGGCGAGGAGAAGGAAACAAAAACTGTTTTTCTAAAGAATGCTTCTTCTGGAAGCCATTTTTTGTTTCCTGAAGTACCGGCCAAGTGACTGAACACCCATCCTCTCAACAGACGGTACCGGTTTGTGAAGCGCATGAGTACCTACGACCGACCGCGGCCTCTCTGGGAGCCTCTTCCCAAGCCTCGGCCTAAAGGGGTGCTTCGGCCGCTGCATCCAGATGTCCGTCAATCACTGCAAACACCTGGAGGAAGGACAGCAAGTGCACCGAGAAGAGGGGAGCTCCTGGGTCCCCACCTTTGGTCCCTCCGGACCCTGCTGTCTTTAGGGAACTCATCCAGAGGTGGAGCATTTGCCTCCTTGACGCACGGACCCTGCTCTTCTTTTCCACCATTGGGCTGCGCAAGGCTTGACCTGGTGGCCCAGAAGGGCGCTGGCGTGACAGGGTTTTCAGCATCCCTTTCCTGTCGCCACCACCACTAAGGCACTGTGTACGCAGGCAAAGTTCAGCTGGCAAAGGCGTCCTTGGTTTGAAGAAACAAAGAAAAACAGAAATGAATTGAAAGGGGCCCCCTCGCCATTTTCGAAAGAACAGCCGGGATTTCCGAAGCAGATTAGCCGTGGGGTGAGCCTCTAAGGAAAAGGGCTCCCGTCGGAAGCTTTCAATCACCATACAAAGCTGTTCTGTTTTTTTTAAAAGAAAAATTAAAACACAGAAGATCATTTTGAAAGTATTTCGAGCTTCCTGAAATGTTCTGAAACACCCCCACCCTTAAGAGGGGCTGATTTGTGAAAGAGAAGAAGGGGGGGAACTACAGATGGAAATCCTGGTGAACGCCACGCTCCCTTGGCCCCGAGTGGCACCAGCAGGCACAAAGGAGGCGAGGGACAAAGGTGCCGGCTGGATGAAACCTTCCTTCCCCACACCCTGGTCCGGGACCCACCTCTAAAGAGCAAAGAAAGAAGGGAAACGGTTGGGGAGAGAACAAGAGAAGGGCCCTCAAGATCCTACTGATGTAAGAGAGTGGGTGACTCCTCCTCTTACAGAACACTACGGCACTTACAGACTTGCCCAGGCCTGCCTCCATCTCCCCACAGCATTTCTGCCCCCAAGCAGGAGACGAGAAAAGTCTGGGGAGATGAAAAGGCCCTTTCCCTCTGGCGCTGTGGCCCTGCCCCTTCCAAGCAAGGGCTTCCTCCCGTCAGGCGCTGGTGTGCGCCTTGGCAGCCGGCGGGCAGGGAGGCTGGGAACCATGGCTACAGAAACCATCTCCGCGTCACGGCTCTAGTGCAGGAATTTGGAAGCGCTGGATACCCTGAGGTCACCGTGCAAGGCCCCGCTGTCGGCGCAACTCGGAATTCATTTGCATGCTCCTTTTACGAGGCTGCGTGTCGTTATGGAAACCGGAGAGGAAAATACAAGCGAGGGCTGGGGAAAGGGAGGGCAGCGGATAGCATTCGTCACACGGGCCGTGCCGGTCTCGGCAGCTCCCAGGCAGGCAGAAAAAACATCCCAGGGCTTGTAAATCAAGCCTGCCAGGTCTGCCAGCTGACCAAACGCACAGCATGCAGCGGGGAAACAAACTTCGCCTGCCTTGGGTGCCTCGTCACCTGGGCCAACCTCCTCCCCCACGTCCATCTCTAGGTATGTGGTCAGCCACCTCCCTGTGACAGGAATGCTCTCAAAAACAGAACCAAATGGAGCCCCTGGCGGCCTGGGGGTCTCCTGCCGCCAGCCAGGTGGTGGTTTGGCAACCTCCCTGATTTTGCCATCCCAACCGGCAGAAGAAGATGTGGGAAAGGAGGCGTGAGCAGCCCAGGTGGCTTATCAGGTGCCCAAGCAGGCTGCGTCTCACTTGCCGAGGGGCTGCGACGGGCAAGCCCACTTGTCTTACCTTTGCATCCTAACCAGCAAACAGAAAGGACACTCAAAAGCCCCAGGCGACTCATCCCCTCTGTTATGTATAATCACATTACAACTGCAGGGCTGGAAGGGACCCTCGGGATCATCCAGTCCAACCCCTGTCAAGGAGGCACCGGGGAAGGGATTGAACTCCCAACCTCTGGCTCTGCCACCAGAGAGTGCATCTCGCTTGCAGCCACGACTAGACTCATGCCCCAGGCCCAGGCGACCACTCAGCCCTGATGATTCTGTGAATACCTGCCAGCTAGTTTATCTTTCACATCCTCCTTTCACCAATCTTTTGCTCAGGCCATTCCAGCCTGCTTCTACGGGACACAATGAGCATCATTGTCACACGGTTCCTGAGAAGGCCCACTCACTCCACCGGGTCCTCCTCCTGGCCAGGAGCCCTCCTGAGGCCAGCAGCCTCCTGGCTCCTAATCAAGAAGGCGCCGGCCGCAAAGGCCCCCGCAGCTCACCCGAAAGGAGGAGGCGGGACCCAGCAGACATGGCTCCGGGTTGCCTGACGCCTGTTGAAGAACCGGAGGTGCCCCAAAGCTTCCTGCTTGAGATTCCTGTTCATAGAAAGAGCAGAGGGGGGCTGCAAGGGTTGGGGGCCCGCGGGAAGTTTGAGGGTTTGTAGTGGCTCCTCTGTGAGGCTGGATTGCCTGAGCCCAATGAAGCAGATGTGAGCCTGCCATACGCTGCCTCCGCACAGCAGAGAGAGAGAGAGAGAGAGAGAGAGAGAGAGAGAGAGATCACTACACACTGTACTCAGGACTGCAAACAGTGGCCAGAGCAACAGAGTGTGTGAATGAAAGCACAGCCGATCCTGTCCACGAGACCTGAATCGTAGTGAACACTACTTCCCATCTGTCAAAACTGGGAACAAACACTGAGGTGCCAGCTGTGCAAAGTGGCCCAGCAGCTGCTCACTCCACTGGTGCCGTCAGAAGGAGGGGAGACGAGCAACCATGTGTTGTTCCAAGGGCCTTCAATCTGTCTCCTGCAAAGTGAACAATCGTGGTTTGCAAGATCAGCGAGGAGAAGCTGCACCTCTTGGTCAGGCCATCATCTCCTTGCAGGAGAGGCAGACGGATGGGCAGAGGAGACCTGATCGCCCGCAGGAGGAGACTGGCGGGTCCCTTCTCCTAAAAGGGTGCCCTGGACCAGAATCTGGACTGCAGACGAGACAGAGCCCGGCAGGTTTTGTCCCTTGCAAAGGTCAAGCTAAGGTCACCGCCTGGGAGTTCTCTTCTTTTTGGCATACAAATGCTTGCGGGCTCATGTTTCTTAAAGTCAGTGTCACCAATTATGCAGAGGACTGCAAGTCCATCATTGATTAAACTTACAGAATATGCTTTCTTTAAACAACAACAACAACAGAGAAGAATTAAATGTTGTTCAAAGGTCGGCAACAGAAAGCTGGAAGAAAAGGCAAAGTCTTGCAGCTCAGGAGTCGACATCCTAAGACGGTGCTCCCTCCTGCCTTTCCTCCAGGCTGCCCGTTTTTCAAGAGCCGTTGGGCAACCCCTGTCCATTTTGCTCACGCTCTGCATCGTCTGGATACAGAGGCTGAGCTTCTGCTGCCTCATTTCAACCTTCAACGACTGAAGTTGTGTTGACTTCTGTGCTGCTGCCGCCGTTCCAGAATGACATCAAGGTTGGCGTTCTGAGCACTGTAGACGTGCTATGTGCCCGAGCGCTCTGCTGGGCCCTCTTTCCTTTTTGGATACTGCCTTGTTCATGGTCGGAGCATTTTAAAATGACACTCCATTCTCTTCCTCCCTTGGCTAGAGTGGAAGGATCTCTCTGAATGAAACATCTCTCTCTCTCTCTCTCTCTCTCACACACACACACACACAGAGAGAGAGAGAGAGAGAGAGAGAGAGAGAGAGAGAGAGAGAAGGTCTCACGGCTCGTCATTCTCCATAATTGCATGTCAGTTATAAACAGTCTCTCATATTACTCTTTAATTGCATCTTACGGGGGGGGGTGGAGGTGCATTTCCCACATTATATAAAGGGGCTTTGTTTCAGAATCCATAGGCTTGAAATTCCCCCACTACCAACCCTGTTTCTATGGACACAAGGCTGAATTATCATCGCATCTTGCCAGGAACACAGAGCTCTTTTTCGGTTCCCCAAGGAATTCACCAATAAGATGTTTCAAAAAGAGCTTCCTGAAGCAGGTTTTCGGATCCAAGGAAGGGAGAGGAAGGAGAAGAAGAGACGGAAGGCTCCTGGGCTCTTTACTCTGCCTAACATGGAGATGCAACAGGATGATGTTGACTGTGGGATTGGCAGGATAAGACGGGGCGTGTCCTGGACTTTGATGGCCGTGGCTTGAAATTCCCGGGGCTCTCACTCTGAAATCTACATGAGGCAGCAAAAAAGGGCTCATGGATCTGTAAGTGACTTTATAATATTTACAATATCTTTGAGGCAACAGGAGTGGACTATACAGTAAAAGCAGTTTGCTTTTCTTAAAAACAAAAACAAGGAGTGGCAGCTGGTGTGTGAGGAGGAAGAGCTACCCCCCCCCAGTGGGGATTCCTGCGGGAGGGGAGATTCCCAGCCATGGCTAGCCAAGAAAAACTTTTTAAACTGCTTCTTAATGGACTGACTATGTTTGTAAAAGGACCAGTCAAAATTTTGTATCTCTTAGTTGCCGGGGAAAATATTTATCTGTGAGATAAAGCTGGATTTTGCTTTTAAGTTGCTGCTGGGAGTAAGAAAATAAGAAAGAAAGAACTTAACAATTTATGAAATAATTTAAGCATTTGGCATTCTGAATTAGAGACTGAGGGAGTGAAAAATAAATCTTCTGAAAGGATTTCCGGATTTGGGCTCCAAAGAGAAGGACTTCGCTGAACTAGTCTTAGCCTGGCTGAAAAAGATGGCACCAAAAATACACTGGACTGTTTATGATTTGTATAAAATACACAGAGTCAGTTCAAGACGCAGAGGACAGCCTCGCCATATTCTGATTAGATTTTCTAGCCTTAAAAAAAAAGAGGAACTGATGAAAATTCTAAGAGAGAATCCAGGAAATGTGGTATTTGAGGGGAACCCAATTCAAGTGTTTAATGATTATTTTCACGAAACTATGGTATTTAGAAGACAAATGTGGGTTATTACTTCTATCCTTCAAAAAAAAAAGTGTCAAATATAGTTGGGGTTACCCAGTGTTTTTAAAGGTGCATTACAATGGAAAATTTCATAAGGTTACATCAGTCCCAATGGCTTTGGATCTTTTAAAGGACTCTGGAATTTTAACAGAAGAAGAGTGGGAGGAGCAAATGAAGACGGTGAAGGCCCTAGGGCAAAGTCAGGAGTCGGATGAAGAGGAACGGATGGAGCAAGACTCCATTGATGGTGATAAAGAAAAAGAAGAACAGCAAGAAGGTCAAATGCAGTTTTCTGCAGGAAGAATCTTTCATAACCGTAATTGAGGACTGGATACCCGAAATTCCATTCAGAGAACATCCTGCTAGAGCAACGTTGGGCTCATGTCCCTTATGTAATTTTGTACATTAAGCAAACATACAGAAACGCAGAAACAAAAGTGGCAGTGAAGGATGAGCCAAGAAGGGCGAGTGCAGTGGCGTCTGTCTGTGTACACACACCCATATACCCACACACACACTTGTGCATATGCAACCATTTCCATAGCTACTATCTCTGTTAGATGAAGCTGACTGAAAGCTGGTCTTCAAAAGGGAGGCGAAAATACATTTTTTGCAATAGATAATAGCTGGTTAGTAAACAGCATAAAACATTTTATGTGGTCTGGTGGTCCAGATAGGCGGGATATAAATCAAATAAATAAATAAAATAAAATAAATTTTAATGGTGCTCACGGGACAGATCTGTCCACTCCAGCAAGTGGGTACCATTTTAAGCACCACAAAATTACACTCACCTTAATTTTTAAGTTCTGAAGGGACACCCTTTTTTAAAGTGAGCATCATTTCATAATA
This sequence comes from Pogona vitticeps, assembly GCF_051106095.1. NCBI lineage: Eukaryota > Metazoa > Chordata > Lepidosauria > Squamata > Agamidae > Pogona > Pogona vitticeps. The sequence continues at coordinate 525,387 of NC_135796.1, forward strand.
CTTCATGGAGTTCCCTGCCTTTATGGGAACTGAGGCTGCAACAGGAAGTACCTCAAGTCAATAATCTCTCTTTATAAAGGAGGTTCCTGCGATCCAAACCTTTATCGAGCTTTGAAGCTCTAGCAGCAACAAAGCTTCAACCAGAGACACCAAGAAAGACACACACACACACACACCCTTCCCCCCCAACCCCCATTAGTCACAGTTGTTCTACCTATAGGGCATGGATGCTGCCCTATAGGGATGGCCTCTGTTTCCCATTAACTGCAGGATCGAAGGACAGGCCTGATGAGAAACTGTTGCTGTTTCCAGGATCCCTTCTGATGAACCACCCAGAGAGAAACTGACCAGCCTGCTCGGACTCCCCTCCCCCAGCATGTGCCTCCTTGAAGCTCCCACACCCTAATGCTGGAAAGAAAAATCCCGGCCAGACTTACTGTTTGGTTATCTTCGTACAGCTTCAAGTCATAGCCACTCAGCTCCACGCAGAAAATTATTGCTGTGACCCCCTCAAAGCAATGGATCCATTTTTTGCGCTCCGACCTCTGGCCCCCTACGTCCACCATTTTGAAAGTCAGCTCTTTGAACGTAAACTTGTTTTCCACGATCCCCGTGGTCATGTCCCGGGAGCGCAAGATGTCTTCCACGGTCGGGATGTAGTCCAGGGCGGCGATCCGCTCCAGGTCATTCAGGTAGTAGGCGGCGTTGTCCTCCAGGTGGTACTCGTTGGAGCGACAGAAGCACTCCTGCACCCCCGGGTCCCCCCACAGCCGTTTCATGACCCCCAGCAGCTCCGGCGTGATCTCCCCTTTGCTCTCGGCCGGCCCCGTCAGGGCAAAGAGCTGGACAGCATCGTAGGCTCGGTCCGGGTTGTGGAACTCGATCTTGAGGGTGGCTAGAGCCCGGATGATGCGCGTGAGGGAGTCGATGGCATTGTAGATGATCAGGGGCTTGTACTCTTTGCAGGCTTCCAGGTTAAAACCGCCGCTGTGGATGATCTTCATCTGCTTGACGATGGTGCTCTTGCCGGAGTTGCTGGTGCCGAGGAGGAGCAGCTTGATCTCGCGCCGCTGGCGCTGGCTCTCCGAGCGCAGGTGGCGGTCGATTCTCCGGGACCGCCGCGCTGCCTCTTTCTCCTCCGAGCTTTGCCTGCATCCCATGGTACAGCAGAGGCTGGCCAGAGGGGAGCTGGGGGGAGTCTCTAAGAAAGGACGGCCGGAACGGTCATGCCCCCCCCGGTCCTGTTGTGTGGCTTGGGGCAGGGCTGGGCAGGAAGACACGGGCGGGGCAGGATGTCTTCCGGTGGGCCTGCACCACCTTGTCGGGTCCCGGCAGGGTTGCTAAGCCTCCCAACGGGCAATCATCTCCTCCTCGGCTGCGGCACCTCCATGCTCTTGAGAGCGGGCAGACGCCCAGGCCAGCTGAGGAAGGCCAACTCCAGGGGCTGGATCCGTGAGATGCCTCTCTGGGCTGCCCAGCCCAATCTTCTCCCTCGCTCCTGCTGGCTGCTCCTGTCACTTGGGCTTCCCAGTTGCAGGACAGAGGCCATCAGGTGCTGCTGAAGCCACCCATGGAAAGGCCTGGGCTGCCTTGACTTGCATGTTGTTCTTTATCCCCGGTCAGGATCGGGTGCACGGATCTGCGGCCGAACCTGTTCAGATGGTAGGAGAGAGAGAAAAATGAATGAAGTCCAATGGAGAAATCTGGTTTTAAACCTGTGGGCCACGGCTCCTCTTGTTATCCTGAACAAGCCCTCCCGTGTGGAAGGTGTACCAGGGAGGGAAGGATGTATCGGAAGAAGGGGCCATGAGCCAACAGAATAATGAATTGCCTTCCCAAAGGCAGATTTAGAACAAAGCAGGCACTCCCCCCCCCCCCCGTTTGCCCCTTGCAGCCCCACATACATCCCCTCACTGTCCGCTCCCGAGGGCTGGGAGACACACAACCGCAGGAGAATTTCTGGAGCCATAGAGGGCTGAGATGGGGATACAGGGAGGGAAGGGTGATGGCTTCCTGTCGGCCCTGCAAGGGGAAGGTGTTCCCCCCCCTCCGCATCTGGGGACAGTGTTCCTCTGTGCCCATGCCAATATGCTGTTGGATCCTGGCCAAGATGTCTGGACATCAGCCCCTCGGGTCTCTCCATCCTGCCCGTGGACTGTCCTTCTCCCATGGAGCTGGCATGGGGTTACACCCTCTCTAGTTTTAGGGGCACAACGAAAGACACCGGTCTTCCCCCATCTGTCTCACAGAGCAGGGGATTCCTGCACACACAAAGGGGCACATTGTGTGTTTTCTACGTCGCACCGTCTAGTTATCTTTTGCATTGATCACATGTTGAATATTGTTGCACATCACGTTGGATGTTTCACACCTGAGCTGCTAATCAGTTTAAACAAATAAATAGGCTGCGTACCAGACTCTCATCCTCTCCCAAATCTTAACGACAAATGATCTTCCCGTTCATGCTGAAGGCTTTGCTCCCCCCACAATGGCTGGAAGAGGTCTGATGGCCGCCCTTTAACCAAGGAGCTCAGCAGCGAGAACGGACGGACCTTATGAGACACCAGCCCAGCGCTCTGGGGTCGCCTTTCCCCCGGTCCCCCTTCCTGCTTCCTGGCTCCACATGGAAGCTGATCCCTCTGGTCACTCTTCAGAAAGCCCAGGACCAACCAGGACCAAAAGAGAGCCAGCTGCAAGGCCTCCCCACTGCTCCGTTGCCATAGGGGAGCATCCGCCGGGGCTAGCAACAGGCAGGGTTTCTGGCCCTGAAGGAAGGTGGCGGCTGCCTGGGGCAGATTCAAAATACACCCCACCCCAAAATAAACAAACTTAGTATAACCACCACCTCCCCAGCTGACGAGTCTCTGGGTCCGGCACACCCTGTCTCCAGAGTTTGATTTTTCTCCCCATTGCTACTTAAGGACACACACACACACACACACACACACACACACACACACACACACACACACACACACACACACACACACACACACACACACACACACACACACACACACACACACACACACACACACACACACACACACACACACACACACACACACACACACACACACACACACACACACACACACACACACACACACACACACACACACACACACACACCCCTCACCAGCCCTCCTTCCACTCAGCTTCGTGGCTGCCAGACCTGCCCACAGGTGACCGTTTCCCAGTTTTTATGGCACCAACTTTTAAGATGAGAGGCCACCCAGAACCCACCATTTGCCTGCAGGGAAAGTGAAGGGAACAGAGGGCTGGTTTCATCGGGGACACTCAACGGTATCAAAATCCGGCTCCCCCCCCCCAACCCTCTTCTACGTCGCTGCCTCCGGCCCGTCTTCGTCTCTCCGCTGAGGTTCTTCTTGGTCTGCTTGCCTCCAAGCAAGAGCCTCCAATGTGTTGGGTGTCTCTGGGAGGGACGCCATGAGCCAGCTGGGCAAGAAGGGCTTTTTGTCCACATGGACCCTAAAAGGCTCCTGAAAGATCAATCATTCCAGCCATTTCTCCTCTCAAGGTCATCCAGCTTGCTTAGGAAAGCCGATGCTGCTGTTTCCGCTTCCACTGCCTCACCCACTTCCGTTTCACTGGCCAGCCGGCAGACACGTTAAACCCCGAGTCCGTCTCCTGTGAGCAGCCCGAGAGGCGCGCATGTTGCTCCAGCCGGGTTGCGCTCTTCTCCCTCCGCTTTCCTCTGATTTCACCTCCCTCCGCCGTGGCCTGCTAGACAATTTTAGCTTCCTGGCTGCTGCTTGCCATGACCATAGGGGGCCGTGAGCGGGACACTGTTATCCCAAGAGACGTCACCCTGGGACGGCCATGGGGGGGGGCCTGAAGATTGCTAAACAAGACCCCGCTCCCACAAATGGCCAGAAAGGATCCATCACGGATGTCCACCTCCCGGAAGGAAGCCAAGGTGTGAAGACTCCGTCTTTCTTTCTTGCCTGTCCACCAGACAGCAAATGCTCCGTGTGGAACGATGGAAGGCCCGCCTCGTTCAACAAGAAGCCTCACACGTGTTCCTGAGCTTCAAGGAAGAGCAAGAACACCCAGCCTGCTGTGTGTCTGCTGCCACCCGGCCTTGTGATGGAGGGTGGACATCTTGACTCTGCGGATGAAAACCCACCACAAGCCGCTGGTTCTCACAGATGTATTCCTGGTTTAAAGCAGCACAAGGCCACACACACAAGCACATCCACACCCCAAGCGCTACTCTGCCTCGCAGTTTATATTTCCCCGAGAGTAAACTGAGAAACAGGGAAAGTCAGAACTCTGCAGACGTGTCCGAAAGTCTTCTGCGTGATGATCTGCGTCAACCGTTGCCTCCCGCTTAGGCACAGCATAAACAGGAGCCTTCCCGTTCCAGACCAGAGGCAAGGGCGCTGGGGTCAGGAGGGTTTCCTCTGCAGAGGTTCGCAGGCTCCAGACTATCATGAGACTCGCTCCGCTGGAGCTTTGAAGCGTGGAAGCGGTGGCTGCTGCCCTGAAGGGCAACCGGGAGACAAACCTAACCTCTCTGAATTGCCTTTTGCTTTTGCTTGATGGGACCACAGAGGACAGGCTACATTAAACACCATTTCCAGGATTGACTGCCTTCTAGGGGCCTTGTGTCCTCCATCATCCTTCCAGCCTGCCACGTGTTTTCGGAAGGACGAAAGGGAGGATAAGCACAGTTGGGAACCTCTGTGCTGAAAGCACCCGGTCCATCGGATGTGCAGAAAGGACATTTTTAATCAATGGTGTTATTGAATGACCACTGGTGCTAAATGGCAAAAACTGCTCCTCACTTCAGTTCTAATTTGAACAGAAGATCAGTAGGCATATCATGGTGACATCTGGCTTTTCTAAAAACCCTTTTCTAAAAAGCCACGCGTCTTTCCTAGCTTCCACACAGGTGGGATGTCTCTCGACTCTCTCACGTTGCTCAAAGCGAGGCTTCAATCCTCCCTGTCACACGAGATCACAATGTCAACCACGGGAGGACCCCAGGCAGAGTCTGGGTTGCAGACGAGCCCTCAAAGGAGCAGGAGCAAGACCGCCGCCAGCCGTCCTGGCTGCCGCGATTTCAAGGGCCCGGCCTTCCTTCCTTCCTTCTGAACTCTTCTCGTGTGTTTTGACCATCTCAGATAATGGGGCCATTTTGCCAGATCACTCCTGGCTCAGCGGTCTGGCTTTTCCCACCCGTTCCCGTCCACCCAAGGAGAAAAGGCCACTCTTATTCACGATAGGGTGTGGAAGACATCATTCCCATTATTAGACTCTGCCCGGGTGTCCAGATCACCTGCTCTGTTACTGCTGCCAGACTTTGGAACTCCCTGCCACTGGAGGCCAGGCTGGCCCCGTCGTGGCTGTCCTTCCACAAGCAGGCCAAGACCTTTCTCTTCAGCAAAGCTCTCTCGCTCCGTGGCTGGCTGCCTGATTGTGGTTTTTAAATGGATTGCTACGCCTTACCACTTTGAATGTGTTTTTAGTATTGCTTTTGTTTATCATTTCTCAGAGCGGTGTTTGTTTGCTCCTTTTAAATATTTGTATACTTCACTGTTTGTAGCTTTAACTATTGCCTTTTACTGATGCAAGCTGCCTCGGGTCCTTTTAAAGTAGCAAGACAGGAGCAAAAACGTTTTGAACAAATAGACAAGACACAAGCGATCCCGTCTCCTCACGGCACCCGAACCGTCGCCAGCTGTGCCGGCCCCCATGAGCAAAAAAGCAGAAAACAGCCAAGCCATCTTCTTTGCCAAGCCCCACAGAAATCAGGGTCAGCTCAGGGGGGCCAAAGAGGCGCAACGGCCACTGGTTTTGGGGAGCCTCGACAGCCCCTGCGCCAGGATTGGGGGCGGGGGGGCAGAGAGCTTTGCTGGCCTGGCTTGAACAGCCCCCCCCAAACTAGCAAACATGTGCAACGATGTGGACTCGTAAGCACGCCTCCATTTGTGTGCACGTATGCTCCCCCTAACTGCCTGTAGGGTAACTCCCAGGTTCTGTCCTTGAGGTCCCTGGTTCGAATCCTGGGACTCCCAAAAGTGTTCCTTTGGGTCTATTTATCAGCGCAAAGGAGCTGCTAGATAAGAGTCCAGGCAGCCACCTCCTCCTCCTCCTCCTCCTCCTCCTCCTCCTCCTGCTGCTGCTGCTGCTGTTCTCTTTCCTCCACTCCTTCGCACTTCCCCCACCCATTATGCCTTCGGCCGCTGCAAGGCTACCCAACAGCCTTCCTTCCAGGTGTGACCCTGAAACTGTGGGTCGCCTGGAAGTCACCCCAAGAGCTCAGAGTCCCGGCTGCAGGACACGCGCGCGGGGCACAGAACGGGCACAGGCTGGGCTGGCAGGGAAGGAGGGCCTTTTCCTGTCTGCAGACTCGAGCGTCACCCCACCAGCCGCTCAATCCCACCAGCCCCGCTTTCCAGGATTCATGGCTTCTCCTGGTTAATCTGTCTGTGAAAAGCAAATAGGAAAAGGCAAACTCAGACGAGGCCGGCTGGTTTTATGGCTGCTGGTGGCAGCCCTGCTGACCTCCCATCCCCTGCCATCCAGGGGTTGCTCCGGGGGCGACCCAGCAGACCCTCGGTACCTCTTGCCACGCAGGGGCCCCACTCCCGGGTGGGGAGCGCTGCGGTCGATCACAGCTGCCACCAGCCTTTCTCCTCATCCGGCAGGCAAGCACCTTCTTTTCCTATAGCTGTCCGGCTTCCCCCAGGACCCCGGCTTCCCGTAAAGGATGCCTCCGGCACCCGCCTCGAGGGGCGCCCGTGCCGGGTGGGGGGCCGTGCCTCTCCGCCTCCTGGCGGCCCCTCCCTGGGCCCTGGGCTGGGTGGTTTTCTCTCTGGCCCAGGAAAGGGGAGGCGGCTTTGGGGTGCCTCCGAAGGCCAATCCAAACCAGACTCGGGCTTGCGACAAGGCGGAAGCCTTTGGGACTGCACTGGCGTCCGAAATTGAAGCAGCAGGCCCCTCCCCCGGAATTCAAAAGGACTCAATTCTGCAGAAGCAGGAATAGGATCGGGGCCTGAGGGAGCCGGCTGCATGTCTGGGGAGGCGTGTTCTGGTTCCGTGCCCAGCCTGGGTCTTCCGCACGTAGAACCGGGGGGGTTGCGGGGGTGGAGGGGCAAGAGGAGGGTAGCCTTTGTTAATGAGTGACAGGCCTGGAGGAGGCCCGGCTGGCAGGGCTCTCTTCTGTCCTCCCCCACCCACCCCTCCCCACCCGAAAAAGGCTGCTCCGGCTGCAACTAACGTCCTTGGGCAGAAGGTGGAACGGAATGGAACCATCTCATTAAGGTTTAATTGTATTTGTGTTGTTCAAGCCTTGCCCTGTGGGAAGAAACACAGGTTCACACCCGTCCCTCTCATTCTGCCCAGAGAGCAGGGAGAAATGGCTTCAGAACCACTCTTGTTTCCGCTCCGGCTGTCTCAGAGCCCAGAAGTGGCGTTTGTGGGTGGGAGGGTGGGGGCGGAGGGTGGGGTGGGGGGGTGAAGAGGGAGGGAGCGGCAACTCCCACAGTCTCCAGCTGCTACACAGAACGCAAACTCTCCCCACCAGCTTTTCCTGCAAAACCTTCTTTTGTCAAATACATGATTCCCCCCCCCCCCCGGAACGGTAATGGAGAGCAAAATATGACGCTCCAGTTAGATTCTCTACAGAACGCAGCAGCAACAGGGCGCCCTTATCTCCTCATGGCCGTGGATTCCCACCGCCATCTCTGGTGAAGGGGCGTCTCCGCAAGAGTGCCTTTGGCAACGGAGACCACCCGGACCCTGACATTCTCCCGGATGGGGTGGCAAATACAGGAACGTATTCCCTGCGCTGCTCTTGTCATTGGTGATGACCTGCCCCCCCACCTCCCAGCTGCCTCTGGCCTCTTGCAGCTGGAAGCGCAGCTGGCCAGCCAGTGAAGAGAGCCCCCCCCCCATCTTGAGAGCCCTCCTGCCCTTTATCGGTCTGGTGCCGGGGGGGGGGGAGCCGACAGAAGAACTTTGGAAGTCTGGGCCCACAATGGTGTTAACACTTGTAGTGAAAGGGGGAAGGCAGCGAGCACCTCCCACCAGATACTAGACACTCTGAAGGGGGCACAATCAACCCTCGGTCCATTCCAGACAACGAGGTTTGGAAAGAGGCAACCAGTGAGGCACAAACATCCTCCAACTCTCTTCACTTCCTAGGGCACCTCCAGAGAGATTTTTGCCCTGCCGACACCCCCCCCCACCTCCGCAGAGCATCAGATCCCACCCTCGCACCAGCAGAGACCAATATTTGGAATCCCCGAGGCTGATTTTGCAACCAACTGGAAGCTCTTCTGCGTTGTTCTCCTGCACCAAGTTCATTCTGCCAGCTTGCAAAAATGAAAAGAAGGAGCAAACAGCCACACAGCTTTTTACTAAACCTGGCCAGTTGGGAGCCTCCAAGAGGCTGCTGTAGAAGAGGGAGCTCAGAGAGGGACAGAATGAGGCCACTCTCCAGAGCGAAGCCCTCCCCGTCACCACTGCCTCTGAACCACCCGCCATTTGCCCTCCCTGCTTTGGTGGCATTGAGCTCTTTCCTCTCAGGATGCCCATTTGCCAGCCACCAAGGCAGGATACGATTTTCTGTATCCTCTGAGCTGGGATGGAGCCAAGGGCTATGCAAGAGCCAGCTTCCTGAATGAGCAAATCATCCTCCAAAACGACCAGGCAGCACCCCCAACGCCCGTCCTGCAGAGCCTAAACCCATGAGCATTCCTTCTACACCCCGTGGCCCCAGGAGGACGACGAGGGAAACGGTGCTGGGAGCCAAGGCACACAGACAAGCAGCAGGAGCAAGAGAGGGGCAGCCATATCACCAACAGGCACGTGATTACTCTCAGGGAAGCCCTGAGCAGTGCAATGAGCCCCCCCCCCCAATTGCTAGCAGTTTGCCTTTTGCACAAAAGCAGGAGGAAAAAGGAGGAGAAATCTGAGCACTGTGGAACATCTGGGGAGAGAGAAGCCACCCTACCCTCAACCATCACAAGGAAAAGACCATCTTCCCCTGGACTGGGAGGGGACACCATCCCCTTCTTCTGACTCTCCCCGTCCCCACCACCCCTGCCGCCACACCAGGACCCACTTCCCTGCCAGGGATTCGGGCCAGGGGTTCCCAATCAGGAGTGGGGCCCGTCACCATAAAACATCACTCGCTTCGTTGGACGACGGCCTTTCCATCTTGTGTCTCAGGTGCTTCCATCCAGACCCATCCAGCGGTGATGGAAGTAGTTACCCATCCTTTGGGTAACAAACGGAGGAGGTCAGCTGCACCTTAGGGTCCCGGCCAGGTGACAAGAAGGCAAGCAAGGGCAAGAGACGCTTGCAAACACGGAACTCTCACCAAAAAAACAACCAACCCATAACCGCTGCTGAAACCTCTGCATCTCCAAGTCAGGAACGACTTAGAGGCCTTTTGTTGAATGAATCTGCACCCTACTTTGCATCCAACCCTTTATATTTGGATCTCTGGCTTGTCATAATAATTATTCTTATTCTTAGTTGTCCTCATAGGATTGGCATCCAGGGTGCGACAGCCACCCCTCCTTTTTTTGATTCCACAAATTTCTGTTTGGCACTTTTCTAAGCCATGCCAATCCTGTTGACCTTTTTGAACTGCCATCTAGCTTGAGGTCTAACAAACATATTTTGTTATTCCCCTCACCATCTCCTTGGTCCACCCATCTCCATTTGAATCATGCTATATGTCTTTTCCCCTTCAAGGATGGCTGCCTTGTCGTGGTGAAGGGGCTTGAGTCATTCAGAGAAGCGATGGGCTGTGCCGTGCAGGGACACCCGAGACGGACAGGTCATGGTGGAGAGTTCTGACTCAATGCGATCCACCTGCAGCAGGAACTAGCAAGCCACTCCAGGATCTTTGCCAAGAAAACTCAATGGACAGAAACAAAAGGCCAATGTCATCGAAATGACCAACATGAATTTGGCCAAACTCCAGGAGGCCGTGGAAGACAGGAAGGCCTGGCACGCTCTGGTCTATGGGGTCACCAAGAGTTGGACACGACTTAACGACTAAACAACATTTGTCCTTTTACGTTTATTATTTTCACCTTTTGTCAAATAATATCCCCCCTTTACGAGCCGGCTCACGTGCTAAGATCTCCAGGGAATGCCTTTCTCTTGGTCCAGCCACCTTCACAGGTGTCTTTAGTGGAGACACAGGAGAAGAGCCTTCCCTGTTGAGTGTTTTGGAGGCTTTTCCGTTATGGATTTTGTTACGAGCCCAGGAATGTGCAGCAGAGGTCAGAACTGGCGATACACATGGATTATACACTAATCTTCTTAATTCTAAAGGAATTTTTTAGGTTGCAAGAATTTTTGCTTTGCTTACCAAAAGCAGACCACGTAAAACGGTTTACTAGTGGTTCCTTACTCCCAGCCAGAATGCCGGGAATAAATAATGGAATCTGATGGACACACAGGGGGTGGGCTGCTCTGTTTAGATTTTTAGTTGCCATTTCCTACTCAGTCTCGGCCCTTCCTCCCCTTTTTATGAGGACATAGCAACACAAAAGAGGGGGCTTCACAGGGCAGCTCCAGCAGCGTCCGGTGTCCAGTTCTGGGTGCTGGGCAGGTGACTAATGGCCTACTACCTATTTCTGCAGCATTGAGTGAAAGCATTCCTCTGGAATGGGAGAATCTACTGCAACATGTGGCCAAAAGATGATCTGTAAGGTTCTGCAGTGAAACAAAATGTCTTTGGAGCCCATCATGCAAGTAACTAGGATCAGCCAGACTTTGCAGGTTTTCAGACACAGATTCTGGCTTATTTGCAACCAAAATGAAAGAGAATATTCGCCTGCAGCCACTTAAACTGAATACTGGCAGTGAGTGTGCACCAGATTGCAGCGCAAATCTATAATTCTGTACCTACTTTCCTGGGACTTGCGAGCAAATCGCAAGTGAACTTCATAGGAGGTATTTCTGAATGCCTCCGTCTGAGATCATGTGTGTGACCTCCCTATTCACATATGCAAGGTGATGTATTGCAGAAAGCAGAGGAGTGTCCACCACTTGACCAGCGGTTCTTCTGCCTGGCTTATAACAAAAGATGAGCGTCAGCTCTCCTCCTGGATTTGATTCGTTACATCAGGGATGAAAGATGGATGGCTGATGAGCAACAAGAAAGCGAGCGAGACACAGGCATGAGTCGCTCAGTCGCCCTGCGCTCTTGGCTGTGGGTGTCAACCTCCACAGAAATGACATTGCATATTCCACCACACCTTAAGCTGTTCAAATAACCAGACACGCCTAAGCAGGTGTGTCTTGCTTTTTTGGAAGTGAGAGCCAGTGTGTCATCAGCGAAACGGGTCACTGGGCCGGCAGTGGCCCCTCTGAGCAAGGCCGACTCCTGCTTCGACCCACAGCAGGGACCAAGATCCTACTGGGCGGATTGAAGCTTCTGCTTTCCCAGAAGAATCCAGTTTTGCCTCCCGTCAGCTCTGGGAGACCTTGCCGAGGCTCCTTTGCTCCAAGAAGCGGTTGTTATATCACAGGGTCAAGGAGATGGCTGTCGTAAAAGCCTAAGATGATGACAAAATGAAGCACTAACAGCCCTGTGGGGGGAGGGGATGCCTTCACTGGCCCCTCGAAAGCCCCCCCCCCCGCGGACTCCTGGTGCTTCCTGAGTCACTCTTTGACCCACCTCTCTGGCTGGGATCCGCTGGCCCTGCTGCCGTCGGGAGAGGAAACGGGCGTGGCTGCCGGCTCTTACCCACCCCTCCCAAACAGGGAGCCAACCGTCCCCCCCCTTCTGTCCTGGGGCCAGGGTTCCTTTAACAAGCAAGAGGCACCGGGTCAAAGGTTCTGTCAGAAGAAGACGGACAGCAGACATCCACGTGCACAAATCCAAAGAAGGTTGGGGGGGGGGGGACATTAAAATTAAGGAATTAAGCCCTGGCAGCTGCAATCAAGGCCACCTCCTGGCACCAGAAAGCCGAGCCTGGGAGTGACCGAACCTCGTTCCAAGCGACCTGCCCCCCCTGGGATCAAAAAGACCGGCCTTAAGCGCGCCCCCCCCTCCTGCAGGCCTTCCTTCCTCGTCAGAGGCCTCCCTTCGCTAAACTCGCCCTCCTTCGCGGAAGATGCAGGCAGGTAGACCTGGCGGCGGGGGAGGGGGGGCGAGGGCGAGGCAGGATGCTCCCCCACCCCCCGAGAAGGATCCCTGGGCCGAGAAGAGCCCTGGCGCCTCCCAAACCCGCCGGCGCCCCCCCTCCAGAGCGCCCTCCCCCTCCTCCCCCCCCTCCAAGGGCAGGGCCCCCTCCTTATCCCCAACCCGGTGGCGGGCAGGGCTCCGGCGCGCCATGTTGCCACCCTGGAGCGGATTCGGCTCTCGCGTCAGAAGCATCGCCGGCGTCAGGCGGCACCGGGGGAGGGGAAGGCGCGCCGGCGGGCCAGGGAGCGCGGCTGCGACGCGCATCTCTCCCCCCCCCCCATAAACGGAGGAGCCTTCCCCGCGACGCCCCCCCCCCGGCGCGCTCGTCCTCCCTCCCTCCCGGCCCTCGGTCCCCGCCGCGACGCCGGCTCCGGCCGCATCCCCAAGGGTGTGCCCGGCCAGCCTGCCCGTCGCCGAGGTAGCGGCCCGGCAGAGACGGAGGGGCGCCGCCCGCTAAGGGTCCCCCCCCCCCCGAGGCAGGCGCGAGCCGGCCCCGCAGCGCCTCGCTTGCCGGCCCTTCTGTGTCTCCCCCCAGCCGCCCCGGCGGGCCCCGAGAGGCGTCGGCAGGTGCAGCGGTCCCGTCGGGCGAGGCCAGCGTCCCTCCCCCGGCGCTGAGAGGCGCGCAGCCCCAACCCGTCTCGCCCCGTCCCGTCGGGCGACCCCCTCCCGCCGGCAGCCCCCCCGCCGGGCTCTCTCCCCTGGGAAGGTCACCCCCTTCTCGCCGGGGCGGCCGAGCCTCGCGGGCCGCGACGGCATCCCAGCGGCAGCCAAGGGCCCGCGCCCGCCCTGCCCTGCCCTGCCCTGCCCTGCCGGCGGCGCCCGCCCGGGGGAAAAGGCCCGCCCGGGGCCCGGAGCCACTCACCTTCCTCCGGTTGCCTCTCGTTTAGAGCCGCCCGAGGCGAGGCCGGTGGCAGCCTCCGCTGAGGGCACGCCCGGGCTCCCCGGGCAGGCGGGCGCCCATCCTCCACGCGGGCCGGGCCGGGCCGGGCCGCTCTGCCTGCCTGCCTGCCTGCCTGCGGGCTTGACGGCCCGCGCTCGCCCCCCGGCTCCTCTGCAGCCGATGCCGGGAGGAGCGGCGGAGGCGGGGGCCACCACCGCACACCGGCGGCTGGGCTGCGCCCGGGGCCAGGAGGCGGGCCGCGCCGGTGGGCGTCGGAGCAGGCGGTGTCGGGCTCGGCTCGGCTTCCCCCCGCTTCCTTCCTCCCGGCCGAGCGGGCCCCGGGAGCCGAGCGGCGGCGGCAGGAGGAGGAGCAGCAGCAGCAGCCGAGGCGCCGCCGAGCAGATCCGGGCGCGCGCGGGGGAGCCGCGGGCCGAGGAGGGGCCGCCTCGCCGCAGAGGCTACGCGCGCCGGGATTGGCCGGCCGCCGCGCAGAGGGGCGCGTGCGCGGGCCGAGGGTGGCGCGCCCGAGCGCCGGCGCGCGCCCCCGACAGCCGTGCCGGAGTGCTCGGGCGCCGCCGCGCGATTGCCGCCGCAGGAGCCGGCGCCGGGGCTCCCGGGAGGCGGCGGGGGGAGAGGCAGGCGCGCCCCCTGGCGCAAGACCCGCGGCCGGTCGCGCGCGCCCCCTTCCAGCCCCCGTTGCCCCGCCGGGGCCCCGACCGGGTTCACCCGTTGCGGCTTTCCCACCGGAGAAGCGCCCAGTGAAGCGAGCGGGGGGGGGGGCGCGCCTCGTCCGGCTCGGGCTGCCCGCCTTGCGCGCATCCCCGGGGCCGGGAGGGCTGCGCTGGCCGGTGGGGGCTCTTCTCCCCCGGCTGCGCCGGGCAGGGCCGGGGCCTCGGCGGGGGCGCGCCTGCCTTCTCGGCGTCCGCCTGGCTGGCCTCGCGGGGCCCCCCGAGGAGCCCGAGAGACGCGCCAGGGGACCGGACGGGGCGCACCGGCTGCCGCTGCCCGTTTCCCCCCCTTCCCGGCCGGATCACGACCCGGCCCGGGCGAAGGAGCCGCCTCCCCGCCACGCGCCCGTCCCCGGCCGGCTTCGGGCGCCGAGAGGGATGCGGCGGGCGGGCGGGCGGATGCCCTGCGCATCGCCGCCAGCTCCTCCCGAGGTGTCTGGTCGGCCAGATGAGCCCCGAAGGCCGACTGGTACTGCGGCGGGGTGAAAGGCCGGTGGAACCCGGGTGGGGCTGGGCTGGGGTGGGGGTTTCCATCAAAGCCGTGCCCAGATGCCCCAAACAGAGCAGATCCAAGTCCACCCCCTGGGGGCTTCTGAAGGGCGACCGGAGGGCCCCCTGAGGTCTCTCGAGACCCAAAACTTGGTTTTGCAGCGAGCGAGCTTCCTGGGGGGGGGGGGAGAGAAAAGAGGCGAGGAGCGGCAGCGCCCCCGCCCTTTGTCCTTTAATTCCCCCCCACCCCACCCGTCCCTGCATCAGCTGCCTGCCTATGTTTGCATTAGCCACTATCCTGTTGAGCTGCTTTTCAGAGTTTGGCAGTTTTGAGAAGAACAATAGAGGCTTTGTATTTCGAAAAGAGACGCTTCTTTGCGCAGGGCAAGGGGTTCTGGGGTGCCTGAGATCAATCAATGTAACATAAATTCGGGGGGTTCCTTTTCCTGGCACAGGACATGTTTCATGGGGTGTATCTGGCTGACCCTCCCAGGGTTATTCTGGGGGCTTCCAGGGCTATTTTGCTCTTCCTCCCCTTGGCCTGTCGCCTCGCGCTTCTTCTTTTTATTTATTTTCATTTATTGTTTTTATTTTGCCCCAAGAGGTATGTAACCCCACAGTTCTGTGTGCTTTCCTGTGTAGGGGGGTGCTTTATACCCTCTTCCCCCCCCCAATATTTATCTACCCTTTTCCACTCCAGGGTTGCTTCTCATGCTTCAAATTCCAGCATGGCCATGAAACCTTGTGGGCATAGGTGTGGGTGGCCGTGAGAACCCCTCCCCCTTACCTGGCAGGGTCGCCCCCCCCCTTGCCTGCCCCTCGAGCAGAGGGCACAGCTTCTCAGGAGGGGCTTTGAAGGACGTGAGCAGAGCGGGGGTCATGCCTTGAGCCCTAGAGCCAGGGTGGGGATTGAGTGGCCACAACCTCTTCGGCGGCGAAACGGACTTGCCCCCCCCGGGTGGTGTGAAGGGTCAAGAGGGTCCCACCCCCACCTGCCTGCCTGCCTGCCCTCCTCTCTCTCTTGCCCTAAACTCAGAGCACGTGGCGGCTCTTTGCCCACCTTCACCTTTAGACCTCCAGCCTGCCGCCCTTCTCTCTTTGCCCACTGGATAAAACAGCAGAAACATGTGGCGCGCTCTCCTCACATGCCTTTGCAGCCGCCGCCCTATGGTCCCCACCCCTCTCCCCAAACACACCACCCTCGGGGGGGGCGGAGAGCCCAACTCCTAGCCGCAGGAACCCCCAAAGGGGTGGGGTGGGGTTGGGCCGAGCACCCTCCGCTCGCCAAGCCCCGGTGCCTCCCAGAGGCCATCAGGAGGCAGGAGATGCTCTGATTCCTGAGGAGAACTGAGGCGGTTGCCAGGGTAACGGCCTGTTCTTCCTCGAGCACCCAAGAGAAGCCCACACTCCTGGCTGGCGTGTTCGTTTATTGACGGATCGCCCATCAGTCCACTCCGGAGGGGACGGCTGTGTTCTTCCGAAGCAAGCAGCAGAATGCCCGAGAGCCTGGAAGACGCGCGTCCTGGGAGCAGACAACGTCCACACGATGGGGTTTTCTTTGCAGTGGGTCCCTCACTCACACCCGCCCACCTGCGCATCCAGACACATTCACAGAGCTGAGGGGTTTGGCCCCATCCATCCATCCATCTTCCCACCCTTTGGGATGTGGCCGGTGTCATTTGGGCACCTGTGAGTGTTCCTCTGCCAAGCTAAAGTTGCCATCAGAGGAGCAGATTCAGAAAGTAGAAATATCACCGTGGGAGGGATTAACTCCCACCTGCCTGCTCTCTCGCTCTCTCCCTCCCCCACCCCAAATCTTCAAAGCAGCTGCCGGGGACTGCAGGCTGTCTTTAAAAATAATGCAGGCAATCCTGACCTTCTGTATTAGATCCCTCTTGTGCTGCTCTTTCCCTTCCTCCCCTCATTTAAAGATCTGTGTCCTTGGGGAATTCTGGAAGCCATCATCCAAGAAAATCCAAATCTGTGCACCTGCAGTTTCCGCTGAAATCATTTGACTGGCCCCCTTTGGGATGAGAGGGCTTCTGCCTAAGTCTAGCCAAAGGAAACAGGAAAGTCATATTTTCAGAATCCAGGTACTGTATATTTCATCAGAAATTCAATAGTATTTTTTAAAAATTCCCCAAAGGCATTACATACTTTAAATGCTTTTGGGGACCACATGTAGCATCCCCTGTTTTTACCTGGCACACGCAGGCACAGGGAAAGAAAGCAAAAACACACCGAAATGCCACGTTCTTCTGCTTTCCATTCCTTTTTTGTGTTACAGTTGTCTTGGTTCATCTGTCAGACCATCTTCCTCTTTTTAAAATCAAATCTAAAACTAGGTTGGTTATATAGCTATCCATTAGTTATAAAGATCTGCGTCTCTCTTTTCAGCTCCTGAGTCTTAGAAAGACCATGTTTTTATTTTGAAAGTTCTTACTGGTTTTTCAGCACACGTCATGAAAACAGAAACCAGCGCATGGAAGACAGACAGACCCATTGTAGGGTGGCCGGTTCATGGGTTACAATTTTTTTTCCATGAGTTACAATATGCCCATTCCGTTCCCCCCCCCCTCCGTTAGCCTGAAAGATACACCGGGATTTGGGTTTCTGAACTTATTATATGAATTCCAATGTGCCTTGTAACAGGGACTCAGGTGAGGTCCCAGAAGTGGATGGCAGAGGAATTCCAGGAGAGCGTTCCAGACAGCTTTGGAACAGAAAAGCCCAGCATAGTGCTATGGGCTGTGGGAGAGTGATTGGAGAGGTTGCAGTACTGCTTTGAAGCTTGAACCATGTATGTATGTAGGTAGGTAGGTAGGTAGGTAGGTAGGTAGGTAGGTAGGTAGGTAGGTAGGTAGGTGGGTGGGTGGGTGGGTGGGTGGGTGGGTAGGTAGGTAGGTAGGTAGGTAGGTAGGTAGGTACTGTATTTTTCCGTGTATAAGATGCCCCCACGTATAACCCCCCCACACCTTTCTAACCCTAATTTCTTTCTTCGTAAGAAAATGGAGGGGGAAAGCAGGAATCAAAGCGCTTTGATCCCTCTCCCTCCTTACTCCCATGTATAAGACAACCCTCAATTTTTAATCTCAATATTTTAGACAAAAGTATCGTCTTATGCCCTTCGGTCTTCAGCCGGGTTCCTTCTGCTTGCCTTCTGCAGGAGCCATTGGGATCGTGGAGAGCGGCCTGGTCCCCTCTCTGGTCCTCAAGCTGAAGACCGAGTTGGAGGACATTCAGGAGCTGATCCTGGAGACGCTGGCCGGCTGCCTGCGCGTGGAGGCCTTCGAGGCCTTGGCCTCGGGCGCCGTCGCCATCCTGAAAGAGAAGCTGGGCCATCCTTCGGTGGCCATCCGAAGCAAGGCCGCCCAGGCCCTGATGGCCATCAGGTGAGGAAGACGAGGGCGGGCTCCTCCAAGGTCAGGCCAGGAAGGACGGCGTTCCCGGGAGGCCACCAGAGGCAGGAGTGGCCCCAGTGGGAGGGGGGGTCCCCTCAAGGCAGGGGGAGGGCCAGACACCCCACCGGCCTGGGAAGTTCTCCTCCACTGGGGAGTCCTCTGACGGGAGCCCAGCAGTGGAGGCACGAGGGACAGAACCGCCCTCGTCTCCTCGGCGGAGTCGGCCATTCCAAGAGGCAAGGATTGCCTGCACCCGAGCCGAGGGTTTGGAATATTTTAGAGCTGAGCTGCCATTTTTCTTTTTATTTGAGGGGGGGAGACCCATCCCACCCCCTCTATTACCCACCTCTGTGGCTTTCTCTCCAGGGTTACTCCAGTTCCTTTTTACCTGCTTTCCCAGCTGTAGCACAGGAGCCAAAGGGCGGGGGGGGGGGATCTGAAAGCTTGTCCCAAAGGCCGTAGCGAGTGTTGTGGCCGACTCTCTGGATTCCGGGACACGGAATCGGCTCCCTTCCAGAAACAGACAGGATTGCTCCTCCATCCTATAGTATCCATTCATTTGGTCACTTCTTAGATGTTTATACCGCAAAATTAGTGCAAAGCCCTGTTCTGGGTGGTTAACAATGAAGGTCAAAAGCAGTCCTGGTTCCGTTTTCATCCAAACACACAGAAGACAGAACCGCTTTCCTCTGGGCAAGGAAGGGGTGTGTGTGTGTGTGTGTGTGTGTGTGTGTGTGTGTGTGTGTGTGTGTGTGTGTGTGTGTGTGTGTGTGTGTGTGTGTGTGTGTGTGTGTGTGTGTGTGTGTGTGTGTGTGTGTCCCCTACACAAGGCCAGTGGCTGCGCTCCAGTGCGTTCCCTGTGGAGAAGGCCCGTTGGCCAGTCACGGGAGAGCCAAAGGCACAGGCGGCCTTCAGAATCTCTTCTTGTCTGGCTTCTCAGCGTCCCCTTGGAGGGCAAGAACATGGTCCTGCAAGAAGACGTTTTCTCCGATCTTGTCTTCCTCTTGGAAGACGAAGACGAAGAGGTTCGAGCCAACGCGGCAGGGGCTCTGATGTTTGCAGCCGTCACCACACCAGGTAAGGAAGGGTGGCGGGAGAGGTGGCCGCCTGCAGCTCCCGGGGGGGTTCAGTAATCCAAGGAGCCCCTGGGTTAACTTCTGGATGTGGCCCCTGAACAATGAATGACGTGGCTCCTAGACATCCCCCTTTTTTGGAAAGAGCTCCCAGCCGCACATCTTGGAAATAAGGAGAACCCGTGTTTGTTAGAGAAACATGTGGAAAGATAAGGGAAATCCCAGCTTCAGCTCAGGAAGGCAGGGAAGGAGCCTGCATGGGTGGCCACCCTCTCCCGGGGGGGGGCAGGTGGGTCTGAGCGTGGGGCATCCGGCCAGCTCTTGCCCCTCCCTTCCTGGGCCACCCCACGGGCTTCCCATCTCCTTCTGCAAATGGCCTTCCCTCCAGGTGCTGCTTTTCCATTCCAGGGAAATATGCCGCCATCAACGCGGACGCCATCAATACGCTTCTGCCGCTGATCAACGATGACAAGAGCAAAGTCCGCCTGTACGCCATCAAGGCGCTGACCATGTTGGCCGAAGCCCCTGAAGGCCGCCGGGCCCTCCTGCCCCAGGTCCAAGATTTCCGGGAGCGGATGAAGAGGGCCGCCCAAATTGCAGTGGAGGTCATTGAGTGGAAACCTTAGGAAGCCCCTAAACCAATCAAGAAGCTGATGTGGCTGTTGTTTCTGTGATCAATAAAGCTTAGAGTCACCCCCATCTCTCTCTCTCTCTCTCTCTCGTGCCTTGGGGGCTGATCTTTGCAACAGGGGGAAGAAGTGATTGGCTCCTTGTATATATCACAAAATATAAGTAGACCCAACCCTTATCTCGGTCCAAAGTGTGAAGAAACTGAGAAATTGGGGGAACATGGAATATGGAATCCACCTTTAAACAATTCAGACTTCTTTGCAGGTGCCTGAGAAAGGCAGACCAGGAATTTGGCAGCTAGCCTCTGCCCAGTAAGAAGAAAATAATAACTCCCTGCAGTTTATTTATGGCTTAGTTTACCTCTCAGGAGATGCTATGCTCAGTTGCTATCCTGCAGTGCCATGCCTGGGTAGATACACTTGGTGTGTGCTTCAGAACTCTGCTGATCCCGGATTCCCTTAGCTTTGCCTCAAATCGTTTCCCCCCCCCCCCCAGTGCATTTTGAAACCTATATGAATTTTGAGGGGAACTTGCCTTTTTATTATGTTCAATAAAATATAAAAATCTCTCCAACTGTTTGAGTTTTTGGCATTAAAACATAGTCTTGCCTTCACCACCTTGTGGAAGTTTGTGTATTTTTGTGGGTGTGGTGGCAGCTCTGCCTTGCAAGGTGGGCACAGGGGTTCTGAGCACCTATCCCTGTGGGTAGGTGCCCTCTTTGGGTCCCTGGGTCACTGCCCAGTTAGGGCAGGCTGGAGTGTTGATGGAGGGGAAGCTCCAGTTCCAGACTGGTTCCAGAGCCATCACCACCTTTGACTCTCCTGGGGCTCACCAGCCCAAGGATAAACAGGTAGGATGGCTAGAGGGGACCTCCCTGACCCCAGGGACCATCACGCAGAACGTTGACAAAAACCATCAGACGGCCCCCTTCTCTTTTCTGCTCCCAGGTCCACTTGGTCTGTGCACCGAAAACTGAGGAAGGTGGCAGCCGCCTAGAAAAGGTGGTGGGGTTTTGCTTGTACATCTGGCTGCCAACCACTGAGTCACCTGGAAGCATCGAGGTGGGGGGGGGCTTTGCTTTTATTCCTGCCTCTGGGAAATTAACTGCAGCAATTACCGTGTCTGCCTCTTCCACCCTCATGGCCTGCAATTAAACCCACTCTTTCTGCAAACGGGCTCTGCCCAACGGGGCCTGTTCTGTCAAAGCCCCAGAGGGGGTGAGCCTGCGCTTCTGAAAGGAGGCTGTGCTGTGAGGTCAGAAACCTCCTATACCTCAACAGCCACCCGTTTCTCTCTTCCTCTTGAAGTCGGCCTCGTTTGTGCTATAATTAAGGCTGGCAGAATGCAGCAATCAGCTGACTGGGTTCCCTCGCACATGCCTGCAGGAAAAAGCCCAGCCTTGGCCAGCCCGTCCCTCCTTGGGATCTAGAAGGAGCAAACCGGCTGAAGACTCAACGCCGGCTGCTGTCTCCCAGCCAGAAAGCAAGTGGGGGGGGGGCCCACAGGGCAGACCCACGAGGAAGCACGGAATCCTTTCCAACAGATCCTGGTTGCCAGGAGTCGGCTGGCAGGCCTGGCCCAATCACTGGGGTGCCCTGAGCCCGAGTCCTCGGTGGACCTGTGACCCTGTGAAGAGGGGACAGGGAGAGCAGGGGAGACGTGTTGCCAGCCCCGCCCCCCCGACCCGAGCCTCACCAGTGGACGTTGTTCTCCGTCAGTGACATTTCCTCCAGTGAATGCTAGGCAGGAAGCAGAGCTCTCACGTCCCCCGTTTTATCTTCACACCAGCTGTGTAAAGTGGACCGAGCCAGAAGAGTCCTCTCCGTGGCTGAGAGGGGGACGAGAACCTTGATTCCCTGTGTCCCAAGGCTGACCGTCTCTCCCTTCTCCTGGAAGGAGCCCAAGAGAGGCGACGTCTGCTCTCTTCCACCCAGTACTCCCCCCCCCTTGCTGCTGGGAGCTCTCCATGGTGCTGCACCTCCAGCCGGATGCCCTCGACCTCCTCCATTCCAGCCGTGGCAGGCAGCTCCCTCCACCCGCCTCCTGGCCAGGCCAGCTGGGCAGGGCGATGCGGGGCCCCCTGCTCCCCTGTGCTGGAGCACAGAGCCTCCTCTGCTTTGGACCACCCAGGGAGAAAAGCACTCCGTCTCGGTTGCCCCTTCCTCCCCCCTCAACCCCCACGTTGTTCTTCTGCTCACATCCAGGGGCAACCCTGGGCTTCGTCTCCTCCGCTGGTATGTGTACACTTGCTAAGCCCATGTTCCCCTGCCATGCCCTTCGTTCAGCAAGGCACACACCCCCTTGGCCACTGCTGGATGACACCACGTTTATGTGCATTTTCTTTTTCAGACATGCACCTACGAAGCCACTTGGCTTTTGAAAGATCCACGTTGTTTTGTGGACTGTTTTCATCTCCAAAACATTCCCAAAGCCACTGAAATGGGGAGATGCTCCTGGCATCAGGCCTCTCTCCTTCTAAGCCACCGGGGAGGGGGGAGTGAAAAGACGACTCTCATCAGGACCACAAACAGAAGGCTGTCCCTCCCCATCTCTCTGTTGTTGCACCAGGTGGTTCGATTGACAAGACACAATTAGTTTTAAAAATAAAGTTCATGTAATTTTTCATTATGAAACAGTAGATTCAATGTACAACAATGCGTAGATGGCACGATGGCAGTCATAGACTGTGATATTGAGGGGATCTTGTGGCCCCTCCTTCCAATCTTGGGAAGTCCCCCCAGGGTGTGCAGGTGTGAATGGCCGGCGCAACGGAAGCCCTTTGTCCTTCACCTGCTAGGACAGAAAACCACAAACGGCCAAGGCGGGGGGGGGGGGGACGATGAGGGACAAAAGACACTCCGGAGGGAAGCAAATGCCCAACATGAAGGAGAAGAGGGGAAAAATCCTTTAAAAGATCTTGTGGCAAGGGAAGAAAAGCAGAGGGAGTCACAACAGATTCAAAGCCAGGCTCTACCGGAGGGACTTGCGCTGAAGCTCATTGCTTTTACCAATTGTATTATTTTTGGGAAGAGATCACACTGTGGAAAAGCTGCATTTTTTAAAAAAAACTTCGCACATTATGAAGACAGAGTCCAAAAAAAAAAAAGGGTTCCCAGGACACTGAGCCGGGCCACGTTCTTCCACTCCTGTGCCCTCGGAAATGTGGGCCGACCTCGCCTTGAGCAAAGCCACTCCTCCAAGGCGCTGGTCCTCATGGCCAACAAGGGTGGGGGGGCAGGTTCTTCCTGCCCCTCCGTGGGAATCCTTTCAACTGGCTCTTGAGATTCAACTGTTGATTAAATTGACTTAATTGGTACAAATAAGTTACAGGTCTGGCAAGCACGTAACTTACAAATTTACAGTTTTGTGGTGCAACTCCAGGGAGGGAGGGAGGCCCTCCTTTGGAAAAAAAAATAACAATAACCCATGAGTGGGGGGGGGAACCCCGGAGAGATCTCACCGTCCTCTAGGCAAAAAATCCATGGCAGAAGATGGCCACAGCCAGCAGGATGATGCCGTTGACGTTGACCACCCGTCTCCAGAAGGGGTCCTCCGTGGTGTCCATCAGCTTCTGGCGCATGGCCTCCTCCTCCTCCTTGCTCAGTTTGGGGCCCCCCTGCTCCAGACCGCAGAACCAATTGTAGCTCTTCCGCAGGCAGCTCAGCTCCTCGTCTGGCACTGCAAGGAGAGCGGCACGCTCAGCACCAAGCCCATGGGGCCCAAGCACCTGCTGGCGAGAGCCGAAACCCCATGCTCTGTGGCTAGAGGGGTGCCAGGAGGGGTGGCAGGGGCTGGAAGCCTGCAGGGACGGCTGTCCTGTATCGGGGACTCTGATTTACTGCAGCCACGACAAGCCTCTCTCAACTCTTATGGGGACAGCACGGAAGATCTTTTTGTAGCGGGGGGTGGAGGGTGATGCCAAAGGTCCCTCCTGCTGGGTGGGAGAGTCTGGCGGGTCTCGCCCCCAGAGAGTCACTTTTCCAAGCCGTGGCCGCGGCTTCTCCAGAAGAATTCCACCTTGGTGCTAAAGGAAGGCAGAGATCCTGCCCCCCACATTGCCGTTTGTGGGGCCCTCCGGGTGGAACCCAAAACCAACCCTCCGGCCCCTCAACCTTTGGGCACATTTTGTGCCCTTTTGTTGTTGTTGTTGTTGTTGTTGTTGTTGTTGTTGTTGTTGTTGTTGTTGTTGTTGTTGTTGTTGTTGTTGTTGTTGTTCTGAAAATAATCCCCGCGCTCCTCCAAGTGGGTGCCTTTGCCCTGGATGTGGCTTTTGCCAAACTCCCACAGCTTCCAACGTGGGCACGGTTTGCATCGCCCCCCCCCGCGCCTTTCCTTCCTCCCTTCTCTGCCCCCTGGCAGCTGCTGCTGAGGTGGCTGGTCTCTCAGCGCTAGATCAGGAACTGATCCTGCCCAGCTCACACTTTGGGTTAACACAAAGGCTGAAATCCAGGAGTACGTTGCCACTAGAGTAGGCCCATTCGAATCAGGGGACCTCACAGAGGAGATGACTCACCCAATCCCCACTGATGCATCGGGCTTGCTCTAGTTGTGACTTTACTCCTGGCTTTCTGCCACTGAGGGGGGGGGGAGAATCGGGGGCTAAGCGTGGCTTTACCGTCCGCATCTTCATAGATGGTCTCTGTTTGCACATTGTCTTCGGCATCCAGATCGATGCGCTCCTCCTTGCTGTTCCTCAGCGTCCAGCAGAGACGATACAGCTGGCAGACACAGGAAGGAACCGTCAGCAGCTGAGATCAGGCGGGGCCAGGGGCACAGAAGCCACAGATCCTGGCTCCCAAACATTGTAAAGGATCAAGTGACCAGGGAGGCTGAGGCTCTCTCCCCCCCCCTGCACATACACACACACACATGGGGCAGGTCCTTTTTTAAAAAAAAAAACACCACCCAAGTTAATTAAATGCAGTCCCTTTGTTTCCAGTCATCACTTGGCGCTGAGCGGAGATGGAGGAAAGAGAAGGTCAGAACCGAGGAGGAGGATAAGGAGGAGGGAAAGGGGCGAGAGGAAGCAGCCGGAGGGAGAGAAAGGTCGCGAGGCTTACGTGGATGTCATCAATGGGCTTGGTCAGGAAGGAGACGGCCAAAATGACGATGACGGAGATGACAAAGAGGATGATTGCAAAGTACAGGTAGTGAACTTTACAGATGATGGCCGGGCAGTTGCTGGGTATGGCGCAGCTGCCTGTCCCGTAGGCAAACTCCGTGATCATGCGCGAGAGACCGACCAGCAGCCCGACGACCAGGCCCCAGAAGGCCCCCTGCGGGAGAGAGCAGAGGCGGCCTCAGGCCCTGGACTGCCCCCCCCGGGCCACCTTTGGTCCCCACCCCAGCCGCAGGCATAAGCCCTTCTTGGACAGGGTGACTCCTTCCCGTGTGTGTGTGTGTGTGTGTGTGTGTGTGTGTGTGTGTGTGTGTCCAGGCTTACGTGTTCGTTGACCCTCTTGCAGAAAATGGCCAGGAAAAAGACGGCGCCAATGGGGGGTCCCAGGTAACTGGTGATGGACTGGATGTAGTCGAAAAGCTGCCCGCTCTGAGCCGACTGCACGACGGGGACCCAGGCGATGCTCACGCCGATTAACACCAAGATGAACAACCTGCCGACGGGATCAAAGCATGAGTGAGACTCGGTGCACCAGGCAAGGTGTCCCCTTTTTTGCTCGCCTGGGGCTTGAAAATCCCAAAAACTTCCTTCGGACGTCTCACTTGGGGCCTTCCAACCCTATCAAAGCAAGCCAGTTTGGTCGCAAGACTGTGCGAGGTTCATTCGGCTGCCGTCCCAGAAGGAGGAGGAGGAGGAGGAGGAGAATTGTGTGCCATCTGGTCACTTCTGACTTACGGTGACCCTTTTCAAGGTTTTCAAGGTATGGACTCTTCAGAAGTATTTTCCCCTTCCCTTCTCCCAAGGGGTGGAGCCCTGGGATTGTGCAGCCGGCCCAAGGCCACCCAGGCCGGTTCTTTTAATATCCACCGTAGGGAATTGAACTCCCAACCTCTCACACGGTGGAGGGGAAACTCTTGGCTGGTCCTTTAGGGGGGGGGAATGACTGTGCCAAGGTCAGTCATTTTATTAGGATCGGCGAGAAGGCCAAGCAGCAGCACAGAGGCCTTGCGGCTCCCTGGAAGCTGTTGTACATCGATGGCCGCGTTCTCCAGAGCGGTTGCCGTGTGTGAAGGCCATGGCAACGCACGTGGCAGGACCCAAGCCCTGCCTTCAAGACGAGCAGCTTCATTTCACTAAGGCAAGAGCAGGTGAGGCTTTTTACTGGACTGCCAAAAAAATAAAAATAAAAAATTCAGACAAACAGCAAGCTTTTGCGGATGAAATTTGTCTGTTTTTTTTAGCGGTCCAGTAAAAGGCATCGCCCGCTCTGCAGTCCTGAAGATGACTTTTGGGTTATCTTCATGACCGCGTCGGGCCTGTCCTTGTTCGCTTGGATCCAGATTCATTTCAGGGTGAATTTGCAACACAGAAGAGGGCCCAGGAAGAAAGTTGCTCATCTTTAAAGTGGTGTGAGACGTCCGAGGTTATTTTCAGTTTTGTTCTTGCTGTTCCGGCATCCGGACACAGATCAAAACAAGGGGGGAGAGACCCACAGGGGCTATTTTTATCCATTTCCAGCCTGCAGGATGGAGAAGGGCACCCCTGTGAACCCGCCAAGGACTGGGGCCTTCAGCAGAAGGTGTCAAATCCAGCACTTGGGGGGGGGTGTTGCTTTTCTTGGCTGTCATTCCCCTTCCCCGGGTTGTCCCAGGCAGAAGGTCCCCGAAAAGGTAGCTTTTTGTTCGTCAATGTGGGCAGGGCAGGTTCCCCCTTCCAGCCCAGTGGCTCCAGGCGCGACCCCTCGCCACCCCTTACCTGCCCACGATCATCAGCTCCTTCTCCTTGGCGTTCTTACGCAGGCTGGTGTAGATGTCCATCGTGAAGAGAGTGCTGGCGCTGTTGAAGATGGAGGTGAGGGAGCTCATCAGGGAAGCCAGCATGACCGAGAGCATCAGGCCTCGCAAGCCTGGAAAGCAAAAGGGGGGGGGGGGGGAGGAGGAGGAGGGGTCAGCAGGCAAGCCTTGCCCTGAAAGGGGCAGGAGGCTCCCCCATGCAGCCTTCCTACCGCCTCCATTGTTTGGATACCCCTGTTCTTCACCTCCCCACTCGTCCCAGTCAATCTCACAATTCCAGATTCTAGGGTCAAGGAATTGCAAGGTAGCCCAACGCGCGCAAGGAAGGGTCCCAGGAAGCGGACTCTAGCTGCCTAGAGTGGTCCTGAGGGACTAGATAGGTGGGATATAAATTAAATAAATAAATAAATAAATAAATAAATAAATAAATAAATAAATAAATAAATAAATAAATAAATAAATAAATAATCCACAAACATTTGTACTTGAAATAAATCTCTTTGTCTTAAATGTGCTAAAATAATTTTGCTGTTCCTGGATAGGTTTGACATTAAAACAGGGAAAGTGGGGGGAATCACCCTAGCTTTTCACATGGATTGGGTCTGTTGTTCTTTTTTCGTTTTAATGCTCAGGCGCGGAGCAAGAGGGACGCCACTGTCATCTGCGGAGTGGGCCGGTGGGTGGATTGCCACATTTTTCCAAGCAAAAGGCTGTGTGCTTTTGACAGGAGCCCCCTAAGCCATCCCCCCCACGCCGTGGCTCATAACGGCTGCCACCAGGGGGCAGCAGCCTCCCCTTTGCCCCGAGGTCTCCGCCGTTCTCTGCGAAGAAACTGGGGTATCTTCCGAGGCTGCGGAAAGGCAGGCAGGAGCAACCGAAGCAATGCAGCCGAATCCTCACCTAGCAAGGCAGATCCACCCCCCCCTTTGCTCTATGACTGGATTGCTCCTCTTGGCCCCAGCTGCCCCCCCTTCCTCCCCAAACCATCCCCCGCGCAGAGAAGGGTCTCACCGTTGGGCATGAGCTTGACCACGAGAGTGGGGTAGGCGATGTTGGAGCAGCCCACGGCCGTCCCACAGGCTTCTACGCACTTCTCGGGCACCACGCAGGCCACCTCATCTATGCGGGGAGGGGGGAGGAGGGAAACCGGCAACTCTTTACTTGGTCGGGGAGGGGGGTGGCCTGGACACGGTCCTGCCTCGGCCAGTGACCGAGCCACATGGCCGAGGAGGAAGCACACCCTCCTTCCAAGGATGCGGGAGACGCAGGGGCTCCCTCCCTCCCATGAACGCGCCAGAGCAGGTGGTGAGTCAAGAGGCCATCCCTCATGGGCTTCCCCATACCTGTGTACAAGATCCGGCTGATCATGCCCGTCATCACCATCAGAAACATGGGGAGGAGCTTCATGTAGCCACAGAAGATGCAGCCGGCCTTGATGTGGGACATGTTCTTACCGGAGAGACACCGCTGGACAATCACCTGCCAGTCGGCCGTACAGGAAGAAGGGGGGGAGGGAGAGGGGAGGGATGTCACTGCCAGAGCAGGCTCTCTGCCAGGGACAAACTCCAAGATGTGCCCCCCCCTCAGTGATGTATACTTTGGCCCGGGGGGGGGGGTGTCTCTGGCCTCCCCTGCCCACGGGCGGCCTCCCCTCCACCAGGGTCCTAGTGATGCAGAGGGACACCCCATAGCCAGGCAAGGAGGCCTGCTGCTTCAGAGAAGGTGGGACCCTAAATAAAGGCTCTGGAGGAGTCCAGCCTTGCACCGTGGCTGGAGGGACCCAGCCCCCCCCCACCCCTGAGGAGCAGGCGCTCCCCTACCTGATCGGTGCACCAGTACCACAAAGCCAGGATGGTTAAGCCGAAGACGAGACCGGGCCAAGGGAGGTCCCCCGTGATGGGGTCCCGGAAAATCTGGAAGGCGTCCTGACGGGGCCGGTAGCAATTCTCGGGGATGGTCTCGTTGATGAAGCTCGGGATTGCCGCCATGTATTTCTTCATGAAGGCGTCGTATCCTCCCACTTCTCGGAAGGCTGCCAGAAGGGAGGGACCCCCCTCAGAACAAGGCTCGGAGGAAACCCAGGAGCCCACATCCACCCACCCACAGAGAGTTGCACAAATGCCAGTCACCCCGGCCAGCCTCTTCATGGAAAAAACCATTCCCCCCCCTTTTTCCGAAGGCATTTCGTTTCCCCCATCCTCACCCCGATGCTCAGTTCTGTTTATATGGGCCACGTTTGCATCTGGATCAGGGGAATAATTATACTCGGAGGTGGGAAGGCAGAGGGGGCCTGATCCTTTCACGTCCGCACAGGAGGAAGAGAGCTGAACGGTAACTGGGTGCGAGGGGAGGTTGTGATGAGAGAGACACCAGGAGGGAGAGAGGGAGAGGATTCGCTTCTCACACACATACTGGGATTCTGTTGCTTTTGAAAGCCACGGTCACTGAGAATTAACTCATGGGAGGGGCCTTCATGTTCTGTCTCGACAGACTAAAAAAATAAGTAAGTGTCCCTTCATATAAATTCTCCTCCTGGTCCACCTGTGGTTCAATCTTTGTAGCCTATGGGGGTTTTTTTAATCCTTGTTCCCATAAGGTTCATGTTTGCTATGGTCTTGGAATTCAGCATTTTTCTTTTCTGGTTTTTTTTTGGGGTGGTGGTGGTGGTTAATTATTATTTTCTATTATGGTTACGTTCTGCTGTTTTTACCACCCAGAATAGCAGCTTCACTGTGAGTGGGTCAGGATAAAAACGCAAATAAATAAACAAACGTGAACGGTCGTGTGTGGTTTTGATGAAAAAGCCTCAGCATCCGCAAGGTCTTCCAGTGGGAAAATGTTGATCAACGAGAGCACCCCCCCCCCATTTCTCTAGCAGACAAGGTCCGGGAGGAGGGCTGCTCGACGGGAAGCCCCCCCCCCTCGGCCTGCCTCCAGCTCTGATCCCCTCCCACCACCCGCGGCTTCGCCATCACCGATCCCCAGGACGGAGGCACCTCGGAGCTGCGCGGGTGGAGGACCTGTTGTGGGTTTTTTTGCTAAAGTGCTCTCTTGCATGAGGCGCCCTGCCACTCTAGCCCCATAGTTCAGTGGGGGGGGAAGACCTGCATGCAAGGAGACCCTTGGCCGGCTCTCTCCCAGGTACCGGAGAGGGCTCGGGGGGGGGGGCCTTCTCTGCCCCAGAGACCAAGAGGAAGCAGAAAGAGGCAAACGGCTGGCTGAGGTGGGGCCGCTTCCAAGGCAGCCAAAAGGAGATGCCTCCCTTCGAATTCATCTCTGGGTCATGAAAAAGGTGCCCAAGGCCAGGAGGGAGATGAGCTCCAGCCGCCTTTGGGGCCATCGGCTTACCGAATGTGGTCAGAATGATAGATCCCACCAGCATGATGATTGTCTGCAGCGTGTCCGTGTAGATGACCGCAGCAAGTCCACCTGGGGGGGGGGCGGCAAAGGAAGCAGAATGGAGGCATGAGAGCGCCACTCAGGCTCTTTGTAGGCTGTGGTGGGAAGGGATCCGCCCCACCCCCCTTGGCTTCCCCACCGCCTGGGTCTGCCAGCCATGCCGGAAGGGCGCCCTGGCGCTCCTGGGCTGCCCACGCGCCCTCGGAGGACACAATCCCCTGGAGGGATGCCTTCGCAAGTGAGGAAAGGGAGTGGGCAGGAAAGGGCTGGAGCCCAGAAGCAGGCGTGTGCGCGCCCAGACCCTGTGAAGAACGGAGGGGACCCCGGGGCTTTGATCTCAGGGAGAGGGGGTGCCAAAAGAGAGGACTTACCTGTGATGGTGTAAAGGGCTGTGATGGCCAGCAGGATGATGATGGCCGCATAAATATCCAGCCCTGTGGAGAGCTTGATAAAGATGGCGCCGGAAAAGATGTCTGCCTGAAACAGGAGAAGGACAGGTGAGCTTGGCCATCCTTCTGGGGGAAACCGGTGGCCGTCCTGGACCCAGCGGGACCCCCAGCCGGGGACCCCCATGGGCCCCCGCTCAGTCCCGGTCTGCCTTGGGCATGGGGTCCCCCGAAGGCGGCAGGGATGAGCGTGGAGGAAACCCAGGCCCGGCTCGTTGAGAAGCCCCCATCAGCCGTGCCGGCTGGCCAGGGGCAAGGAGTGGGAATTGGGGTCTCTGGGCAGCACCGCTGGGGGGAAAAACCACTTTTCCCAGCTCCGCTTCAATCAAGGTCTTCGTGTGGCCACAGGTGATCTTCCCTCTGGCAACGCCTGACACAAACAATTAAAATGGTCCCACAAGAAAGGGGGGAGGGTTGTTAATTAATTAATTAGATTCCTGGGCCAAAGTCCCCTCCCAAGGTCGCCTCCCCGGCAGTCCCGCTCAGCGGGTGAAGGGCCACCTGATCAGTCCAGGGAGAGCCGCTTATTCTGCTCCTGAGCCTGCTCACCCCTCCCGAGGTGCTCAGCTCCCAAACGGGGTCCAGGCAAAGCCCCATCCCCAGGACTTTGGGGGATGCCCTCTTCTCAACCCCCCGTCCAAGGCTGCTGTTTCGCTCTCCTTCCCGCTGGGGCTAAGCGAAGAGGTACCCAGAGCCACACGCCCTTGACCGCCGTACCGTAAGGGAGGCCCGTCCCGTGGCCCCAAGCGGCCGACGAAACCACCCGGTCCTCGGCGGCTTGTGAGACCCATTGTGGCTTTTAACAGTGCAGGCAGGCCAAAAAGAGGGGGGGGCAGGATCCAGAGTTCAAGGGCTGCCCCTGGACCCCCCCCCCAGCAGCGACAGCCCTCGGATCTGGCCTGAGGCTCATGCTTCCCGGCCAGGCGGGGGCTTCTCTCGCGCCATCGGGCTGGGAGAGGACCGGGAGGGGCCTGGCGGTTTAATGAGTAACCCCAAAAGCGATCAGCGACTGCCAGCCTGATGAAGACGGAGGAGGGCAAAAGGCCAGGCCTTTTAGGTTAATTTGTGCAATTAACTCTCAGCTGTTGCGGCTCCCAGGGCAAAGAGTAGCCTTCCATGGCAACCCCGGGGAAAACAACCCCTGGCCAGGGGTTGCAGAGCACCAAGGAGGGAGGGAGGGAGGGAGGGAGGGGAGGGGAGAGGAGGGGGGCAAGGGGGGCTGCCCCACCTGGCCGCCCCTTCCTGCCAGCCGGGCAAGGGTCCGCCACAGATGCCCCTTGGGTGGCTCCTGCGCCCCCCGCCCCCCTTGTGCAGACGGGGTGCCCGGTGCCAGCCTTCGGACAGGCCAGGGGAGGCGCCGGGCACCAGTGCATTCCTGAGGGAGTCCCAGCGGGCACGGGGCCACCTTCCTGTGCTGCCCTCCAGGCGTGCGTGCGTGTGATCCGAAGGCCCTGCCACCTTCCCCTCATGGGACCCTGGAGAGGCTGCTCGACTCACGGAGATCTTGGTGAAGATGTAGAGGAGGAGGGAGAGCAGGGAGAGGTAGATCTGGATCCGTTTCCCCCCAAAACGCTTCCTCAGGTACTCCGGCATGGTCACCACCTGCAGAGGGAGGGAGGGAGGGAGGGAGAGGCGTTGGGGGGGTGCCGGTTCTGGTGGAGGGGTCTCCTCCACCCAGGATGGGCCACCTGGCCTGTCCGGAGCCCCTCCAGACCTGCCCCTGGTGAACGCTTGGCCAGCCAGCTGTCTTCCCCCTCAGGGGAGCAGGCATCTGCACAGTGCAGGGGGGTGGGGTGGCCACTAGGGAGTGGCCACGGAGGGTCTCCTGGTCGTAAAGCGCCAGGTCTGGGGGGGGGAGTTGTGTTGGAAAAAGGCTGTGGCACATGCGAACAAGCACCGTCTGCTTGCAGGAGGCTTCCCCAGGTGGAATTAAAAAGGGCAGGGGGCAAAGGTCTCTGCCAGCTAAGAACTTACAAATACCAGTTGCAAAGGCAAGAGCGGGAGGGAGGGTCGAGGCATGAGTGCAGACGTCTGCAGGACCCTGTGCCCGGCCCCCTTCTAGGGGGAAGAGGGGCACAGAGGGAGGGGGCAAAGGAGGGAGGGGGTGGAAGGCGGTCTGGTCTCCCAGGGAGGCTCAGAGGCCGAGGCAGCGAACCTCCACCCGGAAGGAAGAAGCAGCAGCAGCCGCCAGGGGCTTTCGCGGCTTTGTGGACTTACGCCAGCCTTGATGTAGATGGGCACAAACATCCAGCCCAGGATCACCACCATGAACAGGGCCTGGGAGGGAGGAAAGAAGGGGCAGAACAATCAGCCTCTCTGCCTGGGCTTGGAGGGGGGGGGGAGCCAGCTTCCCAAATCCCCCAGAGACCAGGGCTCCCCTCGGAGACCCCGGGAGGGGGGCTTCCAGCCGAAGCCTGTGTGGGAGGGGGCTTCCCCCCACCCCTCCCCGGACGATCTGGCCACCCTCGGCACCCCACTTCTGCCGAAGGGAGGAAAGCCCCCCGGAAACACGTAGGGGGCAAGACGGCTGGGTCTCCGCCATCTCTCCCTGGCTGTCACGGAGTCACAAACTGCCCCCCCGCCCCACATGAGCCAGAAAATGGGGTGTGGGGGGAGGAAGGCACTCACGTTCCACTCAAAGGCCCCCATGGCGATCCCTGAGGCCGCCCCCGTCCCGGCCAGCCCCACAAAGTGGCCGCTGCCGATGTTGCTGGCAAAGAGAGAAGCCCCGATCTGGAAAGAGAATAGGGGGGGAAAAGCCCCCGTCACCTCCCTGCCCTGCAGTAAACGCCGGGGCCGGATCCGGTCCTGCCCGAGTCCGCTCCCAGGCCTTCAAAGCAGTGGCTTTCATACAGGTCTGGTCCAAAGAACTTCGGGAAGGCAACGAGGAGGTGGGCGTCTAGAGAGAGCTCGGTTTATCGTTTACCGCCCGTGATCCGGCAGGGCAGTGGAGCATCCCCGTGTTTTAGTAAACAGAAAAGTGGTGGTGAAGGGCTAAGAGGGGCAGCGCTCTGTGTGGCATGAAAAATACCATCGAACTTTCCCCCCCCCAAAAAAGGGGGTGCATCGAGGCTGGAGACTGGGAGGCGGTCTTCCCCCAGAGGGAAGGACCCCCTGGAAGGGGGACCCTCTCCCGGCATCTCCGGCCGAGCTGGCTGTCCTCTGGGGCTCTTGAGCTCAGCCCGGAAACATCACTTCGTGGACTCCGACTCCCCAAATCCCCTCAGCCCACACTCTGGGAATGACAGTCCAAAACAATTAGCAACAGCTGCCCCCCCGCTCAGTTTTGGAGGTGGGGCCAAGAGAAATCCCCCCCCCGACCAAGCAATGAGGAGGAGACTGACTGACCGCACACGCACACACCCGGGCCCTCCATCTCCTTGGCTTGGAGAAGCCCCTGGAAGTCCTAAGCCTGGGCCCTGAAGCGCCTCTAAAAGATGGGGGAGGGTTCCCCCCCCCAGAACCCCTCCTGGCCACAGAACCACATCCGTCAAGGCCCTTAAAGGGCCACGAGATCCTCTCTTGTTCGGGCTTCTGTGCCGGAGGGAGGGAGGCTGCGATCCGCAGGGGCCCACGTGCAGGTCAGTCTGTTCACCTTAAAAGTGGGACAAGGCTGGGGCTCTGGGTTCGGTTTGGGCTTTGGGAGGCCCAAGGAAGAGCATGCCTCCCCTTCCGTGGCCGGGGGTCCCGACGGCCCCCGAGGCAGGCCGAGCTCTCTCTTCCTCTCTCTGTCTCTGTCTCTCTCTCTCTCTCTCTTTGGCCGAAAGAGGTTCTCCGCCACCTCCAGCCCCCATTAATGATTAAGGCTGACGCTCGGCTACCAGGAAGGCTCTCCCAAGAAATCATTAACCAACAACAACACCTCCACCAGCACTCTTCCATTTTGGCCCCTGTCCTGCTCCTTCTGAACCCAAACCTTTCCCTAGCAGCTCAACATGGACTTGTGGAAAGAGATCGGAGACGTCACGCTTTCCGCCGACAGGCTTCTGAAAGACCTCGGCAGGCGACCCAGTCAACGGCCAGAAAAGGTCCTTTCCCCTTTCTCTGCTTCTGTCCTCCTCAGCGCAGGGAACCGGTTCTGTTCAAGGCAAAGCCGGGGGCCCAGCGGCTCTCCGTGACCACCGAGCCCTCACCTCCAGCAGAGGTGGACTCAGGGGCCGCTGTTTTCCGCAGGGTCGGGAAGGGCTCCCTTTTTGGAACCACCACTGCCAGGCTCAGCCAAGCAGAATGGGCCGGGGGCTTCTTGGGGCTGCAGCCCCCTCCCCTCCTCTTCCTCCAACAACAGCATTTCCAAACATTGGCTTAGGAGAGGCTGATGTTTACCAGCTTTCATGCTTTGCCCAATTTTTTTTTTCAGGGGTGGGGGGACGGGGAGCAAGGCAGCAACGATGAGGCTGCAAATGTGGAGGAAGGGACGGGAGGGAAGCATAAAGTAGGAAATTTGCTGCCACACCAACATACACGATATTGAACAGAACATGATGGAAAGATTGTTTTTTGGACGACGGTTCCAACAACCACGACTGCTGGCTGGGGATTCTGGGACCTGTAGTCTGAAGGATTAAGTTTTCTGAGCATTGAATCTTTCCCGTGAGGAAAAGCAGTATGAACCTATTATTCTTGGAAGATGTGCTTCTTGGAAGATGCAACTCACCGGCCACCAGACCATGCTCCGTCCGGCTAAGAAGAATCCCCCCACTGTCCCTCGGTTTGTGACACACATGGCCTGCGGAAGAGACAATATTGGAGAGCGTGAGCAGCGCCAAGCAGTTAACGAAGCTGCCGTTCAACGGACGGCGGCCTCCCAAATGATGGTATTGCATGGAATGTTCCCAATGCACAGGAGAAAGTCTTGGTTGCAATTGGGGGAAGGGGGGGAGGAAGAGGAAGGAAGGAAGGAAGGAAGGAAGGAAGGAAGGAAGGAAGGAAGGAAGGAAGGAAGGAAAGAAGGAAGGAAGGAAGGAAGGAAGGAAGGAAGGAAGGAAGGAAGGAAGGAAGGAAGGAAGGAAAGAAGGAAGGAAGGAAGGAAGGAAGGAAGGAAGGAAGGAAGGAAGGAAGGAAGGAAGGAAGGAAGGAAGGAAGGAAGAAAGAAAGAAAGAAAGAAGGAAGGAAGGACTGGCTGACTGTGACGGACTGAGTAATCTCCCTAGCAAGAGGATTTTGCAATTACAGTAGCATCCCAGAACTGAGGTGTGCCATGAAACAATACCATTCAGAACCGTTGGGTGTTGCCCTCGGGGAAGGAGCCAGACCCACAGATTTACGGTATATGTTAAGGCGTGCTGGTGATTCAGGAAGCACTCAGATGCTCTTCAACAAACAGATCAAGCTCTCAGATGCCAGGCACGGAAGAAGAACGGCAGGCGCCTTGACAACCATCCTCATCGGGCTCATGGAAAGCTCCTCTCACGGCTGAGGCCAGACCGCAACACCGCCCGGGACACCTCTCAGCCAGGAGATTTGTTTGGCTGGAACAGATCCCCTCAGCGTATGCTCAGTGTCCCCTTTGGCGAGAAGGCACCCTCTTCCCCCCCCCCCCCGCCGATTTGTTACTTTTTACTCAAACTTTTAAGTAGTGCGCAAGCACTTATCCGGATACATTTCCTCTCCTATATCGCTATGAGCATTGCAGCGACAGACCCCCCTGCAACTCTGGAATGCAGCAGCTACTGTGATGAGGGAGAGAGAACCCTTCCCTTCTGTTGCCATTTCCAAAACAGGGTCAGTGGCCGTGCCCAGAAAAATCCTTTCTTTTTCTGAAGTGCTTTGAAAAAGCCTGACCCGGGGTGTGTGTGTGTGTTTGCTCATGAAATATAGCATTGTGGAGTTATAGCGCTATGTCTCTATGAAAGATAATTATTGGACAGATACTTACAGTGACATCTCATGGATGCTGACCTTGAAGGAGGCCCATCAGAATCACGGTTCTGAGTCTGGAGACTAAACTCTAGCATCATAAGGGAGGGGAGAGATAATACGGGTCTATGCGCCCACCCGCCCCCCCTGCAAAAACTAGTGTCGTTTCTTTTGACTGGGATACACAGGGGTTTAGAAGGATCCATGTCAAGAAGTCACAAGTGGGAGGTTTTAAGGCCTGGCGTGGGTGAGCAGGGAAAACTTGAGATGCATCCAAAGCACACACTCTTCCCCAACCGGTTCTCTCTTGCGCCTCCCCTCATACAGGCAGTTTTAGGCCAGCGCCAGATGTGACCTCACTGTTTCCTCCTGGCTGTGAGCAATAGAAGGAAAAGGCAGTTTTAGAAAAATAAAAGGCAACCAGCAGGAAAGCCCCAGCCAACCCCACTGGCCTCTCCCTTCTGTCCTCCTGGCAAGGGTGTGCCCGGTCTGAGGCATGGCAGGAGGTCCTTGACTTTCGGGCACTTGACTTTGCCCCAGGATGGCCCTCCAAAAGACCGGTTCCCCCCACCATTAAGCACCCAGTTAAAATGGTGGCATGTGGGACTTGATCCCCCCCCTCGACTCATCACAGAGAGACTGAGCAGGAGAGACAGAGATAGAAGCACAGTTCCCCACACACACACACACACACCTCCACGTCAGTAGCATTTCACACACTCAGCTCCCGCTTCTGCTGGGAAAGCATTTTGGAACTCCCCAAAAGCTTCGTTAAATAAATAAATAAAAAGACACTCATGCAAATAGTGCCAACCACAAAAAGCCACAGTGCATGACCGACTGACTGTATCTAATAGGTTTGGAAAGTCATGAGTTGCTTCTAA
Source organism: Pogona vitticeps (assembly GCF_051106095.1). Taxonomy (NCBI): domain Eukaryota; kingdom Metazoa; phylum Chordata; class Lepidosauria; order Squamata; family Agamidae; genus Pogona; species Pogona vitticeps. The sequence goes on from NC_135796.1 coordinate 562,269, forward strand.
ACCAAGACCAGTTAAAAAGGCAAAGAAGCCAACGCGAAGGGCCCTCTGAGCCGAGGAGGGATGGTCCCAGCCCCGGAGGGATCACCCGGAGAGGCCAGTCCACGCCACCTGGGACCTACGGCGGAAGAGCGCAGGTTGATCAGCATCCTGATGTCTCGGCAGCAAGAGACTCAAATGTGCCAGGTAGGGGTGCAAGTTCCACTACCTGGGGGATTCTGGGGGCTGTCGTCCCCCCAAAAAGGGGGGGACACCTTTCCCAAATCCTCCACAAAGTGAACCCAGAAATGAGCCACTCAGCTGGGTTCTCTCACACAGTGCTCTTTTTTTTTTTTTTTTGACTTGTCTGCTTAGAAATGTAGATTTTTTTCCTCCCGTGACAGCTTAATGTGAAGCTGGCAGAGAGCACGGAGGAAATAATATATTTATGGCATTTCAAAGCCAGCCTGCCAGGGCCTCGAAGAGAAGAATCGGGTCTTGCCCGCCAGAAATGCAGAAAAGCCACTCTATGCAACTGCGGTTTGGACACCCTGGTCCCTCCCCAGGAGACGGACAAAACAAGAGGCAACTCAAGTCCACCATAAATTATAGGCACAAGGAGGCCAGCCTGGAAGCAGGAAATGAAATGCGATCCCCGTGGCTGAGAAGCCGGGTGCCTCCTTTGGAGGAGAACAAAGCCATCCCAGGACAGACGCCCCGTTCCTGGGGGTCAAGACGTTGCTCTTGCTGGACTCACACAAGGAGTGGAGAGAGGGGTTCTGGAAGTTCCCGGCCCAAAAAATGACTTCCCCCAGATCTGTGGGGTTACTGCAGAGACAACTTGAAGGGGGGGGGCACGGTTCTGCCATTAGGGAAAGAGAGGTCACTTTCTCGGGGAAACTGCTTGGGGGGGGTCAGGAAAGGTCAGGAAAGGGGAGGCCAACCAGAAACCAGTGGAAGCACTGGCTGTTGTTTATGGGCTGCTGGTCCCTTCTGACGTCCGCCCCCCCTCCTCCCTTTGGGTCCCCCTACGAACCGAGCGACCTCCAAAAGGCTCCGTCTTTCAGTCTTCCATGGCCCCTGCTCGTCAGCACCACTTCCGGGGCCAACTCCCACCATTGGAGAAGGCAGCGCCCACATTCCTTGCCGGGTGCCAAGTCGTACCAGGGCAGGGTGACAGGAAATCAAGACCACCGGCTTTCTTAATTACGGTGAACAGCCATTTGGCCCTGGATTTTACACCAGTTGGCTTTGGCTGGTGGGTGTAAGCAACCGGATTGGGAAGGAACAGGGATGCTTGTGGATTTTCCGACTCAAGGTGCCGATCTTTCCCCACGGGCGGGCGAGGCGCCTCCGCTGTCCCGAGCGGGCCCCTTAAATCGACCCTCTGCCTTGGCCTCTGGCCAGCTCAGCAGGACAGGAGGCCCAGCTGGATGAAGGGGTGTGTGTGGGTGTGTGGATATGCTTCCCGGCTGCAGGACCCTTTTAAAAATCTGATTAAATCAAGCAGGTCGGTAGAGTCTCACCTTCCAGCTTTCTCCAAGCTTTTCTTTTTTAAGCTCCGAAGCCCCGCTGCTGGGTTTTCCCTTGATCCTGCCTCCTTTCTACAGTGATTACAGAGACAGTGCGGTGCAGGGATAAAGCATCGGAGCAGGACTCGGGAGAGTCCTGGGTTCAAATCCCCACTTGGCTCAGGAAGCTGACTAGTGGGAAGTAATGAAAACCTACAGCTCAGACCTCTCACAGACCTCAAAAATCCTGCTAGTGGACCCCCCCCCAAAAAAAGTGACTTGATGAGACACAGCAGCAACATGGGCCTGCCCGTTATTTCCTGACTTTCCTACGTTCCCGGGTGGCTTCAATTGGTGCTCATTTGGCCTTGGGGAAGCCCCAGGCAGGGGGGGTCTTCCGACCAGGCCCCCTCCTGCCAGAGCGGAGGCTGGCCAGCCCCACCTTCTGTGCCCGAGGTGTTCCCGCCAGGCCCGGGAGCGCTTTGCCCCAGGAAAAGCCAAGCCGGGCAGGGTATCGGGTTCTCTCAGGAGATCAACAGAACGTGCAGAAATGCCTCCTTTCCCTCTTCCTCTGTGTGCCAGGCAGAGCGTTTGCAGAGGCTGCTGTGGGACTACAATTCCCAGAATCCCCCGGTTGGGAGAGCTGTGCTCTAAGAGTTCACTTCTTCAAGCTCTTCTACATGACCCTTGCCTGCCTTCTGCAGCCTTCGCTCTGCCCCTGAGCACGGCAGGGCCACCCTGGATGATTATCTCCTGGAAGGATGCTGGTTGGCCCCGCCCGGGACCTTGCAACGGAGAGCCCACATCGATGCAGGCCGTGTGTGTGTGTGTGTGTGTGTGCGTGTGTGTGACCTCTGTGACCCCAGCTCGGTGACCCCACATGGCCACCATGATGGGCAGGGCGCAGCATCCCAAAACACCATTGTCCAAAAAAAAGGCAGCTCCCCCCCCGTCCGTCGCTTGATCTGTCGTTCCCCCCCCCCCAGGAATGGCATCCTCCTCTTCTCCATTTCCCTCCTCAAACCCGCTCTCCCTGTGGCCGCCTCCTGTGGCCGTGGCTGCTTCCTTCCCAAAGCCCAGCGTTGCCCCTCTTCCCACCAGCCTCCCTTCCAGCCCTGGCCGGCATTTTGGCAAAGCCCACTGAATCAGTCCTACTCAGGTGCAAGGGAGAGCTTTGGGCTGCCAGCCAGGGCCGGCTCGGGGGGGGGGGGTGTCTGGTGATGGTGGGTGAAATCAAAGCCACTTCTCCGAGCCCTTGGGGCATCGCGAACTTTCCACATCACATTTCCCAAAGAAGCCACCGAACCACAACGGCCGCCTCACTTCCTTGGCATCTGTGATCTAAGACCACGTCCTGGCAAAGTTATTTTGGGGGGACGACAGCTCCCCTGCTGCCAGGGAGATTCTGGGAATGTTTGTCCAGAATGTGAATTTCCTAAGACTCCCCAGAGTGCCTTCTTTAACGTCCCCCACCCGTTTTCCCAAAGGGACCCCTTTTCCTGGGCTCCTCTGCCCCCCCCCCCCCCCGCAGAGAAGTCCTGGGACAGGGGAGCTCCTGGCTGCCTCCAGAAGCCCCGGCCGGTCGACACGCTGGCTGGCGGCTTTGGGAGTCTGGGTGTTCTCGCCCCCAACCGGGGCTTCTCCCCAGCGCTCCCTGTCCCCCCCCCCTTGCCAGGGGTGATGGCACCAACGGAGCCTCAGCCAGACTTACCCACAGGCCGACTGCCAGGACGACCAAGAAGTAGATGACAATGACCACAATGTCAGCCGGGTTGTCGATGGCAATCTTGGAGCTGGCCGAGGAGGGGGCAGACGTGCTGCTGTTCCACGTTGTGGCTGGTCCCGGGGTCGCCGCCATCCTGCCCGTGTCGTGGCCTCCTGCGTTAATGCTGCTGCAGCAGCTGCACCTGCACCCTTTCTTATATCCTCTGGCAGATCCTCCCGGTTAATGATAAACTGCTCTTCCAGGGTGTCTAATAGGTAACTTTGAGAACCTGTCCTTTCTCCTTCTTGGGACGCCTGGAGTCTTAGCAGGTGCTCCGTCCGTCCGTCCGTCCTGGCACGTCCCCCTTGCCGGAGGCGGTGGCAACTCCTTCTCTAGAGAGCAGAGGGAGGAAGGAGGTCCTGCCTTCACCTGTCCAACCGCAGGAAGAGCAGCAGCAGCAGCAGCAGCAGGAGGTGCCCAGCACTCTCCTCGCCCAGAAGCAGGCGGCTGGGCGGGCAGGCAGAGAGGCAGCCACCAGCTGAGGCCGAGAAGGAGTGGCTGCCGAGCCCCAGCAGCCCCCGGGCAGTCCTCTCCTCTCCTCTCGGTGGTGCCTCCAAAGGCAGGCCTGGAAGGGGGGGCGGGGAGGCCCCTGACTCTCGAGGGCCACCCACGATGCTGGCACTCCTTGGTCACCCCAAACAATGTGGCACAAACTTCAGGGACCCCTCAAGATTCGGGGGATTCCTAGCCCGAGGCGTCACCTGCGTTCCCAGCGGGAGGCAAGAAGAGGGATCGTGGCAGTTCTAGGAAGAAGAGAGAGCGGCTGGGAACCCCGCAAACCACTTGCCACTCCAAGAAGGTTCAGCAGTCCATGATCCCCAGACCCTGGCCTGGGCAAATGCCTGACCTCGCCACTCTCTGTGGCGTTGGTGGTGCACCAGACAAGGGACACCATGGAGCCATGAGCCTGAAGTCTGGGACAGCCCCCCCCTTTACGGCCCAAGGAGGCAAGGACAGCCCTCCAGATGTGGCGGGACTACAACTCCCATCGGCCCCAGCCAGCCCGGGCAAAGGGGAGGAATGCTGGGAGGTGCGGTCCGACGACATCTCGAGGGCCACCCTTTGCTCCCCTGGCAGCCCAGCCCTCGGTGGGCGACCACGTCAGCTGTGAAGGTGGGGAGGAGGGGGGGCCTGGGCGCCAGGATCTTGAGTCTCAACTCAAAAAAGGAGCCGCCGACTGGCCGGCGCCCTCCGCCTCGGCCTTCCAGGGGCCTGACCAAACGTCCTCCCATGCACGGCTGCTCACATGGTGCCCAAGACAGGAAAAGGTTTTTTTTCCGCTTTATTTATATTTTCTTTCTTTGTTTGTTTATTGGACTTGTAGCCCCTGCTCTGGGTGGCTACAAAGAAAGTCACCTAAAGGCACAACTCAGGATTTAAAGCAAAGGCTCACAAACAGAGCCTCCCCCAAACCCACCCTTTTGGGTGCCTTCTTCCGGGGCCGCAGCTCCTCCGCCGGGGGGGGGGGGCAGAGACGCTTGGCCTGCCTGACAGATCCTGGGGTCCCCACGGAGCCGCTCTCCCGAGCAGGGGGGGGCTGGAGGGGGGGCGCTGGAATCCCATCTCTCCAGCCTTCATGAGAGAAAAAAACCCACCTTGAACGAATCTCCCTAAAAGTAGCCCAAAGGGAGAGAGGGCCAGGAGTGGGGGGGGGGGGTCAGAGGGGGGGGTCAGAGCTCTCCCTGGTGGCCTCAGGTTTTCCCTTCCGACAGGACCCTTGCTCTGCCGGATGCCTTCCTGGGCTGGAGGGAGAAACCCAAAGGGACGCAGATCCCTTCCTTTGGAGGAGGGCGGAACGTAACACAAGGGGGTGACCCTCCTCGCCCCCCCCCCGCCCCCCACAAGTGGTTCCCCCACCAGCTCACTGCCTGCCAGGGACAGGCGGCTGCCCTTCAGGGAGTGCGTCCAGGTGCTTCTCCTCCTCCTCACCCACCGCGCTCCCCCCCCCCCGGCCCCGAAGGAGCCTTCCCCCCCCCTCCCCGCTCAGAGCCAAGACAAACAAAAGAGTCCCAGAATGCTTACCTTGGCAAACCTCTCCTTAAGCCGGTGGCTCAACAAGGAAATGGTGGGTTAACCTGGCGCTGAGAGTCCTCCTGAGCCTCTGGGGGGGGGGGAAAGGCTGTCGGTGGGGAAACCCCCCCCGTTGCTCCCCGTGGGGGGCTCTCGGGCACCCAAAGAGAAAAGCCCACTAAAACTGCAAAAGTGGAATGCCTTGAATCCTGTCAGCAAAGGAAGGATGAGAAAGTGTCCCTTGCCAAGGGTTGGGTGGCCTCAAACCCTTCTCTCCAAGCGCAGTGTTCACTCTAATGAGGATTGCCACCCTTCCCCCCCCCCCAAAGTAGGGCCCTCCTGTGTTCAAAGCAGCTGCCAAGCCTTGAGGATGAGCCTTAGCCAGTCTTACCCAGATGCCCCCCACCCTTGGGCACCCTCATTCCCCACATCTCGCCCTTCTATAGGGAGGGACTGACAGAAGCAGTGTCTACGGGCCAGGGCGCCCCCCCAGTTACTTCGCCTCCCCCTCTTGCTTGGTGTTGACCAGGCACATGAACGTGGAACCCGCAGGGCCTGGGGGGCCAAAGATGGCACTTCCCATCTCCCCGTCGCCCGGGTTCATTTCCTGGCCTTGCCCGCTGTCACCTCCCCGTGCAAGCCGGCCATGGACCCCGAGGCTGACCAGAGAGCGGAGGAGCTCACCTGTCTCCCGGAATGTGGCGCTCCGGGCGGGGTGGGCTTTCCTGGAGGTTCCGGGACAGAAGCTGCGGAAGAGAAGCTCTTGGGGGGGGGGTGGCAGTTGGAGGCAGTTGGCCCAGGCAGCGGGCCAGGGCCCGGCTGGGGGGGGCATTTTCACTCCTCATTTGGGATCTCGATTGGTGGAATGTTGTACCTTTCTTTTCTTTCTTTTCTTTTTTTTAAAGCTTCTTTAAAGATCCAGGACCTGTAGGGTATTCTAAATTGTATAACGACTTTTTGTACCTACTTTAAATGTAAATGGCCAGTCGGAGGAGGAACAGTCAGGAGACATAACTCCACTGACAGGCAGGCAGCTTTCCAGGTGGGCCCACATTCATCCCCGCCTCCACCCACCCACCCCGTCCCTTGGTCTGGATGTAGATAGTTTGCAGGGCTGGGACGTCTTTGGTGGGGGGGGGGGTCCAATTCCCCAGACAGCCCCCTGGCTCCTGGGAGCTGAAGGGCTACAAAGCCGATTTTCCCAGCTCTGCGTAATCCCACATCACTCCATTTCCTCCCCACACACACACACACACACTGCAACTCTGTCTGGTGGACGGTAGGACTCCACCTGCAATCAGTGGCTGGCAGGACCTGTCACCTGCTTCTGTGTGGGCACAGCTCCAACGGAAGCAGCCGGTGTGGCCAGCTGATGAGGCAGGGGTCCTTCGAGACCAGATCCTTGGCTGGCACCTTCTCCGATTGCCTCGTGGGGTTTTGCAGCCGGGGTCTCGCCTCTGTAGCTATTGCTCAGGCCCTCCTGTTGTTCTGTGCCACTGAGGCTCTTCCCACTTCTGGCAACCCTAAGAACATGTTTGAGCGATGTGAGATGTTCAAGGAGTGGCTTCCCCATTGTCACTCCCCGAGTGAATTTGAACCCATGTCTTCCGAGTTCCTGGTCTGACCCTCCCACCTATTGCACCAGAAAGGCTCTTGGCTAGCCAGAATGCGGGCCATCTATTGCAATGGCTGGACTTCTCCTGGTTTAAAAGCCAAGGAGTCTGTTTCGAGGCGAGGGTGGAAAGGACGGTTCCTTTAAGAGGACTGTAAGAAATGTAGGTTGGCCACATTGGGAGGGGAAGGATTGGCGGCTGAGGTGTGGAGGGGGGTGTGCTGACATTGGCTGGGCCTTGAGTACCTGGAAAGCTAGCCAGCTGCAGGCCCAGGGAACAGACTTCGGCAGAGCCCCCAAAAAACCCCTTACCATGCAGAATACAAGGCATGATATCCTCTCCTCCCTCCAGAGCTGATCCTGAGCTTCAGGCAGAGGGGTGTGCGCCAGAGAGAGGCCACACGTGGGCCAAGGTAGAGAACAGGCTTCCTGCTGTTCCCCCCCCCCAATGCCTCTTTTTTGGGTTACTGACTCCTAGCAGTTACTTTTGGAGAGCCCCCCAGCATGCAGATGTTGGCTTGGAAAAGTCACTCTTTCGGACTAGAAGCCTCAGAATCTGCCAGACCTCAAGAGCACTTGAAGGTGAAGGAGAGGAGAAAATGGGATAAAATGTGGGATCAAAGGCTTATGAAGAACATGTCTGTAAAGATAAAAGAAATTTGTTGTAAGGTAAATATGGAAGTGGTATTTAATGCCGGTAGAACTGAATATAATAAATAAAAATGTATCATCACTATGCTGGAGGTGTAAAAAAAGAGAAAGGGACATATATACATATGTGGTGGTCCTGTGAACTAAGAAAGCAAGAATGGAAGCAAATGTTTAAAGAAATAAGGGAAATAACTGGATTAAATATTCAAATGTCCCCGTCAGTGGCTTTATTGAATTTGGTTAAGAAGGATCAATTGTTGAAAGAAAATAAGGACTTGACAGTAATAATGATTATGGCAGCAAGGTTAATTTTTGCAAGAAACTGGAAAAATGATAACCAGCTCAATTTAGAGGAATGGTAGAGAACTATGGGATATGGCAATTAATGATAAATTGACATGTGATATGAAAATAAGAAGAGTCCTATCAAAAATTTTTTAACAATTTCAAGAAAATATGGAGTGTATTCTTGGAATATGTATTTCGGAGAGGGAAAGGGGTATACAGTGAGGGAAGAAACAATGATGTTTGGGAGAGAAAATGGATTGAATGAAATTTAAAATATTATTAATGCTAGCCCTGAGGGTGAGGGTGGCTCTGGTGTATTATGTAATTGTGGTGTTAGGTTTACGTGGTTTAGGTCAGATGTTTGTTTAATAAATTTATATATTTTAAAAAGAGAGAGAGAGCACTTGATCTCAACCCCCAACTGTCTGGTAAACTGCCTCCACATATGGAAGCTCCATTTCCTGGTCATCGCGGTTGGTCCGGGAAGAGGGTCCCCAAAGGTAAACAAACGTCTTTGGTTCAAAGGAATCTCCTCCAGGGCGGAAGACCTCAAGGACGTGGGCTGGTGGCATCCGTCCGATGGCCGCATTTCCAGAGTCTCTCTCTCAGTTGTCAAGGGTGCTGCCTTCTGACTCAGTTTTGAACACCAACACGGAACAGCCTTCCTATTTTAACCACAGAAGCCCTGTTTCTGGGAAACACACCTCAATTTCTCCCCGTGAATTAATCCCGGGCGAAACCTGGCTGGGTGGAGATGCACCGAGCACCCTGGGGATTAAATGCCTCGCTGCCCTGCTGGGTGTTTTCCAGCGGGTAGAACCAGGAAGTGGTTCCCTGGCCTCGGAGGATTCCAGCGCTGAAGCAAAGGAGCGAGGAAACTCGTTAGCGATGTGTTTATTGTCAACGCCCGCACGCACACACATACACTTCTCAGTCCAAATTCCCAGGACGATTTACGAGCAGGAAAGCACAAATAAATAAAACAACACTGAAAGACAAGTGCAGAGGTCAGAGCAAAGAGATACCTGCAGGACCAAAGTTCTTAAGGAGCATTTTGAAACGATGCCAGGCGGGCGAGAAGAGAAGACGGCCTCGGAAAGGCCTAAAGGAGATGGGAAGGGCTTTTGCCTGGCCCCACACGGCCCCTCCGGCGTGGGATCGGTGCCTCCATCCGTGTGTCCAGGGGGGGGTCCCCACCTGCAAGCCCAGCCTCATGGAGGCATTCCTTTCCTCTTCTGTCCCCGCCCAGGGAGGGGCCCTGGCCCCGGCCTCCTCCTGGCCTCTGTGTGATCCTCCCTACAACCCTGCGAGGTGGGCCAGCCTCCCAGCAGCATCTGGGCCCTCTGCAGTCCAATCTCTGCGGAGGGGCTTCCAACGAGTCCCATCTCTTCCTAACCCGCCATATCAAACCTCCCAGCCTCTGTGGGCTTTGCTGGGCGAGGGGGGGGGAGGATTCCTCCATGGGGAGGAGAAGAAAGCGCTCTGCACATGGCTCAGAACAAAAACTCCCCCTTTAACTTTGCCCATTGCAGGAAGGGGCTGCGTCCCTGAAAAAGAGGCTAAGCCCCCCCCCCCCTCAAGTGAGACCTTGACTGAGATATACCTGCACCTTATCCTGCACCTTATTCAGCAGCACACGGGACAGGTCCCCTGCTCTGTCAATCATCTCTCCCATCCAGGGCCGAGGCCGTGCCTTTCTTCCGGGGGGGGATGAAAGGGGGATAAACACAGGAGAACTTCGGACCCACATTCTGTGCGCACCTCAGGTTGGGTGGGTCCAAACGCTGTCTCTGGATCCCAGGAGCACCCGGCATTCCTTTGTCCTTGTGTAACTTTTACACGCAGGGAGGAAAGGCCAGCTCGGGTTCAGATCCGAGGAAGACTTCAGCCGCAGGACATCTCAGGATACCCTGCCGGGGGGGGGGGCTCCAGTCATGGACGGGGCAGGTTGTGCGGGAGAGACCTTAATGCATCGCCAGTGTAATATATTTCTGGCAATCAGATCATGTTAAGAATCCAGCACATGTTCGTTCGTTAGTGAATGTCCCCTGCCTTTTTATGAGTAATCATTTTATTGTTAATAAAATATGTTCGATTCGTGCCGCATCCCACTTGGAGTAGCTTTATAGAAAAGAGAGGGAAAGGGAGAGGGTGGGTGTTCCTGCGGGGGCTGTTTTCATCCCCTGGCCCTTTTCTTTCCAAGCGGGTGGCCGTGCTGTCGTTTGCCCCCCCCAAGGCCACTGGGTCAGGCCACACGTTAAAAGCTGAGAAGCGTTATTTGGCGTCAGTCCTCATGGCCCTGCCTCTGAAGAAGTGGGGTTGCAGGTCCCGCAGAAGGAGATGCTCAGCAAAACCGGCCAGTCTTGAAGGTGCCGGAAGGCTCTTCGCGGTTTGAATCCTTTTCTTGATCTTCTTAACCCAAGGTGGTTTTGAACCCCTGGAAGGCCAGCAGGGCCCTTGGAGGGAAGCCTCCCAGGGATCCGTGGGCTTTGCTCCCCCCAGGCTCTCAAGGCCACTGGCGGTGATGGTCTCTCCTACACTTATTGCCCCCTTATTGCTTCTTTTTTAAAATTCTTCACTCTGACAGCCTCCTGAGGACAACATGCACCAGTATGCATGAACGGGCACCTCTTAAGTAAGCCATTGAAGAATGAATGCACCAAGGGAGCAGGATCTGTCCGTTTTGGAGGGAGTGGCAGGATGATGTAGGGAGCCCCTCCTTGGCCCTTCCTCACCTCCCGCTTGTCTCTGGCGTTCTTCCAGCAGCGCCAGACCAGGGCTGGGGAGATTCGGGTTGGTTTTTGGACGGCCAGGCCTGGAGTGTTCCAGCAACAACAGGGGCCACTTTTTTAAACCACAAAATCCGGGGGGGGGTGTGCTCCAAAAGCTGTCATGAGGTAAGCCGCCGTGGGTCCTTTTAAGGGGAATGGAGGGGGTAAAAGGAATTTTAAACAAACAAATGCAGACATAAAGAAGCACGCGTTTCCAGCCTCTGTGCCAGCCTGGTAGGGGACGGGCGCCCAAAGAGAGCCGGGGCCCCAGGCGCCTCTTCCAGTGGCCCCTGGCGCAGGTGTCCGGCGTCACGCAGGGTCCCTGCTGCCTTTATGTGGGGGACAGACAGGCCCGCCGGCCGGCCCTTCCCCTGCAGAATTGGAGGCGAGTGCCCGTTCCCAGGCGCCCACAGGGGAATGGCCCCACGGCACCTCTGGCTCCCCAGGGCCGCCTGCCAAGCCCTCTTGGCGCTGCCGCTGTTGAGAGGCGGCCGGCGTCCCAATGACACGGCTATCTCTTCTTGATTTTTGAACTGTGACTTGGATCCTTGCCTAATGGGAATACCCTTTTACCACCCAAGCCCTTCTTCCTCAGCCAAGGGTGTTCTTTCAATGGCTCCCACGTGTCTCGAATTGCTACCACGCCACACCGTCACGTGGTCCGTTGCTTCTTCTCGGCAACAGGCAGACTCTGAGCCACCGGACCCGTTCCCTGCCCTCGGCACCTCGTGGCCTCCACATGTTTGGCAAAGGGCCGCCTGTGCTCGCTCGCCCTCTTGCTCGCTGGCTTCCTTCTCCCGCCACACCTCTTTCCTTCCGTAGCTTTGCAGGATGACTTGGGAGCCTCTTTCAGGGCAAGAGCAGAAGGCCGGGACTCTCCTGGCCCACATTCGAACCCCACAGAAAATAAGGGTCTCCAGTTCAAAAGCTGCCATCTTCATTTCCCGTGGAAGGGCTGCGAAGGGGCAGGGTTAGAATGCATGGTTGCCGACCAAGCGGAAAAGGTCCTCGTACCTGCTCTGGAGCCTTCAGGACAAACTTGACTTGATGGTAGATTGGATCAGGTGTCAGATTAGGACTCCGTGGCATTCTTGAGGCACTCTTTGAACATCTCGTATAGCTCAGAAACTTATACGGGCCAAATTATAAGTTGGAAAAGATCTGACCGCACAATACAACAGTACGCTTGATGCAAGAGTTCTGGCCATAGGAACGGAGACATTGCCCTGTGCGGTTCAGACCTTCAATCCTCCGCCGGGGAACAGATGCCCACCTTGGAAGCATCTCATGGCACAATTTAGGCCGGAACACCCGTGGGCTTCTCATAAGTCAAGGTTTTCATTCATGCTCCTCCTGGAAGAAAGATCCCTGAAGCCAGATCATAAAGAACCCACCATGATCAGAGAACCAAAAGTCTCTGGGAGCAGCAGTAGGGCCTCTACACTTGAGTAAAATGCTAAAAGGCCACAGTGGGTGGCGGCAGCCGTGGGATCCCGGGGAAGGAATAACCGTTTTGCCAACCAAGAGAAACTCTCAGGCCGTTCTGCTTGACCATCCCAGCGTTCCCGAGCCGCCTGCACCAGTTCTGGCCAGCCACTGGGTGCTGCTTGTTCTGCTAACAAGAGACAGGAAAGGCTTAAGACCAGAGAGAGAGAGCGGGAAGTTTGTCTTTTGCATCCTGAGAGGATTTAGAGAAAGTCTTGGAGGCTGATAAGGCGCCAGACGCAAGGGTTTTCTGCTGCTGTCTGCCCGCCATCCCAGAGAGCAGGAGGAAACCGCTGGGGCACGCCTCCGTTCCACCTCACTGGCAGCCCGGCTGGGCAGAGGAAGACCTGCTCCCTCATGGGGGGCCCATGGGAAGCAGAAACCATGCCCCCCCTCCCTGAGGCTGAGCCAAAGGAGAATCGCCTTGCCTTTCCCTTATCTTCGGGGTAGCAGTCCAGCTTCCTTGCCTCCGGCCTAGACTGCTCATGAACAGGACTTGCTCTCCAGCCAGAGGTGGCCTCCAGGAGCGTGCCCCGGGCACCTCTCTCAGCCTGCAGACGTGGTCCTTACCTCGTCTGGTTTTGTGTAGGTTTTACATTCAGTTGGTGGTTTTTTTTTTTTATTTTGACAGTTGATGGTAATATTATTGTGCAAAGGATACAGGCAATTCAGCCAACAGAGGGAAACTGTTTTCGCTTCTAAGGCTTGATGCTGTCCAGGAGTAAAATTCTAGTTTCATCCAGAGAGAAGCAGCCACAGGCTGGTCTCCTTAATTTTTAACCCCACAGCAGAAGTGCTACCAAAGCAGCCCAGGGAGGAGGCCCCCAAATTCTCAAGGCAGAACCGTCAGAACGCCCTCTCCCACTCCAGGGTCAGCCATACGATTCCAAAATCTGCAAGGCGCCGACCCATTTCCGGTGGGACTAATTCGGCAGAAGAGTGCAAGTTACTCTTCCCGGCCTGATGAAGATCTCCAGGGAACCCGAAAGCTTGCACATTTTCGGCAGGGCTTTAGTTGGTCCCGATGAAATTGTGGCTCTGTTGCACATTTTGGTCTAGTTTTGCCTGGATCAGGGCCAGGAATTCCAGCTCACCTGTGAATAGGCTTCCCTCTCTGGCTCGTTTCACCCCCTGATTTCCCCCTTGCTCTACTCAGACCCCAGCCTGGCCCTGTTGCAAAGGAGTTTTCTCTGGCTGGGAGGGACAATAATTCGGTCCTGCAGGTTTTTGTCTGTTAAAAGCCTGCTTGACCAGAGGTCAAGGTCAGAGAGAAGAAACGGGCTCTGCAGCAACCGACACTTCTGGCAAATAGTCCTTTCCCAAACTTCCTATGTGTAATGGGCATCAAACGACTTCCAAGCTCGTAGACACGAAGTCTATTTAAAAAGTAACTTTTCTGAGCTGCTTGATCTTTGAATAGCCAAAATAAGGATGTTCATCATTAACAGCACAGAGATGAGCTCAGCGGTCTGGGCAGGTAAATATTCAAACGGATCACAATTTGGGACTCAAAATGCCTCTGTTTGCCCAAGGGAAACACAGGGGCATGGAGGGGCGGGGGGGGGAATCCCACCTTGGGGGGACAGATTGGACTCAATAAATAACTGAGTGAGAAATGAAGGGAGGAGGAGTGGCATCATCAGGGGATGCCTTTCTGTTGGAAGAAAATGAAATAAAAGCGAAGCAAGACTCTTTCCCATCCTCTCAGCCGGGGGTGAATTAGCCCCCCCCCCCCGAGAAGAGGGGAAGGACTCATTCCAGGCTGCTGGCGTCTGCAGCAAGGGAAAAGCACATCCCCGTGCATTTGTTAAGAGGAGAAGATAAGGGACAATGGGCCTTGGGGTTAAGGAAGGGAAGTGGTGTGAGCTCCTGTGGACAATGGGACCAAGCCTTCCGAAGAGGCCGCGGTCTGTCGGAAATCCTCTAGGAATGCCAGGGGTTGAGCCCTCTTCCGCTGGCCCCCCCACCCCACCCCAAAGGAGCTTGGTTTAGAGAGCATTTGCTAGAGGGACACTAGGGTTTTGCAAACTCATTTTTTAAAAACCCCCAGCACTGAATGATCAAATAAAAACGTCTCTATAATAGCTGTAGCCCCTTTCTCTTGAGAAATCGCCACTTCCAAGAGAGATAACACAGGCGGGTCAGGAGACAGGGAGCCGTTCTGTGCTTTCTTGAGAAGGCTGATTAATCTAGAATTACAAGCTCAAAGTGCGCAGATACAAATCACTTGTGCTAATATTTTCCATTATTAGGGCAAATAAAAATACCATAACAAAGTGCATGGAGGAATTATTTATGTATTTATTTACTAGCAAGTATACAATTAAATATACGCTCTTGAGAGTCCCCTGGACTGCAAGGAGAACAAACCTATCAATCCTAAAGGAAATCAACCCCGAGTGCTCACTGGAAGGACAGATCCTGAAGCTGAGGCTCCAGTACTTTGGCCATCTCATGAGAAGGTAGTGGGGCCGAGAGAAAGACCTTAACTGATGCTCTTAATGTCCAAGTAGGCTCATAATGGGGAGACATGGCCTTAGAGATAGCTTGGACCCCTAAGGCATTAAGGGCTTCATAGGTTAGAACCATCCTTTTGAATTATGCCTGGAGACAAATCAGCAGCCAGTGGAGCTGCTGAAATTTTCGCTTAGTGACTGGCTGAGTGTGTTTTTTTTAAATGGATTGCTGTGCAGGTTGCTTTTGAATGTGTTTTCTGTGTTGATGTTTGTTTATCATTTTTGGTGTCATATTTGTTTATTTCTTTCTAAATATTTGTATACTTACGTTTAGCTTTTAAATATTGTCTTTTAATGATGTAAGCTGCATTAGGTCCTTTTCAAGGAGAATAGGTAGGGTAAAAACGTTTTAAATTAATATATATATATATAACTTCCAAAATTCCCCACAAAGCATGTCCAGTCAAGATATAACTTGTGATGTAACTTAGGACATTGGCAGCCTCTATGGAAGATTGTCTGATCCCAAATTTTGCCATTTTGATGTGAGAGCAACTCCTCTTAAGAGTCCTGGCAGGTAACGTCTTCGGGCTAAGTGCCCCCCTCCCAGCCAACAGGACCCATCAATGTATAACCAGCACATGAGGCACAGGGAAAGCAAGGTGGGAAAATGTGTCTTTCTAGCCCTGACCAGTGTGCGTGAAAGATGGCGTCTCCCAGTTAAAGGAGAACGGTGGGGTAAAAATATTTCAAATGAGTAAATAATAAACATTATTCTTGGAAAAGGCCAAGTTTCTGGCTCTTAGAATGCCAGACATCTTTAGGGATGAACCGACAGCCTTCCTGCAGCATTTGGCGAGATCATAGGCTTTGCCAGGGCCTTGCACCCGTCGTTTTGTGTGGCGTTCCCATGGCAGAAGCTAAGGGGCATTTCTTAAAGCTTATTCCCTCCAGATTGGGATGATGGCTCGCCCGCTGGATAATTTCCCCGGCGGCGTCACAAGCAGCCCATTCAAAAGGGACCTGAGCGAAAGGCCGAGAGGAGGGGGGAATTGCACCCTCCCCGTGGCTGCCAGGATGTTGACTTTTAGAGGACTTACCTGGAATACACAAGATGTGTAACCACTTTTCTTAAGTTGCATCACACCATCGGCACTTTTCTCTTACACAGTCTCTCAAATATTGCAGTAACCGGAGCACTCAAAACACAGCACTGTGTGAGAAATATTTCCGGATTGGAAAGACTTAATGACTTAAGTTATTTATGCACCCATTGTGTTAGGAAGCTCCCATTATTTATTTTGCACATTCTGTACAAAGTGTGGCATAATAATAAATAAATAAATAAATAAATAAATAAATAAATAAATAAATAAATAAATAAATAAATAAATCTGGGCCAGCCTTCAAGTCGCCCACAGTCTCCATCCCAATCTCCCCTCACAACAACCTCACAAGGAAGACCTTCCTGATTTAAATTGGAATTTGAACCTGGGTCTTTCCTAAATCCAGTCTGATTCCAGCCGTGGCGTCACCCGACGTATTGGTGCTGCGCTTCTTTTGTGATGCATTGCCATTTTGGTGGCACAGACATCACATCTGCTGGGCTTATTTACTCCTTCGGCATCTTCCAAGGAAAAATGTGCCCCCCCCACCCAATAATTCCTGCAAACTAGGAAACTGGCCTGTAGGGATTTTTTTCCCCCCACATTAGCAAGGAATTCATCAGAGCTTCACAAACAGAAAGCAAGAGATGAAGTTAAACAGCAGGAGGCAGGAGGCACTGAAACGTTTGGAGAGAACGAAACCAGAAACTGGACCATCCCCGTCCGGCGCCATCGGGTCCTCCATCTGTTAGGGCTTTAGTGCCTCCAGCTGAGCAAGGATGGAACTGCACGTCGCGAGCCGGCGGTCTAAAAGCCTTCCTGCTCCGAGAGCTTCCACCAAGCAGGTGGCCTCCGGATTCAATTTCTTTACCAGGAGGTGCCAAAGCTGTGCATTTGGCAAGTCAACACCTAGCCCTGCATGCCTGCGGCTAGGAGCATGATGCTGCCCTTGTGGCTGCTTCCTGGCGGCAGTGGGTGGGCTACAGTGAATGCAGGACGATGGAGGCTTTTGGGGATTTGTTCTGATCCAGTCAGTGGCAGCGAGAGCGAAGCTTGCAAGTTTGCCCTGGGAGATCTTGATGAGCAAGGATGATGACATCATCTCTCTCCCGTCCCCCAAGTCTTCCCTGTTCCTTCTGAGTTTAGCTGCAACACTTAGAGGTGCTGGGGGAAGAAAAAGATCATCCTCTTGGAACTGGAGAGGACCCCAGGGATCATCAAGTCCAGCCCTTGTCAAGGAGGCCCAGTGGGGGGACTCGAACTCCCAACCTATCCCACAGTTTATCTCCCCCCCTCAAGAACGGGATAAAGTTGCCTGGTGTCCCTCTTGTAATACTAAACACTTTTGAGACCAGTGAGGGTGAAGGAGCCTGAAAGAGCCCTTATTTTTTACAAGAGGCCTGCTTGTTGTAGAAATAAAAATGGCTAAAATCGGTGTGGGGGGCTAGAGGGATTGATTGAGCTTCCTGTGTCTCTGGACTTTCCTCTCTTTGGGAGGGGGTTTGGCTATTGGGGTCTCTCCCGAGGAGCAACTAACTGCCTCCCCCCCCCCGCTGCTGGACCTCACACTACTTCTCTACTCTCTGTTACATTACCTCCGCTTGTGGCTTTCTACAGACAGCAAAACCTCCTTGTCCAGGCGGGTCTGAACTCCTTTACAAGCATCTGATTTGTTTGGGTTTGTGATTTGTCCCTGTCAGGGTTTTGAGCTCCTCCTTTCAGCTGCTTTGCAGGGTATCTTTTGAGAAATCACAGAACTGTAGGATCTGAAGGGAATTCAAGAAAAATCTAGTCTGACCCACCGCTAGCACCAGAAATCCAGAGCGAAAGCACCCCGAGACATAGCCATTCAGGCAAAGGTAAAGGTTCCCCTTGACATTGAGTCCAGTCGTGTCCGACTCTAGGGCGCGGTGCTCAACCCCGTCTCCAAGCCGTAGAGCCAGCGTTTTGTCCCTAAGTTTCCGTGGTCGCGTGGCCAGCACGACTAGACACGGAACACCGTGACCTTCCCACCGTGGTGGTAACTATCTACTACTCACATTTGCATGCTTTCGAATGGCTAGGTTGGGAGGAACTGGGAGGAGTGACGGGAGCTCACTCCGTTGCATGGATTCGATCTTACGACGGCTGGTCTTCCAACCTCACAGCACAGAGGCTTTTGCGGTTTAACCTGCAGCGCCACCACATTCCTGTAAAACCTCCAAAGAAGGAAAAAAACAACACGAGGAACCCTTTTGAACCTAAACTAGTTTCTGAAACAGATACCAAGGAAGGCTGTGAGGTCCATGGCAGACAATCTGCTTTGCTGGCAGACAGTCGTATACCTTCAGTTCTCGCCTGCTCTGACATTTACCCTGGAGAGTGGGACCCAGGTAGAGCAGACTCTGCCTTGCCATACGGCAACCACTTCCTTGGTCCCTGAGGGACACAAAAGAGATCTTAAGAGTCACCCTCCTCGGCTTTCTCACCTCTGAGCTCAAACCACACCGTAGAGATTACAGTATAGGGCAGTTAATGTTCCTCCAAGGACTCCAAGAGAACGAATGTTGGTCCTGTACCTGGAAGGAGTGCTCCCTCAAGTGGCAAAAAAGGTGTAACAGTGACGGCATTTTCAAAACAGCAGTTCTCTTTGCCTGCCCAATTGTGGGACAAGCACTGTGAAGGGGATCACGCTGTTGTGGGGGAGGAGGGAAGATTGTAAGAACAAGAAAGAGGGGCTCAGTGCCTCATCCATTGGAGGTCCTAAGACTTCACAACTTTCCTACTTTAAAGTCATTGACAAAAGAGGCTGCCATCCAAGGCCCACTTAACCCGGAAATAAGCTCTATTTGGCACGCATAGAACTGGACTGTAGGTGGCCATAGGCAAACCAGTTTCCTCTGCTGCACTCTTCTCCTGCCACATGGAATACTCAATACTGTAACTTGCAGAAGTTACTTTTTGAAACGACAGATCCCAGAATCCTGTCGTCCACCTGTTTCCAAGTTCTGCTTAATACCGGCCAAAACGTCAACAAGCAATGTCACTGAAATGATGTGTGTGTGCAGCATTTTGTAGACCTTGCAACATGCTGTACACAGACCAAAGGATTTTGGCGCCTGGGGTAAAACACGCAAATGCTGTGCTCCACCTGACATTAACGCAGGGTGCGTGCTCCGGGGCAGGCCTCCTTGAAACAAACGGGAGCGGCACAAGGTCAGAGTGGCACAGCTGACCATTGGGGTCGAGACTTCATGAATCACTGGCCTATCTTTTTTCCAGCTGCTCACCTCCACTGAACATCGACTGCCTCAGGCAGCTGCCTTTCCCCTTTTTCTAATTTCTTCTGGCTACATCCACATTATTTTATTTCTTGATTGCTGATTACCCTTCTCACGTCAGGTGTGAACAAACTGTAAGGTTCCGATTCTGCAACTCCTCAATCCATCTCCAATTCATGACAACTCTGAAGCCAACACCATGCATTTCGAGATTTTCCCCTATTAATCCTAGAGGAGAAAACTAGGCAACACAGGGGGGAAAGGCAGATCAAAAGTGATCTCTATCAGAAAACCATCTCATCTGGAGCAGAGGCTGATCGCTGCCCCTTGGGATGATTGATGTCTTAGAAACAAACAAACTGATGGATGGCTCAGCCTGGAGAGATCAATCTGATGGAGAAAGGAACGGGAAATTAAAATTTCAACACAGCCCTCTCTGAATTATTTTATTTTCGATGTGTGTACTTCTCTTCCTATTCATTATCAGGTTTCTGGGCAAAGGGGGTCAGGTTCCCTTCCCCAGCATGCAAGCTCTGTATCTCTAGCAAATGTCTGTCTTCAGGGAAGCCACGTCATACCGTCTCCAAGGCAACCGCTGCTAGTGCAATAACACCACGGCTTTACCATGGTGATGCTCCATGAAAATCAAGGGAAGGCTACTCCAAAGTAAATATGGCTCAGGGGAAGTGAGCAGAAACAGGAAAATGCAGTATAAAAAAGTGGCTAATAAAGAAGGTCTTGCAAGGTTGAGATAGGAAGGAATCAAGATGCCCCTTTCCTGGCCGAAGGGCAGAATCGTGTGGTCCTCTTTTGTTGTCAGAGAGCTACCCACTGTGGCCAAGGCATTTTCCAGAAAACAAACCAACTCTAACCACAAAAGAACCTCTTAAAATTATCTTTAAAAAGGGCTGACTACTAAGAAGCTATTAAGACAGATATACTGTACGAGGTTTAAGCCTCCAATGACATATCACAGCTACACTGAAACCTTTGCTACAGTACTCTACTTTAGTAGACAAGAGTATTTCTGCCATGGGAATTAACCTTTCGTTCCTATTGTTGCCCGCCTTAGACCACAAATGGATCAAAGAAAACGAAACATGAGAAGCAGATTTCTGATTTCCTGAGTCATGATGGAGGCAGGACGACCGCTGTTCCCTTTGCTGCAGGATGTCAAGTCTCTTGCCTTCAGCACCATGCCAGGCAGGAAGGAGGAAATCATAACTGCCCGCCTTGCCTCCATGCAGCTTCGTGGGACAGAAGATCACCCCTTGCATCCATGTTGGGCTGAAGGGTCTTGCCAGGCCTTTCTGCAGTCTGGAAGAATCTCCCCTCAAAGGTTCTCTGCAGCACACAGATCAGGGGAACTGTTTTTTTTAATCTAGTGGCCTAGGACAGGAATCTGCCATTTTCTTAACTTCTGTGATGTCACCAGAAGGAGGTGACGCTGGGATGGACCAAGGCAGCAGGAAGACGTTGATCTGTCCAAAGGAGCTCTAACCCCCCCCGGGCATAAGCAGGAAACACGTGTCTCCTCTAGCCGGGATCTCTCCCCAGGAGAACAAAACCAACACAGCAGGCCCCCCTTTTTGTATGGGGAAAGCACTCACGTACCTTCCCTCTGCTGTCCTCTCTTCCATCTGAAGTCAAGTACCAACAGCTTGGAAAGAGCAGCACAGCCCAGGCCAGACTGTCCCTCCTTAGAGGGCCACGCCTTTCTGCTTTGGCAGACATTTGGGAGTCGGGGTCATTCCTTCCAAGATGTGCCACGGCCCAAGAGGACAGGACAACCTGGAACATGGGCAGGTCGGGGACCTGTCTTCCCCTTTCCCACAAGATCCCCTGCCTATTTTACTATATTTTAAAAATACCGGAAGCCACTTCAAGAATGCCCATTTGGAACCAGAGTATAAAAACATGAGACAAACCACAGGACATCTTTCAGCTTATCTCCACAAAGCAGCACTTTATTTCCTTAATTATTTTTTTTAAATTCCAAAACACTTAATTTTGAAGTCTGGCATCTCATTATCATCCACCTTAACATGGGATAACATTGACACAGTGTGGTCAGAATACACAGGCAATGGAACAACCAAAGAATTTACAAAAATAAAAAAAGACCTGCCATGATTCTTCAAAACTTAAAAAAACAAAAGCATACACGTGTCGAAACCAAAACCTCCAGATGCCTTGCCTGAAGCCCAGTCTGTGCATGTAAGAGACAAGCACATATCACTACAGAGCCCCACATACTAAAGTGGAGGATTCAGGCAAAGTCAGTCCGCACTGGCATGGAGCCACTCCCACTGGGCAGGTTCTGTGTTCTTGCACTGTACGAAGGGGACTGAAGAACAGACGCAAGACACTCCTTCTAAAGGGCAAATGTACAGGTCTGATTTCTGATCAATTCTTCTTAATCACTTTCCATGCTCTCATGAACTCATATAATACAGTATGGACCAAACGAAACGAAAATTCCTCATTTAAAGTTTCTTTCCACACAATTAATATGTCCCCAGAGTAAACAGGGCTGACTACCGCTGAAGTCCCGCTATGCCCACAAAGTCCCGTCTGATGCCATGCCCAGCAAACGTCACAGCTGTGCCAACGAGACAGAGATGCTTAGCACTAAATGCGTTGTGTGATCGTGGCAAAGAAGTGTTGGTGATGGTGATGAGGTGGGTAGTTGATGGAAAGCTGTGGCACAGAAGGCCCTTCAGTTGTTGCCCTCCCCGGCTTCCTCATCCTGCTGGTCGCTGGTCCAGAGGGTGAGGTTGTCTCGAAGGAGCTGCATGATCAGGGTGGAGTCCTTGTAGGAATCCTCGTTGAGGGTGTCCAGCTCTGCAATGGCGTCGTCAAAGGCTTGTTTGGCAAGAAGGCAGGCCTGCTCGGGGGCGTTCTGGATCTCGTAGTAGAACACAGAGAAGTTGAGCGCCAACCCCAGCCGGATGGGGTGCGTGGGCTGCATGTGCTCTTTGCTGATTTCAAAGGCTTCTTTGTATGCGGCTTCTGATGCTTCCACCACACTGTTCTTCTCCTCGCCTGTAGCGACTTCTGCCAGGTAGCGGTAGTAATCCCCTTTCATTTTCAGGTAGAAGACCTTGCTCTCATATTGAATGTCACTGCAGTTTTTGATGAGGAACTTGTCTAAGAGAGCCAGGACATCATGGCATACTGTCTCTAGCTCCTTCTCGATCTTCTCCCTGTAGGCCTTCACCTTCTCCAGCTTCTTCTCATTACCGTCGGCCATGGTCTTCTGTTCTATGCTGCTGATGACCCGCCAGGAAGAGCGCCTGGCACCCACCACGTTCTTGTACGCTACAGACAGGAGGTTTCTGTCTTCGTTGGAAAGAGGCTCATTCAGCTCAGTCACCTGGAAAGGCATATATAGATACTGAAACAACTTCATTTTGGAGGAAACTAATATATATAAAGAAACAAAAAAATAATTATTGACTTAAATTTATTATCCAGAATGCTGAATGGATACAAATTATTTTTAATGGATATTTTGGAAACCCTTTAGTAAACTAATATTCTGCATTTATCTCCCATATCTTGGCATCTGAGAAGCTCATTCAGCAACTTGAAGGACGACATCATGAGCAACGTTCCCTTTAAGCTGCACAGCTGTGCAGCACTGTATTGGTGCCATACACCCGCAGTTAGTGTTGCCGCTTATTTGGTTCCAGTTGTAGCTGGAACTTTGCATGCATGAGGTAGGGTTTCTGCTCAGCGCTGGGAGAAAATTAGAGGGATCACTGGTCGAGACTGTCATCTAGGTTGATATCTGCACTGCTTTCTTATTCAGGCAAGCCAGATGTCCTTTTTGTGTATTGCTTTCCAATGCAACACATTCTCCTATAGGCTTTTCCTGAACCTTTTGATGACCCCTCATCACCACACTCTTTGAGCATGATTTTTCTCTTAAATGGGCTACAAAAGGTAGGATTTTTATAGAGGGGGTGCTCTCCATATGTTGGCCCTGACTAACAAGGTCAGGGTTTACAGAAGCTGTAGATCAAAACCTCTGGAGGGTCCCTAGCCTGCCACACATCTCCTGTTGCCTTGCTGGTCACTAAAGCAGCTAATCACCCTGTTTTCTCTACACAACACAGAGAGACTCACCGGGGGCGGGGGTCCAGGTAACCAAGGAAGGCCAACTGGGAAAGGCTGCACCCTTTTTGCCTCCAAGATACAACTGGAACTACCACAGAGACCATTTAAGAGATGAGCGGATCCCTGTCACTGCTTATCCACACAAGGCAAAAGAAAAGGAGAGGAAGACTCTTGTCAGTTTCCTGTGGCAAATGCACAGAAGCCAGCAATGGGAACTGTGAATGAAATCCCCTCTTTCTAGAACTAGGTCTGTTACTCATCTTGGATAAGAGACTGACAAAATCTCAATCGGATTCTACATGCTGGCAAAACTAAAGTAAGAAAGAGAAAATAATTTTTTTAAAAGGCAAAATACTGCAGCAGTTCAAGGACCAGAAGACTGATTCTGGTATGAGCGTTCATAGATCAAAATCTGCCTCTTCAAACAGAGGAAATGCAAATGCTTCTACAGGCTGCTTTCAAACATATTCTACTAGGCTTCCACTGGGGAGAAGCATACTGCTAAGGTCTCAAAGATCTACTAAGTCACCAGCCAGAGGAAATAATTTTCAGTCATTTGGGGGGGAAACAGTGATTTGCTTTGCAAGGAACAACATATCATGGAATGCTGTAGAAAGAAGGTAGCTGATATCAGTGTTGCCAGAGCAAACTGACCCTGGCTCAAAAGGGTTTTACGCCATATGATGACACAGCTACACCGGGAATGTCAGTACAGAGCCGCATTACCAGAGAATTAATAAAAATCAGATTTACAGAATTAAGTTCTACCACCGATCATTTTCACATGGTTTCTAGAGAATGCAGTGAAGGAGTTGTGTAGGAATACTGTCTAGAGCACACATCCCTAAAGAACAGCAGCACAGGCTTTTCTGGGTCATATATCTATTTGTCTTTAAGGTGCTAAAACACAGTCTCTATCAGACCAAATACATTAGCAATTAATCAAATCCATACTTTACACATAACTACCCCTTACTAAAATGTTGACAGAATTACCACTGGATGAATGACTGGAACAAGAATTTTTTTTCCTTTCCGTTTTACAAGTTTCTTATTTTGGATGTGGGTACCATGGAGATTTCAATGATGGAAGGTGCAGAGTTGAAGTATCATACAAAATGCCCACATTAAAATGGAAACCACAAATGTTGCTATACTTTCATAGCTGAAGTTAATTTTTTTCAGGAATGAAGGATCCAGCTCCTGAAAGGACTGAAACTGAGCATCTGCTTCTCTAGATGAGAAATGGAGGCCGCAGAGGGAGCCAGATAGCAGGAGCAAAGCAGAGAAGTCTGCTTCCCACCTACCCAGCATCCAGGCTGGATGCACACATAAGATGTCTGAATAAGCATTTGTGTCACTGATGTCATTTTATCAAATTGTTCCTTTGTCTTCTCCTTAGTTCCTTCCAATTTCAAATGTTTTAAATTAAAGCTCCCAGGTATAATCCAATATGATTAACATATCTGAATACACTTCACAAAGGAGAACCAGCCTTATAGTCCAAAGAAATGGGGGCTCAGAATATGGCAGGAATGCAAATTTCCATGAAGGGTTGGGGGAAGACTATGGACCCAAGAATTGATGCTTTTGAATTGTGGTGCTGGAGGAGACTCTTGAGAGTCCTCTAGACTGCAAGAGAACAAACCTATCAATCCTAAGGAAATCAACCCTGAGTGCTCAGTAAAAGGACAGATCCTGAAGCTGAGGCTCCAATACTTTGGTCATCTCATGAGAAGAGAAGACTCCCTGGAAAAGACCTTGATGTTGGGAGAGTGTGAAGGCAAGAGGAGAAGAGGACAACAGAGGACGAGAGGGCTGGACAGTGTCATCGAAGCTACCAACATGAATTTGACCAAACTCCGGGAGGCAGTGGAAGACAGGAGGGCCTGGCGTGCTCTGGTCCATGGGGTCACGAAGAGTCGGACACGACTTAATGACTAAACAACAAACCAAAGAGGTTCCATCCTGAACAAGTGACAGCTGAAGTACGTACATGAAAAAATGCATGTACCTACAGAGATTTGGGGACTGGCCAAAGCTAAGATGCCAACATGCTGTCATTCTCCTGCTTTCCTGGCCAGTCTAGGGCAGGGTTGCAGCCCAGTGAAAGGAGGTTAGCTTGAAGGTCCTTTAAAATTCAGCTGCACCATCTCCAGGCAGGAAGGGATGGAAAGACCCTCATTTGAAATCCTGCTAACCAGCACTGAGCTAGAATAAGTCTACGTAGCCACTAGATTGACCCTTGGTTTGATTCAGCATAAGGTCACTTCCTAAATTTATTAGCAATGGCTTTGCCATTCCTCCCTCATAATGAAATAACAGGTATGCAGCAGACAGAAGTGCACAACAGTTACAATTTCAAGTAGGCACAACTGATGACACATAAAAATCAAGGGTATTATTCTTGTGGCTACTTCAGCCTTAACATAAATTGCATTAATTTATACAATGGCATGTGACATCAAGAACAAACAGGGAGATGTTAAAAGGAAAGCATTTGTAGGCAATGTGCTTTGTGGAGTAGGAGAAACTTATCACACCATATCTGAATCAGTATCATATTTCCATGTCTTCATTTCGTGAAGATGTACAATACAGTTTTTTTACGCTGAGTTCACAACCAAAAGCAGGTGAAAAAGCAGAGACCAAGAAAAAGACACTCACCCCAGAACACTCCCAAACAGCTGCATGGGAGCTGGCTCCCATGTAAAAAATAATGCTCCGAAGGCTGATAAATAAATCTTTAAACCAGAAAGTTTGAGAACAGTTGTATTGAAAACAAAGCCCAAAACCATAGCCTTTACTGCCCAGACACCCTGCTTTGGATGAGAAATGCACCAGTGCCAGAGCTGCTCTGGTTCAAAGTCAGCAAGCAGCAAGACAGATGGACAGAAATGGTATCATCCTCCAGCAGAGTGACTATCTTCAAGGCCAAGCAGAAGAAAGAACCTGAAGCAGAACCAAAATTGTTAACAGGGAGAAAGGGTGGGGGTAGAGCATGCAAGACCTCTCTCCACATGCACAGACGGAGAAATGGTAGTCATGATTGCAATTCCCTTGCACAGACTTTTATGGCAAACTCACAATGACTCTGCAAGAGGGAGTAACCCCCAAAGAGGATTCTCATTCTTTGCACTCATCATTCACCAGAAGAAAAGGATGCCCATGATGGCAAGGCACGGTGGCAAGAACTGATATCCGCCTCTGCTGGGGAAGGAAAGCCATACAGTCCTCATTTACACGGACAAATTCATGCAATCAGATACATTTTCCCTAAGCCAAAAGAATGCACATCAGCTCATTTTTTTGTCTCGACTGCAATGAAAGAAGGGAGTGATGGATGCTCAGAACTAGAGAAAAAAGTGAAATACTGAGACTAAGGTGGAGCATTTTACTGCAGAAGGCTATCAAGTTGAAAGGTGGGGCATGAATTTAAGTTCTATATCATTTATCTTTTCTAAACAGCCAGCCTGCTGCCAGATGCCAAAAGGATGGAAAGACACACGATTTCTCCCTCCTGTATCAATCAGAAAGAACAAAAAGCAGCCTGCTGTTAAAACTGAGGATGCTTTAGGATGTGGGTTAAAATAAAGAGTTGCGATGAACAGGATGTCCAAAGGACCAAAGACATTTGAGGCTACCCAGCGCCCCATGAGCAGTGGGCACGATCCACCCCTGGGAAGGTCTTCCCTTGAGAAGGATCTCTGGGAGAGCCTGTTCCAGAAGGAATTCCCAGTGGTGGTTGATGGTGGAAGGAAGGGGGGGCGCTGGCCTCCCTCCCACGTCAGCACTGCCCTGAAGGACAGCCCACCCAACCCCTTGGCCATGCCGCCAGTGGCTTAACAGCCATCATCCTCCGCCACTGCAGCAGGCAAGCACGGGCACCCCCACCCATGACAACGCCCAGGACTGCCCCCCTTCTTCTTAGAGGGTGGGAGAGGGTTATTTTGGAACAGGCTGTTCCAATTTTGACTGGGGGTAGGGAAAGGACATAAGAAGATACGGGGAGTGGGTCCAGTAGTAAAAGACACCCCCCCCCAGTCTACAAGCTGATCTCCCACTCCATCGCTGGGGACCCCTTCCTTTTGGGTGGGTGGGTGGGTTTAACTACAGAGCCCAGGATCCCGCCTGGGCAGCCTTTGGGGTGCTGTAGTAACCCCCCACCCAGCTCGGCTGGACGACCCCCCCATCCCTGCCATCAGGTGGGAGTCGTTTCCCCCCCAGGGAGGCGATGGGAGGAGGAGGAGGGGGAAGGGGGGCCGAGCCTGCCTTGCCACGGAGCCCCCACCCCACCCCACCCATCTCACGGAGGGGGGGCTGGCTCGGGCAGGGCGAAGGCGAGGGCGGCCGCGGCGGGCTCCCTCCCCCCCTCCCTCCTCACTCACCGCTTTCATGGCCGAAGCCATGTCGTCGTATCTCTCCGCCTGCTCGGCCAGGCGGGCCCGCTGAAGGAGCTGCTCGCCGTCGCTCATGGCCGCTGCGCCGGTCGCTCCCTCGCTCGGTGGGTCGGACACGGGGACAGCCGAGGCGCTGCACGAAGCGGAGGCGAACCGGGGCGGGGGGGGGTGACCGGTAGTAACGTCGTTATCGCCCCTTCCTCCTTCTCCTGAAGCGGCTAAATCTTCTTCTTTTTTTACCTCAGACAGGCGGGCGGGCGGGCTGGCAGGAGAACGGAGGAGCCGCGCACGCGCAGACGCGCCCTCGGGCTTCTGCCCCTCGCGTCCAAGCGCGCGCCCTCAACGGACTGAGGCCCCTCCCTCTCCCTCCGCGCGCGCAGGTGTCACTCTCTCCAAAGCCCCTCCTCCTCCTCCTCTGGGGAAAAAAAGAGGACAAAAGACGAAGGGCGCGTGCGCAGTAGGACCCCGCCACCCCACCCCTTTCCACTCTAGGGCTGTACTCTTTACTCGTGGCGAGCTTTTCTCCTCAGGCGCCGCGCGTGCGCCCTGCGAAGAGGGCGAGGGCTCCTTCGTAGTAAACGGCGGCAGAGGGGCGGAGCCAAGGGAAAGGCTGCGGGTGGGAGGGGCGGGGCGAGAGGCCGGGGCGCTGTATTTCTAGCTGACGTCATCTGCTATAAATAGCTCGCTCCCAGCGGCGGACCGCGGTTGGGCGGGCGAGACGCATGCGCAGTGGCCGTGCTGCATTGCTCAGGTGCGCTGCAGAGGGTGGGTGGGTGGGTGGACGGGTGGAGGCTGATGCTACCGCCCCTGGGCCACTATCCAAGGAGAACCCCGCCCCGCTGGCATCTGGCGATGACCTACCATGAACTCCCTTTCCTCCCACCCCCCCTTTGGAGGCGCGACCTGCCTCACAACAACCCTGCAAGGTTGGACCCCCCCAGGGGCAGGGAAGCTTCCCTGAAGGTGAGGCATTTCTGACCCACGAGATCTCCTTGCCCGCCCACCAACCCACCTACTCCCCTAACGGCAAGGCTCCTTTTGGAAATACATGTCCCAGAATCCACACACACACACACACACACCCGGGGATTCTGGGAGGTGCAGTCCGAAGAAGAGGAAAGTTTCCAGGCGCTGAGATGCGCAGGTGCCTCCCCCACGAGAGGGTCCTCGTGTGCCCTGGTCGTGGACGGGCATGCATGCATGCATGCGTGGGTGCAGGTGCCCCACGGCCCCGGCTGCTGATGCCCAGGAGACGGCTTCCGGATTTGGGACCCTCGTAAATCATGGGCTGCCGAGACCATTTGTACTTAGGGTGACCTTTTTTGGTGTTTTTTCCCCCAGGTTGGAAATACGCTCAGATCCTTTTCCTTGCCTGCCCTCTGATGTGAGCAGGACCGTCTGGAACAAAACTTGCATCAGGCTGGCATCTGTACAAAAAGGCCTGGCCTCTTGAAACATCCCAGCCAGGTTCCCCCACCCCCACCCCTCCTGCCTGGCTCGGCACCCCAAGCAGACCTTTGGTGCCCCCCCCCAGGAAGTACCAGAAGCCATCACCCCCTTGGCCATCCTCAGCCTCCCGGAAGTTTTGGGCGCCTGCAGGTGCCCTCCTCCAGGGCTCTGCTTTGTACTGGGGCAGGAAAGCATGGCCTCTTCGGATTCTCCCATTTTGATCAAGCTTAAAACGCAGCTTCTGAAAGGAACTATATGTCCCATAAAAAGGCATGCCTGCATCGTGTCGCCCTCCAGGACCTTGGAAATTCATCCCCAAAGTTGCCAAGCTCATTTTTCTCCTCCTCCCCAGATGTTGTGCCACTTTGGACCCGTTCTGAGTGAAGAGCCGAAAGATGGGAATGGCAGCACGCAGGGTGCACCCACCCCTTCCTTGCGCAGGAGAGCCCCATCGGGTGCGGGAGGCTCCAGATCCGAGCAAAGGACCTCCTGCCCCACCACCTTCCCTCCTTACCCTAACCCTAGTGAAGTGAGGTCTTCAGGCTCTCCCCCGCCCACCCCCTGGCCTAAGTCTCCCTGCCAAGCTGCAGGGAGAGGTTCTTGGAAGCCTCCACAGCGTGGTTTGCGTGCTTAACCCCCCCCTCCTTTTCTTCTCCTTCCCGTAAACAGATTACTTATTCATGCGCTGCTCATACTCGGCAAGCCCCAGGCCGTTGCTGGTTTTTAGCTGTTGTGGCCTTAGCTGGGAGACCCTGTTATGTGTCCAGTGGCCAAAGAGGGAGGGAGACCTTGGCCTCAAGTGGCTAAAAGCAAGCAAGGCCAGGCGGCTCCACGGTTAGGATGAAGAACCAGGACTTTTGGGGAAGCATCAGGCCTTCTCTCGTGTGTAGGTGTAAGCAAGCATCAGCAGCAGTGCGTGCGCTCCCTCGGCTTGTTTTGCCCTGGGGAAACGTGGGTTAATTAGCAGGTATTAATGGGTTTTCTTTTCCTAACGGGGCTTTTTGGACAAAGTGCCCTCACGATCTTCTCTGACTCACTTGCAAACCTCAAAAGTCATCAGAGCTCCTCTTTAAAAAAAAAAAACACAGCTAAGTGCAAAAAAAGGAAGCTCTCAAAATTATAACCTGGAAGTTTATGTGTATTTTGTGAAACTGGATAAAGATTCAAAAATAAGGGGCTGGAGGCTTGCAGAAAAGTAGCCCCAGAGACTAAGCTGTTAGGGAAACAAACTTTTTGCAAGTACTTTAACAGAAATTACTGCACCAACGTGTATTCTTCTGAGAAACTCTTAACCAGCCCCTCTCCCTCAAAATGCACAACCTTCTTCTAAACCCTAATCCTGCTTAAACAGGAGCACTTTGATTGAACTCTGCTCAGGCTTCACAACCGCCTCACAATTCCGTCCCCCCCCCTCCGGCAAGCAGCCAACACGGCTCTCTCCCCCCCCCCCACACCAGCCCTTCAAAAGATACCCCAGGTCTTCCGTTTCACCCTGAGGACCTAGCAGCGAGCCAGAAGGCGGGGAAGGAAGCAGAGCTGAGGGGCTCGGCGGCTGGACCGGACGCTGGACCGAGGTGCCTCTCAAAAGCCTGCCGGTCTAGTTCTCCTGCCGATCTAGTTCTCAGCAGGCTTCGAGAGCAACCGAGGGGTCCCATCAGGAAATGCTGCCCTCCTCCCCAAAGAAACCCTTTGCCCCGCCTCGCCTGGAATGGGCCCCGGGCCCTCCTTGCTCCCTCTGGTCGTCCAGAGAGCGGCAAAAAACCTGCCTTGGTGCCTCGCCTCTTCTAGTGCCTCCTCCTTTCCCTCCGTGGCCTTACAAATAAAGAACCCTATAATGGAAACAAACTCCCTCCCTCCTTTTGGGTAGCAATAGGAGAGGCTGTCAGGATTGGGGCCCCCACTCCCTGCCACCAGCGCAGGCCCCTCGCCAGGGTCAGTTTGGCTCCCGGCGACGACGCAGGCGGGACTCGGTGGAAGGCGTCACGGGCGGCTGCCGGAAGAGAATTCGCAGAGCAAGGAGGCCGCCCAGAGGGTGTCGGTGAAGGACGGCTGGCTCTCTGGATCCGGCAGCTCCTGGGGGCAGGGGGGGGGAAGGGCAAAGCTTGTTAGCCTCACCCGTGCAGGCCTTGGAAGAAGCTGGGGTGTGTGTGTGTGTGGAGGGGAAGGACTGCAACTCTCATGCCCCAAGGGTTGGGTGGCTGGGCCAATTCCCGGAGGCCTCACCTGGAAACAACGGCACCAGGCTGTTCCCCTGGTCCCTGGGTGAGGGGCGCACTCCTCCCGCTGGGACCCGTTGGCCGAAAGGGGCTTACACAGAGAGGTGGTCCAACGGCCAGATCTTCCTGCACCCCAAACACAGAAGCCCCTTCCTGTTTCCCCAACGCTCGAGAGGGTCCCCCCCCCCGTGTAGCAGGTCTCCTGGGCCCCATTTCTGAGGCACCTCCATCCTCACCTCTCCAAGACCACAATCATTCTGCCCCTTGTGGCCGCAGCCGAGAACGGTGTGGCTATGGGGCCGTTTACATGGTGGCCACCGTCTGGCCATCCTGGCTAGTCATCAGCCCCAGCGGGTCCCAGACCACCCTTCTTCAATTACACATTTGGGGCTAAAACAGAGAGTCCTCTCTCGGAGGCTTATGAGTCTCCCTTTTTGTTCCCCTCTGTAAACCCTTATTTCTCTGGACGTGGCATTTATCGCCCCACCACCTCCTTTGCTCTGGAGGGTTCAAGGGGGTGCCCAGGGGGTTTCCCCCCCCTCCCTGCTGGATCCTCCCCACAGCCATCCTTGTGAGTTAGGTCAGGCTGACAGGGACCGGCCGCCCGCCCAGTGTGTTTCATGGCCGCCTAGGGGGCATTTTTGCAACGGCCGCCAGTATGAATCCGAACCCTCGTTTAAAGGGTGCTGGTGGGAAAAGGAAAGGTAGCCGTGATGCCCGGCCGCCCTGGGTCGCCTCCCAGTCATTCGCAATTCTGTTATTCAGATGCTGCTGGAGAGGCTTCGAACCGAGACGTCACAAGCAGCAGTTCAGACAGATGGAACTGTGTGAAAAGGCCTCTCTTCCGGGCCTCGGGGGGTGTGTGTGTGTGTGTGCATACGTGTGCGCATGTGCGTGCATTTGAGGGAAAGAGAGAGAACAAGTCACCGGGGGTGTCCCAATTCCTCATTTCTTATGACCCTGACTTCTAAAGCAAGGCGCCAATGTTGCTAAAGCAGCCGCCTCCACTGCTCCCCGTTTGTTGCTCAGACGGAGAGAATGCGCATTCACAACTGACGCACCAAAGCGTTTTCTGCGGGCCGGGTCTGGCGCCTGGCTCCGAGAGAGCCACCGTTCCAAGGGAATGCTGGCTGCCAAGCGGCGGAGAACGCTCTGCGTTGCCCTTCACGGCAGCAGCTGCCTCCGGTCTTTCGTGATGCGGCAGGAAATGGTTGCGCCAGTAAGAAAGGGGGGGAAGAGGAGGATAAGGGCTCCGAGCGGGTTCTGGGCTCAGAAACCCCAGCTGTGGGAGACAGGGCAACGTCTGGGTGGATGCACTGGTAAGAAACAATACGGTTGGAAGATGGGGACTCAATCACTTCTTAGAGAAGGAAGGACCCTACTTCCCTGCGATTGGTCGTCAGGAAGGAAACCCTGGCCAGCCTTGTAGGGATCCTGCACCCCCAACCCCCAGGGGCTGAAAGGGCTTTCCTGCCTCTGAAGGCAAGCCGGGCACCTCCTCTCCTGGGAACGTCCATCGCTGCTCCGAAGCCAAGGCCGGGCTCCCTTCTGGGCGAGGCCAGGAGGTTGCGGGATGGAGCTGAGCTTGGTCCGCATCGCCCTGAGAAGAACTGAGGGAGGGAGAGCCGGTGAGACTGGCCGGGTGACACCTTTACAGCTCAGAAACCCGACTCTTGGTCTGCAAGGGATGGGGAGACGCCCAACGGGTGGCTTTTCTGAGGTGCTCTCCCAGCGGAAACCGAGGCCCTCCCTTGGCGGGAAGAGCTGAGCTGGTGGCAAACACCGCAGGGCTGTCCTGCCACGCTTGGGAGCAATCAAGCCGCCCCCTAAAGATGGTCACGACTGCAGCACTCGCCTGTAATAAATTGAATGCCAATGTGGACCTGATCAAACGGTGCCTCTCCCTGCTTTAACTGGAGAGAGCAGACCAAGCGGGAAAGAGCCGCCCCCGGGGGGGGGGAGGCCCCCCCATAGGCTTCTGAGGGGTTCCCAAGGCTACCCTCCATCATCTGTCCCCAGTATACTGCCTCTGGGCACACAACGATGTCATGCTGTTCTCCCCTAGAGAAAGGGCTGGTCTCCACGGCATAACCCCTTGCAGGGCAACGCCTGACGGAACCAGATCGGGTAAAAGCAACTCAGCGGTAGCGCCTGTGCATGCCCACCCTACTTCTTTCTCAAGTAAACAGCTTCAGCAGGCTTTTGCAGCGTTTCCAAAAACCAACAGAACCTGTTTGACCAGGAGGCAAAAGCAAATTCCAAAAAACTTGACAGGGGCCCCTGGGGCTTCTTGGTTTACTCACGTTTCCTCCCCCCCCCCTGCCACTTGGGTCCCACATTACCTGAAGGGCTGCGAGGCTGCCAGTTGCTCCTGCTCTCTCCTCACCAGGCCTTCAATCTCGATGTCTGCCCGTTCCCCGCCTGTCCTGGAGAGGCCTCCTGCTAACAGGCCAAGAGACCTCTCACCACATGCAGTTCCAGTCCCCGCAGCAGCAGCCCCTCCTGTGCTGGGGCAAATGCCCCCCCCCGGGGTTAGGACGCTGGCTGGCGGGTCGCCCACCCGCCTGCCAAGAGGAAGAGCCAGGGCCCAGGCCTGCAGGCTGCCCACCGGCCCGCTCAGGGACACGGTCCCACCTGCCGGCCAAGGCGGGGGCCTCTGCCAGGACCTCCTAGGGCTCCCGCTCACTGCCAGGGGAGCTTGGCGGGGCTGGTGCTCGGTGGGTGGGGTGGGGGTGTACCAATCAGAGGGTGCCTTCCCTCCTCCCTTGGCCCCACAGTCCCCTTTGCCCCCATCTTGCCTTCCCTCGCGTTGAGGCTTCCTCGGGAGCAGGAGCAGGGGCACCGGCAGGCAGCGGCCCGGCTCCAAAGCGTGCACTGGATCCCCTTGTGAGCGGTGCCCGGGCGCGTCCAAGGATCGTGGGGGGGGGGGGGCTCTGGGAGGAGGGGCCTGTTGCGGAGGAACCGGAGGGGGGCCGGAGGGGTTTCTGTGCCCCAAGACTGGCGGGCCAAGGGCCGGCCAGGTCCCGCACGGCGTTGGGGTCAGCCTCTGGCTTTGCCTCCGCTTGGCCGCCGTCGGGAGCCGCTGACTCCCAGATGGTCTCAAGAGGCCCCACAGAAACGGCCCTCGGGCCGGGGGCTCCCAGCGCTTCGCTTTGCCCGAGGCTGTAAAGAGGCAGCAGAAGGTACAAAGTCACGTCCCTGACACTTTTAGGGGAAAGCAAAAAGGAGGGGCCGAGAAGAGCCAGCCGGGGAGGGACCAGCGAGAAGGACATCCCAGAGTACGTCTGGCCAGCCCGGCTCACGCAAAGAGTGCAGGCCTGCAAAGACCCAGCCTGGGGGCCACGGGTGGTGGGGAGAAAGGGGGGGGTGAGGAGAGACACCCAGAGCCCTCACCTGGTCGGCTGCAGGAAGCCCCCTTCCGAAAGGTGGCCGTGGCCTCTCTGCTCCTTCTTGCAGGTGGGGAGGGGCCTCTCCCCTTGTCCTGAAAGGAGATGAGAAAGGCGGGTCCAGAGGCTGCAAGGGACGTGTTCGTGAAGAGGAAATGCAGGCTTCATCCTCTTAGGAGATCCCCTTCAGAGCCAGGTCAGAAAAGGGAAAAGCCCAAGCTTTCTTGACCCAAGCCCCAGAGCTGGCCTCCCTGGCTGCTGGTGTCATTCATTCATTCATAGCCCACTCTATATCACAGGAAATTAGGAGGGAGAGTTACAGACCCATCTAGAATAATTTTAAAGCATAAGATGTTTAAATGAATTATGAAATCAAACAGTTCAAAACACCAGGTATGAAAACTGAAACATGTGAGCCATTATCTTAAAACCTGTGCAGGCCACAATCCTCGACTCCAAAAGGCCCTACGAAGCACATGTGGGGCTGACAAGCCCCTCCCCTATGTCTCCCCATCATGAACAGTGGGACACGTGGGAGGACCTCCCCGGCCGGCCCATCTTCGGGATCAGGCAGACTCAGGGCGGCCTCTTCCGAAGAGAAGACAGCATTTGGCAAGGGGCAGCTGAGTTCAGAGAGCCTTGTGAGACTCTAAAGGCAAAGACACTTTGCTGGGTCCAAGCGGTCCTGGATTATAATCCTGAAAGATGCCCTGAGCATCGGGACCGAAGGGAAGACAAGGAAGAGGTAGAAATGCCAACTTCATTCACTACGAGCACCACCGGTCACAACTTTTCAAAGGGGCTGGTTAGAAGAAACGTCTTGGCACTAGTAAGGTCAGTTACACAAGTCAATGGTCCTCTGCCTGCCCACACCCTCCAGGGTTTAAAGCCAGAGTTTCTGCTTAAACCCTTCAGGAGAGACCGGAAGAGGAAGTCAGACATTAAGAACTGCAGTGCAGAAGAAGTACGAGTCACTTAGAAAGCAGGAGGAGGGGCCGGATCCCCGGGTTCACCTGTCCGTCTGCTACTCAACCTTGGCTGAAGTCCCCAAAGAGTTCCATGGGGAACAGGAACACAGGTCCCGGAGTCTCCCCCTGGGAAACCCGCCCCCCGCTTCACTTACAAAGTGGGCTGCAGGGCATGAAACCTAACTACAAATAAAATGTAGTCGTTACGGTAACATAGGACTCTGTGATGGGTTTGGTGCAACGTTTGAACTAATAGGGTAACACTCTGTCCCCCCCCCCACAATACAGACGAACCTCATACTTTGATGTGAAGAGATCTGAGAAATCATTCCATGTCAGGGCAAGTTACTAGTCCTCTGTGTGGAAAGTGGGAGGGAGGGGAATAAGGTAAACAAGAAACTCAGGTGGGAAAAAGCAGGCGAAGAGCAACGGTTTTCTAGGAAGGTTTGGCTCCCTTTACCAGCAGCATCAGTCAACAGGCGGCCGGGGGGGAGGGAGCATGAGCCGGGGGGGGGGCACTGACCTGTGGCTGGTCCATCCTGCCAAATCCTTGCCCCTGGACATCCCCTCAAAGGGGATGCCTTGTCCTCAAAGCCCAGAGGGAAGCCCGGCTCCCGGCTTTTGGGTTTCCGACCCTGGTGGCGGCGATAGTTGGCGAACCAGTTGTAGATGCGGTGAGGCTCCAGGCTGGTCTCGCAAGCCAAGCCTTCCTGCAGTGGACAAACACGAGGCTTCAGAGCCCGGGCAGTTATTTTTATATATTCCTCCCTTCCCATTCCCAACGCTGGGAAAGCAATTCACTGCCTCTGTGCTTCAAATGGGCGGCGGAAGAGAAAGAGGCAAGATGCATATAAAATGCATAGATAATGCTTGATACAGTGGGAAAAAAAGCCCAAGTGCTATTAAGGTTACTTTTTTAAAAAAGGCCCTAGGATTGATAGGAAAATGACACCAAGCTTGAAAAATTTAAAAGGTATTGGTACTTCATCCAGTGTTCCATTTTCATTCCATATGTCTGACAAAGTGGACGAGTCCCTGGAAGGTCACATTAAAATATAACAGTCAGTCTTTAAGGTGCCACATTTTTGTCTTTGTCTCGTTTCTTTGGATTTTGCCCGACAAAAGGATGTTCTTTCAAGCTGCTTTTCAACAGTAGCCACACATTGTAAGTCTGAGAGCCTTTACTGTTGCTTGTGCTCTTGCTTCTGAAGGATAACTTTTGTTATGCTTTGGTTACAAAAAAGGAGGAGGAAAAGGGAGAAGGCAAGAAGAAAAGGCTTAACTTGTCACAGAGGAGCCTGTTACTTGTGGCTTTGCTGCTCCCCATTGGGGCAAAACATGAGGGCCACCTGGAACGCCCTGGTGGGTGTCTCTTCTTTCTGGAGAACCCCAGGACCTTCTCTCGCCCCCCCCCACACACACACACAAGGAGGAGAAAGGAAAGAGGCTCCAAGCCATTGTTCTTTCTCCTCCACTTAGTGGGGAAGGACGGTCCTCAAGGGAGGCTCGGCCTGTTGGCTTTCCACAGCCGAGGAAATTCTGGATCTCCTGTGAGGGGTGGGGGTCCTGATGGCCGGGACTGTCCCAGAACTGTTAAGATGGCCCTTGGGAGTTCCTGTAGACCAGTGGTGTCGAACTGTGGCCCTCCAGATGTTCGTGGACTTCAACTCCCAGAAGCCTTCACCACCACCTCTGCTGGCCAGGATTTCTGGGAGTTGAAGGCCAAGAACATCTGGAGGGCCACAGTTCGACACCACTGCTGTAGACCCACAGCCTGCTTGGCAGAGGGGGAACGGATAAACCCACAAGCACCTTCCCAGATATCCAGGCAAGATGGACACAGGGTTTCCCTCCCGTGGACACTGGACAGCCCAACCAGCCCACCTCCTGCCCATCCGGTCGTGGGCAAGAGGGCCACGGGTGTCCCCCCCCACGGCAGACCTTGGAGCAAACCCATAGGGGGGGATGGGGGTGGGGACGGAGCAGAAAAGAGCCTGAAAGAGTTGAGGGCTGGGTCAGTCCTCAAAGATCCTGGCAGCACCTTAGAGGGGGGCAGGTTTTGTTTCTTCTTACTTTGGAGAAGGCTGCTTGCTGCCCCCAGAAACGTTTGCCTACTCAGATATTTCTTCTGCACCCAGAGGTTTCCGAAATGGCAAAACAAAACAAAACAAAACCCTTCCAGTTGTTTGGTCCAAGCAGCTCCAATGTTAACTTTACCCACGAGAACGCCTTGCACTCGGCACCCCCCCTTCCATGACTGAGCCCTGCCGGGAGAAACAAGAGGGGGCTTTGCATGAAGAGGGTCCCCAGGGGGGGGAGCGGGGGGCGCGCACGGGGCACACCGTACCCTCTGCTTCTTGCTGGGATGGGTCGTCACCTCCACCGCAAACCTGCGCAGAATCTCACGGACGTCCTGGGAGTAGTATCTGCTCTTAGCCCTCGCCGGACACAGGGAAGCAGGCGGGGGGTTCCTGCAGAGGACAGAGGGAGGGGGCGTGGTGGGGGGGCAGGGAGGACTCCACCCCCACAAAAGCTCCCGGTTCAACACAGCAAACATCTCAAAGAAGGGTGAGTTTCACCCCCAGCCACTGCTTCCTTGACGTGGCTTGGCTCGGCTCCCGGCTTGGGAGAGGCAAGCCAGCCTCTGACGGGCCCACAGGTATGATCGGACACCTTCCGAGGCAGCTAACCTGCTCCAGGCCACCCTGGCATCTGCCACGGACGCTCTCCGGGTCCTCTGAAGGCTGGGGGAGTCTTTCATCCAGGTGTTCTTGGACTGCAACTCCCAGAAGCCTTCACCACCAGCTCTGCTGGCCAGGATTTCTGAGCGCTGCAGTCCGAGCACTCCTGGGTGACCCCCGAGCAGGAACCGCTGGCGTCTCCGTCGTACCCGGCCTTCGGGTTCCACTTGCAACCCACCCCCTCCAACCGTCCTGTCCTCCCTCCTACCCACATTCTTCCTCTGGCCCCACTTACACCCCACCCCAGGTGCTTAAGGTACCTTTTCCTACACCGGTACTTCTGGACAGGCGTCAGCGACCGGGCGTGGCGCCTCTCCATCGCTTGGCGGTAGTGGACCTCGTTCCACAGCTTGAGCAGCTCCTCCTTCTCCATCACGGTGCAGCTCTGGGTCAGACAACAGGAGACGAGGTCACCTCTGAATTACAGCTCCCTCGCCAGGCTCTGGACAACCTGCTCTTAAGACCTTGCATTCAAAACGTGACTTTTTCAAAAGCTTGGCGAGAATATTCGTTCTGATCTCAGCCACCCAGAGCGGCTTCCAGTCCCACACCAGTTCTGGAAAACTTAATATTTTGGGATGGCAGCACCTGGAATCCAGATGCTGAGTGTTGTGGTCCTCAGAACGTAGCATTCAATTGTACCTCTAGAAGGTGGCAGGCGGCAGAGAACTCCTTCTCCTGGAGGCGGACGGCCACCCCAGCCTGGACGACGGGGAGAGAGGCGAGGAACCGGCGCCAGTGCCTGCCCTGCTCCATGGCCTCCACCAGCTTCTTGAGGCCCCGAGGGGACTGCTGGAGCCCCTGGCACAGCCTCCCGGCCATGCCCACCAGCCGGAGCGGAGGTGCCTCCTGCTGGTCGCTCCGCTTGAGAAGGGCCAGGAAGGGCTTCATCTGTCTGGCCGCAGCGCAGCCTCTTGTTCTGGGGGGGGGGGGGAACAAAAAAGCACAAGGGGGGGGAAGAGGGTCGGGTCGTTAGGGTTCTTCACCCTGTACAACAGGGCAGGGAAGAGGCTGGATCAAGAAGAGGGCCAGGTGGGTTTTGCCTGGAAGCCAGCTTTCCCAAAGGAGTTCACTCTCAACTGCTCATCATAATATTCTGAATAGAATCCCTGGTGGTTCCTTTATCACTTTTCATTCAGGGATGACATAGAAGGAGGGCCTCCAACTTGAAAAACGCCTCTCTAAAAGCGCTTCTAGACATGTCCTTAAAAAGGGGCTAAAAGTAACCTGCAAAGGCCAATAAGTGTAAGACTCTCTAGAGTTTGGGCTTGTTCTGTTTCTTGCCGGGAACGTTTACACGCGGCGCAACTCCTGAGGTGTGTGAGACCCGGCTTTGCCAGGACCAGGATCCCAGGCAAGGTCCTTGCCTGCCACCTCAGGAGTAGAACTCCGGCCACCCATGTGGAGTTGCAAGGAACGGGGGGGGGGACCCCTCTTTCCTTGCAAAAGGGGGGGAAAAGAATTTGGCAAAATGAACTCCCAAGTCACCTCTCCCGTTTCGGGGCCCATCGTGCCTGCCCATCCTGTGGGTGGATGCTGCTGGCTGTGTTTCCCCAGGAGCAGGGGAAATGCACTCTGGCCATGCTCAGAGGGATGCCCAGCAGAAGCCCGACCGCCCTCCCACCGAGGGCCATCAAGAGGCGGCGGCGGCGGGCAGGGCAGGGGGACCGCTTCGCCGCCGGTGGGGCTCCGGACGGACGAGCCTTCGGGCTGCTTCCAAGGCGCCAGGGCCACCAGCGCCGGGGAGGGGAGGCGGCCGCCCTCGGGGCTTCGCGGGGGCTCCGGCGTCCTGGAGGGCAGCCCTGCCCCGCGGGGTGTGTGAGGTTGTGTGTGTGTGCCTGTTGTGGTCCGCTTTGTGGCGGAAAACCCCGCCGCGGGAGCCCCCTCCTGCCCGTGTCGCCGCACCGCCAGGCGCAAAGCGGCGTCGCAACCGGGGCGCTTCTCCCGGGGCAACTGGGCCCCCTCCCGGCCAAGGGCTCCGTCCCGGCCGGCCTCTCCCCCACCCACCCCCCAGGGCTCTCCGGCGGGCCCCGGCACCGGGCGGGCGAGGCGCGGCTCGGGACAGGGGCGCCCGGCGGGGGGGGACCCTCACCTGGCCATGCCGGCCAAGGAATAGGGAAGCGCCGCTCTCGGGGCCCCTTTGGCGGCGAGGAAGAGGAGGAGGAGGAGGAGGAGGAGGAAGGCGCGGGGCAGAGGCGCCCCCCCCTCGGCGCACGTGGCCCGACCGGAGGAGGAGGGGGCGGGGAGGGGGGCCGAGCCAGACAGGCGGGCGCCCGGCCGGGGGGGGGGCGGGGAGAGGAGGGGAGGGGGGGCTCGCCTCCCTCGGCCCAGAGGGAGGGTCGCGCGCCCCAGCTGCCCCCTCCCGCACGTGGCTGCGGGCTGGCAGCGGGACTCCGTCGAGGCGGCCCTTGCCGAGGGGTCCCCCGAGGGGAGCGGGCGGGTGGGGGCCCCCCTTGGGCTCACTCAGCGCCCCTCCCGGCCCCTCGCCCCCCGAAACGGGCTGGCTGGGGGGGCAGCGGGGGCCTCCGGGCCCTTCTCCGCCGAGGGAGGCAAGAGGGTGCCGGAGACACGCTGGCCTAGCCCGCCCGCCCCCCGCCCGGAGGAGACCCGCAGCTGCCGAGCCCCCCCCCCCCCGTAGGAGGGATGAACGGGGCTGCCAGGCTCGGCCCGGGAGGCCAAGGACGGACGGACCCGGAGCGGCGGGGAAGGCGGGCGCCAGGCTCCCCCCCCCCGCCCCGCTTCGCAGGCACCCTCTCGCTTTCTGGAGCTCGGAGACCCCCCACCAGCCCCCCTCCCTCCCCCTCTCGCGCCGCTTGGGGCCACTTTGGTGCTGCAAATTCCGCTCCCCTCCTGCAGAGCCCGTTTCTCCGCTCTTTGCAAAGGCCGGGCCTGCAAAGCGGGCCTGGGTTGTGCCTCTTACTCCACTCCCCCCCCCCGACCTCTTTGCCTTGGGGGGGGGGGACAGAGAACCGCTCCTGCCAGAGGCTGGTGTCCCAGAGGCCCCCCCACCTCGCCCCTGGCCCAGGGGCTGCATCCTCTGTCCCTTCGCCCTCTCCAGCCAGTCCAGCCTCCTGGACAATCGCCCTCTTGCCCAACCTGTTCTGACCCCGTGGCAGCGGCTGGGGGGGGGCTCTGGGCTTCCGGATATCGGCCCGAGACCTTCGGCTCCTGCCTTCCTCCTCAGCCTTCCCCACCTGCCCCCTTGTCTTGTTTATTCTAGTGACCCACGCAGAAAGGACCCGGGGGGGGGGGGAGCATCCCGTTCTGCCTTCATCCTTTTTGATGCGCTGCTTCTTCTCTGTGACGGAAACGCCACATCGAGAAGCCCAGGCTGAAGAACAGTTTGATCGCTTACATTTTTATTCCAAACCTATTTACAGACGTATACATAGAGAATATTTTACATTATCTGCACAAAACCGTGACGGCTGAACAGCTTCTGCTCGGCTAGCTGGGAAGACGGCCCTCTGGGCCTCTCTTCTGCTCCAACAGTTGGCTTATAGGTCCCCCCCCCCCGGCTCTCTAAGGCGGGGGCTGAAAGGAGGCCAGGAGAGGATCCACTTGCGCGAACGGTCATCTCGGCCACTGGCCTGTTGAGTTCTCAGCCGGACTCTGGCCTCCCAGTGGCCGCCCGGCGACTTCCGCTCCTGGCCACTAAATTCAGCCCCCACGGCCTCCCGGGGGGGGGGAATCTTGGCCCGTCAAGGGGCGCTGGCCCGCATCTTCTCCAGGCAGGCGGTCCAGAAGGAGACGAGGCGGTTCTCCTTGTTCCCGCAGAAGTCCGTGAAGTCCTTCAGCAGCCGGTCGGCAAACTTCTCGTCCCCCGTGGCGCTGGAGCGCCAGGTCTTGGTCAGCATGGTGTTGTAGGCCCAGTTGTAGCCGATGCGCTCCTCGCAGAAGACGTTCTGGTTGGCGGAGCTGGTGGAGTTGCGCCGGCGGCGCTGCTGGCCGGAGAACTTGCGCTTGGAGTAGGGCAGCTGCAGGAACACGGCTCCTGGAGGGAGGGAGGGAGAAGGCATGGCAGCCCCAACCCAGCTGGGACAAATCCAGCAAGCAGGCAACCCTCTGTTCTTGGCCAGGGGAGGGTGCCAGGACCTTGGGGGGGGGGCTTGGCTCAGAGTCCCGCCGCCGTCTGCTGTCCGCAGGACTCTCCGAAAGCATCCAGAGGAAGCCCCGACAGCTTGCAGCTTCTTCACTGTGCTCCACCACGGGGGCTCCTCCCCCTGCCCGGCCCCTGCCATCCCTTGGGACGGAGGGCGGCGGGATCCTCAGGGCGTGGCTCTGCCCTGGCTGATGGGCCGGTGGCTAGAAAGAGCCCAGAAAGGGCTACCCGGGGAAACCACTCTCCCCTCACCTGTGACGTGGATATACTGGGGTTTGTTCTCCGAAGGGAAGTTGAAGGCGGAGGCCGAGTACTTGTCTTGGATGAATCCAAACCTGAAGACGACAAGAGAGGCTGTTGCAGGCAGGGGGTGGGGGGACGTGGCAGGAGCCCTCCCCACTCCCCCACCCCCTTTGCCTCCCCAAACGGGGAACTCCACAGCTACTGAGTAGCAACCGGGAGTCCCTCCTGCACCCGAGGGCTGGCCCGCAGCTCCCTCCTGCCGTTACCTGTGAGCGATCGCCTCCTGGAGAAGATGCATGCGGTCCCAGTAGGTCTCTGGTTCAAAGCCTGG
The DNA here is from genome assembly GCF_051106095.1 of Pogona vitticeps. NCBI lineage: Eukaryota > Metazoa > Chordata > Lepidosauria > Squamata > Agamidae > Pogona > Pogona vitticeps. Next base: position 605,118 of record NC_135796.1, read on the forward strand.
AAGGAAACGCAAGAGGCCAAGGTCAAGCCGCCAGTGCCACAGCCGGGTTGCCAAAGCCCTGCTTCTCCACGGGATCAAGCTCGGCAGCCATGAGATCCCGGCCTCCCCCCTCTTGCAGGGCCTGCCTGTGCAGGGAAGAGGTGGCATCTACCCTGTCCCATCCAGCAGGGAGAGGAGAAACACACAGACACACACGCACGGACACACACACACACACAGAGAACCTGGTGTTTGCCTACCGAAGGTGCCAGCTTTAATCCCCAGCACCACCTCTCTCCAGGTGGCAGGAGGCGGGAGGGGGCCGAGAGGGGGGCCTTCCTCTCCGCCCGGCAGCATCATCCCTGGTACAAGGAGCCAAGAGGCACCCCCGGTCCGGATCCTCCCCAAGTGGCTCCCCCCGCTCTCCTCCCTGCTTTTGCATGGAACAAGAGCCCCTCGCTCACAGCCATCCTTCCTCGCTTCCTCGTTTTCCTTGCAAGGAAAGGTCTTTCTGCTCCCCCACACGGGCCTATTGAAAATATTTCTATTCCGCTCTTCTCGTAGTGTAGTGAGGAAAGAGGGGCCTAGTTTCCTCCGGCTGGAGGGTCCTTCGGCCTGCGGGCACTGCAGGAAGCAGGGGGCTCCTGGGGGCAGATGAACGAGGGGATCCCGCCCTTGGGCTGCTCCCAGTCAGGCTGACCAGGGCCTCAAACGTGGGAGGAAGGCCGCTCCTTGAGGTGGACGTTGTGCCAGGAGGGCTCGTCCACCCCTTCAGGAAGGTGGCATTCCCCACCACCAGACTGGCACAACGCCCTGCCCTCTGAGGAGGGGCCCTGCGGGTCTCTGCACAAAGCAGCCTGGCAAGGGCCCAGCGAAGTGGCAGCGCTGCACCCGGGCAAGCAGCTCATGCAGGGAAATCCCAGGAGAGAGAGAGAGAGAGAGAAAGGGGCAAGCCTTGACCGTCGGTCCCTGGGTCCTCTCGCGTTCTGGAACCAGGCAGAGCAGGAAGCAGCCTCCCATCTCCAGCTGGCGAAGGTTCCTCTCCTTCCGCCCCGTCCCCCCCCTCCAGGGCCTCCGCGGGGACCCGGTCGCAGGAAGAGATGTTCCACCCAGGGGGCAGGCCCCCCAACACCCCACCCACAGGGCCTGGCCCCTCACCGTCAAAGAGGTGCTCGCTGCCCTCCTTCAGCAGGCAGCTGACGCTGAGAGGGATGAAGAGCTGGGCCCGGAGGGGGTCTCCGTACAGGTAGCTGGGCAGGGCGAAGGGGCCTTCGAGCACCGGGACCAGCAGGAAGCCGCAGGAGGTGGCCTTGCGGTGCCAGCCCTGGACCTGGGGGTGGAAGAGAAGACGAGGAAGCCTGTGGGCCCTGGCAACCCCTCCGCCAGGCACCGGCTGCCGCACACACACCCCACAAGGGTGAAGGAATGCCAAGATCTCACCATCTCGAAGAGGACGGCCGCCGTCACCGCCATCCAGTGCAGTTTGATTTCGAAGGCGGCGCTCAGGGAGAAGTTGCCATGGTAGTAGCAGCTGCACCACTCCAGGCGGTCCGTGCGGTTGTTGACGTCCACATCCAGGGTCACCGTGCGCTGTTCGGGCACCGTGGCCGCTGCCATGGGGGAAGGGGGAGAGGAGGCACCGGTGAGGGGGAGGCGTCAGCCCTCTGCCCGCTGAGGGGGCCACCTTTTGCCAACCCCCCGTCCCGCTGGGAACGAGGCAACCCCAGGACGGCGGGGTGTGCGAGAGCGAGCAGGCAAAACGCAGTTCCCCGTCCTCCAGTGCATTACCGGGAAGGATCCTGGTGCTTCTCCAACACAGGAGCCCTGCAGCACCGCTGACAAAACTAAGGCCGGCACCCACCGAAGCCCCCCCCCACATCCTGCCCCCTGCTTCTGTCCCCATTGTGGCCGACATCCCCCCGACACTCCCCCCCCCGACAGGCCTACCCAGGAGCGCTGCAGCCTGGCTCCGGCCCCCAAAGCTGCGGCTGAAGGAGCTGTGGCGGCTGGCGTAGGAGGCCGGCCGGCTGGGCAGCCAGGGCAGGAGGAAAGCCGGGATCTCAGAGTGAAGGAGCTCCTCGGCCACAAAGGCCACCTCGAACCATTTCCGCTGGAAGGCCGAAAAGTCGTCCTTGGTTGCCGTGTGCCAAAGGGAAGGCGGCTGGATTCCCACTGCAAGGGGGGGGGGGGGAAACAACAGGATGGCAGGTTGCCCCGGGGGCTTGAGGAGCACACAGAAGGCAGGGAAGCCAGATAATTAAAAAATTTTGGGAAACCAAGCCCTGTGAGAAACAGCCGACAGAGCAAGGAAAGCGGGCGGAAATCTTAAAAGGGCAGCAAGGAAGTGCAAAGGAGCCAGCGAGAGCCATTTCTAGCAGTAATGTGCGTTGGGATTCAGAAATACTTGGAATTCACTGAAAAATGCCCTATTCGGGTAGTTCTGAATACAGCAGGACCCCTGTATCTGGGGGGGGGGGTGTCGGTTCTAAGTCCTACCTCCCCCACATATGCTGGAAAACACAGATGATAGTACATAATATAGTATTTTAATAGCAAACACTATACATTGAGTGGTCTGTGGCTCTTACTAGTGGCCAGTTCTGGTAACTTCATCTTTAGAAATATGTATTTCTAGACTTTTTCTTTTAATATTTTCAATATTTTCAGACAGTGGATAAGTGAATCCGCAGACACTGATCCTGTGGATAAGAGGGTCCTACTGTATACCCAAACCAGATCATTCCAAATATCCGTAATAATAATTCCTCATATTCGGAGTCCCATTTACTCCTACAGATTAGAAAGCAAACAGCGAGGTTTCTGCTGGCTAAAGGAGGAAGCGAAAGCGATTTCTCGGGCATCCTGGAGCGAGTTCTGGAGAAAGGAAACTTCCAAGGCCTCCTGGCATCCAAGGCTGGTGGGGGCAGAAAACTTGCTGCCCCTCAATTAGGGTCACCCTGGGTTTCCCCAGGGAGGGGGCTGGGGCAAGAGGAAAACCAGCAAAGGATTCAGATTCGGAATTATAGCCCATCAGATTCATCATTTCCGGGTATCTGGAGCTCCCTTACAGTTAGCATGTGAGCAAGACCCTTTTTTCAGGATTTCCCAGTGTCGTCTTCGTGACACCTTTCCCAGGGACCGTGCCAGACCGAAAGAGGTGGACGCCAACCGCCAGCAGCGCCTGGGTCTCAGGGAACAGCTGTTCCTAGGAATATGGACAGTGTCCGGAACAGTGGGAGCAGAGGAGAGGTTGCTTGGGGCCTGGAGGTGGGGGTCGGTGTGTGTGTGAGCCAACACCCTGGGGAGGGAGCTCTGCTGGGTAGGCTGGAGGAGCAGGGATCCTGGGACAGGTGTGAAGGGTGCCAAGCGTGTGGAACGGAACACACAGGGGAATGAGCGAGCGAGCGAGCCCAATCCTGGGGGTAGCCGTCAGAACCTCCCCGCCTTGTTGTGCCACCCACCTCGCTCCTGCTCCTTGTCTTCCACAATCTTATAGAAGTAAAATCCATAGAGGAAGGTGCGAAGGGTCTCTCCGGAGGCATGCATGATCAGCTGCTCATCCAGCATTTTCTAAAAGAGGAGGAGATTAAGAGAGGGGAAGGTCCCTCCTTCACTGCTGGAAGGAAGGAAGGAGCAAGCTTTGGGCAGGCAGAGCGAGAGGGAGGTCAAAAGCGGGAGACACCGCAGCCACTCCTCACCTGCATGATGTCCATCGCCATGGCCTGGGTCTGCACCCCCTCCACCATGTTCACCAGCCAGTGGACCACCTCGGCGCTGATGAAGGAAGACGGGGAGAGCCCCTTCTGTTCCGAGAGCAGCTGGATCCCGGTGCTGCAGCCCAAGAGGAGAAGGGCTGGATTAATACAGATGGGCCCCATGGTGCCTGTCTTGCCAGCTCCCACCCCTCCTGCTGCTGCTTGGGGGGGGACGGGACGACCCAGAGTCACCACCAGAGTTTTCGTGGGAGAGAAAGAAGGCTGGATCCCAGCCCTCCCCACCCCTGGCCGCCTCTGTTGACAGTCACTGCCTCTTGGGGTTGGTTGGAGTGGGGACACCGCCCTCATGAGGGTTTGTGGGACCCAAAGGGCGTTTCCAGGGCCAGCTGGGCAAGGAGCGCAGTCGCCCCGACTCACACGGGGTGTTTCATGGCTTCAAGGATTTCCGCCAACGTGGACGACGAAGTCAGGATCTCTGCCGACACAGGCTGGGAGCTGCAAGGTGGAAACCAGGGGTGGCTGTGCCATCCGGAGACCGAGGGGGCGCCACCCTCATGAACCCCCGGGAGGTGGACAAGGGGTGGCAGAGGAGACACCACGGCCTCGGCCTCTCGGGAGGCTGCCCCTCTGCCCCCCCCCCAACAGGCACTGTCGGCCAACGGCTGGAAGCAAACACGCTCAAAGCTAGAGGCTGGTTCACCTCGGAGAAAAGAGGGGTGTGTGTGGCTTCTCTTCAGCAAGGCCTCCTTTATTTTGCAAAGGGCTGCGTTTCCTTGGGAAGCTCTTTTCGGGCCTGAACCCCACAAAAGCAAGAAAACGCCAACCTTCCCTTTGAATCCATGGGACCCACATCGCCACCCCCTCTCCGTCTAGCCACTATTTCAATGGGCCTGGCCGGGGACGAGTGGCGGGATTCGGGCCCAGGGCTCAAAACTCAGCCCCACCCCATCCCCACTTCCAAGCTGACGTCCTGCGTCCATCTTTCCCACGTGGACCGCCTCCACCTCTTCCCTTACCTGCTCTCCGTGGAGCCGGAGCCCGCAGAGCCCGGCTCCCCTGCGTTCTGGGAGGCTGGAGCGCTGCTCCGATCCACGGCCTGTGCTGTGCTGTTCAAAGCGTTGCCTTCGAGGGCAGCAGGCGTGGCGGTCTGGTCAACCGAGACCTGGGGAGGTGAAGGAGAGACATCAT